>NC_134540.1:86803738-87428738 GCF_050624435.1 Tenrec ecaudatus | reverse complement strand
AGATCCCTGCTGCTTACACACAGTATCTAGTGCCTGCCTAGCATGTGACGCCTCTGCCTTCCCACCGCAAGTGACATGGGTGTAATGTTCCCCACAACCAGTCGCTAAACGCCTAAGTCAAGAGAGAGGTAGGAGGGGGAAGACGCACCCTGGGGTGCCAGCCTGCCCTGTGTTGGTGCTTGGGGGAACTCCAGGGTGCATGAGCCCAGACTCCTTCCCCTCGGGAGGCATCTCTGTCTGGGAGACACAGGCATGGAAGAGCCTAGCTATGGGCCGGCCAGTGGTCCAGTCTCGCCTTCCAGGTGGAGACCGGGTTTGAGTCCTGGCCATTTGCACCTTAGAATCTGCCCCACCTGTCTGTCAGCAGAGCTCCTAGGTGGCTAAAAGGCTGCCGTGTTTCAGTGGCGCTTTCAGAGTAAGGCAGACTAGGAAGAAAGGCCTGGTGATCTACTTCTGAGAACCCGCCCAAGACAAACCCTGTGGATTTCTGCACCGGTGACAGCAGCTGAGGGGGCTGTGGGAGCGGAGTGGTGGCCACAGCACAGGTGCTCTGCTGTGGGACAGTGGCTGCATCCCGCTGCCCTGATGCAGGGAAACACACGGACTTGGTTTCAGGCCCGTCTGATGTTCAGTTGCCCACACATTTCAGGACGCACTGTTGAAACTGCACTTAGTTTGGTCTGTTTGCTCCTGGCGCTTTCTCTCAAATCATTTACTTAGTCCCCTTTGGTGTGGTGAGGACACTCAGGCAGCCTGGGGAAAAGCCCATGTGGGAAGGAACTAAGACCTCCGCCGGCAACCACACGAGCAGGCCATCTTGGCTCCTCCTGCCGCGGTCGGACCTTCAGATGGCTGCAGGCTCTGCTGACCAGTTGAACGCAGCTCCATACCAGACTGAGCCAAGCCACTAGGACAAGCCCCTTTCAGATTCCTGGCTCACAGAATCCCTGAGATAATAAATGCCTGCCTTTTAGAATTTGGTTCTTGGATGAGTGGCTTCTTACACTCAGTGTAGGAGTTTCCAGGTTTGTCTATAGAGTCATGGGTGACAGATGTCCTTCATCTTAATGGCTAAGTAAGATTTCATTGTACATGCACACCACGGTTGGCTTTTCCTTTCATTTGTTCGTAGACACTTGGGTGGTTTCCACCTTGGGGCTTTGGTGAGTCGTGCTGTGATGGCTACCCAAGGGTTGCCCACAGATCACTGGCACCAAGAGCTCATCTCCTGTGAGTCTTTGAAGGAAGGTCAAAGCTCGTGCAGACAGTTGTATGGAATGACCCTCGTGATGTGGCTTCCATTTGCCAAGATGGTCTAGAGTTGAGGTCCAATTCTAACAGTGATTTCCAAGAGGGTTTGCTGGGCCAGTTAAGTGCAAGGCCAAGGAGGTTGGCTCAGGCTGTGTTTTTGACATTCCCACGGGGTAAACTTGATAGAGTTTCTCAGGTGACACAGGAAGACCATAAGGGCTTATTCGTCAAATCCTTTCAGGAAATGCAAGAATGCGTTGGTGAGACAAAGGCCAGGAGAGTTATGCCAAGGAATTCTTTCTCTTACCAGGACAGGGTATCCGCCCAGGGTGGCAAGGGCTGTCCATAGAAAAAAAAAAATTCCTTGGGAAAGTTTACTCCATCCACTCCATAGCCTTGATAACACCTCTTCAGACTTTTTTTTTTCTTCACTTCTTCAGACTTCTTTTGTAATTCTAACACAAAGCACATCTAAAAGGAACCTGTTTTGAGTCTCTCAAGGTTATCAAAACTGCCATTTCACATTTCGATCAACTGAAAAACCAAATGCACAGCCAGGTGGTCAATTCCAACTCGTAGTGACTGGACGGCACAGGGGGATCCGCTGTGGGGGGTGTCTGAAGCTGGGACTCCTGACAAGGGGAGTCCGTCTCATTCGTCCCCCTCAGAAGGGGTGGTGGCCTCAAACTGCCGATTTCATGATTGGCAGCCTGAAGCGTAACCCACTGCGCCCCCAGGCCTCCTTCCTCCATTGGCAGTTTTATTTAATAATAGGTGTTTCTAGCATGGTGAGACCTGGTCTCACGTTAATTCAGACAGATTATTTAGAGAGGAGTCCCTGGGAAAGACGTCTTGTTTGGTAAAGTGGAGGGGCAGAGACAAAGAAGGCCCACAAGGAGATGGACGGACCCAGTGGGCTCCCACCTAAGAACAGCTGTGAGGACGGTGGGGGGCTGGGCAGGGCTCCCTCCTGTTGTCCATGGGGTCGCTGTGAGTCGGAAGCAACCCGATGGACCCCAACAACAGCAATGATTTAGCAGCAATGCTTTTTATTCACTCACCTATGGGAGTGATATCGGTATAGTACGTGTTTGTTTTAAGCCATTAACCCTATAGATCTGAAGCACAACTGAGGGTGGGGTTGGCTTAGGGGGTCCCCCAAAGTCAGGGGACTATGGCAGCTAACAACGACACGATACTTTCTGGGGTGGAGAGAGCACCCCAGGTGCTTGTACACACACAGCGGTGGGTGACTTTCATGGGCAACCTTTTGGCCCATCTGCCTCCTCAGGCAACAGCAGCACGAGCGCAATGGCAGTGAGCTTGTTTGGCTTTGTTTTGTTTGCTGCCTCAGTGGGCCCCCTTGCCATCAGGAAAGGGTGTGGAACCGACTGGGGTGGGGTTTGGGGCCTCTGGCCATCCATTTGGACTGGCCTATTCTGCTGCTGGTTCCCGCTGGGCTTTGAAGAACTAGCTGCTGGGTGGAGGGACTTCCCCAAGCCCACCCTCCTTTCCTCCTTTACCTCTGAGGGGGTGGCGCGCACAGGGAGGGGAAATTGTCAAAACATTGCTGCATGGAAGGAGGTGTAACAACAGTCGGGAAAAGGAACACGCTGAACGGTCTAATTAGCTGGGTGGGGTAGAAGTTTCCCGGGGTTAATTTAACAAGCAAGGATGCTAATTTTCCCTTTTGCAAAGAGGGTGTGTCCGTCTGCACAGAACAGCTTCATCTGGGCCAAGGTAGGTTCCTCCTCTAAATGCTACTCATTTGCTTGTCTGCATATGGATTTGTCCCAGAGATTCCCACGGGAGCCCCAGAGCTCCCGTCTAGGTCAATGCCACAATGCCACATCCATTGTGCCTGCCTTGTGGGATTTTATGTGGGCTTTTGCCTCATGCAATTTTGTCATTAAGGGCACATTAAATAGGACCACGATGTAGTTTTTTGATGGGATTCCACCCCGCCCCCCTCGTGCTGCAGGGGTGCGGGGCAACCCTGGTGCTGTTAGGTCGATTCTGACCCACAGCGCCCCGTGTGTTGGAGGGTAGAACTGCGCCACAAGGTTCTCTTGCGGCCATCTTTATGGAAGTAGATCTCCAAGCCCTCCCTCCCACAGCCCCACCGGGTGCGTTCAGACCACCAACCTTTAGCTTAGCACCCCATCGCAAACTGCTCCGACCACCCAGGGGTGGACTCACCAAGCTCACTGCCATCGAGTCCATGTTGACCCTGTAGGACGGGGTAGGGCTGGCCCTTGGGGATTTCGAGGACAGGAATGCTTTCTGGGACTAGAAAGCCCTGTCTTGCTCCCTGGGAGTGTCTGCCTGGCGATTTCAACCTGCCGACCTTGAAGTTAGCAGCCCAACTTGTAGCCACTATGCCGCCAGGGATTTTAAATGTGTTAGCCTTTTTTTTCTTTTTTTTAACGTTTTATTAGGGGCTCATGCAACTCTTATCACAATCCATACATACATCAATTGTGTAAAGCACATCTGTACATTCATTGCCCTCATCATTCTCAAAGCATTTGCTCTCCACTTAAGCCCTTGGCATCAGGTCCTCTTTTTCCACTCCCTCCCCGCTCCCCCCTCCCTCATGAGCCCTTGGTAATTTATAAATTATTATTTTGTCATATCTTGCCCTGTCCGATGTCTCCCTTCACCCCCTTTTCTGTTGTCCCTTCTGGTTACAATTTGGATCCGTGATACAATGTCATATGCTAAAAGGGAGATGGGAGGTTTATCCAAAGTCTTCTGTTTCATAAGCTCTTCAGAGTTTTTGTTTGCTCAACGCTCATCAGCTCTGGGAGAACCCACGTGTGCGGAGACTCCACAGAACACGCCAAACTGTGTATGAGGGTTGTCTGTGTGTCTTACCAGTTAAGCCTCCCATAGTAGCTCTAGCCCAGTGGTTCTCAACCTTCCTCATGCCGCCACCCTTTCATACAGTTGCTCATGTTGTGGTGACCCCCCAACCATGAAATCATTTTTGTTGCTACTTCATCACTGTCATTTTGTTAGTTATGATCGTAATATAAATATCTGATATGCAGGATGTATTTTTATTGTTACAAATAGAACATATGTTATTATATATTGTGAAATATTTATGTGTTTTTCCATGGTCTTAGGCGACCACTGTGAAAGGGTCATTTGACCCCCAAAGGGGTGGAGACTCACAGATTGAGAACCACTGCTCTAGGCGGATGTATGTGCCAATGGTGGGCGATTGCTTGACCGTACGTTCCCAGTATGCATTGCCCCAGTCCCTCTTAGATAACCTTCTGTAGGCCTGAACCCATGGCTCTGGGAAACCAGGGAGGCGTGGCTTACAGGCCGGGTGCAGTATTTGTGATTGTTGGGTTGGCAATATGCTCCATTTAGCCAAGTCTCTTGTGACTCAGGATTGCCCTGAACAACTGCCCTGTGGGAAGGTAACACAGAATTGGCTAGAATTGTCACCCCACAGCCAGGTCTGCTCTAGGAATGAGCAGGGTCACCCCAGAGATGAATCGGCCTGGGTGCTGAGTTGTTTAGGGGAAGATTCCTGCTGAGGATCGGCCCGGTCACCTACCAGGGTGGGATTTTTCATGTGGATTTATTTCTTGGAGTTCAGTACTATGAAGCTCCTCTGGTTGACCATGGGCCTGGTGGCTGCAGGTTATTCAGTTACTGAAGTATGTGTTGGATTGCCACACGCCATCTGTGCCCCTTGGTGCTGGCATGAGATGCCCTTGTCCTGTTCTTGGCATATAGTCTTTGTGGTTGCTGTTGGGAGGTGCCGTCGAGTTGGGTTCCGATCCATAGGGGCCCTGTCTACAACAGAACAAAGTATGGCCCTGTCCTGCGCCATCTCACAATTGTTCTTCGGTTTGAGTTCATTGGGGTAGCCGTTGTGTCCGCTCATCCTGTCCGGGGCCTTCCCCCGCCTTGTGTCTGCCTCCCTGCTTTACCAAGATCGGGGCCCTTCTCCAGGGACTGGCCTCTCTCTACAACACGCCCAAAGTACGGGAGACAACACTCTCGCCATCCTTGCTTCTAAGGAGCACTCTGGCTGTACTTCTTCTAAGATAGGTCAGTTTCTTCTTTTAGCTGTCCATGGTACTTTCAATCTTCTCCTCCAGAACCCTAATTGAATGCATCTATTCTTCTTCGGTCTTCCTTATTCAATGTCCAACTTTCATATGCATGTGAGGCCGTTGAAAATACCATGGCTTGGGTCAGGTGCACCTTAGCCCTCAAAGTAACATACTTGCTTTTAGCTGAAAAGAAAGGAAATTTCAGAAACATTAAAAAAATCTGGGGAAAAGACACCCCTGTGAAGCAAGCTGTTGAAAGCAGGCTCAGAGCAGCAGAACTGGGCTTGGCTCTGAAGACAAAGTACAACAGCTGTGACATGCCTCGTGGCATGAGCCTCCCACACAGGAAGATGGTCCCTGTGATCTATGTGTTTCCTTTTAGGAATTCCCTCGTGTGGGTGTGGATGTGTGCTGACATATGGAGCTAAAACCCATGTACGCATTTGAGAGACCTTACAAAAATAGTTACACTGTGGTCTAGAATTGTGCTGTTAGAAAGTTAAGCTAGAGGAAATAATCAGATGTAAACAAAAGATGGATGCGTTTCTTTGCAACATTATTGATGATAATCAATAATTGTTAACAAAACCCAATTTGGTATGCTAGGAAGCATGCGTTCGTAGGATTATACGCACAGATATTAAAAATTATGTGGTAAAGTCGTAGCATGAAAATATTTGAAGACTCTGGTCGCAACCAATATGGGTAACTATTTCAAGTCTGTTAGAAAGATAAAAAGCGGGCTTTATCTCTACATGAGGCTGCTAGTTGTTCTTCCTGCCCCACATTTGTAAAGTGAACTCAATAATTCTATATGTAGACTTGGGGCGGGGAGCATGTGATTCTATTTTTTAATGTGGTCTAAAGAACCAAACCAAACCAAGTTCATTCTGACTCATGGAAACCTGGTAGAAAAGGTAGAACTGCACCCCTGGGGTTCCAAAACTGTTAACTCTTTATAGGAGTAGAAAGTCTCATCTTCTTCCCTTGGAGCAGCTCAGAGTTTTGAACTGCTGACCTTGTGGTTAGCAGCCCAACACACAAACCAAATTCTTAAAGTTGAGACTTATCAGACCAGTTGAGCCTGGAGGATTTCCCAGGACTCCTGTTCTGAGATCCTCTTTAAACCTTAACCATAACTGTCCAATGAAGTCATCTTCGCTAAACAATAGATTGGGTCATAAAACAAACAGTCACCCGTGAATGACTGAGCTCCTTTAAAAAAATCTCATCTCTGCAAGGCCAAATTGGCAACACTTTGGTGAAGAGAGGGCAAGAGGGCAGGGAAAGTGGATGATTGGAAGCAGAGCAGTCTGAACAGAGATGATGAGAAAGTTAACACACGTGCAAACAGGACCATCGACACGGGGTAAATGGCATAGGAATTGTTACATGGGGACCTAATGCACTGTGTGAGCTTTCATCCAAAACCAGCCGAATAATATATTTTTAGAAGCAGACAAAAGAATTAAATGTTTAAGAAGATATTATTTTAAGTTACTTGCTCTAGACCTCAAGATAGAAGGATTATTTGTATCTGAGGACTTGAGAAGATCAAGTCCAAATCAGCCATCCTATCATATTGTCCACCTTTATAAAGAACCATCATTATCTGACTATCTAGGGTTTACAGAAGTGAAGACTCTAGACTGCCTTTGGGGGAAAGCTAGGAAAAAGAAGTCCAGCAGTGTCTAGTTTTGGTTCAACTGCATGTACCAGTGGGAAAGGACCCACTTATGTCAATTGCATTGCTCTATGAGGCATGAGATAGATGCTGAGACTGAATTTCAGGTGGTGTTTGCCTCTGCCCTTATGTTAGACAGGGTGTGCTAGAGAAACAAAACTAGAATGCTAATAATTATATATAGATATAGATAGATAACATAAGAAATAAACAGTTAATTAAATTATAAAGCAGTACAAATGACTCGGTTTAACTCACTCCCGTGAGACAGTTGTGAGTCACTGGCAGTCCTTCAAGTCTTGAGGGCCACTGGGTAGTCCCCTGTAGAGCAATCAGGCTATCCAGGCATAGGCAGCAATCAGCAAGGCAGGTCACTAACAGTCAGCCAGATGACAGAGTCTGACAATCTCCAGCTCAAGAGATGTAAATTCCAGTCACGTGGCGACGCAGGTCTTGAACCTCAAATTACAGCAACACAGTCCACAGGTTAGGTGTCCCACAGGTAGTGTAGCTTGCAAATTGAGGCACAGAACAAGCAAGGCAGCCACACAAGAGCAAGAGACAAGAAAGGTGAGGCGCGCTGAGCCATTTATCTCTCTGCCCTTCGATTACTCCCACATGTGTTCGTTGGCCATGTTGGCACAATAAACATTAACTATCTCAGTCCTTCATATTTCACCCTTTGTACCATTTCTGCTTGTGTTATAGAATGAATCCCAAACATATGAAGTGTAGCCTGCAGGTGTTAGGTGCCATCGAATCAATTCCAACAGATAGTAAGCCCCGTGCCCAACAGAACTAAACATGCCCAGTCCTGTACCAGCCTCACTTACCCCTGTGCTGGAACCATTCTGCAGTCACTGTGTCGCTCTGTCTTTTTAGGGCCTTCCTCTCTTTCCTGCCCCTCTGCTTTATCAAGCATGATGTCCTTCCCCAGAGACTGGTCTCTCCTGACAGCAAACATGTCCAAAGTATGTAAGGTACCTTTGTTTCTACTTCTTGCAAGGAGCACTCTGGCCTTACTTCTTCCAAGACAGATTTTTCTGTCCTATTAGAAGTTCATCGTTCTTTCAATATTCTTCACCAGCTCCACAATTCAAATGCATCAGTTCTTCAATCTTCCTTGTCAACTTTCACATGCGATGAGGCAATGAGAAAGACTATGCTTGGGTCAGGCACACTTTAATCTTCAAAGTAACATCCTTGCTTTCCCATACTCTAAAGACGTCTCATGCAGCAGATCTACCCAATGCAACATGTCTTTTGATCTCTTGACTGCTGTTTCCATGAGCATTGAATGTGGATCCAAGCAAGACAAAATCCTTGACCACTTCAACCTTGTCTCCACCTATCGTGATGCTACCTATTGGTCTAGTGGTGAGGAATTTTGTTGTAATCCATGCTGCAGGCTACCATCCTTGATCTTCATCAGCAAGTGCTTCAAGTCCTCCTCACTTTCAGCAAGCAAGGCTGTATCATCTGTGTATTGTAGATTGTTAATAAACTTTCCTTCAATCCTGATGTCAAATTCGTCTTCAAAAAAGCCAGCTTTTCTGATGATTTGCTCAGCATGCCGATCGAATAAGTATGGTAAGAGGATTCAACCGTGATGCACACCTTTCCTGATTTTAAGTATGAAGTATTCCCTCCTTCCATTCTCAAGACTGCTTCTTGATCCATGAACAAAGTCTGCAGGAGCACAGTGAGGTGTTCTGGATTTCCCAGTCTTCTCCAGGATATGTATAGTTTGTTATGATCCACAGAGTCCAGTGGTTCTCAACCTTCCTAATGCCACTACCCTTGCATATAGTTCCTCATGTTGTGGTGACCCCCAACCATAAAATTACATTCATTGCTACGTCATAACTGTAACTTTGCTACTGTTATGAATTGGATGACCCCTGTGAAAGGGTTGTTCGACCTCCAAAGGGGTTGCGACCCACAGTTGAGAACTGCTGACATAGTCGAATGATTAATGCATGATCAATAAAACCCAAGTCAACATCTTTCTGGTATTCTCTGCATTCAGCTACAATTCGTCTGACATCAGCAACGATATCCCTGTTCCATGTCCTCCTCTGAATCCGGCCTGAAACTCTGCCAGCTCCCTGTCCATGTATTGTGGCAACTGTTGTTGTTCAGTACAATTTTAATTACATGTGATATCAATCAGAAGAAAGACAGGAATCTTTACCCCTGTAAATGGTTAGTCTTGGAAACCCACTGGGCCAATTCTCCCCTCCCTTATAGGCTCACTCTGAGTCAGATGGCCTTGAGTTGGCACCTTTGACTCAATGGCTGTGAGTTTGATTTGGGGGGGGGTGTTGAGTGATATCAAGGATATCATTCTATAATTTGAGCAGTCTGCTCTGCAGGTACAATGTCTAAAAATGCTCTCTTTGAGAATATTTTTGCTCTCCCCGATACTAACGTTTTTAAAAAGAAAAGAGGACAGGATTAATATTAAGGCTTGGATTTGCATAACAACCCGCTCAACAAACAACTCAGGAACCCCATAGGACAGAATAAACTGGCCTCTGTGGAGTTCTGACATGACAAGTCTTTTTTTCCCCCTTCATTTATCAGTTATTTTCCACCCCAACCATTTTATTAGGAGGTAATTCAGATATCATACCATTCCATAGTTCATTCACATCAAGCAGTGTTGTACGATTGCTACCAAAATCATTTTTGAAACATTTTCTTCCTTCTTGAACTCCTTGATATCAACGTCCCCTTACCCCACCCCCCAATCTTCCCCACCATAGATCCCCAGGAACTCTTATTCCAGTTGTTGTCTCTATAGGTTCATCAGAGACTATAAGTATTTACAGGAGTAAAAACCCTCATTTTTCTCCCACAGAGTGGCTAGTGGATTAGAACTGTTGACCTTATGGTTAGTAACTCAACACATAACCCACTAAGCCATGAGAGGAGAAAGGAAATGTTTCATTAAGGTGTCAAATCCAAGAGATTCATCTGTTCTCATACAATCTTGCCCATTCTTATGAAGTGAACTATTTCAAAACCAATCATTGGTTGATTTTGAATGATTGAACAAATGTATCCTGGGTGAATCATACCTTCCTTGTGTTTTCTAAATTTGATCTCCTGCTCTCTGGCCTTGTGTTAGTGGAGATGCAGCTGGTTTGGGCAATGTAGGGTACAGGTTGCAGTGGGGAGAGGGGGGGATGGGAATGCTGCTGGATCCTTGTGTTAGCCTGGTTGACCAGAGAAACAAATCCAGAGACACTCATGGGTGTGGAATAGAGGATTTGATATCAAAGCGTAATTGTATATTAAGAAAACATCCCAACCCAGTCCAGATCAAGTCCATAAATCTGATATTAGCCTCGGTGTCAGATACCACTCTATAATTCCTCTTCAGACTCATGCAACACAAGCAATGACACCGAATGCATGAAGACCACAGGCCAGTGGGTGAAAAGTCTGTGGATCCAGTGGCAGTGTAAGCATCTCAGCACTGGCGTACGTCTCCTCGTGTCTCCTCCAGCCCCAGGACTCTGACTCAATCAGCGTGGCTCCATCAGTGTAGTTCCATGTGGCTTGTCAACAGGAATATCAAGCAGAGAGACTGTGTCTGGCCTCCAGTGAACTATTTATCTCCATCGTGCCTCCAAATGAGGTCTTCAAACTGTGACCTGATTGACAGGCTGGACTCTACCCTTTCCTCAACTTGACAGTCGGTTATGTAACTGCCACAACCCTGGTGGGCAGAAACGAGTTCGCTTGTGAGCCCAAGCAGGTCTGCGCTGCGTGTGGAACTGAAACCAGGTTTGGGTGGTAGAGACAGGAGGCAGGTAGCCACTCCCATTTTCCCTCTGCCTCCTTCTGTGAAGGCAGCCATGCCTGTGCTCTTCCCGAGCTTCATGCTTCCCTGGGTACTGCCCTCTGCACCCACCCCCTCAATCCCGCGCTCCACCAGGGAAGGACTGCAGTCTCCGTTTTCCATTTCTGCCATCCTTTCCTGCAGCCCCCAGCTCTCTCAGAAATCCTGTCTATGCCCACACAAACACAAGATGGGGGCACCCCTCTGCAAGACAACCAAACATCTTCTGGGGTGGCGTAGTCCTTAGACACTTCCTCGTTATTCTGCGCTTCCCAGCCACATTTCCTCTTATAAATATATGTAAGTGTATATATGTATGTATGTAAGTGTATATGTGTATATATGTAAGTGTATATATGTATATATGTAAGTGTATATATGTATGTGTGTAAGTGTATATATGTATATATGTAAGTGTATATACGTATATATGTAAGTGTATATACGTATATATGTAAGTGTATATATGTAAGAGTGTGTGTGTGTGTATATATATATATATATATATATATATATATATATACATATATATATATATCTATACTTAAGACTTACAAGGAGACTACATTCCACCTCCATGTGCCCAACACCCGCTCAGGAGAAATACGCTACCATCCTCTTCGAAGCCTGCCCTGTCCCCTTCCCTCTCAGATCAAGCGCTTGCTTTTCTTTAGAGTCTGGCTTTGGGCCGTGTATCACTTGGTGGTGTTTGCGTTGACGTTGGAATAGGTGGACTCGTATTTTCTTTGTAGACTGTTGCTTTTTGTTTTTTCATTGTCAACATCACTTCTCCAGTCTACCACTCGTGGACATTTCAATTCTTTCCAGTCTTCTTCCTCCTCCTGTTGCTTCCTTCCTCCCTCCCCACCTGCTCTGGTCCTCTGCCTCCTTCCCTCCGCCAGATGCTGCTGCCGTACACATGCATGTGTGTGCACTCTCGCATACGCGTGCAGGGCTACTTTACTGGAACCTGGGGTATGCATCTCTTGACCTTTGCTGGAGATGCATCCAATGTGTTTCCAAGGAAATTGTACCAATGTACACTCCCCCACCCCTGGCAGTGGCCTGCAGGCACCTGCTGGCTCCCCATGCTGCCATCACTGCATCCGACCACCGTGCACAGTCCTCCGATGCTTGTGTGCCCCGTTAATGTGGCGTCCCTCCCCTCCGATACAAGCTCCGGGAGAGCAGGGAGCCATGCACCAGTGTTCCCTTGGGCCTCCCCTGACCTGGGCCCAGGCCTGGCATGCAGCTGCCTAGGACATTGCTTTGTGGGGGAAACAATGGCTGCAGTGCTAGAAGCCCCCCGCACAGTTTTGTGTTCAGTGCTCCCGAATCTATTTCTGTTAATGTCAGACTCATGGACCTGCTCACTGCCCCCGCTGCCCGCCAGCCCCCCACCTCCCCCTAGCCGATACATGAGTCTGTGTTTTTCATTGCTCTGAATTTCTTCAGAGACACTTTTTCAATGTTTTATTTACCTCCCTGCCTTGAGGCGGGATAAAGATAGTACCAAAATCACACACACTTGTTTATCTTCCATGGGCAGCAATTTAGCTACAGCTAAGTCCCATCTGCCGGAGCCCTGGTGGTATAATGGCTATGCATTAGGCTGCAAGCTTCAAGGTCAGTAGTTCGACACCCCAGGCTGCTCCACAGAAGGAAGACGGGCTTTCTACTCCCTTAAAGAGCTGCAATCTCTGAAACCCACAGGGCAGTTCTCCCGGGCCCCGTAGGGTCACTGTGCATCATCACTGACTGGGGGCAGTGAGATTGGAGTGAGAAATCTTGGCTGCAGCGTCTGGAGTTGCCTCTCAGGATACAAAGCCCCTGTCTTTCCTGGCAGAGCTATGCCACCTGTCTTCTGAGGTGAGGGCCTCCCCCATGCATGCCCCCTCTCCCTAACATCCAGGCTTCTTGGTTTCCTTTAAAAAAAGGACTCTGCACGCTCTTGCAGCTCTCTTATTTCTTGCCTCCTGTTCTTGGTCCCTTCTCTGGAATGGTTGCTAAGAGGATGCATTTGGTATCCAGGTGTAATATTACAGCATGTCCTCCCACCTCTGGGTGCACCTTGTTCAGTGGGTTGAGCGGTCATGCCCTGTTCTTTCTTTCCTTTTTCTGGGAGGGGTGCCTGATCAGAATGCTACGGAGGCCAGTCCCCGTGGGACATTGCAGGCTAAACATTTCTCTTTAGCAGAATTGTGGTTGGGGCCTTCTCTAACTACGTCCCAAACTTACTGATCAGGAACTTTGTGAGTGACATGCAGATAGACAGATGCCTGTTTTCCTGAGGCCGACAGTCTGTTTCGATGTTTGTGTGTCTTGCTCCTTAGTCTGCATCTGGCCCCTGCAACTCACTAGCCGTGTGACTCTGGGGAAGTTATTCAACCTCTCTGTGCACTGTTGTCTGGCTCTGTAAAACAGGATGGAAAATTCTACCCATTTTCTAAGATGGTTATAAAGAGTAAGCTAGTTCATCCTGTGCGAGGTGCTTAGAATAATGACTCAAGCTTTGTACTCAAACCCAAAACTCACTCTCATCAAGTCAGCGCTAACTCCTGGCGCCCCTATCAAGCAGTGCTTCCTAAAGTGGGAGATACCGCCTCTTGTGGGATGCTGGGATGATCCCAGGGGATGCAAAAGCAGATACCTATACTTTATCCTGGATTTTAGACTACCACACAAAAGTTTTCAATTGCCAGGGAACACTGAGTAATTTTTTTTTTTTTTTCAGAAAAGGGGGGCATAGTCCCAAATAGGTTCGGGAACTTATACTGTGCAAGGTTTCTGAGACTCTGAATTTTTATGGGAGCAGACAGTCTCTTTATTTTTATTCGGTGCAGCTGGGCTGGTGGGTTTGAACTACTGACTTTGTGAGTATTAGTCCAGTGCTTAACCCACAGTGCATAAGGACTCAATGGCTGTTGTTATGATCCACCACCTGTCTGTCGGCTTGTCTTTCTGTGGCTGTGATGCTGGAAGCTTTGCCATCAGTACTTCACATCCCAGAAGGATCGTCAGGTTTCCGTGGTGCTTCTGGACTAAGACAGACTAGGAATAAAGGCCTGATGATCCGCTTCTAGGAGCCGTGGTGGCATCGTGGATTATGCGTTGGGGTGGTAACCACAGAATTAGCAGTTCATAACAACCAGCCACTTTGTGGGGGAAAAGATAAGGTTTTCCAGTCCCATAAAAATGAAACGTTCTGCTCCTGCAAAAAGTTAAAGTCTTGGAGACCCGCAGGGGCAGTTCTGTTCTGTCCGATCGGGTTGCTATGAGCCAGAATGGACTCAATGGCAGTGGCAGAGTTTGAGAAGTCTGCTTCCCAAACAGCAGTCAATGAAAAGCCTTATGAATCACAATAATACGGTATCTGACTGACTCACTGTGGACTCGTCAGGAGGAAGGACAACCCTTGGGGGAGGACGTCCTGTCTGGTGAAGTGCAGGGTGAGCTGAGGTGAGGAAGCCCTCTGTGAGAGACGGGGAGACAGTGGTCACTACGATGGCATCCAACAGGCTACAGATAATGAGGATGGTGGAGGACCAGGCAACGTTTTGTCCCGTTGCACATAAGGTCACGTTGAGTCACAGTTGCCTCCATATTGCCTGTCTTTCTAGTCATTGTTATTATTTTTAAAACAAATATTGCACGATTTCCATAGAAAAATAGCAGCATTTGTTCCACAATTCAAGAGGGTAGTAAAGGCTGGACAAAGACTGAAAGAGAAAGAGACCAGAGAAAACATTGTTTGAAGTCACGACAGTCCCTGTCCCTCCACCTCCCCCTCCCTCTCCTAATTGTTCCTCACATTAGACCACTGGCCCAAAGATCAAGCATCTGTTCAGTGGTCTGTGAGGACAACCGTGTTCCAGAGTGTTGACTCATTCATTCATTCATTCAACCATTGAGGTGCTTGCTGTGAATAACTGGCCTCCTAGGACTACTGGCTAGGAGCCCTGGGGGTCTGTCAGGTCAATGTTAGACTGCTCATGACAAGGTCAACAGTTCCAACCCACCAATGGCTCTGCTGGAGAAAGGTGAGGCTGTCTGCTGCTGTACAGATTTACAGCCTAGGAAATCCTGTCCATGGTTGCTGTAAGTCAGACTACTTGATGGCCGTGGCCTTGGGGTTTTGATATCGCTACTCACTTATTTTGGTTTGTTTGAGGTTCACAATTGGATCCATGAAAGTAATCAGAACCTAATTGGATATACTTTTAAGAACCAATGGCTTTTTAAATTAAAATTTATTTTCTTGAATGGCAGGGGGATTACCTTGATAATGAGTGTAGATTTTATTCCTGGGGAAGCCACAGCATGATTTTAAGCATGGGGGTAATATGAACAGATTTATTTTAGGACATCCTGCTTGATAAAGTAGAGGGGCAGCAAAAAAAGAGGAAGTCACTCAATGAGCTGGGTTGACCCTGTGACTGCCACAGTGGGGTCAAGCTTAGAACACTTGGGGGGTGGCACAGCACTGGGCAAGGCTTCTTTTGGTTGTGCTGAAGGTCGCAAAGGCTGAGAACCAACTCGATGGCACCTAACAACAAAATGAATGCTGAGCTTAGAGAGGAGAGCGAGAGGGAGACAGCTCAGGACCGGAACCAGCTAGAAATCTCCTGCCCTGTGCCTTGATGAGGGTCTGAGACAGCTGTTCTCAACCTATGGGTCGCAACCCCTTTGGGGGTGTGTGTCAAATGACCCCTTCACAGAGGTCACCCAAGACCATTGGAAAACACATATTTCTGATGGTCGTAGGATCTGACACCGCTCCTCTGTCCTCCTGCCGAGTCTGCCCACATGCAGATATGCCCACATACGAGTAACTGCGTGAAGACTGTTACCCATGCTACACCATGCTTCAAGACAAAATTACAGTTTTGAAGTAGCAACAAACATAATTTTATGGTTTGGGATCACCACAACATGAGGATCTATATTAAAGCGTTGAGGCATTAGGAAGGTTGAGAACCACTGGTCTAAGAAGAGATGGCATGTGTAGAGGAGACTGGGTTGGAGAAACGGACAGGACTGAATTGGGAAGGTGGAGAGGCGGGCAAGAATGGGCCAGGGAAGGGGTGTGGGCTGTTCACTGGGCACTCTGGAAATGGTGAGCACCCTGGATGGACGCTCTTGGGTTTGAGGTTCTTCAGTAGTCACAAGAGCTCTGGGGGTGCTTTGAGTTGGCTTTGGGCTGCTAACAGGTCAGCAGTCCCAACCCGTCAGCCACTGCAGGGGAGAACCATGATACAGGCTGCTCCTGTCAAGAGTCACAGGCTTGGAAACACAAGGGCAGTTCTCTCCCCACCCGCAGGCTGGCTAGGAGTCAGAATGGACTCAATGGCCGAAGAGTGAGTGAGCACAGCGAGGCTGCAAACGCAGAGAGGGACAGTGCAGTCATCCGAGTAGGTACCGGTGGCCGAGAGTACTGAAAGAATCAGAGTCACACATCCCATTTACAGGGTGAGGTCCAGGAGAACCCCACAAAAGAAACGTCTAGAACTATCCGTCAGAGATTGGAGGAGAAACCTGGGAGAAAGTGGTACCAGGAAGCCCATGGAAGACAACTTTTTAAGGAAAGAGCCATCGGCAGCACGCCATCCCAGAGTGCTGGCGGTTTCAAACTGCAGAACTTTGGGGACTGACTGCAGCCCCTGGTGTACCACCATGAACGGTTACACTCCCCCCCTTTTTAATGTTGCAATCATCTGTTTTCAGATATTCCTTGTCCCTGCCCCCCTAGACCTGAGAGCTGTGAGGGCAAAGCCTAGAGTCCCCTCCCTCAAACCCAGCTGGGTGCTTGGAAAAGTCACGCCCGACTCCTGAAGGTTGGAACACAGGGGCTTGTTGACCTGAACGATCGTTTTAAGTTAAGCCGCTACGTGCTTGAATTTTTTTTTAAACACCATTAATGGATAAGCGCCCGGGTTAGGGCAATAGCATTGGTGCAAGGGAACGTACCCTGTAACGCGAAATGGCCAAAGGCTTGCAAAGTGCTTTGGTTAATGAGCGACCTGGGTGCGAGCCCCAAGCGTCGCGGAGGGCGTCCTTGCAGAGGTCTGCAGGACGGGGTTGGTCCCGGTGGGAGCGCCCGACGGGACGATCCCGGAGGAACCCCCGCGCGTCGCCGCGGAGCCCTCCCGGTTTAGAATCCACCGAGTGGCCCGGAGCCAGAGAGCGGCGAGGCCGGCTGGCTCGCGTCCCCGGCCGCAGCCCGGTCCCCGGGGCAGGTAGCGCGGGCCCGGCCGGGCGACATGCAGCGGCACCGGGAATCCGCGCTGCGCTGCTGCGGGCTCTGCCACTGCGGGGGAGAAGCCGGAGGTAACGCGGCGGGTGTCGGGGTGCGGAGGGGGCGGCACAGGTGCGGGGGCCCCGGGGCGGTCACTGCCCTCGGCTAGAGCTTTTGCCCTTGCCCCGGGCTCCCTGCGGCCACCCCGGGCGCTCGCAGAAGGGCGTGGGCGGGTGGGGCCGAGCGGCGCCCCGGGCGGCGGGGAGGGGGGCGCCGCAGACCGAGGACCCCCGCCCCCCCCGAAAGCCGAGAGGATGCAGGTTTCAGGTGGCGGCGGTGGGATGCTCGTTCGCGACAGGCTGTGAGCCGCTTCCGCTTCCGCCGAGCCCGAGCCCGGCAGTCGAGCGACTGGGAGCCTGGACACCTACCTCTCCCTTTCCGCAGGGCTCGGGGACCAATCGGCGGGAAGTCATTGAAATGCGGGGCTGGGAAGCACGGCCGTCCTTCCCCCCGCCCGCCACTCCTCCATCTCGCTCCATCGTGCGTGCCCCCTCCCCACTTCTCTACCCCACCCATTAACACACACACACACACACACACACACACACACAAAAGAAAGAAAAAGAAAATCCGTCTGGTGCAGAGGAAAACATATCTGCCGTGGATCAGTTTTGTTTTATCGGAGGATGAGGTTTTGGCTGAGAAATGAAGACATGGCCTTAGAAGAAATGGTGCAGAGATTAGATGCGGTTTCCAAGCACACTGGTAGGAGGAGCGGCTGGTCTTCAATTATTTATTCTTAAGCTTGCCGTCGTTTGTTGAATTTTTAGGGAAATGCTTCTGATTTTATGTTAACAGCCTTCATTCCCACCCCGTTCCTAGCATGGATGCCGGGAAGCACAGAGATGATGGGCGTCATTTGTCTGGGAGCGTGCGTTCGTGTTCTTTTGACCCTCAGTCAGGGGACATGCTGCCTAGGGCGGTCGGAATCAGTGTAAATTAGCGACCCCAGCTTTCTAAGGAATCGATTGGTCCCAGATTTGGGTATGGAACCCTTTGTATCATCTAGTGGGAAGTCTGGCTCAACCTGGATTTCAGTTGCAGTTGCACGGGAGAGAAGGGTGAGTGAGGAGCCCGGGCTTTCCAAGCCTTGGTGGAGGAAGGGCGTGTGTAGCTGGCTGAAGCTCATTTTGAAGAAGAAAAAGGAGGTTGACCAGGTGGTTCTTTTTCTCCACCACATGCAGTTTGAAGCATAAGGCAAATGTGTGAAAACAGCACAGTCTAGAGAGTAGGGGCCACACATTTCTGTGCTCAAGAGATTACTTTAGAATAAGCTTTGAGGAGCAGTTCAAATGCATTTGTTTAGATCTTAAAAACAATGACAACCACAGGAGAAGAGCTTGCAGCTTGCTATTGGCTTTCAATTAGTCACAGCCGAGTTTTCTTGCTGCAGTGTGCAGGAGGGAAGGAGTCCGCATTAGCTAGTTTCCTATGAAGCGAAGAGGAAATATTGATATAGCATTAAAAGTAAGTTGTCAGTTTTTTTACCCCCCTCCCCTGAAATTGCCATATGTTATGTTATATGCTATTACATTGTCGTCTGCAGAATGCTCCTCTGAGATGAGAATGTTGGTCATTATGTGTCTGAGGTGGGGTGTACCTTTGCTGAGATGTGGTAGATTCCGAGGTCTTTGAGAGCAAAGCAAAGATTAAATCAGGTGAGCATGATGCATAGGGTGGTCTAATCAAGACTTTTGAAGCATTGTTTTGGGGTTTTTATTGATAATTTTTGTGATCAAAGCAGTGGTAGAGGGGACAAAATAAAAAGGTAAAGCCCCCCCATTTGTGCCCTTTATTCTTAGGGACCTAGCTCCCTATTTCTGAAATGAGAGTGACGTTTGGCTGGGGACAGGCTTGGTGGGTGGTGTATTCTCCAGGACAACAGGAGTGCCTCATCATTGGCCCTGGAGGTGGGAAAGGAGAAAGCCCTTACCTAGCTTTTCACACCATCTGCGTTTGGCTTGATGTCAGAATTCCTGCGGAATGGGAGCCATTCCAAAGAGTGATGCCGTCCCCCTAGGTTTTCAGGGACTCAGGTTTCTTGAGTTCTGAAAGATGTGTGCATTTTAAATGATAGAAGCATTATCACTGGAGAGCAGTAATGATACTAACCGTTTAGTGAATGGATGCCATGAGCCAGGGCCCTCATATTGTCCATGGCCTCCTTTTCAACAGCAACTCTCAGATGTGCACCCTTTAGACACGTCTGTGCTCAGAGAAGTTCCAGATGTCACCGAGGCCCGTTTAAGTCGAGCCAGCAGGCGCCCCGTTTATGACTAGCCAAGATTGTTCAGTTAAGAGAGAAGCCTCCATCTGCATCCATACCCGTTTCCCTCTGGTGAACAGTGGCCTCTTCCTTCAGTACAAGTCCAGTTGTTACTCCTGTGTGGAGGCCTGCTGAGCAGAGGTTATTTATGGTGCCTGGAGGTGTAGGGCGATGGCTCCAAACCATGTGGTGTTCACTCGCTGGCATCCAGGAGCCTGCTCCACGTTCTCCTGCAGGGAACAGGATGTAGGTCAATATTAATGTAATCACCAGATTAAATTCCCAGCCCTTCCTCAGAAAAACTGCCCCATCTGTAGCAGAATGACTTTGACCTTGAGGTCATAGAGTTGTTCTTCCCTCCCATCAGATTAGTGGCAGGCGTGGGCTAATGTGACCAGGACATGGATCTCCTGAGCTGGTGTAGTCATTCCCAGCAGGAGGTCGTGACCCTTCTAGGACTTGGTTGGAGCTGATGGCTCAGATACAATGACAGAGCTTTGTGGAGCCACGTTGCTATTTCAGCAGCCTGTAGTTGGGCCCACAGGGTGGCTTCACCCTAAAATGACAGGGGTGGCTTCACCCTAAAATGACAGGGGTGGCTTCACCCTAAAACGACAGCCATCTTATCTTTGTCTTCGGTGTCAGACCCTGCTGCTGCCTTCTTTTAATTTCAGATTTGTGTGTTGCCTCCACCCATCCAGAAAATCCATGACGAGGGCCAATGTGCATTTAGAGGAGGATGAAGTGTGCTATTCCTCTCGTCTGCCAGTCTGCCTCTCTTGACCTTGAGAGGTTACAGCTCTCAACCTGATTGCTAATAGCAAGGTCAGAGCACCTTCCAGTAGCCCCCATCCCCATCTATTTGGTAGGCTTCCCAGCGTTGTCGTCCGTTTCAGGTTTTCTCTTTAACTATGCAGTGCGTAGTGAAAACGTGAAAATGTTAAACAGGAAGGAAGAAGTGCTGTGGATCTATTCCACCGAAGCATTTCAGGGAAAGGGGTCTTCAAGCTTGAGCCTGCGCCTGAGGGCTGGTTCAGTGGGTGGGCCTCGCTCCTGGAGTTTTTGAGTCAGCTCAAACCCAGAATCCCATTAGGGCTCATTGATAAAAGGACAAAAGGGGGCTGAAGCGCATCATAGCTATTAGCGCATTTTCTGCAGTGAGTGAGTACATCACTTAGTTTCTAAACATTTGCATGTTTAAGACTCAGGTGATGCTGATGCTGTCAGTCCAGGCACCAAACTTTGAGAACGACTGCAGAGGAAGGAGAGCCCCAGTGGCGCAGGGGTTAAAGTGCTAGGATGTTGACCAAAAGGTTGGGAGTTCTGACACACCAGATGTGACATTGGCGTGTGGTCTCACATACACCTGGAACATGTGATGATGCTCGCCTGACATACTTTATGGAGCAGTTCTGCTATGACTATGGGATCATGCTGAGTTGCCATGGCCTGATAGCAGTGTGCTGGGTTTTGCATTTGGGTTGTAGAATAATCTTGGAACCTAGCTCCACCTCATTAATAAATGGCCCTGAGCAAAATACTGAAACTCATGGTGGAAAGGCGGGGCTTTAAAACAAAGCAGTACCATCTTAACTATATCCTATTGTAAGGTTTCAGTGTCCCCCACCACCGCCACTGCTATGAAGATGGACAACTTCTACTAGGTAGCTATTGAACAATTAAATAATTCATCTGTTTAGCTAATGAACAAATAAACCACTCATTGTCAGTTTGATGATATATCACTTTCCATGTCACATTCTTCACAGGCCTTTGGTTTGGAGTTCGGCTGTGATACCTGTACTATGGGGATGATTCCCCACCTGTTCCATCCCTTTTCCTACCTTTGAGGCCCGATTGCTCTTCCAGACCACACCCATCACAGTTAAAGCAGCTGCATCCCCACAGCTATCTCAGCTGCCAAATCTGCCCCATTGGGGGTAGAGGGAGTTAAGCCCTCCTCGGGTATTATTATAGCAACTTTTGAGTAGCATTTACCCTCCTAGTGTGTTCCTTGTAAAGAACTCGGGCATCTCACAGTGACGCTTCTCTCTGAGCCACAGGAGCCTGGGGAACGGAGATACCTCTGAGCTTCTCCTGTCTGGAGGTCTCTGGAGAACGCCGAAGCAGGAACATGGATGTGCCTATTGTGATAGACCTGAACTACAAAGTTCCTTTGGAGCAGAAACAAATGTTGAGTTGGAAGTGAGAGAACATGGGAGAAAGGGCTCAATGCCTACAGATGTAAAAATAGTCTACGAGGGAAAGATTGCTGCCGTGTTCTTGTCCTTAGTCTGTGGAATCTGTCCCCTGCCTCAGTTTCTGTGTTCCACGTTTCTCTTAAAGAAGTGATTCGGTTCTTGGCGCTGTGAACTGGTTAATCTCCTGGAACCAATTAATCAGGCTCCCTTCCCACGGTGCTCACAGACTCCCATTCAGAGGTGCTTGTTTCTAGACTGCAGACCTCCCCTACTGGAGCTCTCTCTAGTACTGAGGTAGCCGTGTGGGAAGTCTGTCCAGTTCACTGAGAGAGCTCTTTTCATACTTACTAGGATTCTGTGGGATTCTAGAAACGGACTCCCCTTCATTCTTCGGTGGTGGCTTGTTGTGGTTCTCTTGTCAGGCCTCTAAACACAGACCATGGGACTGAAGTCCACCCTCTCCAGTTGGTATCACTGGCTTCTTTATGATTTGCCTGTTGTGAGTCCCACACTGCTCAGGGGAGACTGACCATCCATCCTGGTAGAGCATCATGGACCTTCCGTTGTCATCCGATGGCCCATCTGCTCTGGGCGTCCTGGCGCTGTGATGTCTTGTGTCTAGCTAAGCCTGAGCATCTACTAGAGAGGTAGATGCCTCTTCACTCACTCACTGCCATCGAGTCGATGCTGACTAATAGCTTCCCTGTAGGCCAAGATAGAAATGCTCCTGTGGGTCTCTGAGACTGCAATGCTTTATGGAGTACAAAACCCCATCTTTCTCCCAAGGAGTGGCTGGTGGTTTTGAACTGTTGACCTTGCAGATTACAGCTAATGAGTAATCACTACAGCACCAGGGCTTCTAGACTCATCATCTAGGAGGAAGATACGTTTTCTACCCATGCTTGTGGCTTGGGTATTGAGGTAGCCTGGCCGATAAACACGTGGGATTAATTGAAGGGCGGAGAGTTAAATGGCTCGGTGACCCTCGTCTTTCTTGTCTCTCGCTCTTTGATCATCGGGCCAATGTGCGGCTGCCTTGTTTGTTCTGTGTCTCAATTTGCAAGCTACACTACCTGTGGGACACCTAACCTGTGAACTGTGTTGCTGTAATTTGAGGTGCCTTTAAGACTTGCCTCGCCAGAGAATTGGAATGTACATCTCTGGAGCTGAGGACTGATGGTTGGTGACCTGGCTGACGGTTGGGGACCTGCCTTGCTGTTTGCTGCCTGTGCTGGGATAGCCTAACTCTCTCTACAGAGGACTACCTGGTGGCCTTCAAGACTTGAAGGACTGACAGTGTCTCACAACTCTCTCAGAGGAGTGAGTTGCACTGAGCCATTTTTACTGCTTTATAATTTAACAGTTAATCTCTTGTGTTATCTATCTTTATAAATATATATATAATTATCAGCATATGGTTTTATCTCTCTAGAGAACCCTAACACAGGTATGTCCCCTTCATACCTCCTGTGACTGATAACCTGATTTATTTTACCAATTTGAATAACTACATATATAGAAAGCTCACATCTGCCATGCCAAAGATTTAAAGGTCTACAACCACAACAACTTAGTTTATTTCAAATCCGTGGTGAACAATGGGATGATGGTCATTCTTATGGAAGCCCCTTCTAGCTAATACATGCCTCCCTCAGCGCATCGACGTGCAGGGTAGAAAATGATCCAGTAGCGCTTCCTAGTCACACTCACTTTCATGCTGTTTTCACACAGGGAAAGAAAATGCATGTTCTCTCTCTTTTGTCTTGGAAGCAGGGTGAAATGGTATAACCATGTAGCACTGTGGAAATTCACATGTTCCCCGGTGTCATAAATCTACCTAATGGCACAGCCAAGACTAGAAGCCAGACTTTGATCTCCCCAGACCCAACGAACGGTGTGGGCTCTTCTGTTCTAGTAATAAGTAATAGTTTAGCTGTGCAATCTATGGAGTTTTCTCTAGTTTTGCCTGGAATCAGAATTTTTCTAACCCAATTATGCCTGAATTGTAGCCTTTGGGGATGAAAGGTTTGGCTGCCTTTATGAATAGTAAATAAGCATCGATCATACATCTCAGTTGTCTTAAAATGGAAACAAAAGGCCTCTATTAAAATAGCTGAACTCACCAAAGTGAAGAAGTGCTGGCAACATCCTACAAATAAAGGAGTTATATATATATATATTTTTTTTTTTTGAAGTTTTTCTTACCAGCGGTTGTCATTAGAATGCCTCCTAGAACACTGTTTGCTACCCCAGAATGGAATAGATAGGTATTTAATATTTAGTAGATATTTATCCAGGCCTTCTAGCAATGTGACTGTCATGAGCCCCATAACTTTGGAGTGGCACTCTCCCCACTCTCTTCTCGGGTGTTCTGCAGTTTTCCTGGAGAAGAAATCCCAGCGGTGAGGTGGGAGTACAGTGGGCTGGAAGGGAAGGAGCGGTGCCCTGCCCTGCTAGTTGGCAACCTCACTGGTGGGTTCATCAATAAGCGTGGCTTTCATTTTGCAAGGGTTGAATTTTTTTTTTTTAATCTCACTAGCTCCTTCCTTGTTAGGTGCTTGTTTAAGTTTTTCTTTTTGGAGTTTGCTTTGTACCCACATAAAACAGCCTAGGTATGAGCTGATCTTCCAAGTGGTCAAAGACACAGTCTAGGCATGAGCTGAAAAGTTGACAACTATTTGAAAAATAATGTTTCAAACCTTTACTAAGAAGCATGTGTTACCCAATCAAAGTCCACACGGTTTGTAGAAACCTCCTGAGGGTTTGTTTGCATTGATCCTCTTCACCCTGTACAGTCCTGGATGCTTTGTGCGTGGTTGTTGCTTCCCGTCGGTGGATGGCACCCGAATCCGGCTGACATGGAAGTGGACGTTCCACGTGGTCAGCGGTTGGCAGGGCTGACCAGTGGCAGAGCTGGTATCTGACAATTCCAAAGTTCTGACCAAATCACCAAGTCTTTCCATTATGAAAGCTTCCAAAGGACATTTTTGGGTTAAAGGAAGCCTTTCCCCTTGCTCTCTCATACTCTCCCCTCCACCAGTCAAGACTCAGAGCGCTAATGGTATTGTGTCTCGGTTGGGAGTCAGTGCTGGATGGACGGTGGAGAGGGCTGGGGCTCTCTAAGCCTTTGTAAAACCTCTCCCTTCCGGCTGCTCTCCAGGGGGCTCTGTTTGCTGCCCTCATTCTGCCCCGGCTGGTTTCTGCCTACACTGGAACAAGAACCTCTGCTACCTGGCTCTCTGCTACCTGTGCGCTGTCCGGGCCTCTCACGTGCCTGGGCTGGTCTGCCTCCAGGTAATTCTGGAAGCCAGAATCCAGTGTGACTATCACCAAGAATTCACTCAGTGGAATGCCACGCCCGTCATACTCTTGGAGGTCTCTGACAGCCGAGGCCCAGTTCTAAGTGACCTTGAACTGATGGGAATTGTTTGAACAAGTCCGTCAGAAGAAAAGGGAGACTGAGACAGTGAGGCTAAGCCACAGCCTGCTGTTCCCTCCTTCTTCTAATTCCTCCACCTAGCTTCCCTTTGTGAAAAATAATGTACGAAGTGACGTCTACTTGAATTAGTAAGTGAAATAAGTAGTTGATCCTGAAATGCCTAACATTTTAAACCATCTTACTCTGGTAAATATATACATATGTGTATGTGTTTTATATATGTATGTATATGTTCTATTTGTGCATCTACATATATAATTTGGTTATATATATGTAGAATATATATATCATAAAACATTTTCCATTTAACCATTTTTCTAAAATGAGACTATATGCAGCCAAACAAACCACTGTATTTACACTTCGTGACAATGATTACATTGTGCAACATTCTTGCTCTCCTCTTCTAGCTTACTCCTCTCCCCATTACACATAAACTGACCGACCAGGAAGGTGTATATCATAGTCTTCTGTTATATGTAATCTTTAGGTTGTTGTCAATTTCATCCCCTATAAAACCAAACTCACGGCCATCGAGTGAATTTCGATTCGTAGTGACCATATAGGACGAAGAAGAACTGCCCTTCATGAGTTCCCGAGACTTTGAATCTTTACGGGCAGAGGTAACTTCGTCTTTCTCCCACAGGGTGGCTGATCCCATCTAGACCATTCCTAAAAGACCAGAAGGCTGAAGGCAGGCAATTTTTAAAAGTTATGCTAATATTTGGCTTTCAGGCAACCGTAGGAGGCATTTTTGGTTTAAGGTTTATAAATGATCTCTAGGCTATTGTTCCAGGCTTTCATCCAACCCCCATGGCTCCATAAGCCTAGAGCCTATGAGAATTTTAAATTCTGTTCTACAATTTCCCCCTCTTGATTAGGATTCCACCGTGGAATCTTTCATCCAAATGTCCAGTAATTGTAGCTAGCCGTCATCCAGTTCTGGGCTCATGGCAAAAGAGGCAGTTGTTCAGAGGCAATTAGCCACATAGTCAGCTCTTCCTTCCGTTCTTGACTCTCCTCCTTCCTCTCTTGTCCCAGGTGAACAGAAATCAATGGTGCCTTAAGTGACCACGGCAAGTTATTCAGGTCCTAGGTACCTTCAACTAGAAGATCACGTAGGCATCAAACTAGAAGAGAGAAGAGAGTTCCGGACCTGTTATTAAGCCCGTTAACTGGAATGTACCATGTAACCATCACCCTAAACCTCCAGGTCAAGAAACCAAGTCCCATGAAGGTTTTGGTTGTACACAAACAGCCTCCACGAGGTCTTTGTTGCTGTGGTGTATCTAGCAAACAGTGTTTCCAGTTCAGCGTTTTATAGGTATACAACTTACTGACAGCAAGTACAATAATCAACTGGGAAAGCCTACCCGCCCGATCTTTCTATCACCGTTTATGTCCCCCCACCCGCCTTCTTCCTTTTCTGCTCCTGGTAACCGCTAATAAACTTGGTTCTCTGTAAATTTTTCTGTTCTTGTCTTACTGTAGCAATAACGTCACACAAGGGCTGTCCTTTGTGATTGGCTTATTTTACTTGGCACAGTGTCTTCCAGCCATATCCACGTGGTTGCATGTATCAAGACTTAATTTCTCCTAGTGGCTGACTGCTATTGTACGTATGTACCAGATTTGTTCATCCACCCATCCAGCCACCCATGTATTAATGGTCAGTCAGGTTGTTTCTACTTTGAGCTAGTATAAATAGTGCTACAGTGAATGTCAGTGTATGCGTCTCTCTTTGCGTGTCTGCTTTCACGTTTTTGGATGTAAACCTGGGATTGGAGTTGCTGGGTCATAGGGTAGTTCTGATTTTAGTTTTTTGAGTAACTGCCATTCTGTTTTCCCTAATAACTGCCCTTCCTGTACATTCCCACCAGCAAAGGGACACGTTCCAATTTCACCCACATCCTGTACAAAGCCTAAACCAAAACCAGTGCCATAATTTGTTATCTTATTTTCTGGGTTTTGTTTTTTTTAAATCTTAGATATCCGGTGGAATAAAATAGTATCTCATGGTGGTCGTGATTTACATTTCTCTGCTGAACATTTTTTTTAATACTTTTATTGGGGGCTTTTACATCTCTTATCACAATCCATACATTCCTCCAGTGTGTCAAGCACCTTTGCACATATGCCGCCATCATCATTTTCAAAGCATTCTCTTCCCACTTAAGCCCCAGATATCTGCTCCCCATTTCTTCCCCCTCCTTCCCCTACCCACCCTCCCTTACTAACCCTTGATAAGTTATAGATTATTTTTTCCATATCTTACATCGTCCTCTGTTGCCTCTCCCCCACTTTTCCATTATTCATCCCCCTGGGAGGGGTTTCTAGATTGATCCTTGTGATCGGTTCCCTCTTTCTCCCCCACCCTCCCCTAATCCTCCTGGTATCTCTTGTCTCCTTGTGGGCCCTGAGGGGTTTATCTATCCTGGATTCCCTGTGTTGCAGGTTCTTATCTGTAGCAGTACGCATGCTCTGGTCAAATCCAATTTCTAAGGTAGAATTGAGGTCATGATAGTGGGGTGAAGGAAGCACCAAAGAACTAGAAGAAAGTTGTGTGTTTTATCGGTGCTATGCTGCACCCTGACTGGCTCTTCCCTGTGACCCCTCTGTGAGGGAATGTCCACTTTTCTACAGATGGCGTTGGGTCTCCAAGTTCACCTTGCTGAGCATCTTTTCATGTGTTTGGTGGCCGTTTGATTGTCATCTCTGGTAAAATCTCTACTCAAATCCTGTGCTCTTTTGCGATTAGGTGCTCACTCTGTTATGTCATCAAAGTTCGATATACCCTTTTTGGGGTGTTTTCAGAACTTTCAAAGCACACCAGGTGAGTTACATTTCCAGCCAAGGTAGAGAAGAACCTGTTTAGACTTTGCTTATGGGAACCCGAGCATCTTACTTTCAAGGGACCTTGGGACCAAGCAACCTCCAGCCAGTTGTAAGTGGTGCAGCACGCTCCCGGGGAAGGAGGCAGCAGGATTCCGTGGATCTCACCTGGATAGCTCGATCATTTGCACTTCTAATGATTTCCCAGTGCTGTGTCTGCTCCGGCAACCACACTTTGAGAACGACTGTGCTCTGTAATGGCCAAGGGGATTTTCTTAGTATCACCTTGATCTCCTGGGCAGCAGCTCCTGGACTTTGAAGCTGCCTGTGTTCACCAGCCTACCAGCCCTCGTGACTGGAAGACCATCTGTAGTCTGTCATTAGCTTCCAGGAAGGTAAACGGAGTGATCTGTGCTGGGCAGCTCCCCAAGCAGAGAAATAGCAAATGCAACAGGGCCCGGAGAGTGGTGGGGTCTGCTGAGGCTCAGGAAACCCAACCACTGCCACCTGTTTATCGTGACTTATAGCCGCATGAGAAGCATTGAGAACCACCCCTGGTCACGAGGAAATCATCCCTTGGAAAGGAAAGAAGAGGCAACAGGTGGCATTTTTCGTCTTTTCATCGAAGACAAACCCACCCGGACCCATTGGTGTAAATCTTTATGAAGGTAGACTGCCAACCTTTCTCCAGTGAAACAACTGGTCGATGCAGACCACTGGCCTTTTGGTTTGCAGCCTAGGCGCTTGCCCACGGTTCCTCCACTACAGACAGGCCCTTGAGAGCCGGAGAAGGTGGGAACCAGCCTGCGTTACTGAGAGCAGACTTTTCTCCCTGGGAGCCAGTCAGGAAGCCAACACGCTCACCGGCTACTAAAGGAATGAGTGCTTTATTTGGAAATGCAACATCTGCAGATAAGCATCAGTGTCATTTTGCTTCCTTCCAGTGGAAAGATCTCTACTACGGTAGTTGTGCACATCTCAGATGTGACCAGTCATAAATACTTGCAAACACATTGTTGTGGGTTTTCTGTGTGGCGTATTTGGGCCCTGGGGTTATGAAGACAGAACTTGGGGGAACATGAGGGCTCTCTGGGTGTTGTTTTTGGTGTGAGGCACCCAGGCTAGCTCTTTCTGAGCACAGAGCATTTGCTTTTCACCCCTGTGTCCGTGGCACCTAGAAGAGAGTGATCGTTCAGTGGTCGATTCTTCCCTTCTGTGCAGGAGACCCAAGTTCAATTCCCAGCCAATGAGCCTCATGCCTAACCACCACTGCCTGGCCGTGGAGGCTGGAATGGTGCTATGCTGCCGAGCAGGTGTGACTGGTGCTTCCAGACTCAGATGGACTAGGAAGAAAGGCCTAAAATCTGCTTACAAGTCAAACTGCTCCATGAAAACCCTGTGTATTACAAAGGCCTGGTCTCATTGTGTATGGGATCCACAGGAGTGGGGGGGCCAGCCTGATGGCAGCCAAGACCAGCAGCAGCATCTGTGGGTCCTAAGACCTGGCACTGGCTCTTAGTTCTTGATATGTCTATTGAATCAAACCTCAGCGAATCAAACAAAACACTAGGCAAGAAGCGAGTCGAGTGAATTTCTGAGTGTATGAAATCAACATCCCTTCTGGGGCAAAGAGAATGTCTTCAATTATATTAATAACAAATCGAAGATCACATAATTGTGGCTAAAAATATAGAATTCAGTGGTTAATTTGGCCAGTCTGCAACAAAACAAAAAAACTAGTGAGGAAAGACAGAAACCTCATGAAGAGATTTAGCACGAACCTTAAATATTAAAAAGTAACCATTTGGTTAAGAAGACGTCTGTTACGCGATCCAACCAAATACCAATGAAAATATCAGGAGAATGATGAGCAGACCGAGCATTCACAGGGAAAACCAACTGGCAACTGTAAAATGCACAGAGTATCAGATGTTTAAATGTATTGTGATGTGAGACATTAAAACAAGTGCTTGATGCAATTGATGTGTGGCTTCTTATAAGAGCTGTAAGAGCCCCCAATAAAATGATTTATGTTTTTGAAAAAGTATGTTGCTTGGTTAAATACCAACACAAAATAGAAACTAATGGAATATTATAGATTCAGAAACATTCTTCATTATGTAACCAAAAATATGTGACTAATTAAAGACAATAACAAAAAATCAGAAAAATATTAGTCTATACTGCTGGAATATTTGAACACCAATATAAAACTAAAAAAAAAACAAAAACCAACATTGTCTACTTCCCAGTGTCATGCAGCGGGATAAAATTCAAGTAGCTCCAAGTTAAAATACAACATCAAACACCCAATGTGTGTGTCTTCACACACACACACACACACACACACACACACACACACACACACACACACGGAAAAGCTCAAACAACCAAACTCCCTCCCATTGAGTTGATGCTTGACTCAGAGTGACTCCATAGGATAGGGGAGAGCTGTACTTGTGAGTGTCCAAGACATTCTCTAGGAGAGGACAATGACCTTTCTCCTGGGTGCTTTCCAACTGCTGACCTTGTAGATTGCAGCCCAACTTGTAGCCACTGTGCCAACAGGACCCCTCCCATAACCACCAGGCACACTTTGTTGCAGCCCTGGGCAATTCTGGGGCCTCAGAACAGGCCTCCCTGATTCTATTCTGTTCCCTACAATCATTTTTCCTGCTAGACGACAGTCAGAGCTACCTTTTCAAAATACTGATTAGATCATACAGGTATTGCCTTCCATCCTCCACTTCGAAGTCCTTTAGTAGGTTTCCATCCTATTCTCCTGGCCAAGAAAGGTCTGAGTGAATCCTGCCTGGGTCCAGCTTGTGCTCACATACTCCACTGCACCCACAGCTGGCCGGGTCCCCTGCTCTCCAGCAAGACAAGTTCACCGCCACCTCAGGGTCTTTGTGCCTGCTGTACCATCTTCTTGGGATGTTCAAATGTATCTTTCCCACTAAACTGCCCAGGGATTTCCTTCCCTCCATTCTGGAGTCTAGGAGATTGGGTGATGCCGTGGGTATATATTGGGCTGCTGCCAGCAAGGCCAAGAGTTCCAAACCACCTGACGGTTTGAGGGAGAAAGAAGAGGCTTTCTGCTCTTTTGAAAAGTTCCAGGCTTGTGAGAAACTCACGGGGGTGGGGGTGCCCTACCCTTCCCTACAGGGTTGCTATGAGTTCGCAATGAGTTTATTCAGGTATCTGCCCAAGTAGCTTCTCCTGAGAGGCCGTCTCCTGCCCTGCCCTTGCTTTGCACACCAGGCACCATGTCCAGACCCAACTTGCTGGCCTCATGGCTTTGATTGGTACTGAACATGACATTTCATACTGGATCACCGGGAGCCCTAGTGGATTACTTGTTGGGCTGCTAACTGAAACGTCAGCCATTTGAGCCCCAGGACAAAGATGAGGTTGTCAACTTCCATAAAGACTTACTGCCTCAGAAACCCCCAGGGGCCGTTCTACCATCCTGTAGGGTCCGCTGTGAGTCAGTATTGACTCCACGGCTGTATGTTTGGTCTTTGAGGTCTAGCTCCCTCCCGGAAGTGCGAGCAGGTGACCCAGGACTTAGGGCAGTGCCTGGCACTTAGAAGGCATGCATTGACTGCTCCCAAGTAGAGGAGTGAGTCTGTTAAAAAATGCCATTGAACCCATGGTCATCAAGTTGACTCAGGCTCAGAGCACCCCTAGGTAGGGTTTCTGAGGCTATAAGTCCTTACAGGAGCAGACAGTTTCATCTTTCTTCCAAGCAGGAGCTGGTGGACTTGAACTGCTGACTTTTGGGTAAGCATCCAAAAGCGGATCCCATTGACCCACCTCAAATAAAAAGCAGAATACAGGGGAGACATGGTGGTGTGGTACTTAACAGTCAGCTGCCAACCAAAAGGTCAGTGGTTTGAGCCTTCCAGCTTCTCTCTGAAAGAAAGACACTGGTCATTCCTGTCCATAAAGGTGAATCCCCTCTGATCACAGCTGACTAGCCCTTTTATCACACATTGTAAAGTTGCTTAGGGCAGACATAGGTCAAAATGTAATATCTTATCATTTGATCTCCCATTTGATCCATTTTATAGCTGTTTGAATTTAAAAGAAAAATCATGAAGGGGAAATCCATGTGGATGAAGCCCCTGGTGAATCCCCTCTTACCATGGACCAGAGATGCATATAGCCTTGCTGTCATTCAGAATGCATCAGAAAGTAGATTGTTACAGATGCATTTAGGTTAAAAGGTATCATTTTATCTCCCTTATGATCCATTTAAATTTGTTCTTGTTTTTAATATTTTCTGCACTTTTCAATTGAGGTTTTTATCTGATATACTTTTGTTATTCTTGCAAATATTTTCCATGATATGAGATCCAGGATAGGTAAATCTATAGAAATGGTAACTGGATTAATGCTTCCTCGGGGTGTGGCAGGGGAGGTTTGGGGGGGGGGGGATGGAGAGCTAATAATGAAGAGTGCAAGAATGAAGAAAGAGTGGGGAGAGGTAAGAAGACAGAGCACACGGCATTTTAAGGGCAATTAAACTATTCAACATTATACCGTCGGAGCAAATCCTTGGCATTCATTTAACAAACCCTCCAGAACTGGCAGAACATAAAATCCTACGGTTGTTTGTTGAGGCCAGGTTGTCTAGAGAAGAAAATCCAGTGACACTCATCACTATATAAGTAAGTTGCTTTATATGAAACAGTAATTTTCTATCAAATAGAAATTCCAGCCCAGTCAAATTTAAGTGCATAGGTCCAATGCTAGCCCATCAGCCCTTCTTCAGACTCACATGGGCACATGCAGTGATGTGTACAGAATGCAGGAAGACCACAGGCTGGTGGGTGCAGAGTCAAGTGCATCCAAGGTCAGTGGAAACTTGACAGGGCGCCAAGCACAGCTCTCAGGGTCTGGCAGCCCACATGGGGCCACCCTCAAGGCAGACACAGCCCCAGTGAAGTCCCTGGGAGGAGGAAGATGAAGTGACAAAGAGGCAGTTCTCAGAGGCCCTTAATCTCATACAAAAGGCCGCATCCCCACGGATGTGTCTTCAAGTTACCACTTGATTGACAGCTTTGACTCCACCCTTAGCCGTGAGTCAAGTTGGCATAAAATCATTCAATTACCACAGCCATCCACTACAATAAAGTCAGTTCTGACTCAGTGACCCTATGAGACAGAGGAGAGCTGCTCCTTAAGTTTCTGAGACCATAAATCCCTATGGGGGCAGATAGCCTCATCTTTCTCATATGGCTCCATTGGTGGGTTTGAACCACCCCTCTTCCGGTTGGCAGCCACAAGGTATAGACTACATTGCAAGGTATAGACTACAGTAATGCATTGATATTGGTTCATCAGTTACAGCGATTGTCTCACACTAAGGCAAGGTGGCCAAAATAGGGGACCATGCAAGGCAGAAAAAGTCACATGGGACGACTTGTCCTTTCCACCAAGTTTGATGTAAATCTAAAAATGCACAAGAAAATATGAAAAGGTGTGTAGCTTACAAATCATATCGTAATCAATAAGCCAAGGCTATATAAATAATAAAATGGAAATAGCTATAGCTACTTAGAAACACTTATGTTGATACATTTTAAAAAGAAACTACTCTTAAATAAAAGGCCAAACATCAAAACAATGAGTTAACATTTCCTGTAAGATTCATCTATGTAAGTAAATGTCATGCTGATAGGTCCACAGCTGTCTAGTTAATTCCACAGAGTAGTGCTACACAATAGAATTTCCTACAGTATAAGATTTGAAAATAATAACAATTTATAGTTTATTCAGGGCTCACAAGGGAAGAAAGACGTGATACCAAGGGCTCAAGTAGAAAAAAATGTTTTGAAAATGATGATGGCAACATATGTACAAATGTGTTTGATTCAATTGATGTATGGATTGTTATAAGAGCTGTAAGAGCCCCCAATAAGATGATTTATTAAAAAACAAACAAAATCCATTAGGATTTCCTAGGCTTAAATTTTGATGGAAGCAGACTGCCTCAACTTTCTCCTGGGGAGAGGCTGGTGGGTGTGAACTGCCAACCTTTGGGCGAGAAGCTGAGTTCTTTAACCACTGAGCAGTCAGCGCTCCTCTGTCATGTGTAATGCTAAGATGGGCAAGCACACAATGGTGCTTTGATCGTGTGACTGTGAATTGGACTGTTCTTCCTTTGGGCCATGAAGGAAACATGCCATGAAAGCTGTCTCCATAATCCCACTATTGTGTAGGAATTCAAGGAAATGAGTAAAAAGAACCAAGATGTGGGTTGCCAAATTTTATGACAGAAAACTTGACAATGGCTTCAATGCCCTGCAGTGACGAAAGCAAACCGTCCTTTTGAGTAGCCAGTTTATGAAATCCAGAACCATAAAATAATTGTGACAAGGTATTTAACTTGACATTAAAAACCCAAGCCCAAATCAAGATGTTAAACTTACCATGTTTAAGTACATTTTAAGATCATAAAAGCCACCCCAAAATTAAGTAGTTATGAAGGCGTGTTGTGTGACTCTTGTGAGCTAGTAGCCGCCCTAGATGTCAAAGAAAACACAGAAAAGATAGAAGGAGAGCCCCACATGCAGGATCAATATGAAAGGACGGCAGCAGAACAGATGAGTGGCCCAGGTTGGACTGGTGCCCGAGCTAACGGCTCTCCTCTTGCTGTGTTCATTCCCTCACGCTGGAAAGGCAGATGAAGGCTCAGATGGTTTGGGAAGATAAAAACTGAGAACTTAGACCCTTTAATGAACTCTGCAGACAGAATCAAATTGGGGTGTCTTTGACCTGAGTTGTCTTCCCGTCCTAAGGTCCCTGCCCTGGGCTCTCTGCCCGCCAGCTAGTACTTAGTCTTCTTTCACCAATCAACTCTGAGTCACTGCTGCAGGGCCTTTCTTCCCAGCGGCTAGGTGTTATTGTTGTCAGTTGTCATAGAGGTGGCTTCAACTAGAGACAACCTTCTGCTCAACAGAGTGAAGCATGGCCCTGTCATGTGCAGTCTCCATGGCTGCTGGGATGTTTGAGTCCATGGCGTATGTCGTTGTTGGGTGCTGTGGAGTTGACTTTCAACTCATAGCAACTCCAGGAGAGAGTAGAACTGCCTCAGAGAGTTTCTAAGTTGCAGTTTTTGCAGAAACAGTGATGGCTCTGCAGAGTCAGAGGTTTGAAACCACCAGCCGCTCTGCAGGAGAAAGATGGGATTTTCTATTCCCACAGAGTTAGTCTTGGAAATCCACAAGTGCTGTGTTACTCTGTCCCACAGTGTTGCATTGAGTCGGGGTATGCGCCGTGGCAGTGAGTTTTGAGCCCAGCTCAAAATATTTTAATTTCTCATGTTCATGTTCAATTGACTTTGCTGTAAGGGAGTGTCAGCTGTCTGAAGGAGTGCTTGTCAGCTGCCTGGAAGAATTCAGCCACTCTTGGTCGTTGAAGAGGGATGTTTAAAGGACACTAATTCTATTTTGAAATATACTTAAAATAAGAAACAGGCATGGAAGGAGATCCCAAAATATGCTTTAGGCATCTTCAAGAGGACAACATTCGTTTGGATTTGTAGAGCTCAGTCACAGTCTTGATTCCGTTTATTTTGTTTTAAGCAACACAAACAAACAAACACAATGATTTGAGAGTTCAGAGAAGCCCTGGTGGTGTACTGGCTTATACTATAAGGTCAACAGTTCAAACCCACTAGTAGCTCCCCAGGCGAAAGATGAGGCTTTCTGTCCCAAGGATGTACAGACTTGAAACCCAAAAGGGTAGTTCTACTATCGGGTCATTATGAATTGGAATCAACTCAATAGCAGTGGGTTAACTAGTTCGTGTTGAAGTATCTTGGTAAAATCAATATGCCCTCTGTCATTGGGTCTGCCTGCCTCCACTTTCTTTGGTCTGCCTGTGCCCATTGTCTCTCCTGGTGATGGTCCTGTAACCAACGCCTTTCATTGTTTTGCTTCCTTCAGAGTCTCATCCCTCCGCGAATCAAGTCCTAATTGTCCCAGTGTTCTTAGTCACCTTAACCTGCCCCCTTTTCCGTCGCCATATACATTCCATTTTGGCATTTAATCCTGGCCAGTTTTACATGGTCGGTGCATTGCTTCATGCATTAGTTGGTCTGGTCCTTCCAGCTAGCTCTCTAGTTTGATAAGGATCGACACCGTGATCTATACTCAGCCCCATTGGAAGCCTCCCCTCAGAAGCCAGCAGGTACCATATCTACCAAGACCAGTCAGTGTGACCAATGTTGATAGCAGTCTCGCTTCCATCTTGATGCAGTTGGTCCGTTTGCTGTCTGGTGCTGTGATGGGGAAGTCTGGCTCCATGGCAATACTCGTTGTGATTCTCATGTTCTTATGGGCTACTTTTGCAGACCTTTCGGCTCTGGTCAGCTAAACCAGCCTCATCACAGGGACTTCAGCCCGGAAGAAGTCTGTTCAAGCCTCAGCTGCTCATGAAATGGATGTTAAAGCTGAAAAAGACATTCTCACCAGAGAATGTTTTACAGGTCCTCAGAGTTCACTGATCCAGAATTTAACCACCTCTAGTCCTACACGGTTTAACTGTAGGATGTGAGACAGCTTTCTAGGTATCTACTTTAAGGACGGTGGTGATCTCATGGTGGAATGCTTACTTTCCATGTGAGCGATGATCTGAGTTCAGTCCGCAGCCCACACACTTCAGCCACAGCTGTCGTGCATCTGTCGGCGGGGCCTTGTGTGTTCGCATGATGCTGAACACATTTCAGAAGAGTGGCCAGGCTCAGCTGGGTCAGGAAGAAAGCCTGGTGAGTTTCTTCAGAAAATCAGTCAATCAATCCCTACAAGCTTGTTGGCTGTGGGGTCACCGCGACTCCAGGGTTGACACAATGGCGGCCCCCCACCACACCCTCCCACGCAGTGTGTTGTTGTGTATTATTTCTGTCTAAATCCATTTCGTCTCCAGGTCATTTCTGTGTCAATATATATTGTTACCCTTTTGAGTTACACTGTTATAGATACTATCTTTTCCCCTTCTAAATGTCAGATAATTCGGCCAGATTGGTTTTCCACTTCTGAATTTGGGGAAAGAAATCCCCTGTTGCTTCTTCAGAAGTATTTTTATAATATAGCTCCAGCTGCTACACCCTCAAGAGGGCAGATAAATGTTACCTTAGATCAGGAGTGTCAAACTGGCGGCCTCACGGGCCACATGCAGCCCCCGAGGGAATTTTTTGTGGCCCGAGATGCTCTAAAATAAAATGAAAATAGAAAAACTTGTTATGAAGAAAATAGCGCTTCGGAGAGATCCAGGCAATACCGTACACACAATTCTCTCATCAACTCTTTCAACTACTGAAGATGCGTCTACACGTGGCCCAGTGCCTTTCCTGGGGGCCTGTGGATGTGTCTAAACGCGCTGACTCAGTCCTGGCGACGTTTGGAAGCGATATGTCTGCCACTCTCAGTGTCATTTATGTGAACAGACCACACTAGCGAAAAGGTTAGAGAGAGCACTCTGGGTTGTGCTGTGATAAATCATCCCTAGCAGCAGCGCTAGTTCACATTTTTAGAGGGAAGCCATTACCATTGTGCATCACGTTTGTCAGCTGTCCAACATTTTGTGTGTTTTCTTAGTTACTTTGTTATATTTTCTGGTCACAACGTAAGAGGTAAGTGAAAACTAGGAGGAGGGAAACACTGGCAAGTTTTTGGTCAAAAAGAATAATTTTAGTTTTATAAATACATTACATAAAATAAATGTTTAAATAAATGCAATTATATAGTGTTTTAATGATCCTATCCATACCTCCGAATCCTCACTTCAGAATATGAATTTAACAAAATGTGTCATTGTGATGTGGCCGCGTGAATCTTTCCTGTTGCACCAGATGCCCCTGTGTTAATTGAGTCTGACCCCCTCCCTTAGATGAGGCGAAGGCCATGTGAGCTAAGAGGAAGGTTAGGAAACTGATGGAGGCAGAGGAAGACATGGGAGAATTGCAAGAATGAAAGGCAACAGCGGCAAGTACGGCGGTGCACACAAATAGTGCTCTTCGAGCAGACGCGGGGACGGGCGTGCAAGCTGACTGATGGCCGAAGGAGAGTGGGCGTGTGCCCACAATGTGTCAGGATCTGTCAGAGGACATTAGTGTGTGTGCGTTTACGTTTGCCGCAATGATAGCCATGAACATAGTGGAGCTCACGGAGGGCCGCTTTATGAAACTTCTTGGGTATCACCAAACACCTCGAGGAACAAATCCCTGGGCCTTGGGGATGGAGCAGTGCCAAGGTCAGTTGGCATGGCAGCGTCCACACAGGCTTCGTTCCACACCCTGATTGGGTGAGTAGTCCCTGTGGTCTTAAAAACTCACGAGCAGCCATCTGAGATATAACGATTGCTCCTTCCCCATTGAGGGGAAACAGCGAGGAAAAGCCAGAGACACGTGGAACAAGGACTGCAGTGCACTAAAGCACCAGGCAGACAGCCGGCTCCTGAGACCCGGAGAGCAAGGGGGTGCCTGGCCACCACTGCCACCTGCTCTGAAAGGAACCAGAGGAGAAGGTCCTGGAGAGAGGGGGGGCAATGGGAAATAAAATTCAAAGTGGTAGAGGAAACCAGGCTTGCTGGTGAAATCCCCAAGACTATGGCCCTTACTCATTAGATCTGGAACAAAACTAACCTCCAAGTTAGAAAAATCAACCATTTCACATCAAAAGGACAGTCTTTATCCGAGGACAAGGTTCCGAAAGTTAGGAAGGAAGGACCGATGGAAACAGGAGACTCAAGGAAGAATTGGGATAAGTGATGGTACGTTGAGGAGGTTGCTTACATGCATTGAATCGGAATGTGTATAAATTGTTGAATGTAAAATTGATCAGATGCTCAGTAAATCTTCACTGAATTCACACACGAAATTAAAACATTTAAAGAAATCTAGTAGCCTGTATCTAATTAATGGCTGACATAGAAATATATTGAATTTCTTTGGCTAAAATGTGAAAGTGGGGTTTTCTGCCTCCCTTGTTGTTATAGACACAATCATAGCACACACCGCCACCCCCCTTAGAGAGCTGGTGTGAGAGGTGTAAGAACCCTGAATCTGGGGGCAGAATCCCTGGCAACAAAAATGCTGGCTACCAGCTGGGTGGACCTTCAGATTCTTCCTCTGTGAGATGGTGTCACCCAACTCCAATGCCCAAAGTGCTTACGACTGTCCCCCGTGGGCAGGGAGCCCTGAGTAATGCTTGTTGTCCCTGCTGGGGTTGAATAGCTCTGTACTTTGCAAGATCTGGGTTCACAGAGCTCAGATTGGCCCAGGATATGACAGCTGCCACTATGATTATTCCATGTTATTCATTGTATTATTATGTTTATAATCCAAATAATGGAGCCCATCCTGAGTTTCCAGGCAAATTAAGAGAAAGAGGAAGTCTCTGGGAGGGTGTGGAACAGAGAGGAAAGGGCTGTAGTTAGACTGCCATTAAGGGTCAAATAATAAATCCTGTTCGCTAAGATGACTACTACTGAGAAAGGGCACCATTTAGTAGGGAGGCTGGAACACACAGTTCTTTATGAAGGGGTTTCTAAAGGAAAAGGCTTTCTCTTTCTTTGTCACAGGACCTACTGTCTCAGCTTAACTCTCAAAAGATACAGAAATGCTAAGGGAAAATCAAACTCTGGGGAGGATGCTTCCATGGCAATTTCAAGTTGTAAATAGGAAAATATAAAAGAGCACCTTGTTCTTAAGAGATTGAATGGCTTCTAAGAATCTAAATTGAGGGTTCAGCAAATGTTCTGGTTCTTGGCTTTTTTAAAAAATAAAATATTTCAAAGAAATGAGACCTACTCCTAACATATAAAAGCCAATTTCTCAACTTGACAGTCACAACGTAGTTTGGATACTTAATTCACCAAAGAAAAAACTGGTATATAAGTTTCCTTAGTATCATTTTTGACAAGATTGAAGAAATGGTGAAACAGAAGTTCTCAAATTTGTTTGGCCTACCACCTCCTTTTCCAAAAAAAAAAAAAATTACGTGCTCCCTGCCTGCTCTCCACCCCAGCAATTAAAAACATTGTTACAATAGCCTGTAATGGAGGATAAAGTGTAGGTATCTGCTTTTGCAGCCCCCTGGGCCATCCTAGTGTTCCCACCCCTGGGGAGGGCATTGCTCACTTTGGGAAAGATGCCATCGAATGCCCCAAAGAGGACTTTACATTTGTAAAGATGTTTAACATCGGGGAGCTGAGATCCTTTGTTTTCTGAGTCCTCCAGAAGTAAGAGCATTTGATACATAAATGACAGCCCCCAATCAGAAAGTTATCGAATATGTGTAGATGAGAGGTCTTTGTGATGTAGATGCCTTATAATTTTCTTGCCTCCGTCAATTCTGACAGGGCTGAAATGTTTGCTTTCTGGAAGGGAGCCTGGAGCATTGGCGGGAGCGGTGCCACACGTCTTTTGTGTGGTCAGCTTCATTTGTTCATTCATTCCTTCACTGGACACTTTGGGCGTGTCTGCTGTGTGTAGACGGTACAGACACAAGACAAAGTCTCTTGTTTGAGGAACATGACAGTGAGGTCCTGCCCGGGAGCCAACGTCTCACCAGTAACATATCTCAGACACAAAGCCATCCCTGAATGCAACCTGTGTCAGACCCAGAGCATTTCAAATGTTGCGTACTTCTTCTCAGTAGAGAGGATTTTTGTATTGAAAATCTGGCCAAGCCAAGTTTGAATCTAGATCTTTGCAAAATGAGTGAAAAGACGACATACCAATGACCTAAAACCCCAGGGGATTTTTAAGATGAAATCAGTGTTATCACAGATTTCTAAGTTTATGTGAATTTGGGCACGATGTTTAGGTTTTATAATTTGATCAATTACGGTGTGTTTCTTTATTATGAAAATAAAATATACTATCTTAAAACCTCCTCTTAAAGAGTATCAAGTTCAAGGTTTTTTCAAGAACTTGTTTTTCCTTTGAAGATGTTGTTCCTGAGTTAATAGACGCCCTGAGTACTTGCAGACACTAGTTTAGGAGGTGACGCGGCATTGACACCCGGTTGAACAGCAGGCGGCCACTCCCCCACCTGTATTCACGCCATGAAGGATCTAGTGTTAAAACACCCAACATCTCTTTTGATTTAAGACCCGCACTAAATAACTCCCTACTCCCCTGACATGGTTAATTTGTGACTCTTTTACTGCCAAAATTTATACCACTTATTAATAGGAATTTCTTAATAGTAGCTTGTGACCACCTTGTATAAAATATACTCTGGGGCCAACAGAAAGCCAGTCTGCTTTTCATGTGGTCTACCAGTCCTTAACTGTGCCTCGTCCCTGCCCACTGAGTCTAAGGTAGTCCAATATCTTGTGAGGGCTATCTTGGATGTATTTATATTTCCACTGGGATGCTAACCAGGAACCCGAGGGCCACAGTGGTTACGAATTGGGCTGTGATCTGCAAGGTCAGCAGTTTGAAACCACCAGCTGCTCCTTGGAAGAAAGATGGGGCTTTCTACTCCCGTAAAGAGCCAAAGTCTAAGAAACTCGCAGGGGCAGTTCTGCCTTATCCTATACGGCCGCTGTGAGTCGGCAGCAACGTGATGGCAGTGAGTTGGTTTTTGTGTTGGGGGTTTTGGGGACACTGTTAAGGAGCTAGGTGAGGAACCGGCTGGCAGCCTGCTGGGAAGAGCGCAGTAATGTTTTCACGATGTTCACCCTAGTGTGGGGCCGCAGGACATCCAGAGAGATGAGCTGAACAGATTGTGAATGAGGTGACAGGCTTTTTAACAGTTTAACGAATAACGTCTTTAAATATAGACAGCTACAGATTTTGGGGAAACTGAACTGGCTGCACTGGAATCCAGCGAGGGAAGCAGCGTCTGAACAATAAGCTGCCTTCCTGTGTGCAGGTGTGCCTTCTGACTGGTCCAGCTGCTCAGGAGGTGGCGCTTTCCCACGGGCACCTTAACGTGTAAGTGGGGGAGAGGGAGGAGAAACACCCACGACCATGTCTACCTCAGGGTAGTTACTGAGTTACTGGTTGTGCACCATATGCACAGACACTTTAGAAATTACGTTTCTGGGTGTAGTTTCATGAGGCTTTACAGGCAGGGGAGAGTATGGAAAGGGCTGGCTTTCCACGATCCTTTGAAGATGGCTTGCATTCTGGAGACTCTACATCAAACACCGCCATCTGTTTCCTCCCGATTGTACGCGGCAGCGTGTTGTAATGATTGATTTCTCCTCCGCTTGGAAAGCAATGTGAAAATACGAAAATGAAAAAAGCAAGCTTCCGACAAAAGAAAAAAAAGCTGCCAATGCCTATAACATTGGCCGTGGCTCCCGTGTGTCTCCAGTGGAGGGAAAGGAAGACCCGTGGCACGTGCCTCTCAGGGCACCGAATCTTGCTACCCTCTTAGAGTTCCTTTACTGGATGCAGGACGGTGGGCAAGGTCCCTGGACTCCTTCACACAGGGCAGTTTCCTCAGAGGCTCCCCAGCTGTGCTCTGTAGGCAGCAGCCCAGATATGCCTGGGAGGTGGATTGATGTGGTCTGCTAGGCAGGAAGCAGGGGAGGTAAGTTGGGGGTGGGAGGTGATGAATCGTGCGGGCAGCGCATATGTTCGTGTGTTCCCTGCTTGCTGGCTTTCCTGCATGGTAGCTGGGCCTTCCACACCGGGAGATTTGGCACCCAGAAATGGAAACTACACGGAACAGAAGAAAGCCCTCTATGGAACTGATGTATTGTGGAAAGGGAAACAAAACAAAAATCAAAGCAAACCAGATAAAAGAGCACCTGCCTTGCTGCTTGTGGGCTTTGAGTGACACAGGCTGTCCGTACGGCTGTGATTGTTCTTTCTGCTGAGAAGGCTTATCATCCCCAATGAGAAGGGCAGCCCACACGGTTAACATCTATGGAATTGAGCGGGAAGATCAGTACACTCAGAGCTACTGGTGTGAAATAATGCATTACTTTGCTACAAACCAAGTATGCTTACTGAAATTTTATTAGCTTCTAAAAGGGCAACTGTATGTTAGGTAAGTGTTAGACTGTTAACTTCAGGTTGGTGGTTCAAATCCATCAGTTGCTCCTTGGGAGAAAGATGAGACTGGTGCCCCTGTAGAGATTCACAGCTTCGGGAAACCTAGATAGACTTGCCAGAAGTCAGTATTGACCCAATGGTAGTGAGTTTTGGGTAATCCTTGGGGGCACAGTGGGTTACACATTTGCCTAAAAGGTTAGTAGTTAGAAACCATCATTCACTCCTTGGGAGAAAGGTGAGGCTTTCTCCTCCAGTAAAAATGTACAGTCTAGGAGACCCATAGGGCTAGTTCTCCTCGGGCCCGTCGAGCCGGACTAGGAGTCAGACACGTCTGGATGGCAGTGAGTTTTGAGCATAGGGGATAAAGTCTGGTCTTTTGTAAACAGGGAGCCCTAGGGGTGTAGTGGTCATGCATTGGGCTCCTAACTGCAAGGTCACAAGTTGGAAACCATCAGCTGCACTGCTGGCGAAAGATGAGGGTTTCTACTCCTGTAAAGAGTAACAGTCTTTGAAACCCACAGGGACAGTTCTATCCCACCCAACCGGGTCACCACGAGTCAGAACTGACTCCATGACTGTGAGTTTGGTGTTTTCATAGAGACCGAAGTTCAAGTTCACCGTCACATTGTTACTCTGTGATCCTGAGCCTATAATAACCGTGCTTAACCATGCTTCAACTTTTCGAGCCTCCAACCCAGCACCCACTGCCATCACGTCGATTCCAACTGATAATTTCCGAACCTTAGCAAACCTACGGAAGCCAACAGCTTCATTGTTTGCCCTTGGAGCAGCTGGCGGGTTTGAACCACCAACCTTGTAGCCAGCAGTCCAAGACTCGCCCAACAGTGCAATCAGGGCTCTCGGCACCTCAGTTTCCTCCTGTGTAAAGCTGCGTGGACAGAAATGAACCACCTTGGAAGTTAGGCAAAGAGTTGAGAACAGTCGCTTGTGCCCAGCACGGTGCCTGGCACACACAGTTATGGGACTAGGAGCAGGGGAACAACACAGCAGCCTAGGACCCAGTTGTTTGGGAGCCCCGAGAGCATGTTCCAGGTCCCCTGGAAGCATCCGTGGGGTTAAGAGCAGAAAGGTTCAGGGAGCCGTGGCAGCTGGGGACTGAGTCCAGCATCTCTGTGGAAAGTGTCGCTTGCCAAGCAAAGCAGCAGCATCGGTTTCCTTTCTCGCCGCTTCACAGCAGCGAGGGGCAACCGACAGGACCCAGCTTCCCAGTCTATTTCAAGAAAGCCTGCAGCCACGGCCCCTCCCTTCCTCCTGGTTTGTGGTTGTTTATTTGAACTTGAGACTTCCTGAGGCGGTGGAAGGTGTTTGGGGCTGGACCGGTCAGAGCCTCCGCTCCATGAAATTGGGAATTGTGGTCCATGGGAGCCCTTCTTCCTTAGGAAGGAAACTCTGGAGTGGCAGCAACTGAGTTGGCGGGGTTGCGCATTGTCCCGAATGTGTAACAGCGTGTCTCCTCGGAAACCGGCATTTGTCTCCTGCCTCCCTGCTGTCGCCGGGTTCCTGGCTCCTGGTGGCACAGTGGGCAAGGCCAGGGCAGCATCTCTCATCCGCAGGCCTGGGGGGGCTCCTTTCTGTACGTGGGTCCGTGGGGACTGTAACTGGCCAGCGGAAACTCTGGGGCAGGGACAGGGGACAAGCGACAATTCTGCAGCAGGACGCTCAGGCTGGGAGTAGCAGCCAGCGGCCCCTGGGAAGGCTTGGCTGGCCGCCTTCAAGACGTACTTCGAGGCTGAGAGGCGGGGAGGTGAGCAGGACCGTCGGTTTTCCTTCTCGCTGTGATTTGATAAAGTCCAAGGAAACTGGAGAAGGTGCCTGCCTACTCCGTGTGGCAAAGAAGAGTCCAGCGCAGTGCCCAGGGCAGTGCCCCCGCTGCCCACGTTGCTCGGGGCCACCCTGCTTTATTCTCCCTCGCCCGCCCCCGTGGGCTTCTGACTGCCCCCAAACGGAGGGTGAAAACAGCTTTTGCTCCTCGCTTTGGAAGCCTCAGTCTTGGCCCTTTGGGGACCCAAATCGTGAGGAATCGCTTCGTTCTGTGCCGCCGAGTGACACCCGTGGAAGTACAATACCATCTCATGGCCGAGAAGGGCGCCTCGCGAGGAACCCCAAGAGGCCCCCTGCGGAGGCTCCGGCTGCTCCCCCGGAGGCGCCGTGGGACCCTGGGGTGCACACGGCCAGGTGAGGCAGAGCGGGAGGGCGCGGTCCTTAGGGAGACAGGCCCCCGGTGCTCCACACCCCTCACCAGTGGGACGGGCATCTCCCCCTTCGTATGTGTTCCAACACTGGACCAGCAAAATTACAAACCAAACCGAAAGGGCGCCACTCGCAAGACTTTTTAAAGGAAAGATTAGAAACTGTCCAGCAGCCGTCGCGTGAAGTCTGACCACGGATCCAGTTTTAGTCGGTTTATTGCTGGGTGCGCTTTTGTTTCCTGGTTTGGAGGCGCATCGGCTTATGGTTTCTCTGTTGTTGCTGGGGGAAGAGGAGGGCTTCGGTTCTGGGAAAGAGTGACAGGTTCAGATAGCCCTGGGACGGGTTCTGCTTGTACCACGAGTGAGTGTGTTTGCTTGCTTTGTTTTCAGCTGAAATCACAGAGGTTTGGAAATAAAGTAAGGGGACAGAGGCGATGGGTCCCAGGAAGTCGTTATGACAAATCCTTAGGAGGACACTTGTCTGTGGGAGAAGGAAACATGATCCACCTCTGAGCCGTCTCCTTTGGAGGCCCAGGTGGTGGTTTGAAATCTGCCTTTGTTGTGGGGATCTGCGAACCAGGGGGAAGGTTTGCCACCTGCAAGGGGAAAAAAACAAAGCAAGCTGTTCTTTTCCAAGCAGTGTCTGTCTTTTTGCACAGTGCCGTTTTTTACTGGGAAGAGAGCGACACGAGCTTTGACCGTGTGCTCAGCCAGACGGAAGGAGTGACATTCTTACGTGTCTCAAACGCTGTTACAAATTAGCTTTCACAAATGAACCAAAGGGGTTCTTGGAAGAGATTGTTTGAGTCTGAGAACAGAGCTCTGTTCCTAGTTTCTCTTTTGGGGGTGGGGGTGGGGGGGAAGAACAGTTGTGTGAGGGGTGCTTTTGAAGAACAGCAGATGGCAGTTAGCTCTCCGACCTCAGGCAAGTTGTTGACCATCCGTCCATCAGTCGGGGGATGGACTCTGCTCCTTGGACAGAATGTCCTTAACATTCTCATTCCAGCTTAGGGGCAAGATACTGGCCATTACCGAGCAGAGCCAGCCTTGTGGGGTGACTTTCTTTGATTTGGCTCCTCAAAATGGTTTGGGGTGTTTGTAAACCTCCGGCATACTCGTCCGCTAGGGAAAAAGCCGAGCAGTCTGATTGGTGCCACACAGGTAGGTTCTGGATGCCAACATTGTAGCGCCCGTGTTCAAAACTTACTGCTGGTATCAAGTCCGTTTGACTCACGGGGACCCATCGTGATCCTAAAGGAGCCCTGAGGGCATAGTGAGTGGGGCTGCTTACTTCAAGGTCAGCAGTTTGAAACCACCAGCCGCTCTGCAGGAGGAAGATATTCTATTCCAGTCAGAGTTATAGTCTCAGAAACCCAGAGGGACAGTTCTAGGATGCCCTGCAGGGCCACTATGAATCCTAGCAGTACCCATCCTCGGATAGTAAGAACCAGTGTTATAGGTCTGAGCATTTCTAACCTGTTCCTGAGGGATGCCCGTGGACCACATTGTGACAGGCAAGGGTGTAGACGGCATCGTTGCAGGTGGATTCCATCTGCGGGTGTGTGTGTCCATGGCTGGACCACTGTGGGTGCGATTGTAGAGTAAGACTTACAGTCTGTTGCTGGTTGCCATCTCTGAGACCAGTAGTTTGGGTTCTGCCCAGGGTGTGTGTCTTAGAATTTGAGAACAGATTTGTTGTGCTGAACCTTATCTGTTTGGCCGTCCTCCCAGTCCCATTCGCTTCCTGCAAGTAACTTGATGCTCCGTGGGGTTCTTCTGTGTCATTTTCCTTTTCTTTGACATTATTTCTCGATTTTGGAGGGTGAAGCCTACGTCTAGAAATATTTTCATTTCTAGATGTTGGGCCCGGAGTAGGGGAAGCAGGTGTGAGAGAAAGTGTGAGTTCAGGTTTGAGGACACCTGGGTGGACAGGTCCAGTGGGTCATGAGCGATGCAGCCTGGAGATGGATTTAGGCATCGTCTTCATCTAAACCCTAAGTCAAGCCGTGAGAGTGGGGACAGCCACTCTGGACCTCCTGGCTGCTCTCCCTTCCTTCTGCCTGCCAGCACCCTCTCAGTGACTCTGATGTGGATATTCTTTTTAAAAGCTAATCCTCCTTGGACATGTCCCATTCTTTCAAGTTACCCACTCTGCTTAGGACCTGCTTCTCTAAACCTGCTTCTCATTCCTCATTTCTCGTCCATTCTTTCATCCACTCTGGCCCCTGCCCCATAGTTTTCCAGGAAATGCTCTTCCTGAGAAGACCAACCAATGACCTCCTGTTGTTGAACCCAATTATCTCATTCGAACTCTTTCTCGAATGTTCTCTTCCCTCGGGTTGAGTAGCACCCAATGTTCTTGTTCCCACTTACTTTGCTGGTCCCTTCCCTGTCTCTTTGAGCCCCTCTGCCCATCCCTAAAGGCTAAGAGCTCGTGGAGCTGTCTCCTGGTTCTCTCCGGCCAGTGCACATGCTCTGCCCCAGTGACCGTTTCTGCCGGGTTTGATAATGCATTGCACTGGCCACACAGAATTCACAGACAGTGTTCATGATGAAGCAGCTCATGAGGGTTACAAAGTATGAAGGATACAGTTCTTTAGCCTGCAGCGCCTCTTCTCAGCCACACTGGCAGGACCGTCTCTCTCTGGTCTTTGGTTTCTCAGCCATCTGGTCCCTCGGCCTCTGCCCTGGTTGGACTAGTGTTAGAAAGCTCTTCCAGTGCTGATAAATGCCCCACTCTGCAAGTCAGCATTCTGCCCAAGGCATCAACTTGACTTTCCCCATGGTTCCGCGGGCCCAGGAGCCCACCGCTCTGTCTCATGGTCTCGGTGCTCCGGCCTCTGGCACCGCTGTTGCAGTCACTGCTGCAGCCACCACCTTTCTCCACACAGGGGTCTGGAATGCACCCCGCTCATGACTTTGTTGGTCCTGAGATTCTCATTCTGTTTCTGAGCTTCATAGCAAAAGGAGCTAATCCCATCACGTGGGTCTGATACACCCACCCAGCCACCACACTATGAGAAAAGACAAGATGGGCCCAAGCATTGTAACGAGACAAGAAGAAGTTCAAGGGCAGAGTCTTTAGAATCACCACATGAAGCACAGAGTGGACAGAAAGGACAATCAAGGAAGTTGAAGAACTATGGATGGCAATGTGGGCAATGTCACTAAAGCCCGGGAAACAGACAACAGTATGACAGGACTGGTTAGTCCTTGGCCAGAGAATGTAGAGAAAGTAAGCATTGGATTACCTTCAATTGCATTGGGTCAAAAAGTCCTGGGAGACCTAAGCACAAGCCTGTCAGTGAAGTAGTGGGCGAACTTGACTGCTGTATTAGCAGGAGGGTAGAGAACAAAATATATGACCGAACCTTGAAGGAGAGAGAGATGCAAGTTCAAATTCCCGCCTCGGTCATTACTGGGAGTGTCAGATATGTGACTTACTGTTTTTCAGTGGGAGTGTTGGGATCATAAGATCTACATGAATTTTAGGATTCATCATAGATCAAGGGCCCAGTGAGTGCAGGGTTTGCTATGAAGGAATTGCCCCGCTGTGGCTCTCCGTCTACTGTGTTGCTCCCATTGGAGTCCCCGATGATGCACAGGACTAAGCTCACAACAGCTAGCTTAACAGTTGACAACCCAAACCCGTCCAGAGCACCTCGGAGGTAAGACCTGGTTAGCTGCTTCCAAAAGAGCTCAGCCTTAAAATGGCTAGGGAGTACGGCTTCCCCCTCTCCCCATGGGGTCAAGAGCCAGGATCCACTTGACAGCAATGAGAGACAGCAAGCGGTCTGCAGTAGAGGAACTCTGATGCTTGTTGGCCATCAGTTCTAGCCGGTGAGTGATTTCTCTTTTTAAATAAAGCGACTTCGACTGTGTATTTTCAAGGACATGCTTTCAGCAGCATCAATTTCAAACCTGGATCCTGAGCTACACATTTCAGAAAGAGCCTAGTGAATCTATCTTTGGGTCAAACAAAGCAGACCCTTTTTTTGGGGGGGGCGAGTATCGGAGGCTGCCTTTTATGCACCCAGCAGGGGCGGGTAGTGCGGGGGTGGGGGGAGCCCGGAAAGCAAGCTTTGTAAGATGATAGTTGTGAGAAGGTGAAAGCCAGAAGACCAGAAAGGCCTGTAGGTCTGGCTCCCTGAAACTTGTGAAGCTGTTTGACCATAAGCTGGAGATAAGAGTAACAGCCACGCCATCTGACACGCGGGGCTTCTCTTTTACAGCACCCATTAGAAGGCGTCTGCTCTTCGATCTCATTTGCTCTATCTGTTGGCAATCAGGATGTAAAGCGGATGATAGGGACTTGGGTGTATTCTACCACACGTGGCCCTAGGTAAATGTGATAAGGTGTGGCCATCTTGACCTGCCTGCATCGCCTAGCCTGGCAGCTCGTGACTGTCTGCCTGAGTGACTGGAGCAGTGCCCTTGCTTCTTAGGTTGCTTCTGCTTGCCTCGTTCTTGTTGCCTCTAAGAAGCTACTGATAGCGGTGGCAGTGGCTCAGTGGTAGAGTTCTTGCCTTCCACTCAGAGAGGTCTGGGTTCGAATCCCAGATCGTGCCCCTCATGGGCACGTGCTGAAGGTCGCGTGCTCCCGTGATACGGAACAGGTTTCGATGGAGCTTCCTGACGAAACTGGACTAGGAAGGAAAGGCCTGGCATTCCACTTCCAAAACTTAGCAGGGACGACCCTGGAAATCGCAATGTTCTAATCCCCAACCGGCCACACCACAGGGAAGGTGTGGGACAGGGCAGCTTTTCCCTCCAGGGTGCACGCGGGTTGTCCAGCCGCAGACAGCCTGACAGCCGTGGACTGCGAATAAAGGCTTCCTGGTTCCCTCCTCGCACCGCCCGTCGGATAGCGTGTCTGCGTCAGGCTGCTCCCTGCATCTCTTCCAGGCGGCAGCACTTGGATCCTTTTCCCCCTTCATCTCAGGGTGAGCACCGGAACATGTAGTGTCAGGCTAGGGGCCCAGGCAAGACTCATACTTCACACACCGGAACATGTAGTGTCAGGCTAGGGGCCCAGGCAAGACTCATACTTCACACACCGGAACATGTAGTGTCAGGCTAGGGGCCCGGGCAGGACTCATACTTCACACACCGGAACATGTAGTGTCAGGCTAGGGGCCCGGGCAGGACTCATACTTCACACACCGGAACATGTAGTGTCAGGCTAGGGGCCCGGGCAAGACTCATACTTCACACACCGGAACATGTAGTGTCAGGCTAGGGGCCCAGGCAAGACTCATACTTCACACACCGGAACATGTAGTGTCAGGCTAGGGGCCCAGGCAGGACTCGCGCTTCACACTGCAAGTAAAACAGGGGCCTTCTCTCTCTCAACAACGCTAGATTTGAACTAGCCTCTGGTTAGATTTGAACTAGCAACCTTTTGGTTAGTAGTTGAAGCTTAACCATCTGCCCTACTTGGGACCACCCTTTCTGAAGTAGGCCACGATAGCAATACTGTTCAAGTGTTGCGCTTTGGGCATTCCACTTACCCCAGGAGAGCTCTCGGTGTTGAACATCGGGATTTGACTTGCCCAGTGAGCGTGGGATTGCAGTCAGCACTGGTTAGATCTTAACACATGCGCTTGATAAATAAGGTCGTGCATGCCACCGTCACGGCACAGGCTGTGGTACTGGTGACCTGCTGTGAACTTGGAGAGGCCTTTGCGCATCCTAGACAGAGGCCGCTGTGTCTCTGCCGTGGCCAGAGGTGAAGATGCCTGAGGAAAAGCCCATCTTTGTTCGAACAGGGAGCCCTGGTGGCTCACGGGCTACATAGGAGCTGGGCTGCTGACAGCAAGGTCGACACTTTGAAACTGTTCCATGGGAGGAAGACAAGGCTTTCTGCTCTCATAAATATTTACTTACCATCTCAGAAATCCCAAAAGGCAACTTTGCTCTGTCCTGGAGGGTCACTGTGGATCACAATCAACTTGATGGCAGTGAGTGAGTGATTCTGACGGAGGTTCAAAGTTTGAACAAGCAAGTAGCAGGTGGGAACTTTGTCATGGTTTTAATTGGATAAATTAGGTCTTGATTTAACATTTCCAAGTTTGATTTTTTCAATTTCTCCCAAAAGTTTTAATAAGCAAAATACATGGGCAAGTTAAAAAAAAAAGTATTGCTACAGAATCATAGAAACCTTTATTAAACAAGTATATCGAAATGTGAAACTGCAGTTTCTTGACACACCTCCATCTAGAGCCGTAGTTCTCAACCCTTTGGGGGGGGGGGTTGAGCGACCCTTTCACAGGGGTTGCCCAATAATTTTATGGTTGGGGGTCACCACAACATGAGGAATTGTATTAAAGGATCGCGGCATTAGGAAGGTTGAGAACCACTGATCTAGAGCTATATACTTCTGAAGGCAGTGTTTCCATCACTCTAATTGCCTTGGTCTGGGTGGACTAGAGAAATAAATAAATCCAGAGTCACTCATGTACGCAAGAGTTAGCTTTATATCAAAGAGTAATTGTATATTAAGAAAACATCCCAACCCAGTCCAGATCACGTGCGTAAGTCTGATGTTAGCTCATGTGTCCCATGCCAGTCTAGAAATTCCTCTTCAGACTCACACAAAATATGCAATGATGTTGAATGCAGGAAGATCTCAGGCCATTGGGTGGAAAGTCTTATGGATCCAGTGGTGGTGGAAGCATCTCTAGGGCTCTGGCTGCCATCATCGTGGCTTCATGTGGCTTGTCAGCAGGAAGATAGAGCAGAGAGAGCGTGTGTCCCGCCTCCAAGGAGAGGGAAGAAGTTGTTCCCAGAATCCTCATGAGAAGGCCACACCCACAAGGTGGGATCAATCAGGCTGTGACCTGATTGACAGACTAGACCCCACCCCTTCATTCTTTTATCAAGTTGGCATAAAATTGTGTAACTACCACACTAACCCTCTTGTGAAGAATTCTACACTCTTCGATTTACACTGCATCAAAACAGCAGTTTGGGCATCGTTGAAGGACTCAAATCGTGTACCTCTCTGAATGTTCTTTGAGCTTTGGGAACAAGACGTCTGAAGGGGCAACATCGGGCTTGCAGGGTGGATGGAGTAAGGTAAACAAGTGAAATTCACCTAGGACGGCCCTTGAAGAATGAGCAAGCGCAATGTCAGGATAGGCCAAAAAAAAAAAAAAATCCTCAGTGGCCTTTTTCTTACCCGGTTTCCCTAGAAATGTCTTCATAACGACCCTCTATAATCTTCCTGTGTCCTTCGAGATAATCCATCAAAGTTTCCCTTTGGAGCCCCCCCCCCATAGGCCCCCTAACCTTCCAGACTGACCTCTCTGCCTGTGTTTAACTGGCCCCGCAGATCCCCTCGGAGGCCAGTTTGAAGGCAGCCTAACCAAACTGCTTCTGGAGAGAGCTTGTCTGAGCCAGCCACGGATGGCACAGAGATGCTTAAACATACTTTGTGTGGACTGGATCCCTAGTGGGGATGTTTTTGACACACCTCAGATATAAAAGAAATTTGAGGAGTTTGTGCTTTCCTCTTTTATTCTCTTCAATCGTTTACAACAACCCAAATAAGGGCTGGTGAGACTTGTAAATTGCAAGAGGACAGGTCATTTTATTATCAAAGTGTGTTTATTCAGAATACAAATACTCAGATGTTTTCTTGGGGCTCTAGTCTAATTTGGGGGGAGAAGATGTTCAGTGGCCTTGAAAATAAAAATAAAAACCCTGCCATCAAGTTGATTACAACTCACAGTGACTCTACACACAGTTTCTGAGGCTCTAAATCCTTATGGGAGCAGACAGCCTCATCTTTCTCCTAAGGAGCAGCTGGTAGGCTTGAACCACTGACCTTGTGGTTGGCAGACCAATGCCTAAGTCACAGCAAACAAGAGGACTTGGCTGAAGTTACTGCTTTTAGGTTCCTTCCCCAAACTTCCTATTTTTCAGGCTCACTTGAGACATAAGTGGAAGGGATTGTGGGCCCCTACCCTACATGGTCATTGTGAGTGAGAGGTAGGCACCTGCCTACCCATGCAGGCCCTGAGTGTTTGGTCTGCCCCTTCCCCAGGAGCAGCGATGCCCTGACGTCTGAGCAGTAATGTCTGAGCATCATCGGGTACTGACAGCATGGAAAGCAGGACACCTGTGAGCTTGCATTGACAGACTCTGCATTGCCTAGATTACTGAGCTCTCAGGCGAAAGAAAAACCTTTCTCATGATCCAAGCACGGGAGACTGTGTCGTGGGGAGGGGAAGGGGCAGGTTGCCTGGGTGGTAGGAGGGGTGATTCAAACATTTGCTATCTCTCTGGCTCTGGAAAAGGAAACCTGTATGGAAGCATGCAGTGGGTGGGCTTATAATTCCTTATGTCCCCTAGAGACAAACTGATCTTGGATGAAGAGCTACAACAGGAGGAGAAAGGCACAGACTTAGGAGAGACCCTTTCATCTCCGTGGGGCCCCTGGATGATGCAAAGGGTTAATGCACTTGGCTGTGAACTGAGAGGTTGGAGGCTCGGTGGACCTGGAAGCACCTCAGAGGAAAAGCCTGGTTATCTGCTTCCGGAAGTTCTTCCATTGGCACTGCCTGCAGCTCAGTTCTACCCTGACGCCCACGAGCCCCAGGCACACCGAAGTCGCCCGCATGGCACCTGGCTTATGGGTCGTTTCAACTTGGCGTTGTCCACCTTCCTCTAAGCAAATACAGCCTTGGCTTCCATGTGTTCCTGAAACGTGTCGGTCGCCCATAAAGCACTGCAATTTGCACAGAAGGAAGGAGAGGGTGACCAAAGGATGGTGCTAGAGAGGGTGGTGTGCACGTCCCCACTTCCTGACGCCTCCCTCCCTGCTGCTCACTGAGAATCTACAGGGAGTCTCTGCTGATGTGTCCTTTCTGCCGTGCGCAGAAGCTGGATCCAGCTCAGACCTTCCCTCCTTTCCGTAAGGCACTCCCAGTAAGTCTACCTGGAGCCTCGTGTGTAAACACGCAGGGTGGGGCGTAGGAGATGTAGCCTGGGGGAGACTGATTGCCTTTTAATGCTTCCCTCCGGTAAATGGGTGAAATGAAAGTAAGACATCTACTGGTCCCTGGGGAAGATTTTAGGGAGTAAAGTTCAGGGGGAGAAAGCTAATGGGTAACCACGAGAGAGTCGCAGAAGTGAAACCCCAGGAAGAGCATGTATCCTGTCCCTCTGGTGGCTGATACACCCACCATGGGGGACAGACAGCCCGTCCGAATTTCAGTGGCCGAGATGAAAAGCTACTACATTTACTCGGAGTGGTGCTCCTGGCTGCTTGCAGTTGCTGAGGGTGAGTGAGGATGCTGACTTCCCAAGCGGCTCTCACGGGGCAGGACCCTTACAGGAGGAAGTGTACCTGAACCCCGTCAGGACTCTTCACTGGGGGCGGCTGTTTTGTTAGTTTTGCGGTTGGGTCGCGCGCCACGGAGGAGGCTGTGTTTGTTTTCTTCTGTAAAGGAAGGGAGATATCCTTCCTGGGGCCACTTATGTTATGTCTCCTCTGAGGATTTAGGGAAACTTGAGGGCCACATGAGACTTTGGTCCCAGAACTCCCTTTTGACTCCAAGTTATACCATCAGTTGCCAAAAGCAAGCACACATGCGTCCCTTGATGCGCAAGTGTTGGTCTCAACTTCAGAGGTCAGATTTTACCAACGACCAACCAACGGTATCCAAACTGCAGGTGGACCAAGCCTCGAGATAAATTGGTGTAGGAAGGTCTACATTATAAATGCGGAAGGAAAATCATCGAGCAGCGTTGGTTATTGCCCCTTAGTAAGTGACGCGCTGTGCAGTTTCGTTGAAGACCCCCCTTCTGTTGACATCCGTAGTTAGCTTTCCAGGGAAATCTCAGTGACTCATGAAGCCAGCAGTCACCCAAGGTCAGGTGTGGGACTGATCGAGTCTCCCGTGTCAGGAGGTGATGCCTTGATTCAAACGTGCTGGAATGTGGTAAGGAACATGGATTCCTCTGTTGGCTGGATCCCATCTCTGAGATGAGGACCCCTGTCTGTCTGGCATGATTTCTGATGATGATCTTAATGACTGAGGAAGATGTTTTGAAAGCCGTGGAAACATGAGATGTGTCGTTGGTATTGAATTTGGCTCGGGAGTGCTAAATTCCCTCCAAAAAATATAGAGCCTCGCATTTATACAACACTGCACTCTCAACACATCCCATCTTACCGATAAGGAGGGTTAAGTAATAATTGTCAGAATAATATGGCTTGCCCCAAAAGGTAGTCTGGAGGGGAGGGTGGGTGTGAGCTAATGTGCATTGGACACGAAAGAGCTAGATCAGTAGTGGACACAGAGTCACTCGGGAGATGGAGCTGCCGTTGCTGCCTCTCTCTATAAGCCTCAGTTCTTTCCAAACCTTAAGCCTGGGTTTTCTGCCACCCGCCCCTGCCACTCAGCAGCAACCAAAGGATCATTGTGTTGAAAACAAAAAGCACCTTTGAATGTCGTAGAAACCTGCCAGGTTAGTAGGTTGTTAAAAGCAATGAGGAAACAGTTTAAATGATGTAAACTCATTCAAAAGTTGGAATCTGTGGCTCACAGGTGGGGGTTGGAGGCAAGTGAACTCATGAAAGAGTGCCAGGAAGGTGGATTCTATTCAAGATGGAGATAAAAGCACCCCCACCCCAGCCCAGGGTCTTCCCTCATTCACAGTGCAACTTTGGAGCTGGAAAACCCCCCTTGGAGCCCAACTGTGGCACTCGCCAGCTCTGTGATGCCAAGCAAGTCATTTGACCTCTCCAGGAGCTTAAGGGCAGCTTGGTAGGAGCAAAGGGCTGCTAGCATTGGCCGAAGCAGGGAGAGTCTGCTGTCCTGAGTCACTGCTACATCGCCATGAAAAGAGTGTAGTGAGTATCTTGCTGGAGCCCCTGCGTGGTACCACTAGATAAAGTGTTCAGCTGCTAATGGAAAGATTCCAGGTTCCAGCCCAGCCAGAGGCACCACAGAGGAAAGGCCTGGTGGACTTCTGAAACACCCGCGACTGAAAACCCGATGGAGAGCTGTGCGCTGGAATGAGTCCAGCAACATGGCCCGAGGAGATCGCCCCACCGCGGTTCCCTGTCCAGGAGCGAACCGGCCTTCCTTTTGCCAGGACAATATTGTACCCTGTGATTCCGTTGCCCAGGGTCGGTGGTGACACGGCACTAAACCCCGAGAAGGCAGACTGTTGAGGACTTGGGGAGGTTACTAAGCTCTTGTGTTTGCGAAGTACGACCACCGGTAGAGTCTCAGGAGGGAGGAGATGATTTGACTTGAGCAGAGAGCATGGCTGCCAAAGGGGACTGGAGCCTGTGGCAGACAGGACTTCTCAGAAGACTGGTAGAACCCAGGAACTGAGTTTGCTGGACTGTAAGGAGCCTTAAAGGAGGAAGTAAACTGGAACTCGTAGAGCAGAACTGAAAATAAAAACCGCTCTTCCAGGAATAGTCATGGGACCAGAATTCCCCAGAGTGGGTCCTATCATCCCCCTGAGGGGTGCTGAAATACCTGGTGGGGGGTGGGGGCGCTGCCAATGCAGACACACTTTATCCTGGGTTGTGGGCTATCGTAGGAACCTTGGTGGCACAGTGGGTTATGCTCTGGGCTGCTAGCAGCAAGGTCAGTAGTTCAAAACCCCCGGCTCCTCCATAGAAAGAGGACTATCTGCTCCTGTAAAGAGTTAGGCAATCTTGGAAACGCAAAGGCCCGTTCTACCCTCTCCTGTAGGGCCACTCTGAGTTGGAATCAACTTGATGGCAGTGAGTTTGACTTCTTACTGGGCATAGTATGAAAGTTTTTCATTGCCAGGGAGACACTGAGTAATTCTTTTGTTTTTCTGAAAAGAAGGCAGTCGGTTCAATAAAGTGGGGAACCCAGGCTCTAAACCCATGTTTAGGCAGAATGATCTCAACTCCAACACCCAATCGCGGCAAAATATGCCGATCTACCCTCCACCGAGGTGTAGATCGTAGTTTCTTCCCTTGAGCCCTGGCTAGTGGTTAGCGCCTGTGTAGGGGACACTTTACTCTAAAGCCATGAGACTGGAAAGCCTGAGATTCGCACCGAAGGCTGCCTTTTGTTTGCACTGAGGGGTTGAGTCTGACGGGAACAAAAAATACCCGACCCAGTCGCTGCCGACTGGCTTCCGACTCTTGGTGGCCCCGAGCGCTGCCAAGTAGAAGGACATACGTAGAAGGGTCGTCAGGACTGTGATGTATGAGAAGCAGGTCTCCAGCCTCTGCTCCGAGTTGCCTTTGGGTGGGTCCCAACCACAGACCTGTACTGTTTGAGTTGCGCACGGAGCCGGCCTCCAGGGGCTGACGCCACACAGAGGACTAGGAAGGGTGGCCAGGTCTCGCCACTCATCTGTTCTGGAGGCCTGAGCTCCTTGAATATGACGGAAATGATTTCTTTCCTCTCTTTCCTCCCCTCTTACCCCTGTGAATGTATGAACTGACTTTGTGGATGCTGTAGGTACTCGTGAATAAGCCAAGTTTTTCAGCACATTTTTTATGTCACTTTTTGTGGTAAAATTAGGTGCCTCGGCTGATATTCGGGTCGGCTTATACTCAAGTAGATACGGTAATACTTGTTTTATATATTCAAAGACAAGACCCTGGAAAAGGTCTTTGTATATGTCTATGGGTGGTAGGGGCAACAACATTTTAATTCTTTTTAGGGAACTTTACAGGAAGGAGGAGCCCTGGTGGCAGAGAGGGTTAGACTTTGGGCCGCTAACTGGAAGGCCAGCCCTTGGAGACCACCGGGTGTTTGAAGAAGAAAGATGAGGTTTTCTACTCCTGGAAAGACTGACGGTGTCAGAAACCCACCAGAGCAGTTCACCCCTGTGCTACAGAGTCACTGTGACTCAACCGACTCGGGGTTAGTGAGGTGTTTGTTGTTTGATGGCACAGTGGTTAATACTTTTGCCTTCGAAATTAAACGTCAGCAGTTTGAGCCCATCCGCTGGCCTGCAAGCAAAAGAAGTGGGAATCTTCTTTGGTAAAGATACACAGTCTTGGGAACCCCACGGAGCAGCCATACAGTATCCTATAGGGTCACCCAGAGGCAGCATTGACTCAATGACCATGGTTTGCTTTTGGAATAGGACTCTGTATTGGCCCAAAATGGATTTCTGGAAGGAATTTCTACTATCCTGGAGCATCTGGTGGGGGGATGGCGGTGGGGATACAATGCCTTCACAGGCCCCAAACGGGAGACCCTAACTGATGTGCCTCTTTCCAGGGTCTGACTCTTCAGAGCAAAGATGCCAAGTTAATCACCTCACTTTCTGAGATCCCACCTCAGCCCCAGTGTTCAGCCTAAGCCTCTTGCGTCCTGCCTCCCGAGGTCCGGCCTCCTCTAACGTTGCAGATAAGAGCACCAGCTCCCATAAAAGCAGGGCAAGACACCACCTGACTCCATGGCCCTGCGGCTGTTACAGCCCGAGAGCCTTTCTGGTCTGCTCGGGGACCATTGGAAGAAAACCTCAATGGATACCAGGAATCACTCTGGGGCAGTGTTTGGGCAAGGAAACGAAAAAACACACCCCAAACCCTGTTCTGCTGTGGGGTGCCTGGGTGGGGCAATTAGAAAAGCTATTATTTTTTAAAGGTTCTTTGTTCTCTTCCTCTGCTAATATTTATAAACAGGGACTGAGAAAAGTCTGTAGGTACTAGTCGAAATAACTGGCCCCAAGTAGCTGAAGGTACCCTGCAGTGTTTAAGGTCATCGATTTAAGCAAAGTCTTTTGAACTGACCTGGCTGTTCAATTTGAAAAGGGGGATTTTAGCAAATACATATAACAAAACCTCTGCTGGTTTAGCCGTTTTAAATGCACAACCCAGTTACATTCATCATGCCATGCCGTCATTACCACGGCCCTTTTCCAAATGTTTCTCCTCACCCCAACAGAAACTTAAAGCGCAACCCCTGCTGCGGGGCCCCTCCCCACTCCTCACAACCCTGGAGCAGAGGAAAAGGCCCTGCAGTGCTGCCAAGGCCACATCTGCCTCCCACAGAGCTGCCTTTGGGTGTGAGCTGCCAACGTAGTACTGACTAGCAGCGAAGTGCTTTAACCATTGTGCTGGCAGGGATCCCCAAAACAGAAACTCAGAACCCCTGAAACCACACTTCCCCACCTCCTCCTTTCCTGACTCTTCGAGACTGCTGACACACTTTCATTTGTATGCATTGGCTTGTTCTAGGTACATATGTTATACACATGTCGGAGCAGATAGCCTCAACTTTCTCCCTTGGAGCAACTGGTGGGTTTGAACCATAGACCTTGTGCTTAGCAGCCCAAGCCTTACCAAAAGTGTCACTAGGGCATCTTCATCTATACCATAGCCTGAACCGAAACTTCATTTTGCTCTATGGTTGAATAAGATCCCATCATATGTGTGCACCACCGTTTGATGATCCATTCATCCCTTGGTGGACACTTGAGTTGTTTCCCCTTTGGGGTTGTTGTGCATCAAGTTATGGTGAATGTTGGCATGCAAGTACCGTATATACTTGTGTATAAGCTGAGTTTTCCAGTGCTTTTTTATGCCATTTTTGTGCTAAAATTAGGTGCCTCGGCTGATATCCAGGTTGGCTTATACTTGAGTATATATGGTCTGTTTGAATCCTTCCTTTAAATTCCTTTGGGCATGTACCTAGGGGAGGAATTTCAGGGTCATGTGGTAATTCTATGACTAACCTTTTGAGAAAGTACCAAAATATTTTCCAAAGTGGCTACACCCACTTTCATTTCTACAGCGATAGACAAAGGTTCCGATTGCTCTACACCAGTGGTCCTCAACCTACCTAATGCCGGGACCCTTTCATACAGTACTTCATGTTGTGGTGACCCCCCAGCCACAAAATTATTTTCCTTGTTGCTTCATAACTGTAACTTTGCTACTGTTATGAATCGAGTGACCCCTGTGAAAGGGTCATTTGACCCCCAAAGGGGTCGTGTTGTTATTTTCTATTTTTCTGATTATAACCTTATCTTTAGCCATTTGGTGTTTTTGTTGTTGTTGCTTTTTCTAAGAGTATTGTTCTGTTTGTTGTTGTTGTTGTTGTTGTTAATTTATAAATCACTTTATTGGAGGCTCTTACATATACTATACCAATTCATACATCCATTATATAAGCGGACATGTACGAATGTTGGCGTCAACACTTTCTTTTTTTTTTTCGTTTTCCTGCGCGGGACCCCCGGCGTCAACACTTTCAAAACATTATCTTTCTTCTTTAGCCCAATATTGGCTCCTCTTTAGCCATTTGACTTTGATGTGTGCCTTTATTTAGACATTGTCACCGCCATCAACTCACAATTCCAACTCACATTTGACAGAGTACATAATTCTGGGTTGAGGACAGGGTAGAACTTCCCCTGTGGGTTTCCAAGACTGGGACTCTTTATGGGAATGTGAATCCTCCTTTTCCTCCTGTGGATCAGCTGGTGGTTTACAACTGCTGACCTTGTTGTTAGCAGCCCAGCGCATCCCCCCGGACACCCCTGGGGTATTGAGGGGCAGTGTCCTCAGCTCCTCACTTCTTCCCTTCATGGAAGCTTAGTCCCCTTCCAGAGCCACAGTGACTTGCTAGAGGGGTGACAGACGGGGCCTCTCTTCTGGTGGGGCCAGGGAGCGCAGTGCTGTGGTCATCTGGCCCCTCTAGTTCAGGGCATCTTCCAGGTGGATGAAACTCTTTGCAGGCTGCCCTCCCAAGACCCTCTCCAGCTAAACTGGGCAGAAGTTGGCACCTTGAGACCCGAGAGCTGGCCTGCAGGAATATGTCCGTGAAAGGCCTGCATCAGTGATGTCCAGGCACCTGGCAGGCAGCCCAGGGCTGCGGGCTGAGGGGCTTTGCCCAGGGCCTTCTACATTCTCTCTCAAGCATGCCCAGCAGGAAGCGAATGCCGACCAGCAGGGTTTCTGTTTCCATTCTCATCCTCTTCCAGCCCCCTCTTAATGTCCAGTTCTCCTCCTGCTCTCCTCACAAGACGGCCTCATGTGACAGGCTAATTTGACCAGAAGGGCCAAGAGGAGATATCCTTTCCCCTTGTTTGGCTGAAAATAGCTGACTGGGTTTTGGAAAAAAAAAATGAGAGAGAGAGAATTGAGTCAAAGCGGCAAGACACTTAGTGAGAAAGGAACCTTCTAGAACTTGCCTAGTATGGCAAGCCCTTCCTGGGTTTCAGAAAGGGTAGCCCAGCGGGAAGGGGCGAGGTGGGATTCACTGGATCACTTCCCTACTCTCAGGCAAGGAATGGGCAGTCAGAGGGCAGGACCGGTGGCCAGTCCAACAGTGCTGACAAGTATAACCCACTCTGCTGCTTCTTCAGACCTGGCAGTGTCTAATGGCGCTTTAGAGGCGACCTGCAGACACCTCTCAGGGGGAGACATCGGAAACAACATGGGAAAGACACTTTCCACTGCGTTACCTTCATGGTGGGCTCACCTAAACCAAGCTCACAGCCCTCGAGTCCATGCTGACTCACAGCGACCCCCTGTGGGTCGCCGAGATGGCCACTGTCCGTGGGAATAGAAAGCCCAGTCTTTCTCCTGAGGAGCTGCTCGGGGTTCAAACTGCTGACCATGAGGATCGCAGCCCAGTGCGTAACCACCTGGGTAGCCAACGAAGAAAACTAAGTCCTTTGAAATGCAACTCTCGAATCTTTTCATAAAAGGGGGCTGGTGACTCTGTAGTCAAACGAATGGCTGCTAACCGGAAGATCCTCAGTTCAAGCCCACTAGCCTCTGCGTGGGAGACAGAGGGGCAATTCCTTCTGGAAGATTTCAGCCTTGGAAACCCTATCGGATATGTCCACCCTGTCCCTAGGGCCACTAGGGGCATTGGGTCTTTAGCTGTTTGTCTATTTGACCTTTGGATCTAAGTTGCCGCCATGGGAAGATCACTGGGGGTGGGGTGGGAGTGAGAGTGGGGGACACGTGAGTTGGAATACTGGGTTTTCCTTGTTATCTGCCATCACCTGGCTGGTCCTTCTATTTCTCCAGTCTACCGTTCAAGAATTTGGAAGGAGAGGCCCAAAAGCCCCACACAGCTTCACTGCCATGCAGTCGATTCTGCCTTATCCCTGTGGTTTCCGAAGCTGTACATCTTTATAGGACTGGAGAGCTGCATTGTTCTCCCACAGGGTAGCTGGTAGGTTTGAACTGCTCACCTTGAGGTTAACAGCCCAACAGCAGTAAGTACCCACTCTGCCCGCAGGGCTCCTTGTAGGAGGGACCTCAAATGCTCGAACCAGCTCCCTGCCATCAAGTCGATGCTGACTCACAGCAACTGCGCAGGACAGGGTGGAGCTGCCCCTGTGCGTTTCGGAGACCGTAACTCTTCATAGGAGTAGAAAGCCCCATCTTTCTGTGTGGAGGCTGCTGGTTTCAAACTGCTGACCTTGCAGCCCAGAACCGAGGCAGGTGATAAATGTGAATGGGGTTTGAAACTATAAAGTCTTAACCCAAGTGTAAGGAAGTATCACACTGACTGAGTTGCCAGTCGAGGTGCTGTTGGATGGTGTTGGACGGTAGCAGGCCTCTGGGAGATGAAACAAATTCGTCAGTCTTGAGAGGGTGACGGGATTCACCCAAACAACACGCACACGAGGAGGTAAAGTCTGACTCCCGGCCGTAGCTTTTTGTCCTTCAGAGAATATAACTAGGGCTGGGCGTAAGAAGGTGGCTCTGAATGTAAGAAGTGTGTTCTGAAGGGTCTGGAAGGGAAATCGGAAGGAGTGGGGTAGGCGGGCACCGTTCAGGAATGGGCGGTGTGGCTCGGGGCTGTTTGCTGGCACCGACTTGTGTGTTATGATTCAGAGGAGATATGAACGACATCTGAGAGCGCATGGTGCTGTTTGCTGTGTGGGACTGGCTGCTTATAACCAGACGGCCTGGTGCTTGGGATACCCCTTATCTTCTCCGTCTATTTTCTTTTTCTAATATTCCACAGTGAACAGAAGGGATTGTAAAGATCCTTTAGGGACACGCCTTCCGTTGTAAAAATGTGTATCTAAACTACACAAAGGAACCAGAAAGGAAGGCAGTGGTGAAGGCTAAATATTTACTTCTGCTGTCTCGGGGAGGGCGGTAGGCCATTTCCTTACAGCCTCCATCGCGGTGGGTGTGTGGGAGCTCCTTCCATGGGGGGAGTGAGCTGTGATCGGTGAGAGCAGGTGGATGCTCCTCTGGCAGCATCCCAACGGAGCATGTCTGAGTCAAGAAAGACATAAACACGAAACTTCTCTTAACCAGCAGTTCTCAACCTGTGGGTCGTGACCCCTTTGGGGGGGTCCAGTGACCCTTTCACAGGGGTCACCCGATTCATAACAGTAGCAAAATTACAGTTATGAAGTAGCAACGAAAATAATGTTATGGTTGGGGGTCACCGCAACAGGAGAAACTGTATGAAAGGGTCGCGGCATGAGGAAGGTTGAGAACCACTGCTTTAAGCCCTGTGTTGGATGCAAAAGAAGTCATGTGTTCTCTTTTCATCGATCAATCTGTATCAGGAAGCTCTGGCAGCGTAAGGGTTACCCGTTGGGCTGTGAACCACAGGTCAGCAGTTCAAAACCACCAGCCACTCCACAGGAGAAAGAGGGAGGAGGATTTCTACTTGGGTAAAGAGTTACTGCCGCGGAAACCCACAGGAGCAGTTCTATCCTGTCCTATCGGGTCATGAGGAGTTAGAATCGGCTCAACGACAGTGAGTTGAGAATCTGAATCAATTGCCTTTATATAAAACCTTATCTGTGTTCAAAGAAGGATGGAGACCGGAGGGAGCCCTGCTTGTCCCATTCCTGTTGCTGGTGGTTGCTGTTGATTGGCTCTGGCTGGCGGCAACCTTATGTCTGAGCACAGTGTTGCCCCGTCGTGTGCTGTCTTTGTGATCCGAGGTGACCGAGTCCATGTTGCAGCTCTCGTGTGGAGTGTCTTGCCACCAAAGGGGCTCATCTTCCAGCACTGGCTCACATGAGTCTGTTGTGATCCCAGGGTTTCCAATGGCAACGGTTCCTCATTAGGTCACCAGACCTCTCTTCCTCATCTGCCTGCGTCTGGAAGCTGCACTGAATCCTGTTCAGTGTAGACTTATAAATATGTCAGTAATACTAATTCACACACCTTCGGTGGCATATTTGTTCTAAATCAGTTACAGGCCAGGAAGGGGGGAGGCATCCTTAGAGAAATCTGTTCTTTGAAAGTCAGAATGTTCATAGCATGTTAAGTCGACCCCTCATCCTGCATCTGAGGCCTTGAGACATGTACAGTGCTTCATCCCCAGGCCGGATGAGGCAGGCAGCAGTGGACTGAAAGATCAAAGACCCATTTGCAATTTTGTTCAGCATGCATGTGAAACGTGTCAGACTCTTGGAGCATCATCTCTCTGTTTTTGTTCCTTCCTTCCTCACCCACAATTTTTTATTGAGAAGTTGTCAAGGTTACAGGTAGATTGAGATTATTCCAACAGTCACACATAAGTTCTCCATCTAGATTCAGCATTTGTTAACACTCTTCCCATATTTGCTATCTCTCTTTCTCTCTCTCTCATCATTTTATTGGGAGGGGCATCATCTCTTGTCAGGAACCCTTCTTTTTTTATCATTTAATTTTTTTTTCTTTTTTTACATTTTATTAGGGACTCATACAAGTCTTAGGAACCCTTCTTTCCCAGGCCTGCATACAGCGGTGTTGAGAGCTTTCCTCCTGACTTCTATATGAGCAAACTCTCACAAATAACAGGAGCCTTCTACAATTGTGTGACAACTGCTTCCACCCCTCCCCTTAGGCATTTTTGTAAACATGCCAACATGCCATGCTAAATTTTTGGGGGGGGAGGGGGTCTTAGGAGGCTTGCAAAAAATCTGGTTAGAGGAGGGCGGCTGTGGGAAAACACACGTGGAAGGTGCTTGTGAGCTGCATAAAAATGAATTGTGTTAAGCTAAGAACAGATGGACTAAGGAAAGATTTCAAGGGCCCGTGGAATTCCTGCATCCATCCACTCATTTATTCCTTCTTGCTTTTAACAAAAACATGTTGGTTGAGTGTCCACTGTAGGCCAGGCCAGGTGCTGGGCAAAGACTACAGCAATCCAGCCATGTTCCTGGGGAGGAAAGCGGTTCTGGGTCAGCTGCAGGGTGTCTGGGAGCCGAAGAGAAATCAAAGTGAATGAGCTGATGGGGAGCTAGGCGGAACCAACTGGGCTGAGGGGAGGGCCCTCAGCCTTCCCAGAGTAGCTCCATCTCTCAGCCATTTGATTGTCTGCAAGCTTGATTCTAGGACATGCAGATGAGGTGGCAGGAGAAGGCTGGGTTCGCGGTCCATGGCTCTGCACCAGAGCAGGCTGTCACCTCTTTCCCCTGGGTGACTGGTGGCTTCCAGACACTGAACTTTTGGTTATCAGCAAAGCTCTTTAAGAAGTGTACCAGCAGTGCTTCTTAGAATTTGCTAGAGCGCTTCAAATATTCTATCACACATTGCCAAGGAGACTAAGTGAAAAGTTAGCCTACCTACTGCAACTTAAAATGCAAATAAAATTTGTAATAAAAATTTTGTCAGTTTTTTTTTTTTTAATGTCCCAGCCTTGCCTGCTGTGTGGGATATGGAGTTGCCTCAGGTGGGCCTATTAACTGCTCCCTGCCATGAAGTCAGTGCCATCTCATAGTGGCTCCGTAGGACAGGGTAGAACTGCCCCTGTGGGTTTCCGAGACAGTAGCTCGTGATGGGAGTTGAAAGTCCTGTCATTGTCTCTGTGAGCAGCTGGTGAGTTTCAAACTGCTGACCTTGCAGTTAGCAGCCCAAGGTGTAACCACGGAGCCCCCAGGGGCTATTCAAGATGCTGTTGATGACGGAGTCAGGAGAGTTTCCCTGTGCCTTAAGTGACCAGGGGAGGTGATCTCAATCACACGGTGACTTGCTACTGTTTAGCCTAAGCAGAACGTCTCAGTAACATTTCTTGTGAATACATTTCTTATTTCTATCCCCCCAGTCATCTCACTGTATATAAGATATTTCTTTCAACCAGGCACGTATTTATTTCCTCTTGGTGTAGGTAGATTTAAACAAAACAAAACAAAAACAGTTGCTATCAAGGTGACACCAACCCATGGCGACCCACGGCTATCAGAGTAGAACTGTGTTCCAAAGGGTTCTCAATGGTTGACCTTTCAGAAGAAGGACGCCAGGGCATTCTTTGGGCTGCAATAATCAGCTTCTCTGACAATAGCCATGTGGACTAACCATTTGAATCACCCAGGGACTCCGGAGATAGGTATGTCACCATTTTCAATGGAAACCATGGGTGTATTTAAAAACATACCTAATTGGACTTGTTTCCTTGCACACCATAAGATCAAACACAAATACACCTTAACTTACACGTCCTGATGTGTCACACAAGGAAGTCATTCCTCTTCAGTCAGAGCTGCCCTGGCTTAGGACACAGTCCAACTGCTCTTTCTGGGAGTCTGTATAGTCTGCTCTTCATTGCCTCCTATGGTGGTGAGTTTCTTTCTTGTGCATTGATATATCTTTTGAAAGTAAGCATAAGTCATTAGAAGCTTCCTGATGAACCAATTTGTTGATGCAATTGAGTGCTAATATGAAAGAGATGTTCTCAATTGATCTTGTTTGTTATGAAACTGGTATAGAATATTAATTGAGGAGGGAGAAACCAGGCACCTATTTAATCTAGCTCCTCTTAATATTTAATCAATGGTTTCTTTTAGAGCATCAGAATGTCTGCAGTCATTGTGAGTCAGTACAACAGCTGAGACACTAGCAAGTTCATTTGAGTTATGACTTTAAAAGCACTGCCTTGTAAGTTATGTTCTGAGCAAGATAAAAGGAAAACGCTCTCTCTCAACAGCTGATATTTGTCATATGTGACTGTTTACATAGATATCCGACCCTACGGCAGATCTGAAAATATTTAAAATGGCAGTCAATTGATTCATTCTTTACCAAACAGGTGCCAGGCATAATGCCCAAGTTCAAATACCATAAAGACGGGCTACATGTCTACCTTGAGCATTGCCCTCTTATGAAGAATTATCTACATGGAGCAAATTGTCAACAGCAACTAGAAAGGTTCAGTGAGAAGCTTGGGGCAGGGGGGGGGGTTGTCAGTGAGTTTGTCATTGGGGGAAGAACCATTTGGACAAAGAGGATGAAAATGTTGGCACAGTTGGTCACTGACTTGTCTATATAGAAATTGTTGACTTGCTGTCGTTCTGCAGAACATATTTTCAACAACAACAAAAGAATAATTAGTTAGCTTTAATGGTCAAAAAATTTTAAAAAGATGAATGAACCCTATACACAACAGAAGGAAACACTGGCCGGTCCTGTGCCATCCTCACCACTGGTCCTGTTGAGCCCCACATGCAGGTGGTGAAAAGCTGGTGGTGGGGGCACCAGTTACTTAATGCCTGCTGAAGCAGCCCAGGCCACAGATAATGACATTTCCAACCACAGTAGCAAGGGAAGGGGTTGTTAGGGGACAGAAGAGGTTCATATGTGAGAGTGATGCTCAGGGTAGAATGGACAGAGACTGGTGGCGTTTTATATGGAACGTGAATGACCGCCATCCAGGAGGGCTCCACCTGGTCTGCTTTCAACTGTAGGCTGGTGCTTTTAATCAAGACGGACAACCAAGGAAGAGGAGATTTGGTGAAAGTCTCTCTTTAGAACCCCCGTCCCCCCCAAATGCTTAGAAGGGTTGTAAATACACATGCCCCAAATGGGCTAGAGATTCAGTTGCATCGATGACAGTACAGTAGTTTGGAATTTACTTTGTGCTTGTACACCTATATAAGTGCACAGTCCCTGGGCAGTTTCAGATGGTTAAGTGTTCGACTACCCGCCAAGAGATTGGTTGAATCCACGCAGAGACGTCTTTGAAGTCGGGCCTGCTGATCCGCTTCGGAGAGATCACCGTCGTGAGGACCTTAAGGAGCAGTTCGATGCTGCATACATGAGGGTGCCCTGAATTGGCTTCAACTCGATGGCTATGAACAAGTTGAAAGCTTTAGATCCACGTTATTTCTCTCCACCTCTCAGCCCGGTGTTTGAGAGTGATCCCCCTTCCTGCTCATGAATTTTTTCTGGCGATACCTATTTCAGTATCCTTCATCCCAGGAAGTAAGTAGACGGTAAAGTTGTAGGGCTTTCTCTCAGGCATCCATTCTTTGCTTGAAAAGTAAAGGGAAGATCTTAGGTGTTTCCCTCTTGTGAGGTTCTCTGCTAAATGCTTGTGCGCAGGATCTCAGCTCTTTTGTAAAGAAGCAGCTCCACGGTTGATGGAGCTGTCACCTTCTCATGACATAGATGAGGCTTCCGAAACTCACTGCCATGCGTTGAATCCAATTCACAGCAGCGCTCTGGGTCAGAGCGGAGCGGAGCGGAGCCGAGCGAGTAGGCTGTCCTGGGCTGAGCTCTTTATGGAAGCCCAGCTTCCTCCCGCAGAGTAGCTGGTGGACGCAAATGCTGCCATTTCAGTTCGCAGCTGAGCTATTTTTAGTTGTGTTTTTCCTTAAACCATTTTATTAGGAGCTAATCCAGACATCATAGCATTTCATAGTTCAATCACAGCAAGCAGTGTTGTACAATTGCTACCACAAACAGTTCCCAAACAGTTCCTTTCTTCTTGAACCCCTTGATATCAGTTCCCCTTGACTACCGCCCCACTCCCAACCCTCCCCTCTTCCCCACCAACCCCCCCCCAAGAAACCTTATTCTAATTGTTATCTCTATAGTTTCATCAATCCTGGGTGTATTATACCCCCAAACAGCAAAACACATAACAGAGATTCAAGAAGGCTACACACAATGACAAATACATCGGCAATAAACCCCGATATGAAAAAAAACCCCAAACTATGGAAAATATTGAAAACCAGATCAGGCCCAAAGTGTATCAGAGGGGAGATCAAGTGACAAGATGTTAACTGTTCAAGTCAGGCTTATCATTTTAATCTGCTGTGGTCATCTCTCCCGTACTCTGGTCACTAGTTTATTCCCATCCCTCCATTATGATTACAGGGAAATCACCGGACGGTTATTTTCTGTGTTGACCTCACAAATGTATTTTGACCTTCCACTGTCATCCAGAGCCTTCTGTAAATCAGACTCTCACAATTTAAGCTCTGATCCTATTCCTCCTTCGGCTTTGGATGATATGATTTACAATCCTCGGGTTGGGGTGTTGGTGTGCTTCTGCCATGTGGGCTTAGTTGACATCTCACTTAGATGGCTGCTTGTTTGGAAACAAGCCTTTAACACCCCAGACACTATTCCATCTGACAGCCAGGCACCGTCTAATTTCTTCATCACCCTTTTCTGTAGCACCTATCTCTTTGGCTTGCTTCCTGAGGGCAAGCATAGAGCCAGACCATGACATAAGAGCTAATTGTTCTTAGATTGGAGCTAGGATTAAGCGCAAGCCCCAAATCCATTCTTGGATCTCTGTGTTTTATCTGTCTCTGGCTCCCTCCCTTATGCTCCAGGGAGATGATCCATAAGATTCTCTACCATAAATTAACAAGGAGGGCTCAAAGGGGAGCCAGATGCAGCTGAACATTTTAACCACTGTGCTGCGAGGGCTGCTTGGATGAATTTTACGCAGTGGCATCACGTAGATGCAGTTCTCAGAGACCACATAGACAGGGTAGAACTGCCCGAGGGCTTCCGCCTCTTTCTCCCTGGGGAGAATTAGAGGTTCACGCGTGATTGACCTCAGGCTCACTCACTGCTCACCTGGGCTGTGAATGAAGACGTGGAACAGGGGTTTCAGAAGGGGCTCTTCCCTGTTCATCTCTGTGTGAGCCCGGCGAGGTGGCAGCCTCTCTCTGGCTCTCTTGTGTCCCCTCCATAACGTGGGGAGTCAGGATTCCTTCCTAGAGGGGTTTTCACAGGCTCTGGCAGGTGTCTGTTCACAGATAGCACTCAGCGGTGCCTCGCCCGCCCTCTGCACTCTGTGTGACAGAATCGAATCTGGATTGTCTGTAGTTTATTTTGGTCTGCCCTTCCTGACCTCTCTCTACTAGACTGTAGCTTTGTGGGAACAGGAAGTTTTGTTTAGTGGTTCACGGCTGTCTCCCCAGCACCATTCACTCTCTGCACCATGTTTATCCCTGTACCAGCTCTGTGGGTACATTACTCCCATCTTACAGATAAGCTAACCGAGGCACACAGCGGGAGTTCAGTGGAATTGGTATTTAATCCCAGACCCCAGCACTAGCATCCACGTTCTTGACTCATTACTCTGTTTGTTGAATGTACGATTGAGTGAATGGAGGAATGGATGGATGGGAAAAAATACAAGTGGAAATACAGGTATGGTGCCTGACAGAGTATGTGCTCAATAAATGTTAGCATTGCTCTTATGATCGTTGTTGTTGGTGGTGTGTTTCTGAGCGCAGGTCAGCCTTGTTTTGCCTAAGGTTCTATCAAGTTGTTGCCGGTGAGATGTAAAAAGGTCTCCCTTTCAGGGACCTGCCCCACCTTTTCTGATCAGGGTAGAGAAGATACAAGTTAAAGCAGATTAAAATTCCACTGGACTAATGTATGAGGCTGTCTACTCGTGGAAAGATGTCACATGGTGGAAACCCCACGGGGGCAGATCCACTCTGTCCTGTAGGGTTGCTATGAGCCGGAGTTGACTTGATGGCAAAGAGTTTGGATTTTTCAGAATGTCAGTAGAGCCACGGTGGCACTGTTAGGTAAGCATTGACCCGCTCACCACGAGGCCAGTGGTTCAAACCCCACTAGATGCTTCATGAGAGGAAGATGAGGCTGTCTGCTCCCATAAAGATTTGCCAAGCCTTGGAATCCGCTCCATGGCAGTAGGGCTATTTTTGTTTTTAATATACACCGTGATGGCATCTCTTTGCTGCCCTTCTTACCTGTGAGAGGTAACTCCCTGGTCTGTGCCCTGTGTAGGCTACTGGTTGCCAGTCAACTGTGACTCAAAGCAACCTTACCTACAACAGAATGAAGTGCTGCTCCGACCTGCACCAGCCTCCCAATGGTTGGTATATCTGAGCCCTGCCCTGCAGCCACGCAGGAGGAGAATCGGGAGGGAGGCCCGAAAGGGCTACAGCTCCTGGTCCCCTTGGCGGTGCAGTCCCAGTCTAAACAAGACTCTTTGTCTTCTATTTGCCTAATCCTCTTGCTGCCCCGGAGACCCATGGGAGGAGTAGATGAAGGAGCCACTTCCAATCTGTCCCTTCTTGCCTACACTCTCCTTTTTATCTCCATAACTGGAAAAAGCCAGGCCTCTGCTTGCTGCCCAAGTGAAGCCAAAATACTTGGACACAGTTTCATTGTGAGATCCACCAATACAAGGAGACAGAGGGTGCGTTTCCTGAAGCCACCTCCTGACAGACTGCAGGCCGCTGTGGAGTGTGGTAGAGGGAGACTGTCTCTTCTGAAACAGTGGTGTCAGGTCCTTGGATCTTTGGTGCTGGAGGAGATTCAGGGCTTGGTGCTGCCATGGGGTCCGTGCTGGTGAGGGCCTGACCTGGCTCCAGCAGAGGGTGCGGATACTGCCCAAGGAAAATGAGGGTCTTTGTCTCCAGAAGAACCAGGTGAAACGAACTGTTGGCTTTTTTTTTTTTTTTTTAACATTTTATTAGGGGCTCATACAACTCTTATCACAATCCATACATATACATACATCAATTGTATAAAGCACATCTGTACATTCTTTGCCCTAATCATTTTGGAAGCATTTGCTCTCCACTTAAGCCCTTTGCATCAGGTCCTCGTTTTTCCCCTCCCTCCCTGCTACCCCCTCCCTCATGAGCCCTTGATAATTTATAAATTATTATTTTGTCATATCTTGCCCCTATCTGGCGTCTCCCTTCGCCCCCTTTTCTGTTGTCTGTCCCCCAGGGAGGAGGTCACATGTAGATCCTTGTATCCGGTTCCCCCTTTTCAACCCACTCACCCTCCACTCTCCCAGTATCGCCCCTCACACCCCTGGTCCTGAAAGTATCATCCGCCCTGGATTCCCTGTGCCTCCAGCTCCTGTATGCTTTTTAAGGCCTATGCCTGGGAGGCATGGTCAAAGGTATTGGTTGACCCCATTGGCAGAATTAAGCCCATCTGGGCCTAGTTTGGGCCACCCAGGTGTACCGCCCAATTGGCTCAGGCTTAAATTGGCTTTATGGCTGGCTGCGGCTCACTGGTTCTCCTCCAACCACCTGTAGGGGGCCTTCAGGCATGTGGAGGGACAGCCCCATGTCCCTGTTTCTTCCTGCCTAACAGACCTTCTTTACACTGGGGCCACGCCTCTCCTTTAATCCTCCCTCCTGTCTTTTGTTGTATTTCCTAATAATTCTATCCGTTTCAAGGACCTTCCTTTCCTCGTCTCACCCTCTCTTCGGGATTTTCCTAGAATCAAATATTTTCATTAAAAACTCACTCACTGCCACGGAGTCGAGTCGATGGGTTGAGCTTTGGGGCCCACGTGGAAACTGAACTACCCCTGGAGGCCACAATCTAGTGGAGAACCGAGAAGGATGCGCCACACTTAGAGAAAGACGCTAGCAAAGTTGGGTCAAGAAACTAATTTGACTTGAAATTACTTCCCTTTGCTGGGTACTTCCCTTTGCTTGCTCAGTATCACATTGCCCCGAGAAGCAGCCTCCGATTGACCCCTGAGAGATGGTATAGGGAGTTCGTTCCTTAAAACAGGGGCTGGGAGGGGCAGAGTAGGGACTGGGTGGGAAATTGACCCTAGAATTTTAACTAAATTCAAACGGGGAGATTACAGTCCCTGGGAAAGTCATTCTCTCCACTAACCGTAAAGTCTCCAGTCAGGGCCCGTTCCTACACTTAGTCCTTTGCATAATTTCAAGCTCGGAGACAAGGTCCTGGTGACACCCTGGCAAACCGCACATCTTGGAATCGATTGTCATATACATGAGAAAGACCCTTTGAAGTCCTCCTGATAACCCATACCCACCCCTCGTTGAAGCTGGCAGAAGGGAAGCAATGGATCCCTGGACCTAGACTGAAGCCAGCGTCGTTGGATCTTAAGAAAAAATCAGACAGAAAAGACACTCGTGAATCATCGTATCATTTGAAACACGTTTTTGTGAGAAACTTTTGCTAATCTCTTACCACCCCTCCTTGTTTCCTTTAGGCGAAGTCAAGCACAAAGATTGTGGGGGTGGCCATGGTGCTAATTTGGAGGGTGGTCCAGCTTCTTCCTCTTCTTCCTATTGGAACCCCTGCTATCTATATCTGTCTGTCTATCTATCTATCTATCTATCTATCTATCTATCTATCTATCTATCTATCTATCTATCTATCTATCTATCTATCTATTAAATCATCTTATCGGGGACTCGTACAACTCATCACAATCCATACATCAGTGTGTCAAGCACATTTGTACATTTGTTGCCATCATCCTCAAAACATTTGCTTTCTACTTGAGCCCTTGGTCTCATTTTTTCTTCTCCCTCCCCTATCTCCTCTCCCTCATGAACCCTTGATAATTTATAAATTATTTTGTCATATATTAAACTGCCAACATCTTCCTTTACCCACTTTTCTGTTGTCCGTCCCCCAGGGAAGGGGTTATATGTAGATCCTTGTGATCAGTTCCCCCTTTCCACCCCACCCTCCCTCCACCCGCCTGGTATTGCCACTCTCACCACTGGTCCTGAAGGGAATCATCTGTCTAGGATTCCCTGTGTTTCCAGTTCCTATCTGTGCCAGTGTACATCTTCTGGTCTAGCTGGATTTGAAAGGTAGAATTGCCATCATGGTAGTGGTGGGGAGGAAGCATTTAAGAACTAAAGGAAATTGTATGTTTAGTCATTGCTACATTGCACCCTGGCTGGCTCATCTCCTCCCTGCAACCCTTCTGTAAGGGGATGTCCAGTTGTCTACAGATGGGTTTTGGTTCTTCATTCCACACTCCCCATCATTCACAATAATATGATATTTTGTGCTTTGATGCCTGATCATTTCGACACCTCGTGATTGCACAGGCTGGTGTGCTTCTTCCATGTGGGCTTTGTTGCATCTCAGCTAGATGGCCACTGGTTTACCTTCAAGCCTTTAAGACTCCAAATGTTGTATCTTTTGATAGTCGGGCACCATCAGCTTTCTTCACCACATTTGCTTACACACCCATTTGTCCTCAGTGATTGTGCCAGGAAGGTAAGCATCATGGAATGCCAGTTTAATAGTACAAAGTGTTCTTGCATTGAGGGAATACTTGAGTGGAGGCCCAATGTTCACCTGCTACCTTAATACTAAACCTATAACTATAAGCACATAAATCTATTTCCCTATCCTCATTAGAAATACATTTACATATGTACATGCCTGTATTTAGACCTTTAGAAAAGCTCTTTGCCTCCTAGTTCTTTCCTCTATTTCATTTACTTTCCTTTTGTCCTACCATGATGCTCAGCCTCCATTTGGGTTTCAGTAATTCCTTTGAGTTACATTGCCCTTTATTAAACCCTACCAGGCCTCCTACACCCTCCTCACCATCAATTTTGGATCACTTGTTGTTCCCTTGTCCCTGGGTTTGTTAACACCACTTCCTTCCTTTCCTCCTCCTCCTCCTCCTCCTCCTCCTCCTCCTCCTCCTCCTCCTCCTCTTCCTCCTCCTCTCCCATGTCCCCCCAAACCGTTGGTCCCATTGTTTTCTCCTCTAGATTGTTTATCCTGCATATCTTATCTAGATAGACCTGCAGAGATAATAATATGCACAAAAATAAGACAGAGCAAAACAAAGCAACAAAAGAAAACAACAACAACAAAAGAAAAACAATGACAAAAAAGAAAAGCCTGTAAATAGTTCAAAGTCTGTTTGTTGACCTTTAAGAGTGTTTTCTGGTGGAGTCTGAGGGGTGCCACACCCTGGCCCCAAAGTCTTATTTTTGGTGTTCCATCGGGACTTCACTGCCCGGCTCCCCTTGCTGTTCTGTTGCACGTCCTTAGTGTTTTGCCTCGGTCTAGTGGGGTCAGGTCAGGCACAGTTCCCACACTGTGTCTCCATTGTTGTCCCCTATAGGGTTATGGGTCAGTGAGGGATGCCATGTCTCATAGTGGGGCCAGTCCTATGGTCCTCTCTGTGCATTGGCTGCTCTGAGCAGGGATATCGTCCTCAAGGCTTGGTGGGCCAGGATGTGCTCCACTCTCTCTTCCTCCCCCTTCATTTGCTCCCATGTGCTCTGATAGGACTTGTCCCTCTCCCTGAGCTGTGGAACCCCTGCTCTTAACAACTTGAGAAGCCCTGTGTTGTGATGATCTGCGAATCTGCCCCTCTCACTTGTCTAGCCAGTGTTCTGGAACCAGTGGGCTTCACTTACCAGCCCAAGGAAAAGGGAAAGCACAGGACAGCAATTTTATCATTTGAAGCCTTACCAGGGAAGAATAGTTTCAATGGCAGACACTCCAAGGGCCCAGAATTTAGACGTTTCCATATCGATTTATAAAATCACCTGGTCACCTGAAGGGGTTGACTGCTGAGTAAAGCCTCCAAAAGGGAGTCCCCAGGCCAGGGAAATAGAACGAGGACAGAAGAAACTAGTAGCCTGTCCACAACCTGCAGGGCTGCAATTAGACAACGCTGGCCCAGTCCAAAGGTCCAAAGACATCGTCCATGGGGACAATTTGAGTGATTGCTGGGTATGTCACCAGCTATCCAAATCAGGAGCCCAGCTGAGTCCACTCACTGCTCCTGTCAGCAGTTCCCGTGATGGGATCCCAGCTGTTCACTGTCTCCACCTGGTCGCTCTCCTTGCCCTCTCCCCATCGGGCTTGGTCAGGTGGATATCCTTTGCAAGTTCTATCTTTTTCTTTAGTCCAGATCTCTAAGTTCTCCACTCATAAGAGCTGGAGAACTCTGAAGCCAGACCACCCAGAGTCCGTGTACCAAATATTCAGAGATTTCCAGATGTTTCCAATTTGTAAAACCATCTCGGGAAAAGCGTTGGCTCACAGGAATAAATGGTTCTGGTCCTCGAAGCAATCGTCAAAACCTATTGTCATGTGTCCCTCTGAGGTGGTACATCTGGGTACCCTTCTCACTCACTCACACACACACACACACACACACACACACACTCATTCACACACTCACTCACTGCCACTGAGTCAATGCCGACTCACAGCAACTCTATAGGACAGGGTGGAACTTCCCCTGTGGGTTTCTGAGACTAAGTTTACGTGAGTAGAAAGCCTCATCTTTCTCCGGAGGGTACCCTTCTAGTTTGGTAAAATCTCTCTCATCCCCTACACTTGAGCTTTAACAATGTCAGTGATATAGGGCAGTGGGTACTAGGGCCCCTGGAATCTCCATCTTCTCTGCTATTAGAAAAAGCCTTCTTAAGTGGCCTCAAACTCCTTTTCTTTTCCTGGGACGGGGGCTAACCCATGTGAGCCAACACTGGATTGGACCGGTTCCTCCTAAGAGCCATCGTTCCAGGGTTCGGGCTGCGTCATGTGGAATTAGCCATCCCAAACTTGTCAGACGCCATCCATTTGCCGGCACTAGGAACAGAACAGTCCTGCAGAGGCCAGCAAACATCTTTGGACTGCCCAGTGGAAGTCGTGAGAGACAGGCTTACTGCGTTGGTTTTCCTTGGCCAGCGTGGGAGGAGTATGAGCCGTCACTAACAAACCTTGCTGCACCTGGATCAGTGCCTCCGGTGAGGTGGACATGGTTTGTCAGGTTATCCCCTGGATCAAGCCTCTCCCAAAAGATGATTTTTCAGATGAAAGCCTCGTTTTCCTCATTGATCCTCAACTGGGGTTTGTGGGTTGTACCTTTAGTAATACGAATTATTATGATGTCAGTTTGCTTGTATAAGCCATGTGTTGTGAAGTTAGTTACCCTGGAGGCCAGCCAGTTCTCATTCACTCATGTCCAAAGGTAATCAGAAAAATCTCCCTTTAGACCTGAAAGGATGGATCCAAATAGGTGTCCCCAAACTTCCCTTCCACTCAGGCTGGTTGAGCTTCCCAAGCCAGCTCCCTGCCTGCCCCCGGTCAGCAGGCATCGGCTCAAACACTCCTCGTCTGTGTTTTCTTCAGTGATAGAAGGTGCAACTGGAGGGGAGACAGAGCATGGTAAAGGCTTATACGATTTTTAATACACGTACATTGGTCTCATGATTTTAGTATGCTTTGCCCTAGGTGCCTAAGCAATAAATTAAAAAACCTGAACTAAATGATGCATTTGTGGTTTCGAGATCAGGAATACTTGTGAGGGAGTCACTCCAGAATCCTGTTCTTCTGCATCCTGGGGAAAGTTAGATAAATGGCCGAATATGTCCACTGACGGATACCCTCCAGCCGGTCTCCCTGCTCTTTCCCGATTGCTCCCTTTCTTCAGTCACAGGGAAAATCTCCTCACTTCTTTGGAGGCGGCAGCCAGGGAAACCTTCCCTCCACCTCCTCGAGGTCGCTGACCTCACAGTGAAACTGTGTAGCTCCTTGCCAAACGACTGGGTCAGAGTACTGTGACTTAGCGTGGTGGCAGTCAGAGGCCTGGGCTTTTCAGGTTCTCAGAAGAGCTGACTAAAAATACCGAGTCAGGCCTGAGTCAGGTACAATCTTTGTCCTCGGCACTTTTAGAAAATTTAACGACGGCCAAGGTGATTTTTAACAAACAGCTCAAATTCTCCAGCCACATGTCATTACCACATATCATTACCCTGAGGGGTGCCTTCCCTGTCATTTTTCTGTGGTGTCCGTGACAAACCAAACACAACTTGTGATTTTTATCTCCTACTAACTAACATAAATCTCCAGGGCTGTCCAAAACAGAAAGTTTTAAAAAGTAGCTTTTAAACGAGTGCGTACTTTTTGCCCACAGTAGGTCTGCTTGTGTCTGGTTTGCACACCCCTCCCTCTCTCCAAGATGCAAATCCAGTTATATCAGTCTGTGAAGAAGAGCTCATCGGTTTCAAGGCCAAGCTCCTGGGCAGGGCTTCGCCATCATCACCTGGTGCCGACATGCCTGCCTCTCATCTCTTCCTGTGTGCACTGGAGTCTGGCAGCCCAGGCCATTTGCACTGTCCCCAACACAGGGCTGTGTGTCAGGCTTTGAAGTGTCTTTGTACAGCAGCAGCACCTTCTGCCTGGAATCTTCTAACTGCCTTCTCCCTCACCACCACCCAACACAGAACTCTTGCACAACCTGCATGGCACATCCTTGGAACCTCACCTAAGCTGGAAAAATCTCCACTCTGAGCTGGGCCAGCATCGGGGGCGCTGGGGCAGCCTCATGTCCCACCATCAGTGACACTGCCACTTGAGGCATCCTGTGGCTCTGTGTAGATGGAGTCTATCAAGCAGACAGTTGTTTGGCTCTGGAAGGAAAGGTTGACCGTCATCTTGTCCTTCCCTTTTCAGTTGAGGAAACGGAGACACAAAGTTCGAGTTACTTGACCCAACTCTGTAATCCAGTCTCTGTAGAATGCAACATCCCCAGGTCAAAAAGCACTAAAGAGCCTCGGGTCTGTAAGCTTGTTGTGTGTGGGTTCAGCCCAGAGACATGTGCCATGTCTCTGGACTTTTCTAAATCCAGACAGCCAAAGATCCCTGTGTGTGACTTCCAGTTATGTAATGAGCAGGATGCAGGAGAGAGGGAGGTAATGGGTTAGTGTCGAGGGAGCCCTGGCAGTGCAGTGATCAAGCACTTGGATGTGAACTGATAGGCAGTGGTTCAAACCTACTGTCTACTCAGTGGGAGAAAGATGAGGCAGCCTGCTTCCACTGAGGCAGTGGTTCTCAACCTTCCTAATGCCTCAACCCTTTAATATAGTTCGTCATGTTGTGGTGACACCCAACCATAAAATGATTTTTGTTGCTACTTTATCACTGTCATTTTTCAACTTTTATGAATCAGGAGACCCCCATTCGACCCCCAAAGGGGTTGAGACCCACAGGTTGAGAACTGCTGTATTAAGGATTTACAGTCTTGGAAACTATGGGGGCAGTTCTGCTCTGTCCTACATGGTTATTATGAGTTGACAGTTCAGCTCAAAGGTAGTCGTGTGTGTGTGCGTGTGTGTGTGTGTGTGTGTGTACAGGGCTGAGATAATAACGTCGAGTTAGTATAAATGTCTGATTAACAATGTTTCAAACATAACTCCTATTCCAGGGGAAACTAGACCGTATTTCAAATATGCCTTATGTCGTTAGGTGCCATTGACTCAGTTCTGATTCGTAGTGACCTTATGTACAACAGAATGAAACACCGCCTGGTCCTGCATCATCCTCACAAGTGGGGGTATGTCTGAGCCCATTGTTGAAGCCCCGGTGCCCCTGGCTCTCCCGGGGAAGCCTCTTTTTCACTGCCCCTCTACTTTACCCAGCGCGATGCACGTTTCCAGGGCCTAGTCTCTCCTGGTTATATCTCACACGCTATGTGAGATGACATTTTAGAGATCATTTCTTAGTAAGCCTTAGGACAACGACCTGACAAAGACAAATCATTCAGATCAGGGAGGCCGACAGTGTGAGGCCAGAGGACTCCTGACCCGTTGCTGAGTGTAGAAAATGGAGAGCAAAAAGACTTGCTTTTCAAAACCATGATTGGCTCATCGATTCACCACTGTCACAGGCAGGACTAAGGAAGCGAAAAACAACCATGGTTGGAACACATGGTGTGTCACAGAGGGGAAAGGCTGCAGGATTGGTCTGGGCCCTCAGACCACCTTGGTTGGGGTATGCCTCCTGAACACACCGCCCTGGCACTCTGACTTTCATCACGGGCACACCAGCCATATCCCTGAGGGTGGGACTGCCCTCCTCCGGCTGGCCAGGGGAGTCAGCGTTCTTCTTTTCAAGCACACCCCTCTGAGGACAAGCCTTCCTATATCGTTGGTCAGTGGTCAGAGTGGACTCAGTGAGGCTACATGTATATCCAGAGTCAAAAGAGAGTGGGGCCTCCCGCTGTCAACCATGGCCCTCCGTAAGCCAAGGCTCACAATTCAAGCTTGCAGATACTCCTCCCAGATGCATCGTGCCTGCATGTCGAAGCCAACGTCCTGTATGGCCAGGCAGGCAGGAAGAGGCCATCAGCACCCCTTTTGTTGTTGCCTCCCATTTTTTCCTTCTGCCTCCCAGACTCACCTGTTAAAACCCTCTGGGGAGCACGAATGGCTGTGTACTCATTTGGATGCTAATGGAAAGGTTGGCAGTTCAAGCCCACCTGGAGGCACTTCAGGACACAGGACAGGTGAGCACCGACAGAGGATAGCTTTACTCTGACACACACACACACCGGAACCCACTTGAGGGCAAGGGGGCTTTTCCACCCCCCCCCACCACCACCCAAAGCCACTTTGCATTCTCCTGGTGGATAAATCACACCCGTTGTCCCTGTCACCTGAGGTGTCTGCTGTGTTTGCTTCTGCTTGCGTGACAACCCACTCTGCCCACGAGGGCACGGGCTCAGGCTGATTAGGTTCTGAAAATGGAGTTGTTGATCCAGGGAAGGGCTGTTTGTTGTCCACGCCAGGGACCCACCCTCGCCACACCTTGTGTGGGAACCAATACAAGTTGTTCCTCGGCCCAGCTTGAGGCGGAAAGTGTTGGATCGTGTTCCTGAAAACAATTGCTTCTTGAGACCCCCCCACCCCCACCCCCTCTGACCTGGTGTGCGGAAGGGCAGGGGAAGCTGGAAAGGAGGGGGAGGGCGCAGTTCATTGTTTCCAGTGATTGTATCTGGCAGCTCCTGTGTCTGATTTTTCAGTCAGGTAAAGACAATGCTTCCTGTTTAGCTTAGCAAGAGAGAGGGGAGGGAGGACTCTAACTCTTGGCCGGAGGTTGCAGGGACTCTGAACACTGAAACTGCCTGTGGCCCCTGCTTAGGACAGTGAGACTCGCCTGCTCCCTTAGGGAACTTTCTGAGGGAAGGTGGAATTTCCTTAGCATTGTAATCTCGCTGTCAGATAATCTGAGTTTCTCCCCTTACTGGACACCCCTGCCTGTGAGTCAAGGCCCACCATAGCAACCCCATTGGGCAGGGTAGTAGAAAGCCCTGGCCTCCTCCAATGGAGCGGCTGCTGGTTTCAAACCGTGGACTCTGTGTTTGGCAGCCCACCATGTAAACACTATGATCCTGTGTACTTTCCTATCTTTGTGCCCCTCTACTCGATCCATTAAAAAGATTAGTGTTCAGCCAATATACTTCCTGCTCATGTTTATGGTGCCTGTTACACAACACAACACAACCACCAGAAAAGAAACGGTGAAATAAAAAGTGTAAGCAGAGCCGCTCCTTCCCACAACTCCCTTTTGAGATCTCTGTGATAGGCAGCCCCAAAGAGCTCAGACTTAAGGCTGCTCTTACGGGGACTGTTAAGGCTGACTGGGAGGATACAGCGATTGCCAGGCAGTGTGTGCACACACGCACAAGAAAAGGCAGACTGTTGTTATGAAGAGACATGCTATTGGGAGGGACCTGTCCCTGGAGAAGGACATCAATCATGCTTGGTAAATAGCGGAGCAGGGAGACGGAGGACGGCCCTCGGAGAAATGGCCCAGCTCTGGTTGCCACAGTGCACTCACCGAACGCCCAGAGAGTGAGGACCGCGCTGTGTCCAGCTTGGCTGCAGCCTGCTGCAGCTGATGCCCTTGGAGTTCGGGTTAAATCCTGCTCCCCACACTGTGCCAATACGTGTATATTTATTTGGCTCTGGGATAGCATTGTCTGTATCATTGTTTTAGGGGTGACAGAAACGAGACAAAGGCCTGCTACTCAAAGGAATAGAAACCCTGTAAGTGCCTTTAACTAGGGTGCACTCCAGCAGGCAAAGGTCAGAGGTCGACCGGAAGCTGGAGGCTCTCCTCGGATTACAACCCCCCTGGGGCAGCCCTTTGTGGTTCTGTACACCTCAGGAAGCCCTGGGTCTCCCACAGGTGCTCAGAGCATGCAAGACTGGACTTTCCTGTCAAGCTTCTACAGGGGAGGCCCACAAAGGAAATCCAGTGTGCGGATGGGTTGGCAGAATGGCTAGTTAGCCTTCCTGTCTCAGGTCAAAAGCACCAACTCACGACTACCCCGCTTCTTTAGCAAGAAACGCTTTTCTTTGTGGGACAGCCTTCCACAGGTGACTCTTAATAAACAACAAAACAAAAACCGGAAAATGCAAATTAGAGATTGAGCCATTTGAGCCTGAAAGCTTCAGGTTCACAAATTTATAATTTTCACTCTTTTGGGGGCTGCCCATGACCGTGGGTGGTGGTGGAAGGAAATACCCTCTATTGCTTTGGAATTTCCACAGGAGAACGTTGAAGAGGAGGTATTGTCCTGGCTGTAGCAGCCCTTAGATACATTAAGCCTAGTGAGATGTACTAATGAGAATCAAAGGAGCCCTGGCAGATGCAGTGGTTGCAGTGTTCAGCCTCAAAGTTGCCAGTTCAAACCCACTAGCCACATGTGGGATTGGCCCAGAGCAGAATGCATGAGAATGTGAAAACATAACTAACGCCACCCAGTAATCTGTGGTGAAATTATTAATTGGCTGTATAAACTGTGGTGAAATTATTAATTGGCTGTATAAACTTTTACACACTTAAACATACACAGAAGTAATGTGAGAAGCTGGGCAGAAATGAGAAAGCGCCATGTGTTTAAGACTGAAAATAGTGTAGCAGTATATGCCAATGGAAGGAGCCGGGGTGGCATAGCCGGTTACAGTTTGGGTTAGCAGTTCGAAGCCTCCAGCTGCAACTTGGGAGAAAGAGGAGGCTTTTTACTCCCGTAAAGATTTACAATCTTGGCAACCGAGAGGGACAGTTCCACTCCACCCATAGAGTTGATGTGAGTCAGAATCGACTCCCTGACAGGGAGGGCGGGGGGACGGGGGGGATGGAGTGGTATACCAGTAGTCGTCCCTTAGTGGTGCAGTTAATGTGACCAGAAAGTTGGGTTTGAGGTCACCGGGAGCACCTGAGATAAAAGGCATGTTTAGTGATCTGCTTCCAAATGCATGTCCCTGAGACCCTGCGGACGGGGCAGTTTTTCTCGGTCACCCATTCAAGCACCATGAGGCTGCCTTGACTGGGCGCAATCCGGTGTTACATACTGGGGTCTTCAAGCTTTGGGGATCATGGACAAGGGGGCTTCAAAAATATGTAGGAAAATCCCATGATCTTTTGATTCCCGTTTTCCATAAGCTTTTTGAAGCCCCTTCTTACATCAGTAAAACTTATCTGTATATGTCACAACTGTGTGAAATTACTTACTATATGCAAGTACTGTTACAGTGGTTAGAGTAATGATAAAATACACATTTCTAAACACCAAGTATTAATTATTAATATGAATGGTGTGAGAATAGTTCCGCTCTCACTTAAGTATGTTTTTTGAGGGGAGAGCAGTGTGATTCGATCGGCTTTGTACTTTTTGAAAATCCGACCCAGTGAAACAGCCGTCCGAGTTCCGTGAGTTTTCCTGCTCGTTTCAATGGCTGTGGGAGCTGAAGCTGGCTGCCTCACCTGGATGGAGATGGTGGAACCTGCTGTTGGCCGACTTGGCCGCCCTGGTTCGCAGCTTTCCATCTCATTGACTAAACACACGTTTGTTTCTGATGAAAACCCAGCTGGTGCCTTTTTCTCTCCCCTGATGTCAGGGACATGTCTGCCTTCCCCTTGTGTTCGCTGGTTCTCCTGATGAACCCAAAATAGCTTCGTCTGTCCCCGTCAGTCCAAAATGCCGCAGCGTAACAACCTCAGCAGGTCATTCTGCTCAGCACAGTGCTCCCCATCTATGCGCGTAAGTTTGAATAAATGACACACCTTAGCACGCCTCCTTGGCAGGTGGCCCAACCTTAGTGGAAAATGGAGGCTCTGTCTCACTAATATTCAACAGGCTGCTAGTCTGAGGCACTTCACTTCTTGTTTGGCCCAGGCCTTTTCAGAGCAGATTGATCCGCGTGGCTCATGAGTCGCTGATGAGGACCCCCAGGAGTGGTAGTGTCCGCTCTGTCACTGTTCAGTCATGCTTGTTTGTCGTGTGTGCTGTGAGGCCACTGGACGATGGAGCCGTTCCGTTAAGATGGGCGAGCAGGCTGCAGCCGCACTCCACTGGGCGAGTGGAAACGCAGAGCTGCAGTGGGCTGAGCGCTTGCAGATGGCGGCGCAGGCTGCCCTCACAGGCCCTCTGGGTGGCCACTGCACGCCCTTCCTCAGACTCTTTCCCCACGCAGCCAGCTGCCAGGCGACCCGGCCCAGGAGGGTCAGCCCCCACGCACCTCACTTTGGAGCAGACTGCTGCCTTCTCTGGGCGGACTTGCTGTAGAGCGGCGGTGGGGGAGGGAGGACCGGCAAAGGTGGGCCTGGGAGGAAGGTTCTAAGCAGGGAGTGAGTGAACCTGAGTGAATGGACCCGCGCACAGGGACACGATTCCCGCAGTAGACTAGGACTTGGAGCTGCGGTTCAGTGTTAACTGAGAAGGTGAGTCGAGGAAGAGGAGAGAGGGCAGGTGGTGGTGAGTGGAGGGCAAGCGTGGCAGGTGGAGCCATTCCGGAGCTGTTAGGAGAGAAAGGGAGGAGTCCATTTAGGGCGGAGCAGCAGGGGTGATGCATTTGGTTTAGGAATAAGTGGGAGGTGCCTGTGGGACACCAAGTGGTCATACCTGGCAGGGAGTTGGCTCTGCAAAGGTGCTTTGGACCAGATGACCGGCAGCAAATGAACGGCCACTGAAGTCACGGCAATTGAGTGGATGGACTTTCTCTGGTGACTTCTGTGGGTTAAGCGCAGAACCCTAAGAGCACCCATTAAAGGACAAAGAGCGGGGCAGGGCGGGGTGGGGGAGGTCTGGAAGGAAACCGGACGGTAAAGTATCATCGACAGAGTCATTGACGGATCTGCAGTCAAATTGCCACCATCTGTGCCGGAGACCCAGGCTCAGTTTCTGAACAATGCCACTCTGTGACGAGCCTCTGCCAGCGGGCACTTGCATGTTGCCAGTGTAGGCTGAACGGATTTCAGGGGGCCCTTCCAGATGAAGACAGACTAGGCAGAAAGGCCTGGCAGCTACTTCTGAAATATCAGCCAATGAACACCACACGGACCACAAGAGGCCGATCCACGACAGAGGATGGGAATGGCCTGGGGTTGTGTGTGGAGTTGCCTTGAGTTGCGGGGGGTCAACGGGCTGGCAGCTGACAAGAACTTCCTTCTCTAAGTCCGAGAAAGCAAGCAAGCAAGGGTTCCAAGCAGCACAGAGTGGCCCATTGTGCTGGACTGCAGAGGCCTAGCGCAGGGAGGACTGAGTGGCCACCGCTGTGTCCCGCTTCCCCCAGCATGCTGGAGGCTTTGTTGGTAGGGTTTCATTGAGCAGGAACACAGGCTCACTCAGGGCTGCTAGGAAGATTACAAATTAAGGAGACCTGAATGCTGTAAAGAGGACAATCAAGGGGAGAGAGCCCCCATTTTCCTCTAGTACTATTAGAAAAATCACTGGAGAGCCCACATAGTACTTGGGATCATTAAGGGCTCGTGTTGGTCTCACACTGAAGCCCATTTTAAAGTTTCACCAAAAGTTCTGTAGGGTCCAAAAGGGTCAAGCTTTACCCATAAGGTTCCATAGCTTGGTTAGTTTTTCTGGCCTTGTTGTACAGGGAAGTGTCAATGCCAAGTTCGTGTATACATTTGAGCAGCCTTGTAAAAAGTCTTCCAAGCATGCCACCCAGGCGAGTGTTGTTTTTGTTCTTGTAGCTCTCCCCCCGGTCACGGCTGTGGTTTAGCCCTCGTTCCTCTCTCCTCCAGCACGTGGGACTGTGCGTGCTTAACCAAACGCCGGAGGCTGGTGGCGTTGGAATGCTGTCAGACATCAGGGAAGAGGGACATTCGGGATGCAGGGCTTTCTGGCTCTGTACAACACCGTGTCCGCAAGCGAACGTCAGACCAGGATTGAGAGTAGCCAACACTGTCTGCAGCGATACTTTTTAGATGATTGCAGGTTTGTCTCATGTGCCGATTTTGGCTAGGTTTCTGGAGGGAGAATCCGTGGATGGAGCAAACTGTTAAGCCTTTGGCAACAAGTGCAGAAGCACCTAAGAGAAAAGCCTAGTGGTTTACTCCGGAAAGACGGCCAGCCCCCGGCAGCCTTTGAAACCCAGCTCTGTTCCAACACACGCGGCTCCGTGAGTCACAGTCCACGCACCGGCCACTGGTTTGATTTGAGTCTGTTAGCTATGAAGGGAAGCCCTTTCATTGCTCACGATCAGAATGGAAACACTGTGGCCGTACCTATATAGACCTATCTATACCAGGAACCAAAAAGAAACATACAAGCCATAAATGTCATTTTAGTCATGTAAAAAAATTTTTTTTCAAGCAGTAGTTTGATGAGATGACATTTTTTGCTGTTGTTTAGCCACTCCCCCTCAGTTCCAATATCCCAGATCACCATTACGTGCTTTAAGACTTCCGGTAGTTTTCCTTGAGACGTCTAGAACACTTAATGGTGTTCCTGCAGAACCTGGACATAGACCCAGAGTCAGTCATTGAGAGAGAACAAGGGGATACTTTGTGGTTTAGGATCAGGAACCGTGTGCTCCAGGGTTGTATCCTTTCACCATACTCATTCAATCTGTATGCTGAGCAAGTGATCCCCCTAAGCTTCCCTGGATGAAGAAGGATACAGCATCGGGATTGGAGGTTGACTCATTAGCAGCCCGTGATATGCAGCGAAGACCGCCTTACTTGCTGAAAATGAACAGATTTCAAGCCCTTACTGATGAAGATCAAAGACTACAGCCTGCCCGATGGAGTCTACCTCAACCTGAAGAAAACAAAAACACTCCTTCCTGGGCCACTAACTGTCTATACCCAGGGAAGCGGGCCTCAAGAACTCAAACCGTGTCGGGCACATCTACTGCCCAAAGCTTCCTTTAATGTGATTTAAAAAAAGTGTCACATTGAAGATTGACGTGGTCTGACTCACACCACAATGCTTTCATTGGCTCATATGCATATGAAAGCTGGACAGTGTTTCGGGGATATCAGAAGGATTGATTGCTTTGAATCTTGGGGCCGGAGGCGAATATTCAATGTACCGTGGTCTGCCAAAAGAAGAAACATCTGTCTTAGCAAGAAGCACACCAGGAGGGACCAGCCCCTGGAGACGGGATGCCATGCTTGATAATGTAGAGGATCAATGACAAAGGGGAAGACTCTCAATGAGATGGAGGGCCTCATGGCTCCCACATAACGAAGATGCAGGGGAGGCTGGTGCAGGACCCGACAGGGTTCTGTCCTGGTGTACGTGGTAGGATCAGGCCCTGCTCCACAGTGCCGAACATCAGCGGCAGCGTTTCGATCTCACCCACAGCCATCAGCTTTCCACCCGCGTTTGGTTTATGGATACAGAGGGGCTTCCTGTGTCCAAGATCATTTTGAACGTGTTTCACCCCAGACAAAGAAAGCGAGGCACACGTCTGCCCACGCCCATGGCAGGCAGGGAAGAGGAACGGACAGGTTGGTGGAGAGACCTGATCCACTGACGGTATAGCCCTGCACATCCCCACTCCACAGACTTGGGTGTTGGGAGAACGGTGTTCGTATCTTGCCTGGGAGAGCAATCGTTTCTCTCACCTCCAGCCTAGGTCACAAGGGACTGCAGGGCTCTTTTCACAACACTCTCAGGATCCTTTATCCACCTTTTTGTCGGTCCTGCAGGCCGTCAGCGTCTGGAGTACTCTAGCTGCCCGCCGCTGTTCATGTGAGGAAGGTCCTGTTCCGTCCGCAGGTGGCAGGAGTAGTCCTGTGGGTAGAACAGAGTGAGAAACGAAGCCGTGTGATATGATCAGCTGTGGCAGAGTGAGCCCTCCACTGGGGAAGCCTTAGCTCTGTGGGGGCTCCTCGGGAAGGAAGTGATCGTTCCGATAGGAGATGGGGACGCAGCCAGGCCCAGAGGGACAGGCTGTCATGATTTGAAAGACAGACACCGGACTGCAGTGTTTCTGGTCCATATCAGCGTCCCTCCTCCTTTCAAACGTGGGTTGGGTTGAAAAGATGACAGTGCTGTGTGCAAACAGTGCCTCTTCAGACAATCAGGACTGCCCTGTTCCACTGAAGAAACAAGCCATTTTTATAAGGAAGTGCCCTGTTTATCTTTTCTTTCCAGCCAGCGACGCTCTTGCATAGTAATTCATGTGGAGGCCCGGGGAAACTGGCCTTCCCTGTGTGCTAGGCGTCTCCTAGTAGAACAGTTGTAAGCAGAGGCGCCGGCCTTGGAATTCTCCACCAGGGAAACATCAATCAGGAGCCAAGAAACCGTTCCTATGCCTTTAATCAGCTGTGTGAGATCGTTGAGGGGACATCGCGTGAGGGGCCCGATGGCGCTCCTTGGGACTCTGCCCGTCTGTGGCTTCTGAACATCTGGTCATCCTGTTCCTGAGGCCTCATGCTGTTCTTGACTTCTCCGTAGCCTTTCTCTTGCCTGGCTAGAACCTCCTCTGTGTGGTTTGCGTTGCACTACCTGTACTAGGAGGTCGAACCATCAAATCATCTTTCTTTTTTAAAACAACAACGAAAAGGTCAGAGCTGTCTAAAGAGGAGCGACATCCTCGGGACGGAGTCACTGAAGAGCATTCCTATAGGGAGCGGACGGTTCCTTCTCCAAGCAGTGTGCCACGGTCACGAGGGGGCATGGTCGTGGGCGCTGGCGTCCTCGTCCGGCTCCGTTCGTTTGGCAAAGCACGGTGTCCAGGTGTTCCCTCCTCCCGTAGTCTGGCTTTTACTCCCAATTAGGTAAGGCAGAGAAAGCCCCCAGGCTTCCTCTGTGGAGGGGGAAAGACACGAAATGATATCTGAATGCTCATCCGTATTTACGGAGAGTCTGAAGTTCGATCGTTGGTTGGGACTGGTTCTGCTTTGCCAGCCGGGAGGACTGGCTTTCATTGACTGCTAAGGATGAGCACCATGCACCGTTAAAACAGCCCTGCCCTGTCCACTGCTCAGGTCAGTACCAAACACATCTACAACTCAGCAAGACTCCACGCTGGCCTCTGCAGGTCCCAGCTGTCCCTTGGATGTCACGATGGGTGTCAGAAGGAAGTTGGCGTCAGCAGGGAGCATTCTCACTCCTCCAGGATGTACACCTAAGCTATAGACCGGTAACCCCCGGTCGGGCTCTCAGCCCTGGAGACGTTGCCAGAAACGCAGACGTGCACACTGGCCACACGCCTGCTCTCCCGCACTTGCATGTTGATTAAATGCTGGTTTCCATAGCATCCATTCCATCCATGGTGTTTATCATGGGCGGAGCTGAAAACAAGACATGAAAATCAGTGGTCCTCCCAGGAGCATTGAGAACGAAGCATGCATCTCCTGGCAGGCTGTTAGGATGGAGCAACAACAGCCACAAACCAGGTGTGACGGAGAGCTGTGGCGAGGGTCTAGCTCTTTCCAGGAGTGCTCTGCTCCGCTAGCAGCAGATAAAGTTAGCACCTTGTTTTATTGGGATTAACGGCATGGCACCCGGTAGACATTGTCTTTTTTTTTATTATTATTAACTGAAGGTTTGTGGCATCCCTGCACTGAGCACTATGGGTGCCATTTTTCCACTAGCATGATCTCACGTTGTGTCTCTCTGTCACAGTTTGATCAATCGTACACCATTTTAACCCTCTCACAATACTCCATATTTCATAGTCTACAGTCTAGTGTAACTATAACTTATATGCATGCACTGTATGTGTGGGGGGGAGGGGGGTAATCACACGACACGCTTTCTCCCAATAGCCACTTGGTTTGGGTGTCTGGAGCCAAGGCTGCAGTGTTTCTCAGGTGTGCCTGCCTGTACACACAGGCCAGGAGATGCTGGTTCCTCTGAATGGGATAACCAGGAGTCTTACCACCTGCAAAGAATCCCATAGTAAATGACATGTTGGCCAAACCTCCAAACTTTTCTAGTTGTAGGATGTTACAGAATGAGAGAAAAAAAAACATTTGTGTTACTTGCACACTTCTTTCTCCTACACTGCTATCAGGTTCATTCGGTGTGTATTTGTCAGACCCCGACTGTGTGGCGTAGGAGCCCTGGTGGCATAGTGGTTACACATTGGACTGTGAGCTGAAAGGTCAACAGTTTGAGACCACCAGCTGCTTTTTGGGAGAAAGACGGGATCTTCTGTTCCCATAAAGAGTTTGTCTCAGAAGCTCAGAGGGGCAGTTCTACCCCGTTCTAAAGGGTCTCTGTGAGTTGACTTGATGGCAGTGAATTTGGTTTGAGGGTTTTGCTTAAAAAAAATTATTTTTAACTCTGTGCCAGGTGATGCTCTAGGTACTTGGATGTAACTGTGGAAAAAACAAGGACAAATTCTAGGCCCTGTGGAGGTGATATTCTGATAGAAGACTCAAATAATAAGCCGTAACCCATCCACCACCATCAAATCAATTCCAACTCACAGCGACCCTGGAGGACAGAGCGGAACTTCCCCTGCTGGTTTCCAAAGTCGTGGGTCTTTAAGGGAGTAGAAAACCTCATCTTCCTTCAGGAGAGTGCCTGCTGGCTTGGAATGGCCAGCTTTGTAGTTAGCAGTTCACTGCATAGCCCAGCACACCTTACAGTACGTCACAGACATGATACATTATATTGTCTACCACAAGGCTCACGGTTAAGGGCTATGGTGACACAGTAAGTGGGGTTTGAGGGCTGAGAGAGAAGTTGAAACATTAACTGGGATGTGGAAGTGAGGCCTCTCGGAGAAGGGGGCATGCATGAAAAGACTCAAAGCAGTGGCAGTTCACTCGTGGACAGTGGAGATGGAGAGAAGAGCCAGTGCTTGAGAGCCTAGGGCTGGAGCCGCCTGGGGGACAGCTCTGGGTGGAGCCCCGTGGGAGTAAGAGGCCGGGAAGGTATGTTGGGCTAGATTCTTTAGAAAAGCAAAGCCAGGGACTGATAGATGGATGAGGGGTACCCACGAAGAATGGATATTTTTTCAAAGCTATGTATTTAATTTTTTTGACAAAACAACCTTATCACCTTCAAAGTACTCTCCTTTACACTTAATGCATTTGTACAATCTGTGATTCTGTTCTTGGGAACATTTTTTCAAACTCATCTGTTTGGATGACTGACAGCACCTCCCTCTTTTTTTTCTTCACCTCTTCTACAAATAGCTGTCTTTTCATGTCCCTCTGCATTCATGGAAACAAAAGAAATCACATTCAGTGAGATCAGGTGAGTCAGGTAGGTGGGGCAAGAGAGGCATGCTGGGTTTTGTCAAAAACTGGCACACTGAGATGGCTGCGTGAGCAGGTGCATTGTCCTGCTGGCAAAACCAGTCCCCTGTCTGCCACAAATCAGGCCTTTTTTGGTCGCACCATCTTTTCAGAAGCTCTGCTGGAACGAACTCCAAGTGTACTCCAGGTCAACATTTTTGTCCATTTGGGAAGTTGATGGACATCCAGAATGAACGAGGTTTGTCATCAATCGACATCACACCTTTTTGGAAACCACTCGTACACTTGATGTCCTTGTAAGCTGTGTTCAGCATCACAACAGTTTCTGTGGCATTTGTCCCAAGTAGGAAATGAAATTTCACAGCCACACACTGTTCTCTTAAATCAGCCGTCACCAAAAATGAGGTTCGAGCAAAACGGCTTTTATGAAAAAATTCACTGTGACCAGAGAGAACCTTCCCAGGTGATGCCACTGGGTGCACTACCTCAGAGTGAGGTGCTTGATGCTCGCCTAGGGGAAAAAATGCATGGCTCTGCTCCACCAAGTGCGGTCTGTTTTGTTTTTTGTTGGGGGGGGTACCCCCTCATATAGAGAAATCTATATCAAGAAAATGGTGCACACAGTTGTAGAATCAGTAAGTCCAGTTCACTTCAAGTCTGTAAGTCAGATGTTAAGCAAGAGGGTTCTTCTTCTGTTTTTAAAAGATCATTTTATTGAGGACTGCTTATACAACTCATCACAATCCATACATTCATCCATTGTGTCAAGCACATTTGTACATTTTTTACCATCATCATTTTCATTCTAGGTGAGCCCTTGGTATCAGCTCCTCATTCCACCCCACCCTTCCTTCCTCATGAACCCTTGATAATTTATAAATTATTATTCCATGTCTTACACTGCCTTATGTCTCCCTTCACCTGCTTTTCTGTTGTCCATCCCCACTGGGTGGAGGTTATATGTTGATCATTGTGATCGGTTGCCCCCCCCCTCTCTCTCCACCTTCCCCTTACCCTCCTAGTATGGCTACTCTCAATATGAGTCCTGAAGGGTTTATCTGTCCTGGGTTCCCTGTGTTTCTAGCTCTTATCTGTACCCATGTACATGCTCTGGTGTAGCTAGATTTGTAAGGTAGAACTGGGGTCATGATAGTGGGGGGTTAGGGAGGAAGCATTAAAGAACTAGAGGAAAGTTGTATGTTTTGTCAGTGCTATACTGCACCCTGACTGGCTCGTCTCCTCCCCATGACCTTCTGTAAGGAGATGTCCAGTTGCCAACAGCTGGGCTTTGGGTCTTCACTCCGAACTCTCCCTAATTCACAACGATATGATTTTTTGTTCTGGGTCTTTGATGCCTGACCCAGCCAAGTTGACACAGGCCAAAGAGACAGCAAGGACATGGATCATGAAAGGCCAGGAGCATTATGGTTTAATAACTTGAAATTTATTTCCAACGTATTTTTCTCTTAAGCCTTAATTGAATTAGTCTTATGCTGCACAAAGACACTGATGCCCTTGTATTCTATAAAACTCACACTGGTCTCTTGAAGTGAACTATATTCTATGAGCGCTAGAATTTTGTCTCCCTGCCTCACTCAGGTATCCCACAGTGTCCCCTGGGGGGGATTTGGTACACATTTAGGGGATGGAAAGCCTCCTGAAAACTAGGGGGTGGTTTCCTCTTTTAATTCTGTTGGCCTTTTTAAGGTAATCAATTTTTGCAAGCGAATGTATGTTTGGCTTCCTATAATACGCTACTCCAGTGAAGTGACTTCTGGATGGTTCCTCACTACAGAAGCAGGTTATGAAGACTACCTGTTGCCAGTGTTTCCTAAGCTGCACGCCTCAGACCTCAGAGCTGAGAAGTTTTGCAATAAATAGACCCGTAAATGCATATCAAGTGCATGCATGGTCTGCAGAATAAACCAATAAAAAGAGAGTTGCCAACTGCCAGGGTGATAAGCCCTGGCTTCAGAGAATGTTGGCATCATCTCTAGGTAAGAAGTTTAGTGAAAAATGCTGATTTATCTGACTGCCTGTGGCCCAGAAGTCAAGCCTTCAACCTTGACTTTGATCCCATTAAGCGCTACATGGCAAGAGTTGCTGGGGAGGGATTTGGCTTAGGAACTTGAAGGGTGCCTTTCTTCCTAAAATGGGGAAAGGGAAACATGACGGAAGGAGTCATGACCAAAATGATGGCCCCCGTGTATTTCCAAGTACCTTACCTCCAGTTACCTGACCCTGTTTTTAATATCATGTAAGTAATTGGAATTATCAAAGGGAACAACTCCTGGAGAAAAAAAAGAATGTTCACTGTCCTTCTAAGACCATAAAGAGGATAATTATGAGGTTGTCTTTCTAAAATAGCAGGTTTGCGAGCCCGTCAAAGATCAGCTAATCTCTTTGCCTGTTTGGGTTCAACCGGTACCTTGTCTGAATCACAGCAAGCTCTGTGGCTTTCATAGCCATCCTTATGAACATGTTTGTTCCTCTGAGAACCTGCTGTGCCTCTGGACGTGTGCAGAAGCTATGGTGTGGTGTGAGGCAGAGGGTGTCAACGGAGAAAAGCAGGACAAAGTCAAGAGCTCGACGATCGCCACTGTTTCTAGTCAACTTCACAGAATCCTTACTCCTGTCGTAGAAAACCCACCTCTGCCACGCAGAAGGCACCCCTCATCAGAAGGGTACTCACACAGCACTGCTCATTATCCTGACATTTAGCAACAAACTTCTTCTCGGTAAAAGTGCTTGGATTCTGATATCTGACTTCACAGAATTGGACCACCTTTTGGGACGATTGTTTGCTCCTTGATAGGCGCCTAATCAGTCCATGGAGAATGTGGATCCCTGCCCGCTGCGGTGGAAGATGCTGATGTAGTGACTCGGCGCAGAGGGGAGAGGAGCAGACTGTGGTCTCCATAAAATAATAATAATAAATAACCTCAAGCCAGGCAGATGAAGGCTAGCTACTAGAACTCCACTCCCTGGAATTTTCAGTGACTGATTTTACAGAACCAGATCCCTAGACCTTTTCTCCATGGTGGGTGCAAGCGGCCAACCTCTCAGTTCATAGCCCAGCGCAACCCATGTGCACCACCAGGTGATTGTGTCAGCTGAGGCTTGAGAGTGGCCCTCAGGGGAGGGTATTTGGGGCAGAGGAAACTGAGAGTGCAAGGAGTCCTAAGAATTTTGATATATGGGTTGAGAGCGGATTGGAGGTAGAATAACGTGAGCCTCGTCTGCCGTGTTACGGAGTGCACACTTCCATCTGTTTAAATTTTCTCAGTGATTTCACACTACCTACAGGATCGATAATGCCAAGTAAGTCTGCTACCATGGGACTAGGAAACGGAAGGAAGGGGAGCTAGCTGAATCGAAGACCATGTGAACAGGAAAGACCAGGATCAGAACAAGAGTTGCAGCATCAGGAGGACATACGGAAGGTTGGTCTAGAATGGGAGGCTGGAGTTTACACTGGCTGCATTCGTCAGCCCTTTCGGCAGTGACAAACACCCCAAAGATCTTAGTGGTTTGAAGGAATGCTGAGTTTGGGTTACGTGAATGGGCTGCCACTCTGCTGGCTTTCCTCTGTGTTCTCATCACAGGGAACAAGCTGAAGAAAATCCCCTGTCTGAGTCAACATATAAGGGGTAGCCCCACCAAAAAAAAAAAAAAAAGCTTCACTGGGCGGAGCTTTTGTAGTATGCATTTTTCCCACTAGGTGAGCATCTAGCAACTCACTGTGAGTTAGTGCACCGAGTTGTGTTGCCTGGTAAGGTTCTCTCTGGTCACAGTGAATTATTTTCATAAATGCCGTTTTGCTCAAACTTTTTTGTGTGTGTGTGATGGTCAATTTAAGAGAATAGTATGTGGCTGTGAATTTTTTTTTTCTGCTCAGGAAAAATGCCGCAGAAACTGTTGAGATGTTGAACACAGCTTACAAGGACAGCACTATGGGAAAAAGTCAAGTGTACAAGTGTTTTTCTCGTTTCAAGCAAGGTGATATGTCAATTGAGGACAAACCCTGTTCTGGATGTCCATCAACTTCCCGAATGGACAAAAATGTCGACCTGTAGTGCATTTGGAGTTTGTTCTACCAGGTCCGACTGTTCATCAAGCTTTCTATTTAGAGGTTTTGAAAACGTGGCATAACAATGTGCGACAAAAAGGCTTGATTTGTGGCAGACGGGGGACTGGCTTTGCCACCAGAACAGTGCACCTACTTATGCAGCCATCTCAGTGCCCCGGTTTTGGCCAAAAAACCAGGATGTCTCTCTTGCCCCACACACCTGACCTAGCTGAATGTTTCTTCTTTTTGTTTCCATGAGTGCAGAGGGGCAAGAAAGGTCAGCAAATTAATGATGTAGAAGAGGAAGTAAAATGAGGGAGGTGCTGTCAGCCATCCAAACAGATGAGTTTGAAAAATGTTCACAATCCATACATATACAAACATCAATTGTATAAAGCACATCTGTACATTCTTTGCCCTAATCATTTTCAAAGCATTTGCTCTCCACTTAAGCCCTTTGCATCAGGTCCTCTTTTATCCCCACCTCCCTCCTCTCTCCCCCCTCCCTCATGAGCCCCTGATAATTTATAGTTTATTATTTTGTCATTTCTACACTTGATCTTAGCCAAAAGGCTGAGAAGCGATTATTTTGTCATATCTTGCCCTATCTGGCGTCTCCCCTCACCCCCTGAAAAATGTTTCTAAGGGTGGAATCACATATTTGACAAATGCATTCAGTGTAAAGGAGAGTACTTTGAAGGTGATGAGGTTGTTTTGTCAAAAGCTTTAAATACATAGCTTTTGGGGGGGGGGAGTTTTTGCTGTTGGGGGGTGGTACCCCCGCATATATTATGGCAGCAGATAGCTGTTGTCATTGTCAGGGGCCACGGAGGTGGCCCTGATGCACAGAGGAACAGAACTCTCCCTGGTCCTGCACCATCCTCCCTGTGATTGTCGTGTGTAAGTCCAAGCGGGCAGCCACTATGTCAACCCTTCTCTTTCAGGGTCATATTTTCACTGACCCTCTGCCTTACCAATAGCACATTGCAAAGGGTAAGTCTGCACAAGACCTCTCCGGAGCGTTGACAAGCAAGACTGCTACTTTGAGGGGTAATGGGTGCTTGATCCAAGCCATGGTATATTCAGTGACCTCAACTGCATGGGAAAGTTGGACATTGACTAAAGAAAACTGAGGAAGAATCGATGCATTTGAATTGTGGTGCTGGAGAAAAATATTGAAAGTGCCTTGGAACTGCCAGGAATGCTCTGTAGAGGCAAGGACGGTGAGACTTTGTCTTATAGACTTGGGCCATGTTGTCAGGAGAAACCAGTCCCTGGAGAAGGACATGGTGCTTGGTAAAGTAGAAGGGCAGGGGAAAGAGGAGGGCCCTGAGTGAGCTGGATGGACAGTGCGGCTGCAGCAATGGGCTCCAGCTTAGGAACAGTTGTGGAGCTGGAGCAGGACCGGGCAGTGTTCTGCTCTGCACGTGCAGCGTCGCATGGGTTGGAACGAACTTCATGGCACCTACAAGAGCAACTGCTTTACCACGTACAATGCCCATCCTTCCCCAGGGACTCTTCTCTCATGAGAGCGTTTCCGAAGTACTTGAGACTGAGGCTCACCATCCTCCCTTTTAAGGAGTAATCGGGCTGTGCTTGTTCCAAGACAGATTTGTTTGTGTTTCTGGCAGTCCGTGGTCCTTTCGGTCTTCTTCTCCAGCATCACGCACAAATGCACCGTTACTTTACCGGTCTTCCAGATTCATTTTCCAGCTCTCACATGCATATAAGGCAATGGAAACGATCACGGCTTGGGTCAGGCACACAACTTAGTCTTTGAAGTGACATCTTTGCTCTTTCACGATGCCTCGTGCAAGGGATGTGCCCGATGTAATGACTCATTTGCTTTCTTCCCTGCTGCTCCCATGGGTGTTACTTGTGGATCGCAGTAAAACAACTTGATCACCAAGGTGGTTTCTCCATGCTTCCTCAGGTTGCCCACTGGCCCAGTTGTGAGCATTCGTGTTTCCTTTACAGTGAGTTTTGGATTACAATTCAATGTAAAGAAAACCATGGCAGAAGTTAGGAATGGAAAAATTCTAAAGGGGAAAAACCCATCCTGCCTGTCTGCACTTTGTCAGATTGCCTCGTGCCTAGACTGTGTGTCAGAGGAGCAGAGCAGGACGGTACTCCATCGCAGAGAACCAGCCATGCCAGGGCGTGGAGAGATGGGCTGGTGGGCAGGCTGTCGGTCAGGCAGAAGGGGACCCCAGAGAAGAAGACAGGCGTGCAGAACTCTCCAAGAACCCTCTCCAAGTGCTACCCCCCTTTAGCGCTTAGGTCCCTCTCAAAATGTCCACTCACTAGCTGCCTCAGCATCCCCTGTTGAGCCTGCTGCAGCCACCTCCTCTCCCCACTCTGAGCGTTCCACCATCAAAGCCCACATTTTAACAAGACCCTTAAGCGATTCCCAGGCACAAGTGTAGTTTTGGAACTCCTGGACTGTCAATTTCCAAGGTCCTCTTTGAGGGTTATTTCTCAACCCTCCAGCACTCGCTGACTTCTTGGGCTGTGCCGTACCCCTGCTTTAAAGAGCTCGCAGACAATAAATAGTCTGCAGGGTGCAGCTGCCTCAGTAGTGCACCCGGGTGTTACAGGGGAGCCTGAAGATCCCCTCTAGCCAATCAGTAGCTCTTGGATTCCCTAGCCTGGCTTGAGGTGCTGTGGCCTGGCTTGGGGGTGGGCTCCAGGTTTGGTCGCCTGTCCTTCCAAGCTGGCTTAGTTGATAGGTTACCGGTTTGCTAAGCACAGGGCTCCTGCAGGGAGGCTCTGGACAGGCAACCGCGGGAGACCTGGGGCTGCATGGCCGCGCTGAGCTCCCGGGCTGCCAGCATCTCAACAGTTAACACGCCTGTGTGCCAGATAAGTGAACCCGAGCTGAATCCCGGCAAAAAAAAAAATCAGTAAAATAAAAATCCGCCTGCCAACGGAAAGGCTGCGAACCCTGCGCCGAAGCGGGGCCCTGCACAGAGCCGGCTCGCTCCGCTTGTAATTTGAAGAAAGGTATTGTATCCGCGGCAGGCAGCTCGTGGCGCCCTAAAGATGGAGTTTTGCTCTCCTTCTTTGTGTGCCGAAGACGGGCATCCTGATAAATCACAGGTCACTGGCTCCTGAACCACCCCGGCCCATTGCCGTGTGACAGTATGACGTTGAGCCTTATCTCCTTGCTGTACAAGGATATTGCAGAACTGTGGTTCTTTCTCAAGAGGAGCACAGGTGTGTCAGCTTCTGCGATTCGTGGGTGACTTCCTTGTGAATGAATCCTCTTTGCCTCCTGTGGCTGCCTGTGTACCGTGTTTTGTGTTTGTGTTTTGTTTTAGCTAGGCTGCTAATGGGCGTGGGGCTTAAAAAAGGGGGGGGCAGGATGGGTAGAATCTGGTTTCCACTCCTCCATTGTCAGAAGCAGCCGATTTAGCATTTTGTTCACGTCGATGGGGGCTGCAAAAACAAAAATCCCGGGTCCATCGGAGCCTTCGTGCTTTTAAATCACGCCCATGCCAGCGACTTGGGCATCCCCTGTATTCCGTCAGTGTCTAGTATTCTATAGCCAGATAGATTTTTGTACAATCAGAGTACATGCAGGCTTGTGCCGTCTCGATGTCCCCTCCTTAAAGATTCACCTGGAGCCGCCTTAGGCTGATGGTTTCAGGTTTTGACTACTCCTGACCTGGTGCATTTTTCTTTGGGACCAAAGACAGCAGGTATCAGCCTGTAGAATACAGATGCATCGCATCTCAGTTTGTCTTGAAAGACTGAAGCTGAAGTCTCTCACTAAAGGTCCTTTGTCTGACGATGCTTAATAGACATGCTTTTGTTGGGAAAGAAAAGAAGCAAGGAGACTACTCTTGGTGAAAGGACTGCTTCTTCATTCTGATGACACCCGGCCAGCCGGCAAGGACGGTCCCAGATTTCCGCCCACAGCTGGTCTGTGCACACTGAGGCTTCTGCTGCTGGGCGTGACTGCTGGGCGCCAGCCCCGTAATGAACTTCACTTGCCCAGCATGATTCAGGAGCTAGACTTTCTGCGGCCAGAGCCCTGTAGCTGAGTCAACGTGCTTCCTTCACGGGGTAGGTTGTCTTTTGTGCCCCTTTATGTGTCGTAGTCATGCCGGTGGCTCGAAGGAGAGGTTGTGTTGGTCTTGCGGCGACCATGCTGTTTGGAATGAGAGCGCCTACTGGCATGCAGAAAGGGACCTCACATGGCTGGGCTTGAGAAAAGGGAAGCTAGGGAGACGTGGGTAGAGGAAACTGGGTAGGTTTCGCTTGTGTATGTCTTAAGAATGGAAGCGCACCGTTTTTGAAGTAATTTGTCGTGATTACATTTTCCAGCTGGTATTTCTGCCCTCCCCCCCCCAAAAAAAATCAATGAAAGGAGTGCCTTGATGAATTTGAACGTCTTAGTCAAACCAGAGCTGTCGATGGCAGCAAATACGCTTCTAAGGTTTCGAACTCTAACACGAAAATGCCGAATTGCTGATGAAAAGAATTTCTCCAGTGTAGGAAATTCAGAAGGTGGTGAATGCTTACATGGCCACCTGAATAAAATCTCAGGAATTCCTTTTTGAACTCAGAATACAAACACCTGTGAATAGAAGGGGCCGGGTGTGCTTGCAGGTCAGGATCCAAGTAAAAAATGCTGTCAACACGCAAAAGGGTCCCTAGAAAATCCTGCCTCAGAACATGCCTCTTCTCTGGACTGCCTGAGATCTCAAAAGCAAGTGGCGCTTTCTGTGAAGTCTGACTACCCTTCTCTTTTCTTTCTTTTTTTCTGGCCGTGCTATGGCTACGTATATGAGGCGTGTTGTAGTAGAATAAGACAGACTTCTCTATGATGTAATTATTTTTGTGGTTATTTGTTTTCCTAACTATGTAATATTTTAATTCTTATGGCTGTCTCTTAAAAAGGTTCTTAGAGTTCATCTCAACATATACTCTCTTCTTAATAGTAAATGGGACTCTCAACTGCTCTAAGGGCATGGGTGTAATTGAGGGGTAAAGGGTGGTTCCCCCAGTCTCTAGAAGCAATTTACTGTTTCCACAACAACAACAAAAAATTAAATAGCATTTTGTTAGGCATATGAAGAAGCAGTTGTTAGTACTTGTGATGATAAATCTTTCATTAAAGTTGCTCTAGAATACTTTCAGAGGGTGGGACATTTTATATGGGTCTTCAAAGGTCTGTGTCATGAAATCTCTAGCATCCACGGAGCCCCCTGCTGTTTCCAAATCAAGTTCTTGTACATCTCCTTTCATCCAAACGGAACAAGCGAATGTCACTTCATTCACACTGGACAGATGCGTAAGGCAGGCTGGAAACCATGTGGCATCTTGTCCAAAGGCCGGGGCCGAGGCTAAGACGCAAGCCCAGAGGAGATTAAAGGATTAGAAAAGAGTGATTTGGGTTGTGTGAGAGAGAGTCCAAAAGGGTTCTCATCCCCGTTTATCTCTTCAGGGCTCACGGCTAGTCGACCTGGAACAATGTGCCGTGTTGAAGATGGCAAATGCAAGTGCGACGCTCCCCAGCCCCGTGCCAGACTTTCTTGTCTGTTGTCTGTCACGGAAACCATGGTGTAGCTAGACTTGCACTGTCACTAGAGTCCTGCCAGACCATAAACCCCAATACCCCGTCTTCCTCGTTACCTCCCCTCTCCCCTCCTCTTCATCCCTGTCTATCTGCCATCCTTCCTCTTCTATTGCCTTCTCTGTCTCTGCCTCTCCTCCCCCGCCCCCCACCCAACACACACACCTGTGAGGGGGCTTCAGGAAGCCCATGGGAAAATGGAATGAAAAGGTCATGGATTTTTGCCCCCATGAATTTTTTTAAGCCCGCTCTTACCTATAGCACTTACATGGTCCAGCTCAGTGCTGACACGCTTACTTGCTTACTTGCTTTGGCGGTAACCTGGGCTTCCCACCACCACCCTCCACAGCTTGATACCTCACTAGAGGTGAGGTGGGCCAGCTGCTGGGGCCCTCAAGTTCAGGCTTCCAGGTGGGACACTGTCAATGCAGCACCTGTGGGAAAAGGGTCCTTTGTCTAAGAAAACCCCTTTCAAGAAGGCTCGCACCCTCTGCTCTGTGATGGTGAGCAAATAGGCAGACAAGGCCACCTCAGTGCACCTGAGGGGCCTGCAGCCTGGCTCGTGCCCTGGGCTTCAGGCTGCCGGCACCTTTCCTGGGTTATTATGTTTTTCTGGGGCTGGGTTTTTTTTTTATGAAGCTTAATATAGCTTTTTTTAAAAATAGTTGTTTTCAGTTTGAGAGATTTCTTGTCACTGAACAAGCCGGAGGAAATGTCCATGCCTGCACTTTAGTGGAAGGTTTCGGAGAGCCCATGGAATTCCTGGAAGGAAGCTTGATGCTCGGGCAGAAAGCTGAGTCATTGCCAACTTTGCACTGGCGTCGGTTCACGGGGCTCCCTACTCCCCACGGGACGGGCTTTGTTCAGTCTTTCTGGAAGCAGATCTGAACAGAACGGAGGCACCAGCCCATGCATGTGCTTTCTGTTGCTTCAGCAGCAGGGGAAGGGAAGGAGTGAGGCCTATAAAGGGATTTGCATTGATTTCACTGAGCTATTAAAAATATGGTAGCAAGCGATTATTTTAGAATCAATAAGCAAAGGGGGACAGAGCTATCAGAAAAATCTCCTTTATTTCCAAACAGCAGTGGGCTCATGTGGTATCAGTGAGTGAGTAGGCTTTGAGCTATACCTTAAAAGCCAGCTGAAACACTGATGCTTCGAAGCACCCAAACCGAAGAAATATTGTTGTTTGGGGGGGCGCAGAGGACGCTGTCTGTTGTGTTGGGGGGTTCAAAGCGAGATTCTGGAAGTTATCTAAAAGACAGATTGTGCACCATGCTTTCTGGGCCTCCAGCATCTCAGGTGAATCCACACAAAAACCAGGACGGGAGTAGAAGCTGCGAACGTGCCAGGAACCCAGTTACCCAGTTGTTGAATCGCTTACTGTTACCTGCTGTCTAAGTGTGTCCGAAGGGAAGCTGTTCCAGATTGTGCTGTCACATGCATTGTTTAGGATAGTGGCGATATTTTCTGGAACTAAAACTTAAAAACTTCTTTAGACGGAAAACTCATGTTGATTTAATGTGTGTGTATGTATGTGTTTTTGAGAAGGAGAGAGAGAGGGAGGGCAGGAGAGAGAGAGAGAGAGAGAGAGAGAGAGAGAGAGAGAGAGAGAGAGAGAGACAGACAGACAGACAGACAGACAGACATGGATGATAGAACAATAAACCAAACCCACTGCTATCGAGTCAATATTGACTCATAGTGACCCTAGGTGACAGGGTGGCTGTGAGTTTCTGAGCCGGTAACTGTTTACAGAAGTAGAAAGCCCGCTCTTTCTCCCTTGGGATGGATGGATGGTGGTTTTGAACTGCCAAACTTGCTGTTTGCAGCCCAACTCATAACCACTATGCTACCAGGGCTCCAGATAGGTCACTAGAGCATTTAAATCTGATAGCTTTAAAATTGGACTGATGTTCTTCCCTGCTCTCTCAGCCCTCCAACCCCCCTTTTTGTTGTTTGGTACCTTCTAGTCCGTGGTTCTACTCAGCGACCCCATGGGACAGAGCAGAATTTCCCTGGTGGGTTTCTGGCTTGTAATCATTGTGGGAGCATCGCTAGGTCATTCTGCTGGGTGGTTTGAGGCGCCAACCTTTCTCTCATGGAGCAGGTGGGGGCAGGTTCAAACTCCTTCTCCTTTGATTCGCAGCCAAGCGTTTTAACCACTGTGCCACCAGAGTGCCCGTGCATCCTTACGGAGGCCCAGTTCTACCAAAGCCCCCTGGCCTGTTGGAGACGCGCAGGGGAACACACCCATTCTGTAGGTTAAACGGAAACAGTCAGTAGATGTGCTCCTGCTCATTGGGAGCCAGAGACGGTGCCAGAGGAAGACCAGAGCCCCATGGGATGCTGTCAGACCGGGCCTTAGACAAAAACAAGTCGGACTTGGGCTGAAAGCCTGGTGCCTTCAGGCACTTGTGACCCTTACTCTAAGGCTTGTATTTCTGTTTATCAAACATCTTTTCTTCGGTGACCCATGAATTTGAGTCTGTGGACGAGTATATTTTAAGTGGCAAAATTTGCTGAGTTTGCCCTGATCTTTTAAGCTTATGAATCACGGGGAAAGGGCATTTGGAAACAACAGTTCATTCCTCTCGGCCTGGAGTAGTATTCAGGCCATAGAATGGTGTGCAGAAGAACACCGTAGGTAACGTCTTAGTTATCAAGTGCTGCTGTCGCAGAAGGATTAACCCACAGCAATCACAGTTTAGGAAGCCACGCGTGGAATTCGGGTCACCAGCTTTCTCTCTGTATCTCCAGGGGACGGTCTTTGTCAACATCTGCAGGTTTGTCATCTTGGAAGATGTGTCTTCGCATGACTCTTCCCCTGGTTGTTGGAGCTTCGCTTCAGAACTCCAGGTCCCAGGGCCAGGCTCCACTCCCAGCTCTTCTTTCTTGTTGGGAATGAGGTCCCTCTCACTGCTCCTATCTCTTCCCTTTTCTATCTGGCAAGGTGAAAGGTGACACACCTCAGGAAAACTCCAGGGTTCCTGCATCCCACCCTGGTCCCGTTGCATCTCATCAGGGCTGATCATGGCAGAGCGTGTCGTGGAGATGATGACATCATATTAGATCATTGTATCATGACATAGCTTCCAACCCATGGAGACTCGTGGCCCAGGCAGGTGGATGCTCATTTTGCAAAGACACACTTAAATCCCTGACCAATGACTAGATGAGTACAACAATATTCCACTAGTGTCTCGTGTCTCTCTGAGGCCAGCTAATACAGCAAATCTGGTTCTGAATGTTCACAAACTTGGCTTTCCTCCGAGGCTGTGGGATGACAGAGAGCCTGGTTCTGCCCTGCTCTGATTGATCACTTTCAGCATGTGGCTTCCCTCTGTTGGCTCAGGGGGAAATGGGGGCCGGGGGTGGGGGTCGGCTAATACTTATCTTAGGGAGTCATTGAGGAATGAGTGGGACGATTTGTGTCAGCTCGCACAGAGCCTGAGGCCTCGTCGAAAGTGCATAAGCAGGAGCTGTGGTGGTTTGGTGCCGTTGAGGCACAGTCACTTCCAACTCAGCAGCCCCGGGCAGACAGGACACGCCCTGCCCGGTCCTGCACCGTCCTCGCAGTTCTTCCGGGTGAGCCGTTGTGGCAGCCACCGTGTCCGTTCATCTGGCCCAAGCGCTTCCTCTTTTTCGCTGCCCCTCTACTTTGTCAAGCATGGCGTCTTTCTCCTGACAACAGGTCCAAAGCAGGTGCTGCCCTAACAGAGGGGTTTGCCACGCCCCTTGTCTGTGGGCCTGTGTGTTACTGGGACCCTGGCAGCTGTGCCACCGGTGTTGCAAATGCCCATGGGGCTCCCCAAAGGGAGCAGGCTTTAGCAGAGCTTCCAGGCTAAGAACAGACTCTGAAGAGGAATAGGCCATCCACGTCTAAGGAATTAGTCACTAAAAACCTCATGGGCAGGAGCTGTTAGTCACACGGAAATGTCTACAGCACAGAGAGGTCACATCCTGCTGGTCCTGGGAGGAGCCCTCGGATTTGGTTCCCAAGGAGGTTGGATGTTCGATCAACACAACTCGAACACCATAGGCCCTCCAGGTTCTATTACTTCTACTCACCTACCTGGCTCATCTTTCCACGCCAGCCTTTCCGTCTCTTCCTAAAGTGTCCGTGGCTGCACTTTGCCCACGTCCACTGAGAAACAACACTCCAGAGATCTCCTCTTATGAATAGTCACTTCAGAATTCCAGATAATATGGCCACAGAGCCCCCGCTCCACCCCAGCCTCATCTCTTGGGATCCCCAACTCTGCCTGGCACATCACTGCTGCCCACACCTGCCTTCTCTGGCCTGATTCTGATGTGTGTGTGTGTGTGTGTGTGTTGCTTCTTGAGATTCGCCCTCTGTGAGGGCCAAAGCTAGTTGAGACCCTCTGCCGTCTGACATGTGTCCTATACCTCATCACCACCTGACTCCATACTTGTGTGTCTGATGGCTTATCTTTTTTCCAACCAGACTGTGACCTCTGTGTGGGTCAGGACCACACCCACCTTGTTCACTGTTGGGTCCCCAGCACCTAACACCGAATCTGGTACAGGGCAGAGTCGCCAATGCCCCTGCCTTCTCAAAGGGGGGAGGCCTTCTGTTTCATGTTGAGACTCGCTGTGACTCTCCTATGGCTCTTGGTGGTAATGCTGGGCTCTCAGAACTCTAAAAATAAATAATGCCTTTCTTGGTATTTATAATTCACTCCATTTCCCCCTGATAATTGTACACTAAAATAGGTCTGATGTTAATTGTGTAATTATCAGTTCTCTGATTTGCTGCTACCAAAAAAACAATCCAAAATGATTTAAAAAATAATAATAATTCAAGGTATAAAAGACTTCTAAAGATACGGTTTCCCCAAACCTATGCAAACATTCTTTATAAGTCTCTTAAAGATTGTCCAGTACCTTACTTTTAGTTGGAATGGAGGTATGAACACCCCAGCCAGAGCCAAACCCCACTCATTGTCTTTTCCTTGATTGTGCAAGCCACTTCCTTGGGAGCGGCAGCAATGGTCACAACTACCGTGTGTGGAGTCCCAGCTGTGCTGCAGGCCCCAGGGAGGGAGCTATCATCACTCCCATTGTACAGACACGAAAAGAGAGGACAGTGAAGCCTGAGTCCTCGAGGACCGCCTTCCTGCCTTGCGTTCAAGCTGCCTTTGTCTCTCAAACATTCTTGGCCCCCTCACTTCAGTGTCCACACCCATGTTTTGCAGCCTTAGAACTGTAGAAGCAATGGCAGCCCCATTTTGAAATGAAGCAAAAATGGTGACTGTTACCAGGAGCCCTGGTGGCAGAGTGTGACTAGTTGGGCTGTGATCTGCAAGGTAAGCAGTTCAAAACCACCAGCCACTCCTCAGGAGAAAGTTGAGGCTTTCTACTTCCGTAGAGAGTTACACTTTCAGAACGCCACAGGGGCACCTTTACCCTGTCCTATACGGTCGCTATGAGTGGCCATTGGCTGGATGGCAGTGAGTGTGTCTTTTGTTTTTCCTGTTGTGGATGGAATGGGGTCCTTCTAGAATATGTGTTGGAGTCCTAATCCTTGTACAATGAATGCTTGGAGGGTTTTCTTTGTTAGTGAGTCCCTATACGGGAGGGGCTTCACAAAGCTTGGGGATGCATGCAACTGAAAGGTAATGGAATTGTTCCAAACGCTTGACACCTCCTCACATGTGTAGTGTATGTGCAATGTGGCAGTTACACAATTTTATGCCAACTTGATAAAAAAATGAAGGGGTGGAGTCTAGCCTGTCAATCCGGTCACAGCCTGATTGATCCTACCTTGTGGGCATGGCCTTCTCATGAGGATTCTGGGAACTTCTTCCTCTTCCCTAGAGGTGGGACGCACACTCTCTCTGTTTCACATTCCTCTTGACAAGCCACATGGAGCTACACTGATGGAGCCAGAGCCCTGGAGCTGGAGGAACCCTTTGGAGACCCACTCCAGTGCTGAGATGCTTCCACTACCACTGGATCCACAAGACTTTCCACCCATTGGCCTGTGATCTTCCTGCATTCGGCACCAGTGCATGTGTTGTGTGAGTCTGAAGAGGAATTTATAGACTGGAATAGGACATATGGGCTGATATCGAACTTAGGGACTTGATCTGGACTGGGGTGGGGTGTTTTCTTAGTATATAATTGCTCTTTGACATAAAGCTCTCTCTTATACACATATATGAGTGTCTCTGGATTTGTTTCCCTAGTCATCCCACACCATGCCCTATGCTTTTGTCTGTGTTATTACGTGTAGACACAGTGACAAAGAAGTACCAAAAGGGGCATTGGCGGGGGGGGCATACGTGCCTAGGAATGCAGGCTGCAGAAGCTAAGACAGGGATATCCCCCCGCCCACAGGAGTTGACAGACAGACAGGCGGACGGCTCATCTCCTGAACTCTGAGAACATACGTTTCTACCCTTTCAAGACACTGCGTGTATATTTCTGTTATAGCAGCGCTAGGAACTGAAGTAAAGGACCTTGTTGGACTCAGACTCCCAGGCTGAAGAGTTAAGACCAAACTCTCTGTTCGTGCCAGGGCCGGGCTGCATTGTTTTCTCATCCTTGGGTCAAGTCTAAGTTGACGTCATCAGAAAGTCTGAACGAGCACTCAGAGGATACAGGCTCTGAGTCACTCCAGGGATCGCTGCCGGAGGAAGCCGTGCCTGGCTCAGGAACCACAGTGGGCTGGCAAGGGGACCTGGTGGCAGCATTCCTGGAAAGATGAGCCAGGTGACCGTTTCCTTTAGAGAGGTGCTGACCCATCTCTGCTGGGGCGCTGTCGATGTGGGCCCTGAAGGAGCATTCTCTGGGTGGTTCAGAGGGTCCCCTTCACAGGCTCCCAAAAGCCCTTCGTTCTGAGCAGGTCTGGCAGCCCTGGGCTGCTGCCCGCAGGCAGGATTGTCGCCGTAGCAGAGAGACCGAGTTCCAGCTCCCTGAGAGGGCACGGTCTCCAGCTCTTCAAACTCTTTGAGATGACGATTTCCTCCAACGCCATGCACATGGACAGCCTCTCCTTTCGTTCCCACAGTTGTCCTTGCAACCATCTCCCGGGGGCAGGCAGAGCCACTTCAGTCCTTCCTGTTTGGCGATTGAGAAAGTGAAACTCATGCAAATTCCCAGGCTGCGGTGCCAGCGCTGAAACCAGAGCACCCTGTGGGCAGTCCGCTGCAGGAGTCCTACATGGCCACAAGCCCAGCCGGGCCTCTAACCAACTCTGGAACCCAGAGGGGAAGGACAAGAGGGTGGCTGCTTAGCATTTTCTGAGCCTTTCTGGGAGTGAAATGATGTGGGATATAGGAAGTGCCAAGAAAAGCATCGATGCCTTTGAAATATGCTACTGGCGAAGACCGTTGAAAGGACCACGGACTGCCAGAAGGACACACACACCCATCTGTCTTCGAGGAGCCTTCTGTTGCTCAGAGTGCTCCTTAGACCCCAGTATGGGGAGACTGTCTCTCACGGACATTGGCCATGTGGTTAGGAGAGACCAGTCCCTGGAGAAGGACATTGTGCTCGGTCAAGTCGAGGGACAAGAGCACAAGGAGGAAGGAGGACCCCCGACCAGATGGACTGACTCCATGGCTTCCACAGGGGCTCCAATGGAAGAAGGATCGTGAGGATGGCGCGGGACTGGACAGTGTTTCATTCTGTTGTACATGGGTCACTATGGGTCAGAACCAACTTGACAGCACCCAACAAGAACAGGAAGTGCCTGGAACTTGTTAGCTGTCGATCAAGTACGTGTCAGGGTGTTGGCTTCCCTCTTGCCACCTCCGCCCAGTTCTCTTCATCTGCGTTTACCGCCACATCAGCACCAAGTGGAGAACCCCTGGGCTGAGAGTCCCTCTTTCCCCTCATGGGACGCAAGAGAGCCATTTTGGTGGGAGGCGGTTGACGCTGCTCAGGTTCAGGGCATGTCAGGACTGTGAGCCTCTTTTCCACTTTAAAGGCCTCTTTGCCTCCACCCTTGCCATTCTTTTTAGGATGGCGCACATCATTTCACAGCAGGTCCCTGCATGGGGAGAGGTTTGCGGCCATGTTGAAATACTTCTTGTTCTATTCAGGGCCACCTGGTCTGTATCATGACCTCCGGGTGCAGTTCCCGCTCCTTTTTCTTCAGCAGGAACTCTCTCGTGAAACAAACTCGAAAAGGCAAGCTTCTCTCGGAAACAGAATTGAGATGACTCTTTTTTCCGAGTCTTATTCCCTTGACCTCCACATTGCATTAACCCTTCTGTACGGACTACTGGGTTTTATCCTCATATCTCACACCCTCCTGGGGTGAGTGAAAGAATCACCTACACTGAACGTCATAGGAGCACCTGTGTGCCCGGGTGGGACCCTCCTCTTTATAATTATTGCACAGTATTGCACTGCTTGATGAGAAGGTTGTAACAATAAGGTGGCCACGTATCTTGCTCACCAGGGGTCAACCAGTGTGCAAAGCAATGGGGAGTTATTATCCTGGTTAATAGTAGCCACAGCCCTGAAAAAAAAAAGTGTTGCCATCGAGTTGACTTTGGCTCACCATGACCCTTGAGAACATAGCAAACCATCCCCTAAGTCCCCAAAGCTGTAACTCTTTACGGGATCAGACTGGTGTGTTTGAACCACTCACCTTGGGTTAGTAAGAGAATCATTTAATGATAGCACTGCCAGGACTCCTTGCAACGATTTTACAACATAGGTATCCTTAGCCATGTTTTTAAGATGATGGAATAAGGCCAGAGGTGTTAAGCAACTTTCCCAAAGTCACACAGCCAAGAAAAGATATGGACATTTAGCCAGTGTCACTGCAGAATCTCTTGCAGTGCCGAGGAAGAGTGTCTTATAGCCAGTAAAAGGGAGAGAGACAGGGCTTGACACTCCCATAAAGAGTTCCACTCTCAGAAACCACAGGGGCAGTTCGACCATGAGTCAGAATTTACTCAAGCCCAGTTGAGTTTTGGCTCAATGAACATTTGTATAGCGGCTGAACGATGAATTATAAATCGTTCAATCAACGTTTGTGTAGTGAATGAAAGATCAAGTATAAAGACAAAGCATCCATTTAAAACTGTTGTGTGGATTCTGTGTTTGTACCCATTTCTCTGATTGCCTCCTGAGCCTTTAGACAGGTCTCAAACAGAAACTATAAGCTAAGGAAGTTAAGCCACACAGCTGAAGGCTACATTCATGCTGCCCCACACATTGAACAGAGATGAATCCATGGGGGCAGTCCAGTGAAACTAGCAAGGCCCTCAGATCCACTGCCGGCTAGCTGAAGCTTTCAATGCCGATATAAGCAAAGCCTTGCTACATGGCTCCTTGTGGGTCCCTACCCTTCCTCCCTCAATATCCCTCTCTTTCCTAACTGCTGGAGAGACTCGCCAACCTGTTTAGAAACCATGAAAATCGCCGTAACAGACAGAAGTCGTTATGTCCTTGCCACGGAATGACTTTTCAGCTGCTTTGCAGGGGTGGGTCTTTGTTCAACCTGCAGGGAGGGCTTAAAGACTGAGCGCAGCTGCGGTGTAAAGGTTACGACTAAGGGCTCTGGAGCCATACTGCTTGGGTTCAAAGCCTGGGTCTGCCACATGCCATCTCTGTGATCCCGCGTGAGCTTTTGAATGTCCGTGGGCCCGGTTTCCTCTCTGGGGGTTGCAGCGACGACTGTTTTCATCAGCCCCCAACTCATGGTGACCACATGCACAAAGGGAGGAAATGCCACCTGATCCGGTGTGCCATCCCTGTCGTGATGGGTTGCAGATTGGGCTGTGGTGTTTTCAGTGGCTGACTTTTGCAAGTCAGTTGCCAGGCCTGTCTTCTTAGTCTAGAAGCTCTGCTGAAACCTGTTCAGCGTCAGAGCGACCGCCACCCTATACGGACAGATGGGTGGTCACTGCATGAGGTATGTTGGCAGGAATTGAATCCAGGTCTTCGGGGTGGAAGGGGAGAATTCCACGTCTGCGGCACCACTGCCCTCATGTTCTAAGGATGAAGACAGGTCATCAAAGAGCTTGGTGCAGTGACTGGTTCTGGGTCGCCCCTCAAATGTTAGCTACGATCACAGTCTTCTCCCATTACACAGTACACGTTTGACAGCTAGCAGGGACAGGGGAAGCCCGATCTCTTCCCCAGCCTGAGACTGGTCAGGACAGGGCTGCAGGGGAGGAGGGTTTGCTCAGACCTGGTGCCCTAGAAGGAAGGCTGTTTAGGAGAAGAGGGAGCAAGGCCTTCTGCCCTGCCAGCGAATGGACCTGTCTGCTTCCAACGAGCGGGTGCTCTAAGGGAAGGAAGAGACACGTCACCATGACTGCAGGCAGGCTTTTGCCAGCTCGTTTGAAAGACGTGATGACATCTAGTCCCATTCTCCGCTCCCGCCTGGCTTCTAGTTTGTCGTAACCGCGTCAGCCCCTTGATCTGTGGTCTTCAGCTCAGGTGCCAGCTCATCCAACTTTAAAATGCGGGAATTTAAACATTGAACTGCCCTGTTGAAACGTTCCCTCTGGGCAGACTTAAAGAGACTGCAGGCAACATGAGCAGTCAGTGCAGGAGAGAGCACATCAGGGTGAGGTATAGTGTTACAATCACATGAAAACTCACCATGGCCTGGGGCTGGGCATCCGGTTGCCACGCTGTGGGAAACAGCCTCTGTGTGGGCAGAGGGAGCAAATGTGCCGGTCAGCTGGCAGGGGGTGGGGTGGGGTCGGGGGAGGAGGGACTATACTGACCACTCAGTTGCTCAGGGCCTGGAAGACCCATCTCAGTCTTTCCACTGCACCCCACTGCAGGCTGGGAGAGCCACAGATGGTGCTCCCAGCAGCCGGTGTGGGAAGGGGTGGGGACGGCGCGTCAGAAGGAAGCAGGAAAGTACCAAAGGAGAACACTGCTCATTGTGAAAGTCTCTTGCTGTTGTTTCTATTCCTTCCGGTCTCCTCCGAGGACAAGGACAAGTGCTATTTAAACACAAATAGAGTTTCCTATAAGGAGCCCTGGTGACTTGGCTGGGTAAACATTGAGCAGCCAACTGCAAGGTCAGTGGTTCAAATACACCAGTCACTCCACAGGAAAAAGACGAGGCTGCCTGCTGCTGAAAGATTTAGTCTTGGAAGCCTTATACAGGGTGGCTTTGGGTTGGAATTTGCCTGATGGCAGTGGATTAGAGTATTTTAGGCAGTCTTGGTAATGCTGTGGGATAAGTATTGAACTGCTAACAGTAACGTGGGAGGTTCAAACTCACCAGCTGCTCCGTGGGAGAAAGATGAGGCTGTGTGCTCCTGTAAAGATTTACAGTCTCAGAAACCCTTTATATAGGATCTCTGTTAGTTGGAATCGACCAGGACGTGGGGCAGGGAGTTAAGGGTGGGAAGAGGTACAGCCAAGGACAAAGATCTAGATTCTGGGATCACACAACCCCCCTCATCCACAAGTTCTGCATTTTTGTTTTAAGACAAGGTTTCTCAAACATTTTAGTCTTAGGATTTTTACCTCCTAAAAATGACAGACTGGCAAAAGGCTTTTATTCTAAAAGATTTACTATATTTGAAATGAAAGCTGAGAAATTTCAAATGATTAATTTACATAAAAATAAGCCCAGTATGTGTGGACTCCCAATTTCATTTCTGTGTCTATCCTTTGCTTATACCATCGTATGTTGTGACGTAGTTGTGAGGATGACTGGACTTTATTTTTTAAAAAAGAAGATATTTTGAGGATTACAAAATACAAGGTCAAAATGAATCAAGAGATAGAAATCTAGTGAATACAATTGGTCTTTGCAGGGAAACTATCAAAGTTACTGTTGCAACACATTCACCCCATTCAAAATATTATCACTTATAATGCTTTTCTTCCCATCTTCTTTTTTTCTTAACAGTTTTATTGGCATTTAATCCATACAGCATACCATTCAATAGTTCGTTCATATTAAGAAGAGTTGTATGATCATGACCAAAATCAATTTTAGAACACTTTTTCCTTCATGGGTCACGTTTTTCTTCACTTTTGTATTCATGGTTAGTAACGCCTCATTTCCCTTACGTCCCTCTTCTCGTCCTTCTTGATGACGGTTTCATTGTTGTCATGTTGAAATCAGAAAGCATGAGCCCTCCTACTTTGTTATTTTTAAAGATTGGTTGGGCCCCTGGTCATTCGTTAAGAATTCGGGGATCCATTTTTTAATTGTTACAAGAAAGGCCATTGGAATTTCAATAGACATTGCAAATAGAATTTGTAGATCACCGTGGGAAGAGTGTTGTCATTTTAACAGTATTAAGTCTTCCGATCCAGGAACATGGGTGTCTTTCCATTTTTTGATGTCGTCTTCTATTTATTTCCACAAGGATTTGTTATTTTATATGTAAAAGCCTAGCTCCTCCTTGGTTAAATTTACCCTTTGGTATTTTATTCTATTTTGAGCATGCTATTGTAAATGAAATTGCTGTCTTCATTTCCTTCTGGGGTTGGTCATTGCTAATGTATAAAAGCACAACAGATTTTTTTTTCCTGTTGAGAAATCCACTATGTCAACATCAGTAGCATTTTTAAAAGGAGAAATGACCCTATGGTCTAGAGCACACATACACTGCAAGTGAGAAGAATGGCATTGCTTTACACTTTTGTACTTATCTTTAATATCTGACATACTAGAAGGTAGCTAGGGGCTTGTGTCTTGTCTGTAGTCAGTCTGTGCAACACCACACTGTATGTGATCTCTGGGAAACTCCACTAAACACTCATAAAAAGGGTGAGAAGAAAAGGCAAGTTATGTCTTTGTAACTACTGGGAAAAACAGTTGGACCTCCTGAAAGAACCCATTTTCTTAACAACCAAACAACGGTAAAGAAAGATATCCTTAGTCGCATTACTCTTCTCAAGCATGATGGCTTTGGGCACCCTGTGCCTCTAACCACCATGCTCCCTAGAATGAGTCTTTGCTTCGCCTGGTCTCCCTCAACAATCTAAGTTCTCAGAACAAGCTTTCTGTGTTGGCAATTCTAGGCCATTTCCATGTTGACTCATAAACATGTTTTGCCATTGGCTCCAGTGTTCAACTCTGATAGGGCTGGTTACTAAATGCATGCATTGGGCTGGGCTTTAAGAAGCAAGTCCTAATACTTTGATCTCGTAAAAAGAAAAACGAGGCATTTAAAGACCTGGTGAAATCAGTGAATGCTTTAAGAGGCGTCTGACTCTGCCTGAAACCTTAGAGAAGTCTCTTCTGTTTCCGCCCCACTCAACAACCCGTAAGCTTATTTTATTCTCCCTGGAAGAACTGTGAACATATTTAAGACTTTCCAGTATCTTGCCAGTGTTAAGGAATGAGAGAACTTTTGCTTATCCTAATTAGAGTTCTCTTTCATCGATTGCCTTTGTAGATGTAACGGGTATCTGATTTCAGGAGAGTAGGCGTAGCATCTTTGGGAAGGTGGAGGTAATTTTCTGCAGGCATGATGGGCAAGGAGGGGGAGGTTACTTCAAGCCCAGCACCTCAGGCATTGCTGGATTGCATTGAATTTAGTTGAATTTCAATGACTGATGATACATGTGGTATTGACATAATCAACTAAACTTTCATTGATAATTTCGAGGTCATGCTGTGTGATGCTAGAAAGTTGTAATGGGTCAAAGCCAGGGCTTTGGTTTTGCTTATGTGAGATGAAATTAACAATAGCAAGATTACGTAGGAACCTCAGGGGGCAATGAGTGTGTGTTAAGAAGGGAGGGGCAATTGAGGAAAAGAGGGGGGGGATAATTGCACTACTCAAAGAATGCAATCAATGTCACGGACTTTTACATGTAGGAATCGCTGTGTGTATTCTCAAGAACGACAAAATAAATAACATTTAAAGGGAAAAAAAAAGAGAGATAAGTTTCCTCAGAAACTCACCAGGGCAGTTCTACCCTGTTCCATGGGATCCCTATGCAGGGACATTGACTCAGTGGCAGTGAGTTTGTTTGCTTTGGTCCTTTGAAGCATCAAAATGAACAAACAATGAAAACCTGACCTCTAGAACCAACTTGACAGAATGAGTGTGTCTGCAGTGTTTTTATATACTCACATTAGCAAACTGTAAGATCGTCTTTTCTTTTTTTGCATACTATCTGGGGGGGAGAGGGGGGAGGTGGTGTGTGTGTGTGTGTGTGTGTGTGTACACACAAATGAAGGTAAGCAAAGTGAGATAAAAGGAGGTACAGGAGGTTCCGGAGGTGGATGTGGCCAACTTGAGCTTTTCTGAAATCTGGCTCTGATTCAACCCAGTTATTCGAGCTGGTTTAACCACCCCAAATCTGCTTGTTCTTAAGAGTGAGCTCAGTGGGACACCTCTGGAAATGGGATAAGCTGCCAATCTCCTTACCCAAGGTTCCTTTCTTAATTCTCCTTCTGGATCTCTCTGAAAGGCCCACACAACAGGTGGGCCAGTGAGGACAAATCACAGGTAGTTTTGGCCAAAAGCTGTGCTGGTTTTTCCCCCTTAGTTTTGTTGGTGGAACAATTTAGTTTTTCTGTCTTTCAATCTTAGTTCCTTTATTCTTTAGAGCAGGAGTCCTCAAACTATGGCCTGCAGGCCACATGGGACCCACAGAGGACATTTATCCGGTCTGCTGGGTGTTTTTGCAGCCACTGCCTGTCCTGCTTAGCAGCCGACTCATCCTGTGTGCACAGGAATTTGTATATATATATATATATATATATATATATATATATATATATATATATATATATATATATTTAAACTATAGTCTGGCCCTCCAACGGTCTGAGGGACAGTGAACTGGCCCCGTTTAAAAAGCTTGAAGAGCCCTGCTTTAGAGTATGTTTGGTCTGCATCAAGTCCATGTGGCTCAGCTCTTCAAATTCATACTTGTCAATGGTTTAATTAGTTAATTAACAGTCTCCTTAATTGTCTATCACAGGCTATTATTTAATTTTAAAATTATATCGTCAACTGAATTTTGCTTTGGTCTCCCGTCTGTTCTATGAAGGGCGGCAGAGGACATAGCGTTGGGTTATATCAAATGACGGCATGGTGACATGGAGAGGAGTCCGTGGAGGGTTAACCAAAAAGATACAAGAAGAGAGCTGGGGTAGTCTACTTCTGAAAAGTCAGGCAGCCAAAGCCCTAGCATCATAGTTCTACTCTGACAGACAGGAGGTCTCCAGGTTGGAACAGACTCCGAGGCAAATGAGTGGTATTTACCTTGGGGCACTAATTGAAAGAATAGAGGCTCCCAGAACCCACCCACCCCCAAAAAACAAAACAAAAAACAACCCTCTGCCACCAAGTCCATGCTGATGTATAGAGACCCCACAGGACACAGTAGAACTGGCCCTGTGAGCTTGGGAGACAGGTAACTGTTGACGGGAATTAGAAAGTCGTATGAAAAGTGAATTACTGCAACAGATAGATGTCTTTGCAGAGCTGGCGCATTCATTTAATAGCTTCCCCTTCATTTGACGTTCTACTGTTCACTGTGTAGTCCTCACTGTTGGGCTGCTAACTGCAAGGTCAGCAGTTCGAAACCACTAGCCAGCCACTCCGCAGGAAAAAGACAAGGCTTTCTACACCGGTAAGGAGTCATAGTCTGGAAACCCCACAGGGGTAGCGCTACCTTGTCCTGAGAGGTTGCTGTGAGGCGGAATCAACTCAGTGGCAGTGAGTTTGGTGTTGTTTTGTTTTCTTTTGTCCACTCGAGTCCAGACACCGTTTAAGGATTGAGAATGAAATGATGAGCGAGATGTATACGGCCCCTGCCCCCCCCAAGAGCTTTCAGTCCAATTCTTTAGCCACTAGCCGCACATTAAATTATTAAATAGTTAATAATTCAGCCCGTCCGTCGTTTTAGCCGCATTTCAAGGGTCCAGAAACCGTCATGGACTGGACCGTGTAGAATCGGTGAGTTTCCTGCTCGCGGAGGGTTCAAGGGAGAAGGAGCCCTGGCCACAGGTGGCGGACCGCCCGCCCGACCGGAAGCACAGCGCGGGCATTTCCGGGCGCGCCGAGACCACGTAAGGACGTGCAGGTGAGGAGGGCCTGGGCAGGCAGTGTCCAGTCCGGGCGCGCCCACGGGGTGCAAGTCCCCAGTGCCTGACGCCTGGTGGGTTCTGGTCACTCGCCAAGGACAAGCTGAGCCCCTGTCCCCGTCGCTCCCGGGACGAGGCTGAGGAGGGCGCGCGCCCGAAGGGGACGTGCTGCGGGAGACTGCGCAAACCGATAAGTCGGGTGGGAGCGGATCGATCCAAGGGAGGAGGCCGGGTTTGCGTTTTGGTGGCGGTTGAGGGGTTCCCGAAATGACAGGTCAAGTTCGACTCAGTTTGAATTTCCCCTCCAGTGACCAGAGAGGGGGGTGCGTATCTTAGCTCGCTCGGGCCTGGAGCACGAACAGCACGGGCAGAGGTGCCCTTGAAAGCTGTGGGTGGTCAGACGTCAAAAGTTGAGTCTTGCTTTCTTACTGTGTGGCTGGATCCCGGTATTAGAGAGTCTGGGCTTCGGGGGCGCCACTAGGCGTACTCAAACCCGCCACTTTTTAGATAGCAGCCAGCTAACTTCCCTGGGTGCACCACCTATGGACGCCATTGTTTCCTGGGTTGTTAAGTACCGTCCCGTTGCTTCCTGTTCATAGCGACCCTACAACCGAAGGAACCATGCCTGCTCCTGCCCCATCCGCACAGTTGTCCTTCTGTCTGAGCCCGTCTTGTAGCTTCTCGGTTAATCCATCTTGCCATGGGCTTTCCTCTTTTTGCTGCCCTTCTACTTAGTTAGGCATGATGCCCTTGTCCAGGGACCGGTCTCTCCTGCTAACATCCCAAGTACATGAGACAGTCTCGCCATGCTTGCTTTTAAGGAGCATACTGGCTGTACTTCTTGCAAGACAAGTTTGGTTTGTTTTGGCAGTCCGTCCTATTTTCCATGTTCTTCACCAGCCCCACATTTCAAACGCACTGGTTCTTCTTCTGTCTTCCTTGTTCAATGTCCACCTTTCACGTGAATATGAAATGACTGAAAAATCAACGTGGCCCTCAACCAATCCGACCTAGTCCTGGAATTTAGAACTCAAGAGCCTTTCTCAGATCAGGAATGGTTGACTAACCATCAACAGCATAACCAGAAACATCAACCTGTTTAAGGGATTACCATTTGGAAGGCTAAGTAGCAGTGATGTAGCATCTTTTTTATCTCCAGGAAAATCATATTCAACATAGCATCAAGGTCAGTGGCCTTTCTTTAAACCCAAGATAGGAGTGGAGTTTACAATCAGTATGTACTCTTCCACGGGGACTCTTGACTTTTTGGCCACTGGTTCCTAACTTGGAATCTACATTAGGAATTATTTTCCCCCCAAATATTTTTAATCATTTTATTGGGGCTTGTATAGCACTTATCACAATCTATGCATACATCCATTGTGTCAAGCACATTTGTTGCCATCATCATTCTCAAAACATCTGCTTTCCACTTGAGTCCCTGGCATCAGCTTCTCATTTTTTCCCCTCTATCCCCGTTCCCCACCCCGCTCATGAACCCTTGATAATTTACACACCATTATTATTTTGTCGTATCTTACACTGTCCAACATCTCCCTTCACCCACTTTTCTGTTGACTGACCTCGAGAGGAAGTTATATGTAGATCCTTGTAATTGGTTCCCCCTTTCTACCCCACCTTCCCTCCACCTTCCTGGTAAAATCTATTTTTAAAATAAAGTATTCAAACTATATTTAGCATTAAACCAAAATTATGATAATGCTGTATAATATTTTGTTCGGGTTTCTAATGCCTTCCATCTTAAGTATAGTTATTTTAAAATATTTTTATTATATAGATATAACATATATTGCCACTGAATACCAGTTTATAGTGACCCAATATAACATTTCTAAGACTAAATCTTTAAGGGAGCAGACAGTTTCAGCTCTTTCTTGGGGAGCAGCTGGTAGGTTTGAACAGCTGACTTTTCTCTTAACTGTTTCTGCCTAACCCACAGAACCGCCAGAGCTCGTGTATGTGTGTGTTCTCTCTCTGAATAGAAAAACTCACTGCCAACAAGTCGATTCCTACTCCTAGCGATCCTATAGCACAGAGGAGAACTGCCCATATGGGCTCCGGAGGCCATAAATCTTTATGGGAGTAGAAAATCCTGTCTTTCTCCTATCTCTCTGTGTCTGTATACATATATATAATTATTATTATACCTAATATTATGTATGCAATATATAGTGGGTGTTTGTTTATGCCTTATAAAGTTGCCTATTTGTAGACCAAATATTGTTGATTATGTATTACCAGAAGCAGAAGAAAACTACAAATGACCATGATAACTACTGCTTTAAGTTTTATAGAGCCCACACTGTCTTCTACTTTCAAATGTATTGTCTCTATGTTTTGTTGGTACCGTTGCCCTTCTCTTGGATAATGGAAACAAAGAGTCAGAGATAAAGGCCAGTTATATATACATACACCTCTGGAGCTAGTTGAAGGCCAGATGCAGTTCAATTCCTTGCTTCTGGATGAAGAGGGAGGCTGGGACTTGGGCCCCAACCTGACCTCCCCAAGGTGGCAACAATTCCCCAGAGACTATGCTGGCAGTGGGCCAGGACAGACCCAGTGGCATTAATAACAACATGTCCCCACAATGGGTTGAGAATATATTTATTTAACCACTTAATTCACAAATCATCCTGTGAGGTAGATGCTCTTGTTCTTCTGTCCTGACAGGTGGAGCGACAGCTCTGAGAGATTCAGTAACTTACCCAAAGTCTCACACCTTCCAACTGACCCTGCAGGGATGTGCACCCAGGCCCCTCCCCCCCACCCCACCCCCATCCCCCCCGGTGCTCACTGCCTCACCATGCACAGTGCCAGGCCTCTGGAGCTCTGGCCAGTCAGGAAGGAAACCAGGGATCTCAGTAGATAATTTTATTCAAACACAGTAAAATGCAGCTCCTGGGTCCCAGTCCTTTAATAAAGCCATTGATTAAGATGACATCAAGGCAAAATACAGTCTGCAGACTGCGTCTTTGTGAGCCTCTGAGGAAAATGCGGAAACCCTTGTTAGACTTAGAGATTCTTGCAGTCCGCTTGCTGGCTGCAGCCCTGCTGCATTTCTCCCCATCCTCATGTCCGCCCTGTGAAAGGGCAGCTCTGGCACCGCATTGGCGAGCAGCAGACCACTCAGTGAATGCAGGAACTAATCGGGGACGTGCTGTGATGCCGTTAGCCCTTCTGTCAGCAGCTGAGAGCAGATTTGAGATCTTGAATTAGAATCGTATCTGGACTCTCAAGAAGAAGAACTGATAATTAATGCGCACACCAGCTGCCAGGTCAAGTCCAAAATGCCTCTGCTAATTGTTAAACTGTGGATCTCTGTGACCATGGATGGTAAAGATAAGAGATTCACAAAATCAAACCGTCACGAAGCCCGCCACTGCCGATAGCCCAGGAGCCCTGGTATAATCCATACTGATTACCCTGTGAGGGGAGGCACCAGGAGATCAATTTCTACTTCCCGCATGCTTTGAGTCCTTTTTCATGGCTCTCTACTAAGCCACTCTCAAGGCAGATGTGCCCCTTCCTGTAACATGTTTCGCTGCTAAATCCCACCCCAACTCAAGATTCGTCTCCCTCAAGACGTGGCCTTGGCTGGGCTCCTGCAGCACCTTTTCCTCGGTGGTGGGTGGGAGGTGTCATCAAGTTGACTCTACTCCCAGCAAACTCGTGTGTGTGACAGAGTGGAACTGCCCATAGGGCTGCCCGCACTGTGATCTTTGTGGGAGCAGATTGCCAGGCGCGGCGATTCGGACTTCCACTCTTTCAGTGAGCAGCAGAATGCTGAACCATCGATTCGGTTGTGGCACAGTAGGCCAGATACTCCACCTCTTTCTGCCTTAGCTTACTTAGAAGGAGTCAAACAATGGCAGTTGGTGGTATAGAGGCTTAGCTTTGGGCTGCTAACTGCAAAGTCAGCTTTTCAAAACGCGCTAGCTGTTCCAGGAGAGAAAGATGAGGCTGCCTGCCCCCAGAACGACTGAGCCTGGGAAGCTCTGGGAGCAGTTCTGCTCTGCCCTTCAGGCTTGAAATGAGTCAGACTCGACTTGGTGGCAGTGAAGTGGCGCTGCTGGGAAGCGCTGCTAACCACAAGGCAGGCGGCTCTAATCTACCAGCACCTCTTTGGGAGAAAGATGAGGCTGGCTACACCCATAAAGTTTTATAGTCTCTGAGACCCTATACAGGTTCCCTATGGGTCAGAATCCACTCAGTGGCAGGTAGGTGTGCTTCTTGTGTCAGTGTGAAGATTGAGTGCACAGGTGCATACAAAGTATCCAGCTACTTTTTCTATTAAAGATGTTCTATGGGAAACAGTTCATTTAGTTGATCCAGCCCAACTATATTTCTTAAGCAGTTTTTACTCATTCCTTGTATTTTTCAGTTATGCTAACTGGTCACAGTGTAGATATTCAAGAAATATTTGCTCTCTTAATTGATTAAAGACCTTGGTGGGTTGGCTTTGGGGTTTGACTGTATACTGATAGTGTTACATTACAGATGTTTTCCTCATTTGAGTGGGAGCCAACTCAACCCCAGACCTCTGAACTCACTGCCCTGGAATGGACTCCAGCTCATAGCAATGCTGCAGGGCTGAGAGGAATGATCCCTGTGGGTTCGTTTCGGAGGCTGTAAATCTTTTGGGGGAGCAGACAGCCTCATTTTTCTCCCAAAGAGCTGCTGGTGGCGTTGAACTGCTGTCTTTGTGGTTAGCGGCCCCATGTGGTTGAGCAGCCACTCCACTACCAGAGCTTCCTGAGGACAAACTAGAGTAGTGTTTCCCAGGTTTTATTTTTTAACTTAATCCTGCAGATCTCAGATATTATGCATGCCTTCTCTTTCCTGCCCCCTGCTACCAAGTCCATGGTCAAATTGGGGGATTGAGCAGGCAGTCCTTTCAACAGCTGTTTGTGTTCTGTTGTAATGGTTTTTTGTCTTGTGCGTCCTCTCTGAGTGTTGGTCCTCGCTGCCTGAGTTGAGGTGGATGAGGCATCAGGAGGCCGCACCAGGCTGGCAAAAATGAGCGGCGTGTGTCAAATATCTGTCCCCTCATACCAGACCTTTGTAGAAGTAACGCAATTACCCCACTCCCACCCCGTCAGACAGTGTTCCAGTGTTGGTGTTTTAAAAAGTTGTTTTTAATGCATCACGCCCTGAGACAATTTTGGGTGCACGTGGTATTGGTATCTGTACACCCATATATGGAAATCTAGGTGTCAGCTTCCTATGCAGAGCACCTTACCCAGTGCCTGACTTGGTATGCGAAGGGTGGACACTTGAGGTCCACCTGCCTGATACTACTGCCCAGGTGGCCTTTTCCTTCGGTCGGGAACCCTGCATATAAAATGGATATTGGTAAAGGAGAAAGTATGTACTTATATGACAGAAATGCCTCTTTCTAATGCCTCTTTTGAGTCTTGTGGGGACTCCAAATGGTTAGCATGTGTTAGCTTGCTGGAGAGACAGTAGTCTACCCAGAAGTGTTAGCATGTTGGAGACAGAAGTCGACCTGGAAGTGCCTTGGAAGAAAGGCCTGGTGACCTGTTTCCAAAGCTCAGCAGTTAGAACCCTTTGGTGGAGTACTTGAACTTGGCTGCACACGGACGAGGTCACAATGAGTTGGCATTGATTTGTGGGCAACGGGCGAGTGCTCCTTCTCGATAAAGCAGTCTCTTCCTTGGCCGGCTGTGCATCCAGTCACAGGAAAGCAGCAGAAGTCGAACCACTCACCTCAGCTCCAGTGGGACCCCTCGTTCTGAGAATCACTGCACTTTGTTGCTGGATGTCACCAAGGAGACAGTGGGATGTCCCCCTAGGGTTTTCTAGGCTGTTATCTTTATGGAAGCGGATCACCTAAGGTAGACTGTGGGGTCTGGCCAGCGTCTTCAACAAACAACACGAGGATCCTGAATTAAAATTCCAGGTTCTTTTCTGGACATGGAGCTGCCGTAGGCCTGAAGCCTGGGGCACTTATGACCTGCACACAAGGAGGTTCCCTGAAGGAGATTTTTCAGAGCATGGTGGTGCCACAGTGGTTTAGGGCTGTCTGCTAGCAGGAAGGCTGGCAATTGGAGCCCCGTCGTGGCCCCGCAGGAGAAAGACCTGCTGCTATAGAGACTGGGAAACCCCATGAGGACACTTCTATTGTGTCACCTGAAGTTGCTGTGAGTCAAAAATCCACTGGGCAGCACCGAGCACCCAGCACACACACACGCACACACACTGACCAAATGCCTCTTGGTGGGGTCAGGTAAACAAAGTCACATGGACAGTGGAACCCATCCCCCATCCCAGTTTCCATTAGGAAGTTTTCCTCCCTAAAATAAAACAAAGCAGAGGCCAGGGGCTTAAGTGGCGAGCAAATGTTTTGAGAATGATGAGGGCAATGAATGTACAAATGTGCTTTACACAATTGATGTGTGTATGGATTGTGATAAGAGTTGTATGAGCTCCTAATAAAATGATTGATAAATAAATAGGTAGATAGATAGAACGAAATCCGTGAGTCAGCTTTGAAGAAGTTGAGCTTCAGTAGTCGTCTAACGTGGTTGGGTTTTGTTTGTTTGTTTGGATTTGGATGATCTAAAGGTAAAATAATACTTCCACCCACCTGAACTTCTTTAAAACACTGCCCAAATAAACCAGAATGTGGGGAAGCTACTGGAGAGTTCGCCTCCCTTTATCCTTGAGTTTGGGAGCCCCGGTACGGCAACAGTTAAGCATTCAGCGCTCACTGAACCCACCTCCAGGGAGAAAGGCCAGGTACTCTCCTTCCATAGATTACATCCTCGACACCCCATGGGAACGAGTTCTAGTCTGTCACATGGGATCACTGAGTTAGACTTCGTTCATGGCACCAAACCATAGCAACAGAATTGAGTTGGCTCTTTCCACAGCCAGGTGCCTAGAACAGGTACAATACCTGCTAAGCAAGGGGACACGTCCCATTTAAGGGTCATACCGTCCCTGATAGCATCCCAGAGAAGAACAGCCTTTCCAGAGGACACAGCGGAGAGCCAGTCCAGGGGAGTGGGGTGCAGGCCTGTCACCGCCCGCCCCCTCTGTCTGGCCATTCCTGTTCCTTCCATGTCCATGGGGGGCGGGGGGGGGGCGCATTAGAAAGAAAGCCTCCAGACCAAGTCCGGGCAGCGAAGCTTAAGCACATCTTCTCCCCCTCTGCCCTCTCTTCAACTTGGGGCCCTTCCTAATTGCCCCCTCTCCAATATGAGTCCTTTGATGGAGATAATTACTTGAGAGTCTCCATTTATTTCTGGGTCGAGACAGGAATGTGAGGAAGTGCGTTGTTCTCTGTAATGGACTGGGCTCACACAGAAGAGTTCTGTGCTCTGGCCCAGCCTCTCTTGAACCCTCTTATCAAGCTGTCAGGGTCAGGTGACCCCACTTCCTGTTGGAAAACATGGGCCATTGAAGCAGCAAGATTCGTAGAACCGAGACGGGGAGCGCTCGCGTCCCAGAATGCAGTCGCAGTCCGCGCTTCCCTGAGTGGTCACAGGATAACCCCTCAGTACTTTGTATATTCTTACATCTGTAAACTGTAAACATGGCACACTGGGATTAAACAAACAAACCAACAATGATCATCAATTGGAAATTTGTCTAGTCATTCCCCTATTAAAATTTTTTTATTATAAACTAGGTGGGATCACCAGCTTCATATTCAACAGTTTAAATTCCTGATCAAACCCCCCTCAGTAGTTCACCCTTCATCTGCCCCTCGGTTGCTGGTCTCCCGCTCCCTGTTGGGGGTAAATAGCATCCATTACACCCAAGTTAACAGCATCCCTTGTCTAGACCCTTGTCGTCTCTCCTTTGCCTTGAGTGGACATTAAAAACAACAACAACAACAACAACAGGAAGGACATTTGCAAAATGACAAGTGTCAATGAAAGGACTCATGTGCTTAATATCCCAGAGCCTGTTGTCCTGAGAAGGCCACTGTATGACAAGCCAATATCAATTATATACTCTAATACCAGCAGGAAGATCTTCTTATCTTTAATTACAGGAGGAGAGACCCAAGATGTAATTAAACTGCCGATGGTTCACCTGGAGTTTCCAGGCAGACTCTGTGGCTAGAGAAACTGCTTTTCCAACCTAGAATGGTGGCATTTCATGTAAAGGACAATATTTCAAACCCATCCCGTTTCAGAAAATGCAGGTGCTGGGGGTTTCCACAGCCCGGGGTACAGGTTAGTTTTGTAGTACAGACAGAATGGTGGCATTTCATGTAAAGGACAATATTTCAAACCCATCCCATCTCAGAAAATGCAGGTGCTAGGGGGTTTCCACAGCTCGGGCTGCAGGTTGGGTTTGCAGTACAGATAGCCAGCAACGGTGTGAGCAGCCGAGTGCCCCGGGGCTGCCTTGCTTGGCCGGGCCTCCCAAGCTTTCTGCCTTTGATAGGATGCAGTCTTCTGGCATGTTTTCCTTCTCTGACAGGCTCTTGCCCTACCCAGGTCCCAGCTTCCACAGGCTATGTCCCGTCCCTGTGCCTATGGCAGACGAGGTGCCCTAGACCAGAATATGCAGAGATCACAAGGAACTCTGTTGACTTCCGCACGCGGCACTGCAGAGCTTCTGTGGCTGCCTGGCTTGCCTCACCCATCAACAGGAGTTCTTGGCACTCCGGCCTGGGCCAGGCACTAAGCCAGCTCCTGCAGGGAGGATGAGCCCCGGGCCCAGGCCGGCCACAGGCCTGAGTGCTAGACATGCCTTGTGCGTGGTAGGTGCTGTGGAGCAGACATAGGGTATTGTGAAGAGGCCATGCCCCAGGCCCAGAGGTTTCCAAAGGCCTCCTTTTTTTTAATTTTGAGGTTGTTTTGGGAATTACCTTTTTACATTTTCTGGGTGGCAGAGGGTGGAGGAGTGGATTAGTTTACAGAAAAGTTGCTGCTAAGATAGCGCAAAGCATGCCTCTATTTGTCCATTCCCCAGTTTTCTATAGGGTCAGCACTTCACCTAGCCGGGGTGCGTTTGTCAAAACTAAGGAATTACTATGGGAGCTTTGTTAATTAAACGCCAGGCTTTATATGGATCTCACCAATTTGAGAAAGGCCTCCTTGAAGTGACATGTCAGCAGGGAATTCAGTTTAGACTGGCAACCAGAGCCAGAGAAATGTTAATAGGCAACACTTGTGTGTTGGCCCAGAAGGCTGGAAGAACTTTGGTCCATTTAAGGAACTGTTAAGAATTGAGAGTGCTTGGCGCCTCGGAGAGGTGCCATGGAGTGGGCCAAAGAGCCGTGGAGGCATCTCTTGATGGAACCAAAGCTCCAGCCAGCGAGACTGTCGCTCTCTTGTTCTTGTTGTTTGGACGTTTTCCCGTATATGAAATCCAGGCTCGGCAAGTCCATAAAGACAGTTGTTGGAGTCACCGTATCTTAGGGCATGGCAGGGCAAGGTTGGGGGTCAGTGGGGCACTAATGACAGTGAGCACCAGGAAGAAGAACATGTCCTGTAATTGACTGCGGTGAGGAGTGTACAGCTTCTCTAATAGGACTGAACTGTTGAATTGTATGATATGTGAATTACATGTCAATAAAACTTTGAAAAACAGGAAAGTTATATGCAAGTTTAGAAAATATATTGCAGGATGTGTACTAAAAATCTTACTCTGTTTCCATTATGAAAATATAACTTTTCAATTATTTTCCCTTACAGTAATTTTAATATCCTTCAAGTTCTGTTCTAAAATATTGTGCACTACTTTTATGAAGCTGGGTGGATCATACGACTGTGTTGTAGTCAGGGATAAAATTATGGAATTCAAGAAAAAAAGATGGATAATGTCCATCAACACATGGAAAAAGACATTTTGTTCACCACCTAGAACAGATACCCAGTAATCTCCAGAAGTAAGTCTAGATCATGGAAGCATTCTCAGTAAGAAAATGCAGAACCTTGAAATCTTCTGCAACTCGGCATCATTCATAGTCAAAGTTGAAGAAATGAAGAAATGTTGTAGAAATTTGCACCATCCCTTACCTTGGCCCGAGATGTCTTTTTGTGCGGCCAAGTTAATGTAATCTTTAAGTTGGGTCATGTTGGAAGATCTAGGGAAAGATGCTTTTCTAGATCACGCCAAGGTTATTGACCCTGAACCTTGATCTAGCCCACCATGTGTGATTAAAAAAAAAACAGACCCAAACGTGTAAACATGTATAAACAGGGGTGACATAGTTAAACACACTAATAGAGACCCACAGATCCCTGGATGGGATGCCCATTTCACAACCGGCTTGTCTGAAGGCAGCTTCAGTGTTGACAGAGTTGACCAGGACCTAGTGTCCTATCACACAGTGGCTTGTTACCAAGGGTTGAGGTCGCAGCTGTTCAGATAGGCCGCAAGTACTAAGCAGGACCGATGCATATTTTCTGATGGCCCTGGGATTTTTCCAAACTTCTAGGTGACCCTCCCTTCCCAGTGGTCCCTGTATCAATAATGCGCTCCTCCTGGATTTAGCCCAGTCGCTCTGGTGTCGCTGCTGAGTCCCGCGATCGCTCGCCATTCCTGTGGAGAGAGAGAAAAAGAAATCGCAAAGGTTCCACTTCTAGAAACCTTATTGCGGCTGCTCTTATCACTTACATCTAATCGCCATTTCAGTTGAAATGAGATACAGGAAACCCAGAAATAGCCCGTGTGGGTTGTTAAAAATGATTGTTATTACCTCAAGCTCTGTTGGAGCGACTGTTGCCTTTTTTTCTTCTTCTTTTTGAGCTTCTGTTTCTAACCTTATTTCTGGTCAACCACGAAAGAAAGTTGCTCAGGAAATGTCTTGGCACGTGTTGGGAAATGACACACGCTTCACTAAGCTCTCCACTTGCTGACGGAGACTCTGGTTGCTGATCATTAACCATCACTTACATCCTTGACTCCTCACCAGACCGCACTGGGGCTCTCTTTAGCCATAGATTGGCTGGTGACACCGAGGCCCTGGTCTCTTGCCTGTCACCACCAGAGTTGTCTTCGGAATTGACAGATGAACTCATCATGGCCGTTGGTAACTTCACCATTGGCACACAATCCAGGGATCCGCGGAGAGTCTATTAGTGTGTTTAATTACATACCTCTGGTTACACATGTTTGTTTGAAAAACCGGAAGAGCAGGATTTGAGACTGGGGCCATGTAGATAATAGTTTGCTGTCGCCACTGGAAATATTCAGGTTGAAAGATGCCCATTGCCCACACCTGCAGGCTGTTCATGGCATAGGTCGTAGATTGGGTGTCAAAGAATTGACATTTTAAGCCACCGGCAAGTCATCCACGTGAGTCACGAGCCCCAGAACAGGACTTCTATGGAAGTTGTGTTAATATTCAAGACTCAGAAAAACTTGCAAAACTGGGATCTGACCAACTGTAAAGTCATTGGCTAGAAACCACGTGTGAGTGTCTGGAATTGGTTCTAAAGTGCAAAAGGCGCCAAAGACACACCGCCAGTGTCAAGTTCTGGGTTCGTCTGCCCCAGCCCCGGCTTATCCGTGGCACACGAACTAGAAAGCCTTGGCACAGCGTGTCTTCCTCCAGGAGCCTTGCCAAGCCTTCCTTCCAGTGGCTTCGTGCACAGTATGGCTCATGATGCGTATCCCCAGCCTCCTGATTTGCTAGAAGCCACCTTTTCAGCCCTGGTGAGTTAGGGCGACTATTGAGGACATAACCCTTGTCTGCGTTGCTGTCATTCTGCCTTGTCTGTGGCAGGCCAATGGAGAGACCAAAGGCATGGGACTGATCTGTGTGTATCACATTAGAGGATATGGGCCTTTCACAGGTGCGAGAGTTTCCTCAGTGACTAGCAAGTCATTATGTATGCAACAGGTGAGAACCCCAAGATTTCCCTGGACCATCTCCAAAAGGTGGATGGAAACTCATAAGGCCCAACATATTTGTTCTGTTCCCGAAATGCCTCTGAGTCAGTCCTTCCCAGGATCCTAATCCTTTTCTGCTATTTGCCCTGTGTGTCTCTTTCTGCCTCTGCCTGTCTGTGTCTGTTCTCTCTCTCTCTTGCTCTCTCTCTCTCTCTTGCTCTCTCTCTCTCTCTCTCTCTCTCTCGCTCTCTGTCTATATATTCCTCACTCTCGCCTGCTTGCTCTCTGTGCATGCTCTCCTTCTCTCTCCCCCTCCCCACCCCCTTCTCTGGCTCTTACACATGCCACAGTTTAAAAAATTGATAGTGAATCACTCAGCACACAGCTCTTTGTGCTCTGAGAAACAAAGGTTTTCGTGTATTGGAAACAGATTCCTCTCTCCAAACACGTGACCACTCACTCACTCACTCACTCACTTACTCACTCACTCACTCACTCACTCACTCCCGCACTCACTCCCCGTAGGTGTTTGTTGATGTGCACGGCTCCGTGTGTGGCTAATCTAGACTTGGCATTTTATAGACCATGAGGCGAAGTTTCCATTCAATGACAGCATGTGTGTCTGCTTGCTCTTTCTCCCCAGATGAAATCATGCACCAGGACATCGTGCCTCTCTGTGCTGCCGACATTAAGGACCAGCTGAAGAAGCGATTTGCATACCTGTCTGGTAAGTGCGGAGAGCCATTGTCAGGTGGGGTCGGGGTGGAGCAAGGCTCAGTTTTGTTGGAGATTCCCCCACCCCACCCCTAGTACTAATTCTTGATAGCTAGTCCTTGCGTGGCCTTAGCTCATCAATTCATGCCACATGGCTGAAGCGTGGAAAAAGGCTTATGATGGGGCATACAGTCTACGTTTTCAGTTCATTTCCATAGAGCCAAGTAAGTGACTTCCGTGATCGTGGGTGAAGCAGGGCAGCTCTGGGCTAGTTGGCAAGAGTAGGAGAAACATCTCGTCTCGGGGTTGGTGTCTCCCAGGAAGAAGCATGGCGGATGTCAGACAGTGTCCTGGGGCAGACACTGCCCTGGCAGCCCCTAGTTGTGGTCCCTAGAAGTCTCCACCATCTTCCTCTGTGCCACCGAAAAATTGGTAGAACTGGCTGACCAAGGTAGCATCCTATTGCTCTTCTTGCTGTGTGCCGGTGCTGGGAAGGGCTGTTCTGACTGAGAAAAGGCCCACTGTCTACCTGCACCATCCGCTGAGGGAATGTTCCAGAGAGCCAGCGGCTAAAGAGCAAGGAGCTAGGCACTCCAGCAGTAGGGTCTTTGGCTCTGTGTGGCTGTTGCTGCTGTGACGTGCCCAGCCCCTCTCCTAGCTGCCGCTCCTCCTCCTGGGTTCCGGTGTTGTCAGTCTTGAGTCCTGCACTAGTGGAAACCTGCTGAGAGTATGCCTGCCCTGTCACACAGTTCCATCCAAGTGTAACAAAAGCTGCAGGGAACCTATCTGTCCTCCGTGGGGTGTTCTCTGCCACCTTTCTTCTTCTTGTTATAATTTATTTTTCTTGTTGCTGTCGACACTATACACAGGACAGCTTGCACCAGTTCAGTAATATGCACATTCAGTGCTATGTCACTTTTAAATCTGGACCAAACTGTCAGGTAAGACTCATGAAATAAGTATCTATGTCCATAAACATACATGCATACATACAAAACTAAACCAGAATCACTGCCTTTGAGCCGCTGCTGACTCATAGCAACTCTATAGAACGGGGTAGAACTGGCCCTGTGAGTTCCCAGGACTGAAACCCTTGACAGGAGCAGAAAAGCCAGTCTTTCTTCCAAGGAGCAGTGAGTGGTTTCAAACTGCTGACCTTGCAGTTAGCAGCCCAGCACAGGGGGCTTAAAGATTGTGGGGAGATGGAATAGGAAATGATGGGATTTTTCCATGAATGTTTTGAAACTCATATATACTGATACATAACATAATAGGTTCTGTGTGCTGTATGTGGAACAGATAGTTTCTGACTTAAGATGGGATTCTGTTCTGATAAGTCTCTCATAAGCCAGTTCTGATAGAGTCAAATAACTTTTTTTTCTCTTCTTGGCTTTTATTATTAGTATCTTTATAGATCCAGTCTTAATCTTTGTGGGTTGGAAACATTACATGTATATTTACCAAACTCCAAACCAAGGTCACTGCTGTTGAGTCAATTCTGATGGAGCAGAACTGCCCCTGTGGAAGTCTGGGGCTGTGAATCTTTACTGGGGTACAAAGCCTCATCTGTCTCCCTCGGGGCAGCTGCTGGGTTCGAACTGCTGACCTTACAGTTCACAGCCCACTGAAGAAGAGTTGTCACTTGTCCTTTTTCCAGTGCAAGGTCTCGGGTCGCCTGGAATATCCCTGGGAACATTTGTTGGAGTTCTCTGTGTACCTCTTTTATTCTTTATCTGTTTCTAAATAACATCTTACTGCTTCCCAAATCTGCCTATGGACTGAGCAAAATCATCCTTGCCTGGGGCCATGTTTTCAAGTGAGCGAAGCTCCTCATTTTGGTTAGAGAAACTCTAACTCTGTAGAGAAAACCCAACAACTTCTCACCTTCTTCTTCCCCATTATTTCTTTCTCCTCTGGTATGTCTTCCCCATTTAAAATCCATTAAGTCCAAATGTGGCATTTCCCCTTCTTCTGAATCTAGGAGCCATTCTGCATTGGTAATACCAGGTTCTGATCATATTGTCCTGATCAAACACTTGGAGCAGTGGTTCTCAACCTGTGGGTCGTGACACCTTTTGGGGTCGAATGACCCTTTCACAGGGGTGGTCTGATTCATAACAGTAGCAAAATTACAGTGATGAAGTAGCAACGAAAAAATTGTATGGTTGGGGGGGGGGTCACCACAACCTGAATAGCTGTTTTAAAGGGTCACGGCATTAGGAAGGTTGAGAACCAATGACTTATAGCATGTTTACGTAACTCAGCTCCCCACCCCACTCCACCCTCATTTCCCTGCATGAATGTTTATATCAGTTCCCCTGAGGAGGAGCGGTGCCGTGTTTCGTTCAGATGCACTTAGGGTGCACCACCGTAATGCTAATATGCCATCCGGTGGGACTGCTATGCCGGAAAGGCCAGAGTTTGTGTATGTTGAAAGCCTACCCAAGAGGGAAAATGCACATACGTATTTCCCACTAAATACAAATGATCAGAAAGTGGGACTGTGTCCTACTAAAGATGGAAAACTCACAGGACCCAGAAAAACAAGGCAAACAAAAACTATACCAAACCCACCACCACCGAGTTGATTCTGATTCAGAAACCCTATGGGACAGAGTAGAACTGTCCCTGTGGGTTTCTGAGACTAATTTTTTTATGGGAGTAGAGAGCCGCATTTTGTTCCCGCAGTGTAGCTGGTGGTTTCCATTCGCTGACCTTGTAGTGAGCAGCCCAACCAGTACACCACCTGTGCTCTAGAAAGCCAAGGCAGCATCTTCCAATTCCAGTTTTCATGAAATTCACTCTGCATTCCTTTTCCTGTCAGTGAGGGAGCATCTAGCAATGAGAAACATGAAAGAAATGCAGATGCTTAGCATATGAGGGATGCACAATAAACAGATAAAGGCTCCACTGGACCTCGCTTTCGCAGTACGCATTTCCCACTAGGCGAACTTCAAGCAACCTGCTCTGAACTCGTGTAACCAGTGGCATCACCTGGGAAGGTTCTCTTATCACAGTGAATTTTTCGTAAAAACAGTTTCACTCAAACCTCATTTTTTTTCTGATGGCTGACTTAAGAGAACAGTGTGCGACTATGAAATTTTGTTTCTGGCTCAGGAAAAATGCCACAGAAAGTGTTGTGATGTTGAACACAGCTCACAAGGACTGCGCTATGGGAAAAACGCAAGTATACGAGTGTTTTTCTTGTTTCAAAAAGGTACGATATCAATTGATGACAACCTCATTCTGGATGCCCATCAGCTTCCTGAATGGATGAAAATGTTGATAAAATCCGTGCACTTGTGTTCAAGACCAACGGCGGACCATTGAAGAGACGGGGAAGTTGTCTGGACCATCTTGAAGCTCAGTTCAGCAAATTTTAATGGAAGATTTGGGAATGAGAAAGATCACAGAGAAATTTGTGCCTCGGGTTCTGACTGACCAGGAAAAAGAGCATCAAGTGGAACCATGCCGTGCCTTGAAAGAACAGCTCTGAAGTGACCCAGATGTTTTTTCCAAGGTCATTACTGGTGACAAGACATGGTCTGTTCTTATGACACCAAAAGCAAACATCAACCAGACCAGTGGAAGACGCCATCGTCACCTCACCCAAAAAAACGCTCATCAAGTGGAATCAAAGATCAAGGGGACGCTCATTTGTCTTTTGGATGTGAGGGAAAGTGTCCTTTGGAGTTCATTCCACCAGGTCAGACTGTTAATCAAGCTTTCTATTTAGAGGTTCTGAAAGGATTGCTTAACAGTGTGGGACAAAAAAGGCCTGATTTATGGCAGATGGAGGACTGGTTTTGCCACCATGACAATGCACCTGCTCACGCAGCCATCTCAGTGTGCCAGTTTTTGGCAAAAAACAGGATACCTCTCTTGCCCCATGCACCGTACTCGCCTGACCTCACTCCATGTGACTTCCAAGAATGAAGAGGGACTTGAAAGGACAGCAATTTGATGACATAGGAGAGGTGAAGGGAAAAATAACAAGGGAGGTGCTGTCAGCCATCCAAACAGATGAGTTTGAAAAATGTTTCCAAGAATGGAATCACAGATTTGACAAATATATTAAGTATAATGGAGAGTATTTTGAAGGGGATAAGGTTGTTATGCTAAAAATTTAAATACATAGCTTTGAAAAAAAATCCAGTTTTCTTTGGGTACCCCGTTGTACTCAGCAGCTAACTGAAAGATTTCGGGGTCAAGTGTACCCCGAGGGGATGCAGAAGAAAGAGCTGATCATCTGCTAAAAATGCAGCCACGGAAGTCCCATGGCACACAGAACCCCTCTGACACACACGGAGTGCCATGCGTTGGCATCCACTCTGTGACAACTGCTTTACTGGTAGCACAAGGAAGAAATGCATGTTCAGGGGCTTGGCCTTCCCACTTACCACTTTTCCCCCATCTAATAGCTGGGGCCGTCTTTTCCATGGTGGTGGAACAGCACGCCCCCACCATACACCTGTGAACTAAAAGAAACAGCCTTCCACCCCCACTGGGTGTGGCCTGGCCAGGCTGCTTCCCCCTTATTTGCCTGTTGCTGCACGTCCCTGCAGCTGCTCCTCCAGCCCTGGGAGGTTATGGCAAACCCAGCCCAGAGGGCTGCTTACAGGCACATGCAATCTTAGTAGAGGTGTCCCTCCCGGAGTCAGCAGAGGGGGAGCGCATCTTAGATGGCAGGTTTTATCTCAATCTAAATGAGCCACGGTGGGATTTTCAGCCTCAGAAGCGGAGCTTCTGAGATGCTGTGTCAACAGGGGGGATAGCTTTCTTGCTTTCCATAGTAGTGGGAGGACTCCGAGGACCCAGGTGCTGAGTTGATGGGGGAAAGAACTGGGAAACGGGGTGTGCTTTTGGAAATCTGAAGATCTCCCCAGTGTGCGAGTGGCTGTGAACATCAACATGGCTCGTGGACCAGCTGGCGAGACGCTTTGGAACGTGTGTGTGTAGCCTCCTGTGCTGGCTTCTTCTACTCTCCCCCGATCTCCACCGCTTTCATGGCCTGGACAGACTCCTGGCTTGCATACACTGAGGGGTCCCAACTTCCGGCCCAAGCCTTGACTTTCTCCACAGCTGTCTATCTACCTGCCCCTTGACATCTCCACTTGGCCCTCCTGCAGAATTCTAGAAGAAACCCCAAGATGTTCTTCACATCCCATGTAGCCTCCTCCCATCTTTCTGTGCACACTCTTTTTCTCAGCTATGCAACCAGACAATGGCCCATGCGCTGCTGGGAGAGGCGTTCACGACTCTCATGAAGGACCTCCAATGGGTTGACTGGAAGCACGGAAGGGAATCTGAACCCATGAGGCAAACCTAAAACAAGGAACGGGGACTTTCCTGGCCTGAGAGGCCACATAGGACGAGGAGTCAATATAAGGGACCTTCTCCACGGCTGGTTTTCAGATGGAGGAGGCGCGTGTTGAAAACATGAGTGGTTTCCAGGCATGAAGAAGGGTTTCCAGTTGTCCACCAGCAAGAAGCCAAAGCCGTCACTCCTCTGTTTTCAAGAACCTGAATTGTGCCAGCAAGCTGCACACTTGGAAAAGAACTCCAAGATTCCCAACCAGGGTCTGATCGAAGCCTGTGGCAGTCTGAGCAAGAACCTGGCCAGACCCTTCCCTGGCCCACAACGTCTGGAGCTAATCAGTGAGTGCTGTTTGAAGCACTGCCCTATGTTTGGGATTATTTATTATCCATAGGCAGCTAAAGCAATATCTTAAAATGTCTACCACTGTCTCACTCTCCTGTTCCGAAGTCTGGATCGTCCTGAGTTTTCATCATTCTTCTCACGGCCAACCGAGTCCATGCCGATGCACAGCAACCCTATAGGACAAGGTAGAACTGCCCCTGTGGGTCTCAGAGACTGTAACCCTTTGCGGGAGTAGAGAGCCCTCGTTCTCCTATGAACCCGCTGGAGGTTTCAAACCTCTGACCTTGTATTTAGCAGCCCAGTTCATAACCACTACGCCACCAGGGCTCCTAGTGTTCATCCCAGTTCATGGACCCTAAACACCCAGGTTGGTCATTCAAAAACTTGGAGTCTTCCTCTTTTTCTCACATACGACACCCAGTTTATTAAGAAATCCTGGGTGTTATACTTTGACAATGTAAGGAGAGGCTGGCCTGTTATCTCCTGCTGCTACCCTGGCTCAGGGATGTTGTGTCATGTTGTTGATCTGAGCCATCGAATCCATTCTGACTCATCTTGCCCTGTGGACAACAGAGCAAAGCAGTGCTCAGTCCTGCCCCGTGCTCACACTGGTCGTGTTTGAGCCCGTTGTTGGCAGCCACCGTGCCAGTCTCTCCTAGCGAAGGTCTTCCCTTTTCCACTGGCCCTCTGCTTTACAAAGCACAGTGCCTCCAGGGCTTAGTCTCTCCCGATAACACGTTCAAAGTGCGCACGACAGAGCCTCACCATCCTCGCTCCAAGGAGCATTCTGACTGTACTTCTCCCGAAATAGGTTTGTTCGTTCATCTGACAGTAGTCCACAGGACTTGGACTGTCCAGAAGATCCGAGTGGTTGCTAACTGGTTCTGACTTCCTCCTTCCTGTCCACTGCTTGACATTCCTCTCTCTGGAGCCTTCCTGAGCCTCTGAAGTCAAACCCAAACCCTGCATGGACTCCCGTGTCTCGGAATAAACAACCAAATCCTTCCCTTGCACAATCAACTGATAGCCCAGTACTGTCAACCTCTGGGTTACCTTTATCCCTGGGTGTGACCTCCTCCTAGACCCCTTCGTCTGCCTGGCCACCTCCACACTGGTCTGCTCACTGCTGCTCCTGCATAAGCCAGCCTGGGCCTTTGCCCTGCCTCTTCCCTCAACTCGTCCCCACCTCGTGTGGCGACTTTCCGTCGCATCTCCTTCAGTCTTTGCTCAAATGCACCTTCTCAGTGACAAGACCCTCCCTGACCACCCTATGGAAATTGCTCCCTCTGGCACCCCAGCTCCCTGGCCCTGCTTTGTGGTCACCGCTTAGCACTGTCTAACATACCATATGTTTGTTCTGTTGTTTTTTCCCCATGTCAGTCTCTTCCAGCAGGCTCTAGGCTGATGAGGCCGGGTTCAGTGTCTGTCCTGCTCACTGCTGCATCCCAGCTCCACGAACAGTGCCTGGGCCACACGGGTGCTCCCCAAATGCCTGCTGAATGAGTCTTGTCCCGAGATGTAAATTGTGGTTTCACCTGGCTGCACTTCCTCTCGAAAACAGCACTGCTCTCGGTGATTCTGCTTATTAATGTCTGGAAACATCTCTGAAATGGATTTATTTAAGCCGATGATGTCTTTGGCAGATGTACATGCGTTTTAATGAATGCTCATACTGAATGGGTTTCACAGCTCATTAATCTCCCCTCACCCCCCGACACTCACACACCACCACCACCACCACCACCACCACCACCACCACCACCACCACCACCACCACCCACCCCATTCCGTCCAGCAGTGCTGGTAAGTAACATTAGTGTCCTGTTGTAGCCGGAGCACTCCAGCCTCCTGCCAGAAACACCCTTTGCACCTGTGTTGGTGTCCTGCCTAATTGTGTGATTGAGTTAAGTGTTCAGCTGTGACGGGCAAGGGTGGTGGCCCAAGCACATGCTCATGAGAGTAGCAAGGCTGTCTGCTCCCATAAAGATTTACAGCCTCAAAAATCCATAGGGGGGCTGCTGTCACATCTGACTCGATGGCAGGGGGTTGGTTGGGTTAGTGACCTGTGATGCTGTAACAACTTCCTGTCTGGCAGTTCTAGAGGCCAGAGTCTGAAGTCAAGACGTCCACCTGGGGGTACTTGCTCCGAGAGCTCTGCGGAAGACTCTTCCTGGCCTCGTCCAGCTTCTGCTGTTTCTCGACACTCCTTGGCTGGGGCCGCATCCTCCCACTCTCTGCCGTTGTCCCTCTGTGTCATGTCCTCTACCCTCTGTCTCCAGACCACTTCTGCCTGTCTCTGAGAGACTCACTTCTCATTGCATTTGGAGCTCCCCTGGGTGATCCGCAATGGTCTCTCCAGCTCTGGACGTTCACCTTCAATTCAAAGACCTTTCCAAATAAGATCATGTACACACGTCCCAGGGACTTGAATGTGGACCCGATGTTCAGAGGCCAGCATTCAGCTCCACGTCAGTACTGACACGTTTCTTCGTTTTTGCTGCTTTGCCGGCTCCACCAGAGTTGGTGCTCTTACTCCTATCACACTGTGGATGGCTGAACGTCTGATTGCTGGTTCAAACCAGCCAGCCACTCCTTGGGAGAAAGTGGAGGCTCTCTGCTCCATAAAATTTAAGAGCTATAAGAGCCCCCAATAAAATGACTTTTAATTTAAAACAAAACGCAAAAGAGATTTATAGCCTTGGAAACCCTGTATCGGGTGGCTCTGAGCAAATGAACTCATTGGCTGGGTTTGGGTTTGTTTGTTTCTAACCTGCCCACCTGAAGGTTCGGGCCGCCTTGCTGCACATGAGTGCAATGTGGAGCCTCTCTTCTGGCTGCTGCCCCGTCCCCGCTTACTGCTGTGGGTTGGTCAGGAGGGGGGGGGGGGGGGCTGCAGTCCCTGCACTGGAGCCCGCGGCTTTACAGCCGGGGCCCTGTTTTACTAACTTTCACACAACTCCTTGGTCCACTGGTGCAAAGGATGGCCTAGGTGAAATGTCACTTTTCTCTCTCAAGTTGCTGGGAAGGAATGAGTATCAGCATGGCTTTTCCTTTTGAAGATGAAATGAGTTTTTGTTTTCAGTTCCCTGTGCCCTGAATTTATGCCTTCTTGTCGTCTGGTCGTCTGGTCCTTCGTGTCTGCTTTCCCCGCAGCTTGCATAACGCAGCTTTCCCCGCAGTCGGCATAACGAAGCCACTGTCGGAATGAAGATGTCTATTGTTACCGCATCTCCCTCTTCTTTATCAACACACCACCCCTCAGCTGGCCCTAGAACTTGTCCCAGGTCAATGCCCACACTAAGGGTCAAAATAGGCCTTAGATGTTGGGGATTCTAAACGCATGTATAAAACAGTGAGCAATGAATCCTGAACATCTCTATCCTTGTGCCACCGATGCAGTGGGTTAAAGTTGTCTACCCAGTGAGCAGAGACCACTGTTTGGGAGAGTTGACATGTTGTATCCTTGTCAAACTTGGGAGCACTTGAGGAAGTCTGGCTGGAGTGCTCCTGACAGGCAAGGATGGTGAGGCTTCATCTTACAGACTTTGGGCATGTTATCAGGAGAGACCAGTCTCTAGGGGCCCTCATGCTTGACAAAGTGGAGGAGGAGTGACAATGAGGAAGGACATCGATGAGACGGGTTGACGCAGCGACTCCAACAATGGGCTCAAGCACAGGAACGATTGTGAGGTTGGTGCAGGAGCAGGAAGTGTTTTGCTCTATGGTGCATAGTGTGCTGTGGGTCAGAACCGGCTCAGTGACACATAGCAACACCACCACCAGCAACAACATCCTTATAATGGTATAGGCCCTAAATCCACTTGCTTAATCTTGCGAACTAAGTGACCTGCTAGTCTTCTTTTCCCTCTAAATGTTTGGGATTTGGGTTAAGAGGTGATTGTGTATGAAATAAAAATGTAGAGCTCCCTCCCCTGGACTCTCGATGGTTTTGCCTCTGTAGTACGGAGCATGTTCCTTCTCATTAGCTCCTTTAGTCATGCACCATGCTGAAGGCTGGGGCTGGGGGTTCGGGGCCCAGTCTGGGAGTGTGTCTTGTGCTGCAGTGAAGAGCAGGGCCCCGCGGGCAGGTGCTAGACACACACGTCAATTCGGCCCCTTATTGCTGTGGTCCCATACGAGCTGCCTAGCCTCTCAGACCTTCGGTTCTCCTTGTGATGGGGATGCGAAGACTTCTCTGAAGTGGAGGGCAGATTAAAGCTTGTAGAGGACTTGTTACAGTGCCGAACGTGGACACCAGTCTCAATAAATATGAGCGTGTATGTTTTGTTATAGAGGGAGTTGAGAGCTAGGCTAGGAAGATTGACATCCCCGTTCTTAGTGGCTCTGGGATGTCGGGTAAGGTACAACCGCCTGATACTTCCCTTTCCTGATGCACAGTGGGGATAATAATACTAATAACAGCCCTATAGGGTAGGAAGGCCTAAATGTCTGAATGCCCAGCACATCATGTGCTCAATAAACATTAAATGTCACCACCAGCAAGAGTGGGGGAGTTAGGAAAGCCCAGGTTTTCATCTGATTTCTCTCTAGATGCACAGGCTTCCTCTCAGGGGCCTTACTGTCACTTCAGGTTCATGGCAAGGATGATGAGCTCAGCAGAGGGAGCGCAAGACATACAAGCCGTTATCCTTGGAGTAGCGTTCCAGTCTACTTGAGCTAAGAAAGCTGCACTCACGATTCCTCCGAGAGTCAATAGTTACAACACCTTATGATACTAACTGCAAACTCTACAGAGGACGCTAGACAGAAGAAACAGGATTTGGCCTGGATTTGGGGCACAGGGAAAAGACAGCTCTGGTAGTATAGCGGTTATGTGTTTGGCTGCAACCCACCACCACCAGGTCAACAGTTTGAAACCACTATCCACTCCATGAGAGTAAGACAGGGCATTCTACTCCCATAAAGAGTTGCATCTCTGAAACTCACGGGGGCAGTTCTCCCCTGCCCTGTATGGCTCACTAAGAGCAGCATGGCTCAATGGCAGTGAGTGCGGTGGTGGTGGTGTTTTTAAGGCCTGAGAATGGCTAGCGGATGCCGAAGAGAGGAGAAACATGGGAGCCATAGAATCAGCTCGTGTTTGCATTGACATGATTGAAGTGGTTAAACCAGCGCCAGCTTTGTTTGGTACCATTAGGTGATCTTTCATGTTTTTCTTCTCTGAAGAGAGCATTCCATTCAAGAGATTATCAATATAACAAGTGTATATTAACATAAGACCTAGTGCTGTTGGACGCTGGATGGGCATAAAAGTAGAGAGGGTTTTGTCCCTGCCCGCCCTCAGAAAACTGATAGTAAAGTTGAGTGGGCCGTGGGGCCGGCAGACTCAGCGTCAAACGACAGAATGAGGCAGATACCTAAGTAGGACAGACACTAATAAGTAACAGGTAGCAGTGGAGTGCTGGGGGGAGAATAATTAACTGACCAAAAATGCAGGAAATTGTATTGTGGTCTCTGCTCCCAGGGTTCCAGAGAGAAGTTTCCTGTGCTGGAAACTCATTACCCAGCGACACAAATGTAGCTCTTTTCCTTTCCTTCTTCCTGTGTTCCTAGATAACTTTGATCTGTAAGCATTTGATGTTTCACTCCCTGCACTCAGTATTGCTTCTATAGGTGTATTCCCTTCTGTTTTATAAAGGACTCCTATGTTGCCCCAACACCTGGCCCCACGGTTGCATCTCGGTGGGAAGACCTAGCCACAGAGACTCACCCACCCCCCATAGGACAGGGGAACTGCCCCTGTGAGTTTCTGAGACTGGAACTCTTTATGGGAGTAGACCGTCTCCTCCTTCTCCCAGGAAGCAGCTGATGGTTCTGAACTGCTGACCTTGTAGTTAGCAGCCAATGTGTAACATCTACGCACCAATGCTGCCTCAGCCACAGTGAGGAGCAGCCAAAATGATCAAGCTCTGCAGTGACCTTGAACAGTCCTTGCCCATGGCTTGACATGTCTGAGCCTCATTTTATTTATCTGAGGCTCTCTGCCCTTCTGCCCACCTCGCTAATTGAGGTAGCCTAAGACTGTAGAGGTGCTTTGTTAGTACAAAAGCCTGAGCCAGGACTTCTCACCTGAGGCTTCTTGGCATCTTGGGCCTGGTGGTTCTTTCTGATTGGTACTTTCCTGTGCATTGTAGATGTGTGGCTGGCTCCTGGCACTTAACCACTAGGTGTCAGTAGTGCACACCCCACAGCTACTGGCAAAGTCCAACCGTGTGTCCAGACAGCTCTGAGCTTCTGGCGAAGCTCCCTCCCCTCCTTAGTGAGGAACCACTGGCTTAGGCAGAAGTAAAAGGATCTCTTGTGCCAAGCTGAAGCTGCCATTGTGATGGCCAGTTTTGCAACTTCCCGAATTTTTGACCCACGTGGGTTATTGCTAGGTGCCCTCAAGTTGGTTCTGAGCATATCCACCTGGCACAACAGAACAGAACTCTGCCTGGTCCTGTGCCATCCCACACTTGTTCTGAGACTTGATCCCCTGTTGCAGCCACTGGGCCGACCCATCTCCTCGAGGGCCTTTGTCTGCTATCCTGCCCCTCTCCCAAGTCCGGTCTCCTTCTCCAGGGACGGGTCGCTCCTGCCCTGTACAACGAGTGTAAGATGAAGTCTTGCCATCCTTGCCTCGAAGGAGCATGCTGACTGTACTTCTTCCAAGGTAGATCGGCTTGCCCCTTCAGTGTGTGTCTCCACAGTTCAACAGCATCGATTCTATCGGTGTAGCCCAGGCTTTATCCCACCCCCGCTGTCCCATCGGCTCCCACTCAGCAGCCCCCCTGCAAGGTGGAGTAGAACCCTCCCATTGGGTTTCCCGGGCTGCAAATCTTTGCAAGAGCAGACAGCCTGGTCTTTCGCCCCCAGAGCGCTGATAACAGGCTACCTTTGGAAATGTTCCATTACGAATTTCCACCCACCAAACTGCTTTCTTATCTAGCTGGGGCGGGGGGGGGGGGGGGGGGGGGTTAGTTTTCCTGTCCTTGAGCTCTGCAGGTTTCTCATCTCCACTAGTCAAACCAGTTTTGTCCTGCTTATCTACATGTGCCAAGCAAAAACGACGTGTCATTCTGTAGTAACTCAAACTTACGTTGGGCAGTCAGGTCCAGATGTGCTAATACCTCGTGAAAGTGTCTTTTGTTTAATCCCCTAGGATGTCCCACCACATTTCTAATATATGAATCTCTGAGTTAGTTTGTTTTCTTCTAAATTTAACAGAATCTCAAAAACACAGAAATTACTGTGTGCCCCAAATCAACAGAGCTCTGTCTAGGATTCTGCTTGGTTTTTTTCCTCCTCGGCTGTAGATCCTAAGTTGGAGGCCAGAATAATGTCAATGTCCCAGTACTTGTCCTGTTTAGAGAACAAATAGAAACAATGTTATTGGCCTTTCGTGCTAAACTTAGTCAAGATTCCCCTCAGGAAAGAAGTGAATCTGGCTCAGTTTACACAACTTTATTCACATAAATTTAATTTTTCCTTCAAGATTGTTACCTCTGAGGTAACATATACTTCAGCTGGTTATGCTGCCACTTCTTAAAACATTTTTATTTTATCTTTATAGTTTTCTAAAAAGTTTGATTTGCATAGAATTCATAAATTATACAATTCAATAATTCAATCATATTAAGAAGAATTGTAAAATCATTACCATAATCCATTTTTAGAACAATCTCTTTGTTCTTGTTATTAGTTCACATTTCCCTCCAACCTCCCCAGCTAACCCCCAAGGATACACTCTCTCTATAGATTTGCCTGCCCTGGGTTTCACAGACAGAAAAACATTTTAAAAAGAAAACAAAAGAACTGAAAACAAAAACAAGGCAGAATAGACAAAAACTTCAATTGAAAAGGAAGCAGAAAACATTTAAAACTGGAACAAATTTAAAATGGGCCACCAGGGCTTGGATTCTGATGAAGAATCATGAAACCAAAATTACAAAATCCTTCTGTGCATAAGGTAGCCCGTATGCCCTAGCTCAGGAGATGAGCCGATCTTAACTTCTCACCTTTACCCCACACGTCGGCCCTTTCTTAGCACATTGACCCGCTCGGCCACATTAGATTGGATGCAGTTTGCAAATTATTGATTCTTGTTGACACTGGACGTCAGTAGTTCCCTGGTGCTAAGGCCCCTTCTCTTCCCCAGTCCCTAAGTGGCCACTCTTAGGTCCTCCTGAAGCAGTGACTCATTTTGTCAGGCTAAATAATGGCTATGGATTAAGTTCTTTGCTTTGAAAGGATTCCTTCCAAAGTGGTTTAATTCATCCCTCACCTGCATGCCAGGTCTTTTCCCCCTGTTAATATATGTTTTCCTTCAGCAGTAATCCCCGAAACTTGTTCCCAGCTGCCGTCATAATTTCCATGCCCTGTCATTTGAAATTTGCTGTAGGTGTGTGGCGGCGGCTTTATGATTTGAATCAGCCTCCCGTCAAGAGGCGTGTGTCCATTTGGGCTCTTACAGACTCAAATGACTGGTAGGGTTCAGTTTGGGGACATAATTAAATCAACATCCAATTATCCTTGTTGCTTTCAGACTTCACTGTAATTAGGGAGAGTAGTGGACAAATTAATTCGGTGACATAATTACTTAACTTCATTTGCCACATGGCCTTCTGTCTTTATTAAGCTCCTTTGTCTGCTGGCTTCTGCGGAAACAAGTGTCAGTGTACGGCATCTCTTTCCTCGTGAGATGCAGACCTGAGCCAGGACACGCCTGGAAACAGGAAGGTTCCCAACCGCCGAAAGCAGGGTGCGGGGATTTACGATAGAGGGAGCAAAAGACTCACCAAGAACATCGTTGGCAACAGTCACCAGTGACAGCCTTATTTTATGTTTAAATTTCCCCTGGTTGCATGCATATAGCACGAAGCTTGCCGTCAGGTACAGCCACGGTAAGGTATGCGTCTTGTGGCTCCACCACTGTATGTTTCCATCTGCCCAAACAGAAAATCCGCACTGAGCAAGGACCCCGGATCCTCTCCCCAGCTCCTGGTGACCTTCTGTCTCCCTGAATTTGCCTGTTCTGGTGACGTAGTGGGTTACCCATTGGGCTGCTTACCCCAAGGTCAGCAGTTTGAAACCACCAGTCGCTCCCTGGGAGAAAGATGAGGCTTTCTACTCCTGTGAACTAATATAGTCTTGGAAACCCAAAGGGGCAGTTTTATTATCCTATGGAGTCACTCTGAATCAGAATGGACTCAATAGCAATTCCATCCCGTCCTAAATGGTCAGAATGGACCTGATGGCAGTGAGTTTGGTTGGTTTGGAGATCATTTAAAAAAAAAGTGGAATTAAAAGTATTTGCTCTTCTTTTGCTTGACTTGTTTTACTTAGCGTAATGTAAAAGCATTTATTGTATGAAAGCTAAAGACAATTCTGGGCACCGGGAGCAGATAACCCATAAAAATCAAGGGGGAAACATGTAGGAATGGTCTAATTGAAAATCAATTTTCTCTGTGAACCTTTACCCAACTCTTTTTTTTCACTTTTTATTTATTTGAATCAATTTAATTAGGGGTTCATACAACTCTTATCACAATCCACACATACATCAATTATGTAAAGCACATTTGTACATACATTGCCCTCGTCGTTCTCAAAACATTTACTCCCCACTTAAGCCCTTGGCATCAGCTCCTCATTTTCCTTCCCTCCCTGTACCCCTTCCCTCAAGAACCATCGATAATTTATAAATTATTATTTTGTCATATCTTTTTTTTATATTTTATTAGGGGCTCATACAACTCTTACCCAACTTTTAATAAAAAGTAAAGTGGGAAGAGAGATTGACTCAAGGCACACCCTACACTAATACTGTCTCTTTAGCATAATAAAAGCCACTCCCAAATGGTATTGCAACCACAAGTGTAGGGATCAGGATTTACAACATTATTTGCACGGGGTGGCCGCCATTCAATCTCTAACAGACATCCCTAAGAAGGCTCTCAGGGACTTTGCTAATGGGAGGCCCTGAGTTTTAGGGAGGTTGCCATTCACAAAGCCCATTCTGGAACCAAGGAGGTTGGGGAAGAGCAGCCTGGGCTGTAGACCTTCCAGAGCAGCGCTTCTCAACCTGTGGGCTGCGACTGGGGGTCGAACACCCCTTTCACAGGGATCGCCCAATTCATAACAGTAGCAAAATGACAGTGATGAAGTAGCAACGAAAATAATTTTATGTTGGGGGGGGCACCACAACATGAGGAACTGTATGAAAGGGTCGCGGCATGAGGTAGGTTGAGACCACTGCTCTAGGGAAGTTCGCAGGGCCCACCTGCAGGAGGGTTGATGACGAAAAAAACAATCATGAGTTGAATAATGCCTCTTATCAGGCCACTGGTTTGTTTGGAAAAATTCACAAAGGTGTAGGTTATGGTTGGGTGGGGCTAATAAGGGCCTCCGGTAGACTCTCCAATAGATATGAAATAATAAATATGTCTCAGATCTTTAAAGTAGTTAGCAGTAATACCCGGGCTCCAAATTGTATCCCATTTGTAGAGTGCATCTGGATGCTTCAAAGAGTTCATGGGAAAAAATGGAATTAAAGGAATGGAATTTTCTCACAGACTTTTTGAAGCCCTGTTATTTCAGGAGCATTCCAAGATGGCCAACCCGCAGAAATTAAAAAATAATAAAAAGAAAAATGAATAGACAGGGAAAGGTGATCAGTATAATGTTTTTTTTCATTCCGGAAACTTCAATTTCTTCTTTCAGTTACCCAAGCTCTTTCTTTCTAGACTGGATTTTGTATTTATAGCGTGCTTCTGTCGAGGTGCTTGGTTGGTGGTCAGGGGTATATTGGACTGCTAACCACAAGGTCAGCAGTTCAAACCCACCAGCCACTCCAAGGAGAAAAGATGAGACTATCTGCTCTTGTAAAGGATTTATAGTCCCAGAAACCCTGTCTAGGGTGGCTTTAAGTTGGAACCAACTTGATCTCAGTTGGGCTTGATGTTGTTGTTGTCGTTCTTTCTTTGAAGGGCGTTGGTTTTTGTGTAGGACACCTTCCAAGTCCTTTTCCCTAAGGCTGCTCTTTGGCCTGAGCTTTTTGGATTTCCCCACTGTCAATTTAAGAAGCCGAGTCACAGGCTGCTTGATGCTATGTAGCTTTGGCTTCAGGAATTACATAGTCAAGTTCAAAACCAACACTTTCAAAGAGATAAATAATTATGGAAAGCAAACTGTACTGGCAAAGGTATTTCAATATGTATGAGTTCCCAGATGCTTACCGGATGGACCGCTTCAGAACGCAGTACTTTCTGGAGATCATCTTGACACTGGCATGCAGGTTTTGTTCATTTTTATTTAAGATTTTCCCAGATAATCTTTGGGAATCAGATAATCTCTTTTTTTAATTCAAGAAAAATAAATGGATCATGTGAAAAATCTTCATTCCAAGGCCACTGATCATGGTTAAGTTTTTCACGTGCAGTGTTAGGTTTTCAGTTGTAAACAAAATGAAGAGAGTCCCATCTTGGCTACTTCTTTATAGATAGAGCCAGGGGGAACCCCAACTTTGTTGTTTCTGGTGGAAAAAAGAATCACAAAGTATATTCCTGCTAAATCCTCTATATGTAGGTGTATGCCTCTCGGGTACTTAGGTTGACCCTGTAGGACTCCTTTTATCAGGTCAAGGTTTATTGTGCTTTTTAGAGAGCCCATTTCTAAGAGCACAGTGAGTAAAGCACCTTGAGGTCGGGAGTTCAACCTACCAGCTGCTCCGCAGGAGACAGATGAGGCTGTCTGCTCCCATAAAGATGTATAGATTCCCAGGGAGCAATTCTCCTGTGCCCCATAGGGGTTTCTGTGAATCAGAGTGTACCGGTGGCAGTGGGTTTGATTTTGGTCACTGTGGGTGAGTCATAATGCTAAACTCATCACCTAGTGTATCTCCTTTAAATCTTACAGCCACCCTAGGGTGGGTCTAAGGATATATGTAGACAGGTGCCCATACATGTATATGTGATCAGTCATGTTCCAGTGCATATGTGTAAACAAGCAAGCCTTGGAGATAACTTGCACTCGGTTTCAGACTGCTGCAATCAAGCAAGTCTCCCACTAAAGCACGTCACACCAATGTTGGGGTCCCCCGTTGCACTGTAAGCTATGTCTACACTATCCTGCAGTCTGTGACGTGAGAAATAGCACTAAGAAAGAGTTCCAAAATGTTGCCCAGAGGCACAGAAAAAGCGCACAGACTGCTGGGAAACTGGTAAACATCCCTTTTGTGGACAAACACCATCTCTTCAAAATGCGATAAGGTGGGGCCCAAGGGATTTATCCATGGGCGTCGGATCGTGTTGCTGAAATAGAAGTCACTCGCCAAAGACCCAGCCGTTCCCCAGTGGCAGCGCCGGTGTTTGCTTACAGGTAGCCTGACTCCAGAGCGTCCTCTCTTCATCTCCTCCTTGTCTTCCAAAGAGGCATGCGGCCGTGTTTTGCAAAAACAACAGAGACAATGCACAGAGCATTCTTTAGATCCCATTTTTGATTCGTTATATCGCATCGTTGACTCAACTTAGAAATAGTGTTCTTTTCAACAATTGCCAAAAAGCTGATGCTACATGGAGTAACCAGTCAAACCAAGCCCATGGCCCCTCAGTGGGTTTTGACCCACAACAACCCCAGATAGGGTTTTGGAGAGTGCAAATCTTTATGGAAGCAGAGATCCTCATCCCCCCGAGTCTCACTGCCTTTCGACGATAAGAAACATGAATTGAAGCCCTCTGAGTGGTTGGCTGGCTCCCCAGTGGAATCGGGGTATGCAAGTAGCACCCTGATCCTTCTCCTAGAAAGGGTTGGGGTCTCACCACAGCTAGCAATTTTCTCCAGAGAGTCCCCTTCTCCATCTTGTCTTCCACATCCTCCAACCCTTTTGTCTGCCTTTCACCTGCTGGGGAGCTGGAGGCCTTCTTATGGCATGTCCATTGTAAATCTGCCTAGGGAGGAGGGCGGATGCCCTCACTGGAATTCTCAGTGGAAGGAAACTAAGAGTCCCACCCATTCTCTTGTTTCTGCAATACTAGAGACCTGATTAGGGGGCTCCGGGAGTGTATTGGGTCACAAGGGGCTGATAACTCAGGGGCAGTGGTATAAACCCACCAGCCGTTTCTATGGGAGAAAGATGAGGCTTTCTGCTCCTGTGAAGATTGACAGCCTCAGAAACCCATAGGGGCAGTTCTGTTCTGCCCTACAGGGTCACCAAGAGCTGAATCGACTCAATGGCAGTGAGTTTGGTTTGGGATTACAACACCCAACTGATGCCTGCTCTTTCTCTGAGTCCCATTTTCAGGAGCACCAAGAGCTGGTGAGGAGTACAGCAGCCACTGTGGCCAACACCTGCTTTCATTGACATGATAGGCTCACCTCATTTTTCTAATTCCAGCCTCAAAGATATCATTTGTAAAGCTGCCTGATAATTGTGGTATGCTCAGTCCCACAATGTGCACGCCCTGTCCCAAATCTGTTGAGAAAGCACCTGAAGGAATATCGGAGAAAGGGCTGTCCTTATACTCATGTGGACAATACTCAGTGTCCACAGGCAGGTCTCCTCCTGTTGTTTGGGAGCTGAGGGATTTTCATGGAAGAATGACATGTGATGCAAGGCACTGAGGGTACGGACACCCACCCCTTGTGGAGTAAGTCACAGAGTGCTTTCTGCTCCAGGTTGTATGGGAAACGGAAGTGTATCCTGAAAGCTGAGAAAGTTCAGCAGGGTAGAAAATAACTAGAGTCATGGAAAACAAAGGTAGAAAGGATGCTTTTCAATTCGTGGTTTAATTAGAATTAAGAACAGCATAATAATTAAGCAATTTCGCTGACCTGGAGGAATAGGGAGACCAGGCAGACATTGAGTTATTTGTTAAACCTTCCTTCTGGATACAGCTCAAGGTTGAACTCGGCAGCCCGAGGAGAATGCCCGTCCTCCGCTGGCCACCACGAAGGAATCTATAAACCAGTTGAGGGAAAAAAAGATCTCATGTGTAATACATATTCAACAGAAATAGAAAACAGCGTCATTAAACAATGTATTTTGTCACACTGTAGAAAACAGGGCAGATGTCAGCCGGAGGCTGGCTGTGAAATGGCACAGCACAGGCATCTGACCTCCTCTAGCTTCTCCAGCAGGAAGGAGACTCAAGAACAACAGCCCCCGGGTGAGTCCGGTGACACAGAGGTCAGCTATGCCTCCAGCAGCCAAGAATTTCACCAGTTCGGACACCAGCCACCCCTCCTTCAGCACTCTGCTCCTCAGCTGGGTGCAGAAGTACAGTGCCATGGGATAAGAATGTGTTCTAGTGGCTACACAGATCTCGCAGACAATATGATTATGCGGTTTAGTAACTGGTTACTGGGAAAGTAACTGGTTATGGTTCAGGATCAGAAATAGCTCAGGATTCAGGTTTGATCAGGACAGCCTCTTCTCAGCAGCGCCCACAGAGCCATCCCTATCTGGTCCTAGGCTTTTCAGCCTTGTCGCCTCTGACAAGCTCGGGTGACTGCTGCTCTTTCAGCTCTGCCAATAAGCGCCCAGAGGCACCCTACTCCGCCAGCAAGCCTCCTGTCCAAAGGGGCTCGGCTTTCTCGCTCTGCGGGCACATTTGACGGTCAGCCTCTTCCTGGTCTCCTGGTTCTGCGGCTGCTGTTTCTCTGCCATGGCTGCTTGCCGTCTCATCAAAGTGTTCAAGCTGTCTCTTGCTTCAAGGAGGTTCTCAGTGCAGAGTCCCCAGGTTCAAAGGACATGCTCCATTCCTGACTCTTTGGTGGTCATGAGCTCTCCCTTTCTCACTTCTGGCATTGCCCATTGCAAGTCTAGTGGGATGGCAAAACGGACCAACCCCCTGTTAGGGTTCCATACGCCATATTTGCCCCACCCAGTAATTTGGTAGGAGTTACAAAGAGTATGGCTCAAGAAAGTCACGGTCACTGAGTCAATGCCGAAGGGACAGGGTATAATGGCCCCTGTGTGTTTCTGAGACTGTAACTATTTACAGGAGTAGAAAGTCTTTCTCCCAAGGAAGTGGCTTGTGGTTTCAAACTTCAGACTTTGCAGAGGGGAGCCAAACGCTTAACCGCTACCCTGGTGGTTATGGCTACAACCGAAGTATATGGCTGCAAGGGTCATATTAATTAATTCACTGGGCCATATTGGATTAAAGATGGAGGCTTTAAAGAAGAGACACAAAGGAATTGCATAGGTAGATGAGGGGAATAGTTCAGGTGAAACCAGGGAAGTAGAATTGGATGTTCATTGGCTGGTCACGTGAGTTTAACAGGGATTTGGCTAAGACCCAGCATCAAGAGGTCTGGGAAGCCAGTCAAAGCAGTGGAGTGAGTTGTGATAGGGATGGTGATACTGAAGACAGCAAGGCTGCTGTTTGTGACTCGCCTGCTGAGTGTGCCCACTGGGCTGTGTTCGCAGACACTATCTGTGTCAGTTCAGGTAGACTAGAGACACAGATTCATAGACACTCATATGTGTATAAGAAAAAGCTTTATATACAAGTGCAATTGAATATTGAGAAAACAGCTCAGTACAGTTCAAGACTATAAGTCTGATATTAGCCCATATGTCTGATACCAGTCTATAAAGTCCTCTTTAGACTTACACAACATGATGCCGAATGCAGGATGCTGAATTCAGGATGATCACAGGCCAGTGGGTGGAAAGTCTTGTGGATCCAGTGGCGGTGGAAGCATCTCAGAGTTGGCAGGGGTCTCCACTCTGGCTGCCATCAGCATAGCTCCATGTGGCTGGTCAGCAGAAAGACAAAGCAGAGAGTATGTGTGTCCCGCCTCCAGGGGGAAGACAGGATTTCCCAGAATCCCCAGGAGAAGGCCATGCCACACAGAGGCATAATTGGCTATGACCTGACTGACAGGCTAGACTCCACCCCTTCGCCCAAGTAGACAGGAGAGTATGTAACTGCCACAGACACCAAGACTTGGTGTTACCTTTCCCCATAGCTACTAACTGGCAGAGAGAGATCTGACACACACACCTGTGTGACTCTGAAGTTGATGTTTTGAATTCTTGCCTTCCCTATTACTTTTATTGCTTAGTTGTGGTTAGTTCAACTTGAGTTCGCTTACTTGTTTCAAAGGAAAGGTGGACAAAACTAAACGGACAGCCTTCTCTCTCGACACTTACCCCAACTGCCTCATTTGACTGGACGTGCCCATACTCACAGGCTAGCTATTCTGACTTTTGAAACATGTCTCATCTCTTCCTTCGGAAAATATCACAAACAAACCTGTAGGAAAAGTTCCCTCATGTCCCCTCGTGTCCAGTCCTATCCGATTCACAACTGGGTGCAGGGTTCCTACACGGCACTTCTGGTCTTCTGTTTCGGCTCTGCAGAATCCAAGCATCTTAGTATGTATGGTGGCTCCTAGGATCATGACCACAACCCATCGAAGTCATCTTTTTCATGTTAGTGTTTACTATTCCCGACATCCTCCCATGCCAGGAGGAGCATGTCTTGGCCCCCTGTTACCTAATCACATATTCCTACCTTAAACCCACCCATAGCAGGGAACTCTCTCCAAAATGGGATTACAACCACCATGGGCACAGAGGCTAGAATTTACAATACATCACCAAAGGGACTGTGGCTAGAGGGAGTTTATGAAGGAGTTTGCTACATCCCCATGGTGATGATAGACCGTGGGGAGGGAGAGTCAAGTGAGGGATCTGCGTAGACAAACAGATGAGAGGCGTTGACGATTCTTTCAGGAACATCAGGAGTTACACGGAGATCCAGGAGCATCCCTGATAGTACAGTGGTTAAACATTCAGCCCCAACCCAAAAGGTTGGTGGTTTGAATTTACCCAGAGACTCTTCTGAGTGGGGTTTGGGGTGGGGGGAAGACCTGTCAATCTGTTCCCAGGAGGCTGACAGACTCGAAAATGTTCTGGAGAGTTGTGCGCAGTCACATGGGGTCACCGTGAGTCGAAAGCGAACTTATAGGCACTTAACAACCGTAAGGAGGAGAGCGTACCATTCCCTTTGCTGCTGTGTTGAAATTGTCACAAAAATGAAACCTGAAGACACTCACCGCCCAATGAGCCGCCAAGAAAATGCCACAGGGACATTTCCTGCGAGGCCTTCGGGGAGCAGGTGTGCACTGATCATATGTAAAAGGTGTGGCTCTTTGTGTCAGTGCCTACTCGGGCTCCCGTGGGTGCCATTTCTGGGACTGGTCCCTTTCCTGAGAAGTCAGCAAGATATGCAGTCACCTTTCCCATGGCCCCTCAGCATTCCTGTCTCCACCCTGAGTCAGAACACAAGCGAATGAGGTCGAAATCATCTGAACCAATACATAGAAATTCAGCTCCATTTTTAAAATATGAAAAATAAGCATCATATTTATAGTTCAGAAGATCATTTATTTTTATGATTTATGAACCAAAAAGGACCGTGCCTCATTCTGGACTTTTTGTTCACAAAAGGGGCAGCTCCCTCCAGAATGTTTAAAAGGTGGTATAGTGCAGGAGGGGCAAAATGCCCACGAAAGAAATGGTTAAGAAAGTAAGGCATGTACCTGAATGGTATGTTATGATGTGTATTATGGGAATACATAAAATAATGGCTATGTAATGTATGTCTATTGCCTCCGACTCAATCCCGACTCATGGTGACCTTGTAGGGTGAAGTAGAACAGTCCCGTAGGGTTTCCAGGGCTGTGAAGTCCTTCCCAGGATTAGATGACCATGTCGTTCCCCTCCAAGGAGCCTGGGGGGTTTGAACTGCCGACCTTTCAGTCCATCGGCGTGCCCCTAACCACTATGCCACCCAGGCTGTTTGCATCATGTATACAACTATTTAATTTATAGTGTTAGAATAAAAGCAAGTCTGTTTGTTCAAAATGGTATCAAATATGTATGAAATAAAGTTTAGAAGGAAGCATGTCAAAATATTACCGTGCTTGCCCAATGGTTGTAAAATGATCCATGATGTCTTTAATTACTCACACGCTCTGGTTACTTCCCACACACTTTCTGCCATAAGCATGCACTCCTTTCAGGATAGAGAACCCTATCGGATTGGGCTGACAGGTCGTGGGCTGCCATACACCTTGCAGTCCAACCATTGTGACCCACCGGGGTTTTGTTGGCTGGCTTTTGGAAGCTCTTTGCCAGGACCTGCGTCCTAGCCTGTCTCAGTATGGAAGCACCGCCAAAGCCAGTGTAGAATCAGAACTTGTTACTGTTTGTTAAGAATGCGCCTCCCATACTGCCGAAGACCCAATGGCAAGCAGCCGCCCTTGAACAAAGTTAAGTAACTGCGTTGCGTTTCTTCCCAGGTGGACGGGGACAAGATGGATGCCCAGTCATCACCTTTCCAGACTACCCGGCTTTCAGCGACATCCCAGACACAGAGTTCCAGAATGTCATGACCTATCTCACTAGCATCCCCAGGTGCGTTTTTCCCGAAGCCAAGGCGCAGTGCATGCGTGCGCGTTGCCCTGCCGCGTGGGGTTTGGGTTTAGAGCGATGCGCGCCGTCTCAGGGGATCCCACAGCAGCTCTAGGGCAGTGCTGAGCCCTATGTAAGGCTGGCTAACTGCGACTGTCCAAAGCCACGGGGAGCGCACAGCTGGTGAGCGGGAGCTCTGGGATCAGAAGCTCTTCCTGCTCCCTGTCCTCATCTTTCCGCTGCTGTGGTCACCCCCGGGCCCTGATCGTCAAGAGACATGTCCTCCTCCTGGCGCCTGGCATGCTTGACAGTTTTGTTGTATAGCAGTGGGGGTCTGACGGGCTCAGGAAGCATTTTTTTCCCTCCTCGGTAAAACGTTAAGCGCCTTCCCATTAGAGAACTAGAGGTGTGTTTTCTTAATGATTTGACGGCAGGCTGTTGCAGGGGTACGTGGAGCTCAGGGGAGTGGGCACCTGGCACGCACGGTAGAGGGAGCTTCATCCCTCCTGAAAGGAAGTGGGCCCTAAGGGTGAGTAATCATCAAGTTCGTTCTGCCTCATAGTGACCCGTTAGATGGTAGACCTTCCCGCTGTGAGTTTCCGAGATTGTAACTATACAGGAGTGGGACGCTTCACCGTTCTCCCATGGCGTGGCTGGTGGTGTCGAACTGCTGACCCCGCAGTTGGCAGACCAACTCGGAACCACGACACACCATGGCTCTCAAGGATGAGTCTGAGGAGGAGTGACGTCTCCACATGCTTTTTCTCAGGAAAATACTGTTATCTGGGGAAACGAGTTAAGTTCACTTAAGGCCATGGTTTTCTGTTTATCACAAGTAGAACTAGATTCCCATCTTCCAGGAAGGTCACTAGTATACAGGGAGATACTATAAAGTGCCCCCATGCCTCACCCAATAGCTTGCTGGTGGCATGCCCCAGATCCTTGAGTCAGAAGCTGCCGTCTCCACACCTCCAGGGATAGAACTCAGCTTCAAATGAAGCCCATTTGATTCTTTCCTGCAACACGTGGACTGTCCACCTCGCAGTCTGATCACGCGGTTTCTTCTTGTCAGGTTATAGTGAATAACGCCTTTAAAAAAGCCGAGAACAGTCTTCATAGTGGCGTTTGTGTTCCTTACACTGCATGAAGTATGAGAAAAACAAATAGAGGGGGGGCCTGGTAGCCAACAAACGGAAAAGCTGCGGTCGTTGGATGCTGTCAGCCCAGTTCCAGTTCAGAACGACCGTGTGCAGCAGGACAAAACGCTGCCCTCCTGTGCCAGCCTCACCACTTCTGGGAGGTCTGAGCCCATGGGGGCAGCCACTGTGTCAGTCCATCCCGTCAAGGGCCTTCATGCGTTTCTCTGACCGTCTACTTTTCTCACCATGACGTCATTTTCTAGGGCCCAGCCTCTCCTAACAACCTACTCTAATATTCCCCATCATTCCTCTGAGTATTTTTAGCATACTTGAATCGATTTCTCACAGATAGGAGAGGTAAAGTGGGGGTGAGATCTGCCCCCAGTGTTTGATCCCCTCCCAAAGGAATTCAATCTGATGTAGAAAGTAGGTTAAAACATCAGCTGACACAAGTCATATAAACACCGCCAAATTAGTAATCACCAATTACTCCCAATTAGTGCTCTGAGGAGGAGGAGTGAGTCATAGGTACTGTGTGCACGCTGACTGGCTGGCTGAGGAAACGTACTCTGTAAAGTTAGGGGAGGCATTCCTGACGGACACGCATGTTGAGGGGTGATTCCATAGAAGAACTGTCTTTGGTGGAAGCACGGGTGTTTCCTGCCCTGGGGTCACTTGTGAAGGGTTCGAATCAGCGGAGCCCTAAAAGGGAGCCCCTGGTGGTCTAGTAGGCCACATAGGGAGCTGTTTGCAACAAGGCCAGTGGTTTGAACCCATCAGTTACTCCAAGGGAGAGAGATGAGGCTGTCTGCCCCCGTAAAGATGTAACTCTCTGCGACCCACAGGGACACTTCTGTCCTGTAAGGCCGCTCTAGGTCATGGGGTCTCTCGGCGGCTGCGAGCCTGGTTTGGAGTCGGCAGAGTAGTCGTTGTTGCCTTTGTGTTTAATTTTGCAGTTCATCTGCTTGTAGCTTTCATCGGTACCGTGAGTGTCTTACACCAACCGTGTGCCAGGCGCGTGCTGGGCGAGCTCGTGAAGGAAGGGCAGCATGCTGGGGGCACCAGTCTTGGAGTGGGCGTCTCGTCTCCTTTGCCGAGTATCTGCGCCCGGTGGTGTGAAGTGCTGTAGGCAAGGCCAGCCGCCGTGACAATAGCCATGCAAACTCCTATGGTACTCGTGTGAGCCTCAAAATCCCACCCAAGCAGGAAGGCAGCTGCTACACCCATTTGAAGGATGAGGTTGCCGACCCCCAGGAGGTGCGATTGAACAGGATCACACTTCTAGAAAGTGGCCAGCACCCTCAGCCATCCACCGTTACTTGTCGACCGTCTTTCTGTTCCTCAAACCGGCCCAGCCCCTTCCTAAACCACTGCCTTTGCACTTGGCTGTTTCCCTTACCTCAGTGGTACTTCAACCTTCCTCATGAAGCAACCTTTTCATACTGTTCCTCATGTTGTGGTGAGCCCCCAACCTTCATAACTGTCATTTTGCTACTGTTATGAATCGGGTGACCCCTGTGAAAGGGTTGTTCGACCCCCAAATGAGTTGCAGCCCACAGGTTGAGAACCAGTGATCTAAGGAGTAAGTCTTGCCACCCCTCCCCCCAAAGCAAAGCAAAGGGAAGTGAAGAAAGTCAAGGACACATGGAAACAATTAGGACTAATGGACCACAAGCGTCTTGAGTCTCCATGACCTCGAAACCAGAAGCACTAGATGGTGCCCGGCTACTACAGTCCATCACTCTGAGAGAGAGCACAGTAGAAGGCCCTCATGAGTCGGAACCTACTCAGTAGCACCTAATAACAACAACCAAAATTAAAACAACACAGCCGCTGCCACAGAGTCGGTTCTGACCCATAACAACCCTGTAGAAACTGCCCTGCCCATTTCCAAGGCTGTAACTTTTAACAGGAATAGAAAGCCTACTCTTTCTCCTGCTGACCGTGAGGTTAGCTGTCCGGTGCATAACCACTATGCCACCAGAGCTTTGTAGGAACAATAACAACAACTCTTAAAAAACAAACAAAAGGCCTCCACAACGTTCCACACCCCTAGGGAGTTGCCCTCGTGGAAGACCATGGAGCACTAGAGTAAATCAGCTCTGCAATAAAATGGTGCGGGCACCTATTTCCCAAGGGACACAGAGGATGGACACCGCCCTCTGATGGAGACCACTGGCACTGCCACGTCAGGAAATGGGTTGGCTGGCTGCTTGAAAAGCAACCATCTAAAGCAGGCCAACTTGAGTTTTTCCTCGTAGGTGGCTGTGTTGGACAGGGCTCTCTAGAGACAAACCAGATTGCTAGTTATTATTTATAAATGTATTTTTAAAGATAGATATATAATTCAAGAAATGAACCGTTAAATTATATACAGATAGATAATACAAGACATTAACAGTTAAATTATAAAGCAGTGAGACACTTAGCAGTCCTTCAAGTTTTGAGAGCTGCCAGATGCCAGTCCCTTTCTGTAGAGAGAGCTGGACTATCTATACCCAGGCAGCAAACAGCAAGGCACTGTCACCAACTGTCGGTCCCCAGCTCCAGAGATGAATATTCCAATCGTGTGGGCTTAAAGGGACCTCACCTTATAGCGACACAGTCCACAGGCTAGGCATCCCACAGTTAGTATACCCCTTTAAACTGAGGCACAGAACAACCAAGGTGAGGCTCACCGAGCCATTTATCCCTCTACCCTTCAGTTAATCCTACTTGTGTTTATCGGCCAGGCTGGCACAATAAACTGTAGCAGTTGTTCTAAATAGCTGCTGACCCAGCACATGCTCCGCGTGGAGAGAGACCTTTAGAGACCAGTGTGTCTTCTCATGGGCTCCAGCAGAGGCTCAATGGTGACGCAGGCCCCCGCAGTGTTCGCTTCTGTTGTGCACAGGGTCGCCATGTGTGGGAGCTGACTTGATGGTGCTTAACAGCATCATTTTTTAATTCTTCTAATGCAAAGTAAAGTAGACAAATCTCTTAGGAAGGTACCCTTTAAGAGGTATTAACGCTTTTTTTAAACGGAGCATTGACTTTATCATGAAAGAAAAGAATTGCATGTGCAAATTTTAACGTTATCAGCTGGAAAGCCCTGTGTAGTGGGTTCTAGGCCAGCTGCTAAAGGCAAAGTCGTAGTTAGAACCCATCCCTGTTCCCGGGAGAGCAAAGCGATTCTCTCTTTCATCAAGATGTACAGCCCTGGAAACCCCAAGGGTGAGTTCTGCTTTCTCCTCCAGGTTACTGTGAGTTGGAATAGAATGGGGCAGTCAGTTGGTTCTGTGTTATTCTCATATGCAAATGACAGGCGTCCCAATTTACGCTGCTACAGCCGAAATATGAACAATAAACAATAAGTAAAGACAGTTACAGTTGAGTTGATTCCAACCCTCACGTCTGCCTGACAGTATCAGACAGCCGGAAGCATGCTGTGCTTGCATTTGCTGTTGGCTGGGGAGGAGTGGGGGGGGGCTGGCAGATGGCAGCCATCTACTTTTTACTTGTCCCCTCTGCTCAGTCACAGCTATTGGTGGCCGCTGACCTGCCAGTCCCTGGAGGACATCATGCTTGGTAGAGGAGAGACGAAGGCCCTCAGGGAGATGGGTTGACACTGTGGTCACACCCATGGGCTCCAGCGGAAGAACCCTTGTGAGGAAGATGAGGGACTCTTGTGCATAGGGTCCCCGGGAGTCAGAACCGACTCGATGGCACCGAACACCGACAACATGGCAGAATGGCACCGTCTGTGATGTCTGTCATACATCCTCTCCAGAGAACTGAGACAACTCTGATGACAGAGGGACGCCGAGTAGCCTGTGGGCCCTGGAAGTGAACAGTGGCTGTGTAGACAGACCTTTGGAAGTCGTTTCCCTCTACAGTCGCCATGCCTACCTTCCATGCTTCTTCAGGCTCAGGCATTTCGGGGAAACTGTCAGAGTTACGGTTCTGTGGTCACCTGGCCAGGATTCTCAGTGGTTTGCCAGAGGCGGTCTTCCCTCGTAGGGAGATTTCCTATGATCATTTCCATGGTGAGATCTGCTTAGAGCAGCCAGATGGAAGGAAGTTTCCTCAGAGTGGTGATCTGCTTCCTATATAAGTGGACACTGGAAAAGCAAACGTGCCTTTTGTTGAGTCTGGATCCTGTGTCTGGCTTGTCCTCTGACTTCCAACACAGGTGGCCTGAGCAACAATCACAAAATCAGCCCTCATACTCAATGTCCAGCATCCAATGGTGCTTCTCCACCCAGAAAGACTGCCGCAGCCCTCACAGCCTAAGGCCACGACCCTTTCTACAGTTCCTCGTGTTGTGGTAACCCCCCCCCCCCAACCATAAAATTATTTTCGTTGCTACTTCATCACTGTAATTTTGCTACTGTGATGAATCAAATCGGGCAACCCCGTCGTTTTAGCCCCAGAGAGGTTGCATGCGACCCACAGGTTGAGAACCGCTGCTCTGGGAGCTGCAGAGCACAAGCTGACAAAGGCAGCCCAGACACTCCCAGTCAGCCTCTGCCTCGCTGGCTGCTGCACACAGCACGTGCTCTCATCAGAGCAAGGATCTGCAACTATTTCTATATATATAAATATATATATGTTGTGGAGGAAAATGAAAACAAAAACCCCAACTTCTTGGCATATCTCTTAAATGTATACCTTAAATTGTTTTCTAAGTGGTGTGGGTGGGTGGGGGGGAGCCCTCCCTACTTCCAGCCTTGCTGTAATGGGTGTGGCCCAAACTGAGGGACGTGAGGAAGCCGACTAAGAGCCAGCACAGGAGAAGTGTAGCCAAAAAAGGGTTTCGGCTCTATTTACCTGCGGGCGGTTTCGGAGTCACAGAGCTGCATCGCCAGCACTGTCTTCCAGAGCTTCTGTTAAAAATCTATGGGCTCTGGCCCTGGTTAATCCGTGGGTGGCCTCATTGGTGAAACCAGTCCTCACGGTTATTTTCGCTGTCTTTATAGGAGTTCCATGGCAATTATCTTGAGTTCAAACTCGACTTCCATATGCAAACAATAAAAAATAAGCTAAAAACAATTGCAGTTGAGTTGATTCCAACCTCACGTCTGCCTAGCAGTATCAGAGAGCTGGAAGCACACTGCGCTTATGTTTGCTGTTGACTAGGGGCGGGGGGCTTACTTCCATGAAAGAAAGGAAGGAAGGAGAGTAAGAATCTGATCATGAGTTGCCCTGTCCATTCCTTCATCATTTAACATCCCTTCTCTGGTCCCAAGGACCATGTTGAGTGGACGCTACCTCATAAGGACCCCTGTGTGTCAGAATATAACATGTTTATAAGGGTTTCAGTCACCAGGTGGCTCTGGCTGCACTTGAACCTCCAGCCCAGCATGTGAACCAGGTGCTGCCCCCTACACCCCGGGAATGTCTGACACTAGCGAATTTCCGTTTTCTCTCTTAGCAGCTTTCTAACTTCTACATTTTCCCCAGCCAGCAACCGTTAGCAGATCCATCGGTGAATCTGACCATTTGGGGGTCAGAAATTCCATGAGTTTGAGCGATTTTCACTTTAGTGGTGATGCACAATAAATGCTGGCAATAAATGTGAAATCTGGATCGTTTGTATAAGCTGCCTTCAACAGAGAACTGTCATTTTGAGTAGAGCCTCCTTGCTTGGAGAGCAAGGGAAGTCAAGATAAAAAAACAACCAAAAAAACCTCACTGCCAATGAGTCCATGCTGATGCACTGCCTCCTGTGGGCTTCTGGGGCTGAAACGGTTTGCTCGAGTAGAAAGCCCAGTCTTTCTCCTGTGGAGCTTCCTGTGGTTTTGAACAGCCGACCCTACAGATCGCAGTCCAACACGCAATCACTGCACCATCAGGGCTCCGCGGGCAGGGAAGAGCCTTGTGTCATTAGACATAATCGGGTCTGGTGAAAGGAAAGTTTTCCTTTGGAAAGCTTCCCAATTTTAATTGGGTGGAAAGCTACTAGTCGTGATCAAGTGGAATGAGTTTTTCTAGGAAATCCGACGTCAGAAGTGGGAATGGCTAATCTCCTTCCCCAGCCAATGGAAAAAATGTACTTCCCCGTAAATGATACTGAAGGTACGTCCACATCATGATCACGATTCACCGACTGTAAAGCGTGCTCCCCAAATACGAAATAAACTGTTCATAGCCACGCCTTTCACGGATGAGGAAGCGGAAGCTTAGAAGGGTCACGTCGTTTGCCCAAGACCCTACAGGGAGTCGTGAAGGCTCGGATGTGAAACCCGGAGCCCCTGTGCATGCTTCCCCGCTTGTTGTCATTGTTTTTCTGTGTGACTGCTGCCCAGTTATGTGGCCACTGCCTACATGTGGCTCTTTCCAGTTGCGTGAATTCTATTAAAAACCGAGGCCCTCCACCACACTCCTGTGGCCGCTCGTTGTCCTCCGGTCAGTGCTGACTCCTGGCGACCCGCTGCACTGTAGATCAAAGCACAGCCATCTTTCTGTCCGCATCTGGCTAGTGGCCACCGTATTGGACAGTGCAGAGGTAGAACATGTTCATCGCTGCAGAAAGTTCTGTTGGACAGCCCTGCCCGCCACACGGATGGAGTCCAGTTAACAGCCGGCCATACCTTTCATTTGAGGAGAACAAGGCCAAGAGAAGGTTGTCCTGTTTCCTTGCACTAAGGGAGACAGCGTTGGCATGTTCTTCTTTGAAAAGGCCCCTTTGTCAAGGAGAAAGAAGTAGATAGGGAACATTTAGAAACCCCCTTCCTGCCACCCCCCTGCCTCGCCACCTTCACACCCCCAAGCTGCACCCCATGTCCGTGTGGTTCAGTCCACAGAGGCCTGGTTGACAGACAGTGAGAAGGGGTGAGCCAGGGTGCCCAGCATGACAGCTGTTCAGTTTCCACTTCAGAGAGCGGTGGAGCGCCAGCCTCCCCATGGGGTGGGATGGGGTGGGATGGGATGGCCGCCCAGGAGGAGGAGGGAGGAATCCGATGCAGTCCCAGGCTCACCACATGTGGGATCCTGATGGCCAAGATAAGGCGGCTCGCCTGCGCCCAGGGATCTGCCGGGCGGGCGGAGCACAGAGGTGGCAGCAGCAAAGAAGGACAAGGAAGAGGTGGCGGCTGCTGAGGAGGTGCGCAGTGTTGCCAGTGGACAGGTAACAAGGTTCGAGATCTCTCCCACACACTGGCCTGGAAGTGTAGGGCACTGTGCCTCAGGATGAGTTGGATTCGTGTTAGCATTGCTTTTGTTTGTCCTGTTCTTGTCCTGGTACTTCCAGTATGAGAAGCAGTTCACTTTGTGATTATACAGAACTTACTCTAGGGTGTGTGTGTGTGTGTGTGTATATATATATATATATATATATTTTTTTTTAAAAGAAGCGATGTTGTACTGCAATGAGCACTGGTGGTGCAGTGGGCTGGTTGTTGGGGTGCTAACTGCCAGATCAGCAGTTCGAAACCACCAGCTGCTCCTCAGGAGAAAGATGAGACTTGATATTCCCATAAAGAGTTACAGGCTCCGAAGCCCACAGAGGCAGTTCTACCCTGTCTTGTAGGGTCACTGTGAGTCAGCATCGACTCCAGGGCAGTGGGTTTGGTTTGGGGTTTGGGATGCTTTGATGCTAGGTAAGAGGTTGTTGAAACCAAGAGCTGCACTGCTCCGTTGGTGCCCTGTGTGCATGTGGTGGTCTTCACCAGGGGCAGGGCTCTGTCCAGGCCTCCTCATGCTCCATCCGCAGTGTTACTCCGCTTGGAGCCGGCGGAGCCCTGAGCCCGTTCGCAGTGGCTGCTCCCCGAGATCACTGCTGTGCTGTGCATTGTTCTCTTGGGTAAGAGGGGAACCCTGTTCATGGGCACGGGAAAATATGCCCAAACCTAAGGAATATAGAAGTCAGCTCTGGCGGCTCTTTTGAGAATTTGCTGTGGTTTCTTTCAAAAAGGTGTTCTTTTCAGGGCGTGCACTGCCTAGTTCTAAAGAAGATACCATTTCCTTGGGGTAGAAAGGACTCCTTACCTGGGGTGGGGTGGGTGTGGGGGCTGAGAGAGAGACTTGTGCACACCTGGCCCTCCTTAGCCCTGTGACAGCTGTGTGTGGCTGTGCAGGCAGCTGTGTCGCAGCATGCGAGAATGACTTCCAAACGCGCTTGGCTTTTCTCCTTGCCGCTGTGCTTTCTGCGGTGAGAGGCTGACCAGTGTGACGGACACAGCATTGCCATTCCCACTGTAGTGGGTTAGGTGTTTGAATCAGAAGAGAAGAAACGAGCTGGGAAGGTAGGTTGGGGATGGAGCAGCTCTGGGAATGCAATCCAGGCTGCTGTGTGGGTCACAGGGCAGGTGGGTCCGATGAGCAGAGAGGAATGGCCACAGCACCTCCTTTACAGAGGCTAGGGGAAGCACGCTTCTTTCTAACGGTTGAAGGCCACCATTGTGGGGGAATGGGATGAAAGAGAGGAAGGGGGCCGTTCCTGGGAAGGCTGTAGACTGTATGCCTTCCGTGCCCACCCCCACCCCCCGGGTAGGGCAGGGGAGTGAGAATAAAGCCATGTGGCTATCGGATGTACGCATTCTTGGCCAGAGTATACATCCTAGGCTGTAGCCCCACTATGTCGCTGACGTATCTATAGCTACTCCCTGCTGCCATCCTTCCCACCCAGCCACCTACTGCCCTGCGTGCCTATCACTACTCTGCTGCCACCCTTCCCCACCCAGCCACCTACTGCCCTACCTACTTTCCGAGCTTATCTCTGGCCGAGCTCCAGTTCTAGAAGCCAAGCTGCTTGGCCAGGGCCCTGACATCTTTCCAGCTCTTTCCATTCAGCTCCCTAGGGAGGTTGGATCCCCCTCTCTGGGATCCTGGCGCCGGAGCAGCCCCACCTGGCGCCTGTCTCACCACCTGCCTGGGAGCCTCCTGGCCCAATGCCAGCCTGTGCAGCTGCCTCCCTTTTCTCGGCAAAGGTGGGGCCCCAGCGGAGCAGGACCCGTGAGGCTCCCCTCCCTCCCCACAGACCTTGTTCCCTTCTGGCCCCGTGCTCAGGCTGCACATAGAACTAACGGCGCCTTCCACCGGCCAGCGAGGTCTGGCGAGTTGGAGCAGTAGATTCGGATGAAGATGTTAGTTTCTAAGCACTGGCTTTGCAGCCCCTTAGCCGTTTTTGAACCTGCTGCCTCCTTAATTTCCAAGCAAGCGTGTAGACGTCATCCTGGGAGGGGTATTTGTTGTTTATATTTATGGGTCATGGTTATTCAGGAAAGTACTCCCCGTAGGGTGAAGTGGCCTCATTCTGCCACATGCTTGACGTTCAGATCTTCATCCACTCTCGAAGCTGCCGGTCTTCCCGCCTGGATCCGGGCAGCCTTCTGTGGGCTTACTGCACCGGGAGGCCACAGAGCTGTCCGCCCACTGCCCTCCCCCGGGTCTATTCCAACTCACAGTCATGCTGCACACGATTCCCAGACTGTACATCTCGATGAGCCAGACCAAACCAGCCTCACCGCCCACTCGTAGCAACCCTACAGGACAGGGTGGGACTGCCTCTGTGGGTGTCTGAGACTGACTCTTTATGGGAGTGGACAGCGCACCCACAGCAGCGGGGCTGGTGGTTTCTAACAGCTGACTGCGGTTAGTTAGCAGCCCAGTGCATGACCACTGTGCCGCCAGGGCTCCTGTCCTCCTGCTCAGAGCAGCCGCTGAGTTTGAACTACCTGCTGACCTTGTGGAGAGCAGTCCAGCACAGTGCCATCAGGTTAGTGTCCTCTTAGAGAGAGAGGCATACACACATGTACAGCTGTGTACATAGATGAACGCACATGTACATGTTCACATAGGTGTGCATAGCTGTACATGTGTGTAGTCACATAGGTCTATATATATACTCTTGCACGGTGTTTGTCTACGTTGACTAGAGAAACAAATTCATAGACACTCATCTGTGTGTAAGAGAGAACTTTATATCAAAGAGTGATTGTATATTAAGAAAACATCCCAGGCCAGTCCAGATCAAGTCTGAAATTAGCCCATAGGTCTGATACCAGAGTATAAATCCCTCTTCAGACTCTTGCAGCCATGCAATAATTCCAAATGCAGGAAGAGCACAGGCCAGTGGGCGGGAAGTCTTGTGGGTCCAGTGGTGGTGGAAGCATCTCAGCACTGGCGTGAGTCTCCACATGGCTCCTCCAGCTCCAGGGCTCTGGCTCCATCAGTGTAGCTCCATGTGGCTTGTCAAAAGGAATGTGTAGCAGAGAGAATGTGTCTGGCCTCCAGTGAGCTGTTTATCTCCTTAGTGCCTCTAAATGAGGTCATCAAGCTGCCCTCTGCGAGTGGACAGGAGATTATGTAACTGCCACACACACATTCTGTTTACTCTGTTAGATTGTTGTTATTGTTGTTGCTGTTTTGTTCCGACTCATAGCAGCCCCATGTGCAATGGAACAAAACACCACCCGGCCCTGCACTCGCCTCACAACAGTGAGCCCAATGCTGTATTAGATCAGGCTGCTTTTGCTACAGGTGAAAGGTGGGCAAGACAGGACAACAGAAAAGTGGGTGAGGGGAGACGTCAGACAGTGTAAGACATGACAAAATAATAATAATTTATAAATTATCAAGGGTTCATAAAGGAGGGGAGATGGGAAGGGAGGGGAAAAATGAGAAGCTGATACTAAGAGCTCAAGTAGAAAGAAAATGTTTTGAGAATGATGAGGGCAACAAATGTACAAATGTGCTTGACACAATGGATATATGTTTAGATTCTGATACGAGTTGTACGAGCCCCCAGTAAAATGATTTAACAAAGAAAAAGATGGGAAAGGTCATGAGGTTGGCTGGGGAGCCGTTGCTTGAGGAGTCGGAAATGGGAACAAAGGAAAGAATGTGAATGAGAAATGGACCGTGATCAGCAAAAAGCAGGCAGAGGCTCCAGGATTCCCACCTAGACCCAGGGAACCGTGCTGGCTCTCTCTCGGTGGCCTTGCGATCTTGTGGGGACAGAGACCAGCCTGCTGTGCGCATGCGCAGTTTCAGGTACTGGGGCTTCCAGGTGAAGGACCGGGTGAAAGGGGCTGAAGAGCTGATGGGAAGTCAGAACTTACTCTCTAGGTCTGGCCGCCCCTGGAGAGGTGTTGTGGAGCACACAGTCTCAGGAAGGAGGAGAGAGACGCACGTTTGACGGGCATCCACCCGATTGGCTGACGGCGGCATCGCCATGGCCAAGTGCGCGAGACCTGAGAGCATTCATCGAGAGCCCAAGGTTCTTCAGAGTTGCCCGTGCGGCTCTCTTGTGTCACAGCAGGCCGGGTCAAAGTCAACGTCAAGGCTGTTTGTGTTTTTTGCATACTTCTTCACATGCTTCTAATCTATGTCCACATTCAAAGATTTCGGAATCACTTTCTATGATGTACTGGTTTCTTGAATTTCACGCAGTGTTTGAAAAGAATGCTTTGATCCTCATGTAGTTTTCATCTTCCACCACAAGAGGGTACTATTGCCCTAAACACAATTTTAAGATAATTTCTCACAATTGGGCAGCATTTCTGAATGTACTTTAACCCATAGGTCCCCAAATTTACTTGGTCTTCCGTCTCCTTTTCAGAAAAAAAAATTACCCAATGCCTCCCTGCCAATTAAAGACTTTTGCGCTATGACTAATCCGGGATAAAGTATAGGTACCTGCTTTTGAAGCTCAGGCACGCCCCCCCCCAATTGTTCCGGTGCCTTGGGGGGCAGTATCACCCACTTGGAGAAACTGCTTTAATCTGTCACTCTGCTTTCACCAGTTTCAGAAAGCTCGCTGCCACCAGTTCATGCCCACTCACAGGGACCCCTTGAAACGGTGGAACTAACTGCCCTTGTGAGTCTCCAAGACCATAATTCTTTACAGAAGTAGAGAGGCCTCATCTGTCTCCCACACTCCCTGATAAAATCGGTTTCTTCCTATAACTAATACAGTATATACTTTCCAAGTGTACTGTTTCTTATTCTAAAAGGTCTATTCCTCGCCAACGTCGAGACGTTGTAAAGTTTAAGAACCGATCCTGCTTAGGTATTGTGAATGGTCTTATAAACATCGAAGGAGCGTTTCCCAGTGATCTTTCACCAGCCCAGAAATATGTCCTTGTATACCTGGTGCAAACGACCAGGGCACTCAGCTGCTAACCCAAAGGTTTCAGGTTCAAGCGCAGCCAGAGATGCCTAGGAAGAAAGGCCTGGTGATCTACTTCGGAAGAATCAGCCATTGACAACCCTTCGGGCACAGTGGCCCTCTGACACCTGAGGCTTCACCGTTGACTCAACAGCAGCAGGTGCCTGTCTGTGGACTTCTGACCTGGACTGCTCTGCTTGGTCAGTCCCCACTGCAAACCTGACTGCCCCACATGGCACACTGCTAGTGTGTGTCTGCTCACACCCTGCTGCTCTGTGCCTTCTCTCTGTAACTGTGCAGCCCCCTGACACACACCTGTGCCACCCTCACCTGTCCGCTTCGCCTGGCTAGCTTTCTTTCCTCAAGCCACAGCCAGGGCAGTTCTCAGGACATGCTGCCACCCCATGAATCTGAGCCTCTGCCTTTTTTGTGTTGAAGCAGTCAATGGATCTCTTTATGTCCCCTCCAGACTTTGAGTTCCTTGGGGGGCGGCAGCGTTGCTTCCTTGCCATGTGGCCATGCCTAGGCCGATGCTGGTGAGGCACAATGATTGAGTGCAGACCCTGGAGCCAGAGGCTGCGGCTCGAAGCCCAGCACCCCATCGTGGGTCTTGGGTGTGTTACTTTAACTTCTCTGTACCTGAGAATGAAAGAGCACTGGTGGCATCGTGTGTACATGTTGGACTGCTAACCATGAGGTCAGCAGTTTGAAACCACCAGCTTCTCCTCAGAAGAAAAATGAGGCTGTCTACTTCTATAAAGAATTATAGTCTCAGAAACCCACAGAGGCAGTTCTCCCCTGCCCTATAGTGTTGTGGTGAGTCATAATTGACTCACTGGGTAGGGGTTTGGATGTTTGGGGAGATACCTGAGGTTAAGGAGTTCTGATAGTCATATAAGGTTAGGTGTTGGGCTTCTAACTGTAAAATTGGCAGTTCAGACCCTTCGGCTGCTCTATGGGAGAAAGCTGAGGCTGCCTGCTTCCCAAAAGATAGACCGTCTTCAGAACCGCTGGATAGGTTCTCCATTCAGTCAGTTCACTGACAGAGGGTTTGGGTTTGTTGGCACCATGGTGCAGTGCTGGACTGCTCACAGAAAAGCTAGCGGTTCAAACCCACCCGCTGCTCCGAAGGAGTGAACATTAGACAGTCTGATTCCGGAAAGATTGACAGCCTCCCAAACCCGAAGGGGCAGTCCTGCTCTGTCCTGTGGAGTCGCTACAAGTCCGGACAGCGGCGTGTTGGGCTCAGGACCTCAGTGGCTCCTTTGTGGATTGTTAGAGATGTGACCCACCTCATCCGAGGGCTGTGATGTGGAGTCTACACAGTGCTGCACAGAGCGTGCCTGCGGCAGAGCTGTTCACTGCTGTTCAACTGGAGACTGTGCCAGAGTGATGATGCACGTATAGACCCGCTTATCATGACAGCGCCCATCCGGGGCCATCGCACTCCCAAACTCGGCAACCCTTCTGCAAAGAGCGCGAGGAAAGGCGGCAGCTTGGTGGCCTCTCGGGCCCTTGTAAGCCCAGACTTAACCCTTCTCAGCAGCCCCTGCCCCTCTCCTTCTTGCAAATGCCCCTTCTTTTTCTTAGTACGAACCCTGGTGGCGTAGTGGTTACATGTTGGGTTATAGGTCAGCAACTGGAACCCACCAGCCACTGTCTGTGGAGAAAGACAGGCTTCCCACTCCCGGAAAGCGTCCTTCACAGGCTCAGAAACCCACGCAGCCGGCCTCCCCTGGCCTGCAGGGTCGCCATGACTTGATGGCAGTGCTTTTTTTTTTGGTTAACACAAACTGACTTGCTGTTGGCGTCCAGAGTCCTCACAAAGACAGCCATTTCTATCCTGCGGTTGTGCTGTGTACACGGGGCGGTGGAAGAACGAGTGTGGTCGTTCTGTGCCTCCTCCCATGAGGCCAGGCCCCGATGCCCCCTGGCTTCACTGAAGGTTTTCAAGGCTTGAGAGGCAAGTTGCCCGCGGAGTACTAGGTTTTGCCTGGTGCCATCCCCGACTCCTTGAGGAAATACCACCAAGGAAGGAAGGAACAGAAAGAGACGGGGGACCAAGGCAGGGTGAAGGGTGGGTGCCGAGGCTGCCCCATGTCGTCATGGCAGGAGGGAGGGTGAGGGGCAGCACACAGGACAACAAGGAAGCTCTGCCATCCTAGGAAAGGGCGGTGGGCGCCTGCCTCACCCCACTGCAGCGTGCGGCTCTTCTCCCACCCTGCCCTCTGGGACTCTCCATCGGGCCCCAGGCAACCTGTCTTTTCCTGGTTTTCACTGAAGCCTGGCTGTTGTTCCCTGAGCCCTCCCCTCTCCCATCAGCCATTGGATGGGGGACCATCCTGGAGCCTGGAGGTGGGGAGCCCCCCTCCCCTTTATTACTCCTTATAGCTTCTCCCACCCTGTTACACAAGTTACCAAGCCTGAAACAGATGGAGATAGAGTTATCTTTCTTTGTAGACAACGTGATTGTGTATGTAGAAAACCCAAACTGACTTACAGCCAGACTGTCAGGCTTAGTAAGCAAATGGAGCAAGGGTCGTTGGCAAAAGGCCAACGTATAAAAAAAGCCACTGTATTTTAGTACACCAGCAACCAACCGTTTAAGAATGTGATTTATAAGGCAAATCGCTCACAGTGACATCAGAAAGTCCAGGACTAAAATTGATTAGAGATGCACAAGACTGCTAGCTCAGTGCCATCGAGTCGAGGCAGACTCAGAGCAACCCTATAGGACAGGGTCTGCCCCTGTGAGTTCTGAGACTGTAACTCTTTATAGAAGTAGAAAGCCCCATCTTTCTCCCTCAGAGTGGCTGGTGGTTTCAAACTGCTGACCTGGTGGTAAGCAGCCCAACTGGTAACCACTACACCACCAGGATGCCTGGAGTCTGCTAAAGAAAACTACAAAGCATGATGGCGAGGAATCAACCTGGATCAGTTGAAGGGGATAGCAGCCTCAAAGATCAGACCAGGAGTGGGTAGGTGTCGGTTGTCCTCAAACCATCCAATAGTCAGGATGCAATTCCGATCAAAATCCCTACGAAGTTGATTTTTGTTTGTTGGTTTGATATGGAAAACGCTAAATGGGTTTCAGAATACACACGTAAATGCTAAGGATCAGGAATAGTCATTGCCAATCTTGAAGAAGGATGTCAGAAGACTGATACTACAAGATATCAAGACTTAACACCAAGGGCAGCTCTGGTGGCATAGTGGTTACATGTTAGGCTGCTAACCTCAAAGTCCGCAGTTCAAAACCACCAGCTGCTCCCCGGAAGAAAGATGAGGTTTTCTACTCCCGCGGAGAGTTACAGTCTTAGTTACAGAAACCCACACGGGCAGGTCTACCCTGTCCTATAAGGTCACTGAGTCAGCATCAACCTGAGGGTAGTGAGTGAGTGAGTCAACATAAAGGCATAGTCACTGTGACCAGTGATGCCCGCCTCAGGCCTTCTCCATTCCTGGGCTCTCCACCATTGCCTGTTGTTTCTACCAATGCCACTTCTCTTACTCTGGGGCATTTTATTTGCTTCCTGGTCTATGAGGACCTGGGTGTACTCTGATGGGAACTTGGGTCTGCCCCAGTCCCCCACCAAAGTCACGGAACAAGATGCCAGCCTGCCAGGAAGTGGGGAAGCAAGATGCTGGGTGGCTGTGGGCCTCACTGACCAGGAGCAGCCCCACCTTGCTTCCAAATAACTCTCCACTCTCACTCGGGGGTGAGACTCACAAGTCAGAAAGGCTCCGTGCGTACTCTCCAGGATTCTTGGCCATCCAGGTAAAGTTAGAAGATTGACGGGCCCCCAGGGCGAGTCAGTTCTCAACGGTCAGCCAGGACTCACTGTTAAGAAGACAGCCCTGAACAGGTCGATTTCAGACACAGTTATGGAACCTTTGTGTCATCGCCGTTGATGATCCGGGGCACAGTGAGCTCATCAACCTCAAACTCAGCTGCAGGGGCAGCCGGCCAGAGAGGCTGCTGGGAAGCCAACCATGGCCAAGTTGAAGGCTGGCCCAGCCCACATTGCTGTGTCTGCAGGGTCGTACTCATGCCCCAGTGCATTGCTAGGTGTGGCAGGGGGTGGGGGTGCATTTCTGGAGCAGAGTGGGCTCCCAGCTTCTGAATGATGTATTTACCTGTTGCCCCCACCTCTGTCATCCACTCCTCAGCAAATTCAGCCCTGGGCACCTTTTCTCAGAGGCATATGGGCACACACATCACAGGACCCCTAATTCATGGCTCGGGAGCAAGTCCTAGCACTACTTCCTCAGTGCGATTGAGCTGACAGAAGAGGCCATCTGCTGCTGTGGAGGCCACTGACTGTGCCCGGGGCTGCATGTGGACGGAGGGAAATGACATAGCCCCCACTCCTCACCAACTTGCAGGCAGATTGGATAGAAAGGAGTTGTCTAAGGTTTATGACTAGGTGAGATACTGTCTTAGTTCCGTACACAGTCATGAAAGAAATACCACAGGGGGTGGCTTTAAAGACCAGAAATTTATTTTCTCACAGTTTGGGAGGCCCAAAGCCCAAGTTGGGATCTCCGCTGGGGTGAGGCCTTCTGTGAGCCCCTCTATTGGTTTCTGATGATCAATGGCTGTTCTTGGTGTTCCTTATCCTTCCCTGTTTACCTGTGTCTATTCTGGACTTTTTATAACTCAGACATGAGAAGGGTTAGCATTTACCCTATACTGACTGGGACAACCTCAGCTGCTTAACTGATTACACTGTATTCGATTACACGATGGAAGGTAGTTTTTTTTTTTAATTTTTTTTTATTTTAACAATTTATTGGGGCTGATACAATTCTTTTCACAGTTCATACATATACATACATCAATTGTATAAAGCACATCTGTACAGTCTTTGCCCTAATAATTTTTTTCTCTTTTCTTCTTTTACATTTTATTAGGGACTCAAACAACTCTTACCACAATCCATACACATACATACATCAATTGTATAAAGCACATCCATACATTCCCTGCCCCAATCATTCTCAAGGCATTTGCTCTCCACTTAAGCCCCTTGCATCAGGTCCTCTTTTTTTCCCCCCCTCCCTCCCCATTCCCCCTTCCCTCATATGCCCTTGGTAATTTATACATCGTTATTTTGTCATATCTTGCCCTATCTGGAGTCTCCCTTCCCCCCTTCTCTGCTGTCCCTCTCCCAGGGAAGAGGTGACATGTGGATCCTTGTAATCAGTTCCCCCTTTCCAACCCACTCACCCTCCACTCTCCCAACAGCGTCCCTCACACCCTTGGTCCTGAAGGTATCATCCACCCTGGATTCCCTGTACCTCCAACCCTCATATGTACCAGTGTACAGCCTCTGTCCTATCCAGCCCTGCAAGGTAGAATTCGGATCATGGTAGTTGGGGGGAGGAAGCATCCAGGATCTGGGGTAAAGCTGTGTTCTTCATCGATACTACCTCACACCCTAATTAACCCATCTCCTCTCCTAAACCCCTCTATGAGGGGATCTCCATTGGCCGACACTTGGGCCTTGGGTCTCCACTCTGCACTTCCCCCTTCATTTAATATGATATATATACATATATACACATACATATATACATATACACATACATACACACACATATCTTTTTTTTTTTTTTGCATGATGCCTTATACCTGGTCCCTTGGGCACCTCGTGATCGCACTGGCTGGTGTGCTTCTTCCATGTGGGCTTATTTGCTTCTGAGCTAGATGGCCGCTTGTTCACCTTCAAGCCTTTAAGACCCCAGACACTATCTCTTTTGATAGCCGGGCACTATCAGCTTTCTTCACCACATTTGCTTATGCACCCATTTGTCTTCAGCGATCCTATCATGGAGGTGTGCAGTCAATGATATGATTTTTTGTTCTTTGATGCCTGGTAACTGATCCCTTTGGGACCACTCGATCACACAGGCTGGTGTGTTCTTCCATGTGAACTTTGTTGCTTCTGAGCTAGATGGCCGCTTGTTTCTCTTCAAGCCTTTAAGACCCCAGTCACTATCTCTTTTGATAGCCGGGCACCATCACCTTTCTTCACCACATTTACTTGTTCACCCACTTTGGCTCCAGCCGTTGTGTTGGGATAGTGAGCATCATAGAGTTCCAATTTAATAAAAGAAGGTATTCATGCATTGAGGGAGTGTTTGAGTAGAGGCCCAAGGTCGGAAGGTAGTTTTCACACATGTATTCACATGTCACTACTGTACCCACTACCTGTCTGTCTGTTTGCCATACTCCGATGGCTCCCAGGTTACTCTGGGACACCGGTGTTCTAAAAGCCATCAAGGTCACCCTTAGTGGTGAGGCTTCAGTGGCGCTTCCAGACTGAGGCTAGGAAGAAAGGCCTGGTAACCTGCTTCATGGATCACAAATCGTGTCCACTGTGGGGTTAGAAGGTGAGCCTCCGATGCTGGCAGGCACACAGTGGACCATCGTGAGGCTGGGCTGCACCCGGCAGTGACCTGCTCTGTCGTACGTGGGGTCGGGTTGACTTGACGGCAGTGACAGCAGCCATCCTGTGGCTGGTGCAGCAGCAACACAAGTGAAGCAAAGCCTAGCAACGTGGACCTATAAAGTGAACCAGCATGCCTGTCCATTTTTCTCTCTCCAGGTTTTGGTGTTTGCATCTTCTGGGTCAGTTTTCCCCCCATGTGGTAGGAGAGCAGAGTGTCCATGAACATGGATGAGGTGGCCTCTGAGTGGAAGGGACGAATGACGAGCCTCCGTGGGTCTTCTCTGCTTGGTTCTCAGAGCAGGGGTTGTGGCTCTGGGCGCCAAGAACCCGAGGCGACTGCCCTGTGGTGTGCGGGCCTCAGATCCCCCTCAGCACCTCTCCTGTCATCCCCACAGCTGGAATTAGAGTTGGAAGACAAGAAGGCAGCCCACCTTCTGGTTGTGGGGAAGGAGCGGAGGGGCAGACGCCCACCTGCTTTTGAAAATCTGGTGAACCTGTTTGTCCTGAGCCGCAGCCTGTGTGGTTAGTTAGGAGCACAGACTTGGGAGCCCGAGCTCCCGCCTGCTCTTATCAGCTGTGTCCATTTGGGAACACGATCTTCCCATGCCTCAGGCCCCTTCTCAGCTGGAGAAAATTACAGCACAGTGATTAGACACTTCAGTTCTCAAGTGCAATTCATTCCAGTGTCATGTTCAAACGCCCGATAAGTTTGAGAACTGAACATATTCTTCCCATAAGAAATAACGGAAAAACAAACAGTTGGCTCTGAGGTCCCAAAATGACACTTATAAAATTCACTCTTCCAGGACTTTAACACAAAGCTGACAGCTCTTGGTTGTGGAAATACCCCCCTGCAACATCTAAGCACAATAAATAGAGCACATCACCTATCAAAACACAATACAATTACACAAATAGGATTACGGTATTTTCTGCAAGTACAGCGTAAAAGAAATCCCAATGATGAAGGTGTTGACGCACCCACACAAGCACTGCATGTTGTCCGAACGAGAGCAGAGCTTAGATTGGCGCCCCGGGGCCCCTTTGTGTCTGCAGCGAGGCGCAAGGAGTAACTCCCACAGTCCTGGCCCAGACAGGTGGTTCAGGTCAGATTTTCCGTTCCACTGTCGAGCAGAGTTACAAACACCGAGCAGATTTGTGCTGAAGTCTACTGTTGCAGTTTGGAGCCGCTCGACAGCCTAGGTCTCCCTGTACCTACCTCGCAGGGTTGCGACAAGGCTGAAAGAGGCATGAAAGGATGCAGAAGACCACCTGGGCACCCCTGGGAGGTTTGTTAAACAAACAGAGCACACAAGCTCCTTTTGCCTAGAGAGAAGGTCTGTACCTGCTGTGGTCCAACCGGGAGGCTGCTGCCCACATGTTGCCTCTCTCGACTGTGAACATACCAGGGACAACAGCTAAATGACCATCCAGCTGTCCAGTGGCTGTACAACTTACTGTGTTGCAGAAATTAAGCAACCATGAGCTGACTCTCAGAGTATTTTTATTAATAAAGCCTCTTGTCCTTTTTATTATTGAGAAGCAGATTTCCTAGGATGAAATTTTAAAAATGACTTACAGTTCCTTGCACATCATTTGTCACATTAATTGTCAGTTTTGCTTGGTTAGTAACTTTGCTGTGGAGTCCAGGCCGGCTTAGTGGGTTTTGTGTTGGGCCGCTAACTGTGAGATCAGCAGTTCCAAACCACCAGCCGCTCTTTGGGGGGAAAGATGAGGCTTCCTACTCATAAACGTTTACAATCTTGGAAACCCACCGGGGCAGTTCCCTTCTACCCTATAGGGTCCCTAGAGGGTCCCAGTTGACTCTATAGCAATGAGGTTGTTTGTTTGTTTGTGGGGTTGGAGTACTTCTACTGTTTTTACTGTGGCATTTACAAAAGCAAATACAGCACTGTCTTCATTGTTTTACTCGTGATTAGACACAGAACTGTGTTCATGCCTGTGTACTGTGGTCCTCGGGCTGTTCAGTACAGTGGTAATGCAAAGACTCCTGTTAAGAAGAGCATGATTTCAATGTGAAGAGAGAGCTCCTTTTCAGAACCCTTCAGAGAACACTCAGACGGGTAGACTGCTGGCAGTTACTGGACGTTGTACGTGGCAAATGAAGTTTGAAAAGCACTCACAAGGGCTGGGCCGGGCAGCCTTTTTTCTGCCAATGGCCAGTTAGATATTTATAACATCATCCAAGGGACATACAATATCATCAACTAACCAATTGGCCTCGTAGATTTTGGACATTTAATTAGCTCAGCCCTAACGTGGTGGCTGGGGTGGCTTATTGCTGAGCGTGTGATGCCAACTGATGGTGATGCTTTGGGGGGCCTTACACAGCCCGTGAGCTGGACGTTTCCCACCCCTGCGCTGGATCATAAGCACCTCAGTATCAAGAACATGTCATCTCTTTGTGGTCCTCAAGCAGCGGGCGTCATGCTTCTCCATAAGGGTTTGAATAAGTGCATATAAATGCACCATGGCAGGGGCACAGAAGACTGAACCCCAGTGGGAGCTGCTTTTCCAATAGCGAGGGGCACGCAGCCAGTACAGAGTGGTGCTGTGGGCAGTCAGGGCGAAAGCATGCGGGGCCTTGCACTTGGCCACAGCTCCGTGGTAAACATTGGGTCGGTCTGGCCAGTAGAACAGTCTGGGTTCAGGAGCTAGCAGCAGAAGGACGATGTGGCCTGAGGTCAGCAAGTCCCCTGCCTGCTGTGGAAGGAGGGTGAGATCTTATTCAGAGGATCACAGTTTTCTATCTGCATCTGAGCCTGCAGCTCCAAGCTTTCCTTGCCCCCATGCCCTCCCCCAGGGAAAAGGAGGAAACACGACAACAGTGACAATAATATAAACACCAAGTGAGCATACTTGAAGCATTTGTATAAATACAACAACTCATTTAAGTCACACAGCAATCTCATGATGCAGATACTGTTATTATTTGTGGGCTTGCAGGGGCGGGGGCGGGGATGAGGTAATTAAAGGCTGAGTCACTGACGGGAAAGTTGGTCTTGGAACCCACAGAGCACGTGGCCTACACCCAGAAAGGCAGGACATGCTTCACACCCCATTGCCCACGTTTCCATGGCAACGGGGTTTTTAAAAATTATTTTTGGTAATCCATGCCAACTAACACTTGAGGGCCATCTCCCAGATCCCTCCTCTTGAACTTGAAAGTGCTCTCCCGAATCCCCTTGGTGTGAGGGTCATTGTTCACCGTACGCCTAACTGCCATCTCTTCCACGTTTGCAAGAGTCAGATGGGCTTCATAGGGATGGAGTTCCAGGCTTGGAATTCAGATCCAAAGGAAGACCAGATCCCCTGCAGAGGAGGCTAGGGGCAGAGTGGGGTAGGGGGGAGGAGAGGTGAAGAGAATCCTCCTGATAGTCTAACAGTCTCCTCGGGGCAAGGAGGCTTCCCCGATGACAAACAATACAATGGCAAGGCTATTTCTCATGAAAGCTGGTGTTGATTTGTGTATTTCCCCTAAGGTATTTCTGCCGTTATTGAATCAATTGGCTATAGACATTTGTAGTCACTCATAACCCGGGACACAGACTCGGGGCGCACACAGACCACACTCCCAGATGTATGTCGTGTTCAGGACTGTCACCATCACTAAACTTGATGCAGGGATCTTCCAGGTGACAGCTGTGGTTGAGCTGTGCCATGTTCGCGGCTCAAAGCACCCTTTGGGAAAGAGAAAGGCAATGCTTTCTGTACAGATCACCCTGTGTGTCCTGTGTCAGCCTGCTTGCCAAGCACACCCAGAAAGGGGCTCGCAGGAGTGGGTGCAGAGACAGGGAAATTAACCATTCCAGTGCGTGTGTCGAGCTTGCCTGCCTCGGCGATGTCTGCCGAGGATTGGCTGGCAGGCGGAGGCTGGCATGACACAATTGGCTTGGCCGGGCAGTCACCCACGAGAAGCAGCCCTCTTGCTTTCTCTCACTGTGACTCAGGCTGCCGCCGCTCAGCCAAGCTGCGGGACGGACGGACGGAGGTGGTCATTATAGGAAGACCCCAGTGCTGTCGTCCTCGCAGATGTTGCCCCTGCAAAGAGCTCTGCCTTCTCCCTCCTTTCCGTCGGATGCCTGTGAGCCTCCGGACGCCTCTGGGATCTTCTCCCAGGCCGGCAGAAGGGATTGTTTAGTGTGGAAGACCTCGGGGACCTCGGCTGCTAGGACGGCTGTGATGTATGGAGCCTTAACACGTGTCTTGGAGGGTGTCACCGGCCGGTCGGGGGACAGAGGAGATAAACGGCTCGGCTCTGAACGTGGAGTCGTACAGTTGCTGAGCTCCGGGAAGGATGGGATTTGCCAGCACCTCTGAATTGTGGGGTGGTTGACGTGCTTCTACCCCCACCCCAAAATGCTGTCTGTCTGTAGATAAGGACAAGTCCCACAACTCGCTTGCTTTCTGTCTGGGTGAGGCTGCCCGGGACGCTCCCGGGAGCGCTGCAGTCAGCTCGTGTGCTCCCGTGGCAGGCGCGGGACCTTGCCCCCAGGATGCTCAGAGGAATCATTTTATGATGAGGCTTTCTTAGAGCGTACACGAAGCACCTCTCCCTCTGCCTGCGTGCATTAATTGCAGCTCTCTTCCCTCCTCGTTGTAGTTTGCAAGATGCTGGGATTGGATTTATCCTCGTCATAGACCGAAGGCAAGACAAATGGACCTCGGTGAAAGCGTCCGTCCTGCGCATAGCAGTAAGTGGCCCTGCCCCTGGGGGAGACTGGGACGGTCTCGGCGGCGCTCCTCCCGGGTTAGGTAACTGCAGCCCTGCAATAAGGCATCTCCACTGCCCGTGTGACTTCTGCCTTCTGATTCTGCAGCAGCGTGCCTGCAGGATGGGTCTGTGCTGGAGTGGGCAGCACCAACTCGGGCGGGGACAGGGGCGGGGGAGGGGAGGCCAGAGTGGAGGGGACACCCAGGAGCCTAAATCTCCTTGTGCATCTTGAATGACATCGCAGATCTGTTTGTCTGTTTTCTCCAATGGGCTAACTACTAAGGGGCCCCTTACAATTTGCAAGCGATTTCACTTTTCTAGCTCGGATGCCAGCTTCTGTCTTGACATTGACCCTGTGAGATCCCCAAGCTTTTAACATTTCTTCACCCCAGGCTTTTAGCATCCGTTCATCCCCAATTTTAATACTGATGCACCCTTGAATTCTGAATGAAGAGGACTCAGGGCATGTTTCAAATAGATTGCGTTCCTTTCTTCTAAATGACTTTCTCTTTTCTAAATAAAGCGATATATTCTTTTATGATAAGGCTAAGCCAGGGAATCCAGGCGTCTTTCAGAACCCATTTCAGACTGGGAACCTTCATGTCCAGGGAATTTTATCTTTCTACCTGTAAAGTGCTTTACATGTTGCAGGCACTGCCCTCCACAGCAGAAATTCGCTGTCTGGTTATTGTTGGAGTTTTTCTTTGTTTTCAGCCCCAAGTCCTAATTTAAGGGGGGCTGGATTAAGGTAGCAGAGGCCCTGGAGTCCTATATTAGTCAGCAGCTTCTACCCCACCCACGGCCAGGAGAGGCGGGTGGGCGGGCTGGCAGCACTTCTCACCAGTCTTGAGTCTCACCCACGTTCGCTCACCCAGCCTGTCAGCCGGGATTTCACAGCAGCCAGAGAGCTGAAGGGAGTTTAATTGTCGCCAGCTGATGACCCTGGAGCTACGGTGGCGTGCTGGGCCTTAGCTGAGGTGATAGCTCAGCGTCTCTGGCAGATTTCTGAGAAACTTAGGACAGGGTTTCCCCTTCCCCTCTTCCTCTCCAAAGTCACCTTTGAGTGGTCTTCGCCTTTCAGGCGTCAGCTGGGCTGCTCGCTTAAGGCTCGGTGGGACGTAGAAGAATCTGCCCCCTTTCCACACACTGCCCCTGGTGTCATCTGTAGCAGTGTGGGAGGACTCGGAGGGCCTGTGGTGGCTCCAACACTGTGCATCTGTGGGTGCAAACCTGCCCCCAAGCCGCAGCATCCTCATCATGGTCTCCCTGATTTAAAGCCCCCCCCCCACTTCCCCTGCAGCAACCCCTCTTGCATTTTTTTTTTTTTTTTTGCTACGTCTTTTGGGAATTTGATCCCCTCACTGAAATTGACTCCTCCATCCTGGGCACTGTCCTGTCCTAAAACTTTTCCAAAACAAGTCAAAATACTTCACTAGACATGTTATATAATTGTATTTCCTTTGGCTGGAAAATCCAGAAGTTTCTAAAGTGTTTCTGATAAACCATCAGCCATCAAGAGCCCCTGGTTCCATTTAATTAACTTAACTTTGACAACCGTTTTGTATATGACATTGTGGCAGACAGAATTTAACATTAACAGAAATGCTTCTCCCCTCCCCCCATGTCAGTCACATGACAGATATTCCTTGAATCACTCAGTCCTGGGTTGGATACCAAAAAGGACCTGTCAGATATGTCCTTACTTTTTTAAGGTAATACTATTACAATAACAGTTGTTAAAATCACTTTATTGGGGGGGGCTATTACAGCTCTTATAACAATCCATACATCAGTTGTATCAAGCACATTTGTACATATGTTGCCATCATAATTGTCTAAACATTGTTTCCTGTTTGAGCCCTTGGTATCACTCCTGTTTTGGCCTTCCTTCCCCACCTGCCCACCCTGCAATAACATTTTTAAGAGTCAAAATGCTCTATCCACATGCTCTGACGTTTCTCTAGCATTGGTTTACATGAACTGTTGGAATAGTTTATGAAATCGCATGGACCGTAGGAGCTGACCTCTTTGCTGTGGCGTTCAGCGGCCCTCGGGACCAACCAAGGCCCTCTCATTTCGCGCCAGGCATTTATAGCGTCGGATCACTGCCCAGCGTGCTTCCTCTCCCTAAGATGCCCATCACCCAACAGCCACCAGGCAAACTTCTACTCGTCCTTCAGCACCCTGCTCAAATGCCCCTCCTCAGGAAAGCCTCCCCCAGCCATCCTAGCCAGAGTCAGTTGCTCCACTCCCTGAGCCTCCTACTCCACATCTACCTTCTTAAATCACCTGGTAGTTATGGTTTATTTGCATAATATCAGTTCCTTGATGGCAAGACCGGGCCCTATTTATCTCTGTGTTGCCAACACCCACCCAGTGCCAGGCGCAGGAGAAGCTCATGGTAAACGCCTACTGAGATCACCAGTTGTTCCTGGCTTAGGTGGCAGAAGGTTCCCCAGGTACACAATTGTTTTTAAGATTTAAAGAAATTGACAAGATATGACAAAATAACGATGTATAAATTACCAAGGGCACATGAGGGAGGGGGGAGAGGGGAGGGAGAGAGAAAAAAAAAAAGAGGACCTGATGCAAAGGGCTTAAGTGGAGAGCAAATGCTTTGAGAATCATTGGGGCAGGGAATGTATGGATGTGCTTTATACAATTGATGTATGTATATGTATGGATTGTGATAAGAGTTGTATGAGTCCCTAATAAAATGTAAAAAAAGAAAAGAGGAGAAAAAAAATGATTAGGGCAAAGAATGTACAGATGTGCTTTATACAATTGATGTATGTATATGTATGGACTGTGATAAGAGTTGTATGAGCCCCTAATAAATTGTTTAAAACAAAACAAAACAAAACAAAAGATTTAAAGAAATTATTATTTTTTAAATGAAGTAATCCCGTGAACTCACCCTACAGGAAGCAATCTGGTGTGTGATAAGCCCCCTCAGGGTGGAGGGGTTGAGCTTTCAAGATGCCAAATAGAAATGGGGTTTGATTCGTCATCAAGTTTGGGGCCAGGTGATTGTCTGAAGAGGGCTGGCTCGTGACGAGCGTAGCTGAGGAGTGAGCGTTGGTGCAGGGCATTGCTAACAGGGTGCAGAGGTGGGGGATTGACCCCACCAGGCGGCATGGTCAGCGGGGCCAGCACCAGAATTCCTGTTGGTAAAATGTGTGTGCAGTGCTTCCGCAGAAACTCATTCTTTTTCAGTAAAAATAACTCTCCGTTAGTTTTAGCAACATAAACGCTGTCCGCAAGCCCGGCTTTTTAAATATGCCTACACGGCTACACTCTATGCTGATGTACTTTTGAACCTTGTATTTGTGCACTGGTCAGGGCTGTCGCGTGGTTTCAACTGAGCCTGCCATGGACACATGTGCTGCTACTGTTGCTGCCAGTGTTTCCGTGTCACTGGTTTTAGTGAAGGTTCTGGTGCTTCCTAACTGCCCTGTTGGAGTAGGAGGAGCCCTGGGAGTGTGGTGGGTGACGCGTGGGCTGCTAACCACAGACAGCAGTTTGCAGCCACCGGAATCTTCATGGGAGCCTCTCCACTCCCTTGAAGACTTAGTCTTGGAAACTCACAAGGGCAGTTCCACTTTGTCCCTAAAAATTCACTCTGAGTCAGAGTCCGCATAACAAGAGCGCATTTGAGGTTTGACTGTAATAAAAGGAGCCCGGTGGCGTGGTAGGTTACACATTGAGCCTCTAACCTCAAGGTCAGCAGTTTGAATCCGCCAGCTGCGCCTCCGGACAAAGACAAAGCTTTTGACTACCATAGGGAGTGCCCTTCTCAGAGACCCACAGGGGCTGCTCTGCTCTGTCCTGTAGGGTCGCTGGGAGTCACAATCAATTCGATGGCCGTTAGTTTGGTTTTTAGAGTTTTGTTGTAATCAGTAGTGTTTGTGAACTGATATCAATAACTTTTTTTTGAGAACAAAGTAGTAATTAAAGGAAAGGGAGAAAAATCAAAAAGGGTTTCCACTCAGTTTAATTATGCTCAGTTTAATTAATGCTGTACAGTCAATGTAGAAAGATTTTGCAACATGATTTTGTGGTTGGTATTCATATAATCTAAGAAATCCACTCAAGCCAGTTACAACTAGATACCTTATTGTTCTGTTATGAAAATTTCAGATAGACATGATTCAGGATTCCACATGGTGGGGTCTGGGAGGCAGTCCTCGGAGGGCGGCGGGGAACACCATGGGCTGCTGCCCTGAGTGTCACCACTGTGCTTCAGGTGCCTGGTTGCCCTGAGTCCTACTGATGGCTGCGGACTCCATGCCCCTCCTGGCAACCCTGCAGGACAGGAGAGCTGCCTCTCGGGGCCCAAGGGGGAGCCTTTGGTGTGTCCCAATGGCCAGTCCCCCAGTTCACAGCTGAACGCTTGTTCTCTGTGCCACCAGGCTCCTTGCATCCATCCCTACACCTTAAGAATGAGTGTTCTGTTTAATCCGGCTTTCATTCATTTTCTGGGTTTACCAAGACTGGTTGGGAAAAGCAGAAGTTGTTTTTCCCAGAGAATCATCAAGAACTTTCCTGGGACTCTAGTGTCCTTTGTTGCTGTAAGAGTAGCCATCCTACTGATGCCCCAAAGCCTGGTGGCACGTTGGCTAACCCCTCAGCTGCTATCTCTAAGGTCAGCGGCTCCACAGGTGAAAAGACCTGTTTTTTTATTTCTGTGAAAGACAGTTTTCTAATTCCCGTGAACCTTATAGCCCAAGAGTTCTATAGAGCAGTTCTACTCTGGCCTATAGGGACATTGGGCACTGGGATCAACATTAATACCAAAGACTTCATTCAGTTCATGTCATCATCACATTGATTGAGACCCTATTGTGAACCAGGCACTGTCCAAGATATTGAGGATATAATGGGGTGGCTTTGGGGGTGGGGAGTGTAAGCAGTAAATAGAGAGCTCAGTAGGGGATACAGACAGTTGTACCTTGTGATAAGATAAGCATCTAGGAGCAGTATCGAAGGCCGAATAAAGGATGGTGTCTGTTGCCATTCTTTGTGCACGTGTCCACCTCCCAGTTGAGATTATGATCCCCATCAGAAGGCGTTAAGGCACCTTCTGAATCCCCAGCATCTAGGAAAGGGCCTAAAAGCCCAAACAGGAAACCCAGTCCATGGGCTCCATTCGGACTCAGAGTGACCTTATAGGGCAGAGTATCAATGCTTTTTGGGGACTTCTAAGACTTTATATCTGTATGGGAGCCGACAGCCTTATGTTCCCCCGTGAAGCGATTGGTGGGTTCAAACTACGTATCTGACAATTAGCAGTTGACTGTCTCGCCCACTACCATACCAAGGCTTCTGAGGAGAGGGCCCAGTAGGTGCTTAATACACATTAGGAGAACTTAATGGGTGTTTGATCAAGTAAGAGAAGGCACTCATTGCAGCTATTGGATGGAGCCCAAGAGATGACTTCTAGTTAAGCTTACGAGCACCCATTGATGGAGTTCATCATTAAGACGATGCTGGGATCCACAAAGGAAAAGGTCAAGACCTAATGGGAATTGGGGACTGAGTGATGCCCGGTAGTGATGACCTTGCTTGTGTCCTCCTAGAAGGCCAGGAGCTACTGGGAAGTCTCCCTTGCAAGGTAAGGAGGGCAGGAGTCTGCTGGGGATGCAGCCCTGAGGCACGGGGCTGGGATATCCAGAAAGACTGAGAATGCTGGGTGGGGTCTAAGCAAAGGCATTGGGGCCTGACCTCTCCCATGGCTCTGTGGTGGGATCTATGGGTGACAAGATGGCATGAAAGCTCTGTCCCTGTGCTGCTTTTCCCTGTGGATGAGAAACTACTCCACCAGGTCATTGCTTAGATTTTTATCCCTATTAGGTTTTTATCCCTAATGCGGATTGCTGAGTTGGTGAGATCCAGAAAACTCAGGGAATGGGGCCGAGAAAACGGGAGCTGCCATGGCCTGTAAACCTTGATCGAAGGCTTCCGCAGTCTCTGTCTAGCTTCAGCTTTTATCCAAGCTCTCTTTGGAAAACTACCACTTAGTGTCACTAGGCCAGCACGGAGCATGGGGAAGTGTTTTGACAAGATGAGCTGACACTCTCACATGAGCATCTCCAGCAGAGCACCTGGGTCAGTTTGCTGCAGGACGCTACCAAAGCAAGCCTGTGGAAATCGGCTTATATTTATCTCTAGATGTGCTTGGCTACTCGGGTGAGAATCAGCACTTACATAATGCTCTGTAATTATGCGGCTATTTTTAGACTCCATATGTGTATCTCATGAGCTGAGTTTTCCCTAATTTGGGGTGTTCTTTTCTTCTTCTCTGGATACCTTCAATTTGACTTGGAATAGAAAAACAAGAAATTAGAGGACCCCAAATTCACTGCCCCTCAAATCAGGCTTCCTATACTTCTGTTAGCAACAAGACCAGTGTATATGAGAAGGCTATGCATGTGTACCTGTCTTAATTTTTTGATGGCAACTAATGATCAAATGTAGAAATAATAAGATAAAAGCATAAGCATCTGCCCGTCTCAGACAGTAAGTAGTTCAAGAATTTGTGTACTGTCCTTAGGTAGACATTTCTTTCATAAAATTACATATGTATCCTCTTCTAGGATTCTCTTTCAAAACTTCTATTATACTGTAGTGTTTTCCATGGATATTAGTATTTTTTATTTTGTAATACAATATACATACCGATGTTTAGAGCTAGCTGAACTCAAGCTCACTCTGTATCCTAGCATGTGTTGCTAAAGATAATTGCATTTAAAGTAATTTTCAGTCTGCATGGGGACAGAACTTTGATTTTTGCCTATAAATCCAATGCTATCTGTTTATGAGAAAAAGTACAGAGACCAACACTATAATGAAATGTGCAAAAATTGGGAGTTAGAAAAGAGGAACATAGTTGGCCTATATGGAGCTGAAAGAACTGTTGGAAAAAAAACAACCAAAGTTAGAGTTTGAATATTGAAGGATTCTGCAGGCAAAGTGCTGAATGATGCAAAAAGCATGAGAAGAAGACGAAGGAATACTCAGTATCACTGCGCAAGAAAAGAATTGGTCAACATGCAACCGTTTCAAGATGTAGGGGTAACCGAGAACAACGGAACCGAAGGAAGAAGTCCAAGCTGCTCTGAGGCATTATAGAAACTGCAGGCTACCAGAATTTACAGAATACGAATTGAGATGTTTCGGCAAACTGATGAAATGCTGGAAACACTCACTATTTGTGCCAAAATTTTGGAAAGTGACTGCCTGGCTGCCTGGCAGAGAGTCATCGTGTGCGTCCCAAAGAAAGGCGACACAACAGGATGCAGAATTATCAAATAATATCATACTATCACATGCGAGTAACGTGACTGAGGATGCTTCAGAAATGGTTGCAAAAGTACTTTGACAGGGAACCGCCAGAAATGCCAGCTGGATTCAGAAGAAGATCTGAAACATATTATATCATTGTTCATGTGAGCAGATCTTGAATGTCAGATGGATCTTAGCCGAAAGCAGAAACTATCAGAAAGCCGTTTACTTGGGTCACACTGACTGCACAACAGCATTGGACTGTGAGGATCATAAACTAGGGACAGCATTGAAAAACTGGGAATTCCAGAGCACTTACTGGGGCTCATGGGGAGCCTGTGCACAGACCAAGAGGTATTTATTTGTTCAAATAGAACAATGATACAAGGCATGTTTAAAACCAGGACAGGTATCTGTCGGTGCGTACTTTCACCATACTGACGCAATCTGTAAAATGGGACAACCACTGGGGACAGTGGTACGGTGCTTCCTCAAAAAGTGGGGAGTAGAAATACCACATGATCCAGCAACCCCTCTACTTGCTGTATATGCTAGAGAAGTCAGGGCTGCAACGTGAATAGATGTATTCACGCCATGTTCATCCTAGCACCATTCACAATAGCAAAAGGATGGAGACGACCTCAATTCCCTTCAAAAATGGAACAATGGATAAATGAACTGTAACATTCTTTGATTTCTTGCTTATTTTGGAGACTGTAACTGTTCAGATACTACCTACTCTAGAGACTGCAGCCTAGGACGTCTTGTGTGGCAGTCCTCCTTGGTCCTGTGGGGTCGCTAGGAGTCAAGGTCAACTCCATGGCAGTGGGTTTGGGTTGGGGGGGGCAGGAGTTGTTGGTGCCTGTGTTTTATTCCCTTTCTTTGATTTAAATTAAAATATAATTTTATTGGGGGTCCTTAAAACAATCCACACATCAGTTGTATCAAGCATATTTGTACATATGTTGCCATCATCTCATTAGGGAGCAGGGAGCAGGGAGGGAGGGGAAAAAAAAAGAGGACCTGATGCAAAGGGCTTAAGTGGAGAGCAAATGCTTTGAAAATGATTAGGGCAGGGAATGTGCAGATGTGCTTTATACAATTGATGTATGTATATGTATGGATTGTGATAAGAGTTATATGAGCCTCTAATAAGATGTTTTAAAAATATGTTGCCATAATTATTTTCTAGACATTTACTTTCTTTTTGCCCTCCCCCCTGCAATCCTCGTGACCCCTTGATAAATTATAAATTATTATTATTTTTATATCCTACACTGTTGTCTCCCTTCCGCCACAGTTTTTGTTGTTCATCCTCTGGAGGGGTGTGGTGTGGTTATATGTCCATGATTGCGATCGGTTCCCCCTTCCTCCCCTCCTCTCCCTTATTCCTCCATTCCTGTTTATTTCTATGGAAGCAGACTGCTCCATCTTTATCCCACAGAATGACTGGTGGGTTTGAACCACCAACCTTTCTGTTAGCAGCCTAGCATTTAACCAATGTGCCAATAAATCACTATAAGATGTTACTTGTTTTTGACTGATAATGGGAAGCCAAGCCTTGAATTATGAGGGACTGGAGAGGGGACACGCATACCATATTTTTAACTCTTACACTGCTCTATTTTTAACTTGATGCATAGGGATAAGATTTCCTTACTTGATTTATTTTTGGCAGTTTGAATCTTTTCCTACATGCGGTAAAACACCTTATATTCTGGTGACTCGGAGGCTTTTGGGTTATAATTGGATCAGGGAGAGGGAGTGTTGATTTTGTCACCAAGTATATGGAAGAAGCAAGCTTGAGTTGCATTAGCTCATTGTCTACTTCCTCCCAACTTTTTATTTTTAAACATTTCAAACCTACAGAAAATTTAGAATAGTCCAACAGAGAATACCTATCAACGTTAGCCTTTGAATCTGTTCACTGTTACTAACATTTGGCCTAATTTGCTGTCTACACACACACATACACACACACACACACACACCCTTGGCTAATCCATTTGAGAGTTGGTTTCAACGATGGTGACAGTTCTCCCCTACCTATTTTGGGATGTATCATCTAAGAACAAAGATATTGTCCTATGTAAACAGAATATACTTAACATATTAAATATTGATGCAATCATCAACCAATTGTCAGGTGCTGTTGAGTCAGCTCCAACTCAGATCCACCCCGTGTATAACAGCACCAAACACGGCCTGTTCTGTGCCATTTTCATGACCAGTAAGCAACCCATATTCAAATATCTCCAGAGTCCCAATCCTGTCTGGATATGTTTTGTTAAAAATCAAGATCCAGGTCAGGGTGATGCACTGTTTCATTTTCCTGTCTTTTCTCTTTTTAATTGTTCTTCATTTTGTCACTTTAAGTCTGCTTTACTTTGTGATTTCTTTTGTGACCCTGACACTTTTGAAGAGTTGACACCTTTTATTTTGTAGGCCATCACTATGTTTGAATTAGTCCTCATTGTTGTCTCTCAACCGGACTCATGTTAAGCCTGTGGAGAGGAACACTCTAGAATGGGTGTGGCGTCCTCCATGCATCACATCGTGGCGCATGCGATGGCATCTTACCTCACCATTGGTGGGCTCAGCTGGGTGGTGTCATCAGATCTCACCCTTTGTACCTGTCATGCTTTGTGTTTAGTAAGAGACTGAGTAATTCTTTGAGATTGTGTTGCTATCCTAAAGAATAACACAACGAGTTAGGATCCTTGATCATTTTTGCCAGCATCGTGTATATCTCGGGTAGTGGTTACATTATTTATTTCCAGGTGGACTTGTCAATGTGTAACAGTTGTTTCTGAACCAACTCGTGAGCTTCCATTTAATTCTTCACCTGACCCTGGCTTCACATGTCTGTACAGCCGTCTCTTGACCCTGATCTACACCTTGGTCAGGTGAGGTCTTGTGCTTACACATGAGATGATGTACTGACTGCTAAGTAAACAGGCATAGCCCCCCCACACTCTGATATTAATTCCTTCCTCGGTAATTGCCCTTGATAGGAGTGTTGACCAGAAAAGTGAATAAGATATCTTTCCACTCTTGCTTTATACCCGGAGTTCACATATGTAAGATAAAACAAAAGCCAGTGGGAGCTTTCTTGGGATCTGCAGAAAGGCAGAAGAGAGTGACCACAGGTTGGTGTGGAGAGGCTGGCTTTGACTTGGGGAGAGTTGTTGAGCAGGGATAAGATGGGCACCTTAAAACCTGTGGAAGTCAGAACCAATGTAAGGCAGAAACTTGTCAACAAAGGAAAACTCAAATATAATCTCTTCATCGAGAATGCAAGACCTAGAAAAACAAGGTGGCCTTGTTGAGTTCCGGCTCTCATAGATTTCACTGAAGCTACCTTCCATTTTTTAATCAGTGACAGAGATTAAAAATTAATATTTTAAATCCATTTTAACCAGCACCCCACTTCAGGACCCTGGTGGTGCAGTGGGCTAAGTGTTCCGTTGCTGATGGAAAGGTCACCGGTTTGGATCTACCGGCTGCCCCACGGAAGAATGAAAAGGCAGCTGGCTTCCGTAAAGCACTGCAGGCTTGGAGATGGGGGAGCTGATCACCATGATCGACGTAGAACCCCCTTCCAGGGAGACAAACAACAGAAAAGTGGGTGAAGGGATACAGCGTTTGGTGTGAGACATGAAAAAAATAATAATAAATTATCAAGGGTTCATGAGGGAGGGAGGAAATGAACTGATACCAAGGGCTTAAGTAGAAAGAAAATGTTTTGAAAATGATGATGGCAACATATATACACATGTGCTTGGTACAATGGATAGATGGATGGATTGTGATAAGAGCTATAAGAGACTCCCATAAAGTGATTTTTTTTTAATTTGCAGGCTTGGAAAGCCTATGGACAAATTTGAGTCTGTCCAACAGGGCTGCTTTGAGTTAAAGTTGACTGGACAGCAGTGAGCTTGTGCCCTGGCTCCATTGTCATAGTCATCCCCAGCCAAAATGCCATCAAGTTGAACTAAAGCACGAAGCCATGTGTATTTCTGTTTTCCAAGGCAGTCAGTAAAATTCTTAACACTGCTTTGACCTCACCTTCTGATGGGCATGTGCCAATCCATCCCACGCTTTCTCTCAGGCTGCATGGAGGAAACCTCCTGCCGTGGACTTGATCCCGACTCACGGTGACATGATTGGGCAAAGTAGACCTGCTCCCAAAGGTTTCCAAGGCTGGAGTCTTCACAGAGCAGGCAGCCACGTCTTTCTCCCAGGAGTTGAACTTTAGGTTACTGCTCAGTGCTTAACCTACTGTGCCACCAGCACTGTTGCAGGTGGTCCAGGCCCCATAGTTATCTCATTGAGGTGCGGGCGTTGATTTTATGAGCATTGGTCTCATGTGAGCTGCCCCCAGCTGTCCTGGCAGCGCATGTCCAATCTCTGCCTAGGAGCTGTTCAGGTCTCTGGGTGAGCTGGACGCCACTGCTCCTCCTCTCTGATTCAGACCCACGTTATCCTCTGTTGACGCAGAAACACAGCCTTACACAGTTCGATTTATTGCATAGGCTGTTTTGGTTGCTGGCTACTAGGAGCCCTGGTGGCCGAGGGCTCATGCAGTGGGCTCCAATCCTCAAGGTCCGCAATTTGAAGCCCAGCTGCTCATGGGGGACAGGTGGGCTTTCTACTGCCCTGGACAGTCACAGTCTCACAAACTCTCAGGGGGGCAGTTCTACCCTGCCCGATAGGGTCGCTAGGAGTTGGCATTGCCTTGATGGCAGTGAGTTTGGTTTTGGTTTGATAGCACATGCAATTGATCAGATTTCAGCTGCTCCATTTGAAATTAAATGTGAGACTGGGTAAGTGTAACTGAGCGGAATGTAAGAAAAGTTCCTTGACCTTCAGAAGTGTATTTCAGCATGATTCCTCCCAGCTCCCAGTATTCTGTAGTGTTCTTAATGGGTCCCCCTTACTTAGTACAAGGTATTTGTTTATGAATGCATGTGGTTGATTTTTCATATTGTTAGTATCTAAGAAAATGATGAATTCCAGAATCAGTTAACCCTTCATTTTCTATCTGCAAATTACATTTTCACTTATGGTCATTTTGAAGCATTCTCATGTTTCTTTTCCAAAGTCAACCAAGGTCAGCCCCACCAGATAATAGTAAGGTTGCTCTCACATTAGGCAGAACTGTAATCATTTTGTCATTGTTTGCTTATTGAGTAGCTCACATAAAGTCCTATTTCATAGTCCCCATCCCCAATCTTCCACCACGTTTTCATTTCAGACCTTTCCCTAGCTTTTAATATTGATGGTTTGCTACGAACTATCTAACACGCTGCTGTTCATATTCAGTGTACATATATACATACATATATATACTCACTTATCATTAAAGTCTCCACACTTGGCTAGGGTCGTATAGCTATTCTATTTAACATGAAGATTCGATGACCAATCTAGAAAAGATAAAAACAAGGGAAAGAATGACAGTAGGCTTGTTCTTAAATCTGTTACCTCAAGTGGATGAATGGCTGAGCAAAAGATGCGCCTTTCATCTTGTGGTAAAGTTGTTTGTTTTGTTTTCTGGTAGGTTTTCTCTTCACCCAATATACACATTAATCCAAGTGAAATTACCAAAAAAGGGTGAAGGGCCCTAGTTTTAAAGGTTCACACCGTGAGCCCCTCCTTAAAGGACACATCTTCTGTGAGGTGCAAACCCAGGGTGAAACACGGTTGAAATTTAGAAAGGCGTGATTCCTTGTCACCTCCAGAAAAAGGTTGCTGTGCCAGTTGTCTTCCTGGAATAGTGGTGGCCACTTTCACACGTCGCAGTGATAGGATTCTGGAGCCCTCTTGGGGGTGAGTGACCCAGCAAAGACTTGCAGGCTTCCTACTCCAGCCTTGTTGGGTGGCTGGTTTCCTTTTACTCAAGTCAGACCGCCTGAGTGAGGGTCGAGTGCAGGCTCAGCAGGAAGGAGCCGGAAGAAAGCTGCTCTTCATGGGAGATGTTGAGTTGATTATTCCCCTTTGCTTAACAAGGAAGTCTTACCCATTGTCTTTTGGGATGTAGGAACCCTGAGGGTGGAGTGGGTCACACATTGGGCTACTAACCACAAGATCGACAGTTTAAACCCACCAACTGCTCCACAGGGAAAAGCTGAGGCTTTTACTCCCATAAAAATATAGTCTCAGAAACCCACAGGGGCGCCTACTCAGAACCCCCTGCCCCCTCTTATAGGGTCTCTATGAGTCGGGATTGACTCAGTGGCATGAGTGAGACTATGAGATGTACTATTGGATGCACAAAAGCTCTGGACATAAGTTGTGTCCAAGGTAGTGATGAGAGAGGGTGTGGGGTTGTGCAATCCACAGCTACCCCAACAGCATAACTCCACAAGGATGAAGCTTGTAAACACTGTGTGTCCAAATGTGGGCATCAGTGTCTGCTGAGTCATGGGAATAATGGGGCAGCTATTACCTTCCTTCCTCCTCATTTAACTAGCAGCACACACTTATGAGCTACCTCTGAGTATGCTGATCGCCAGGTACACGTGACTCTGATCCTCAAGAAACATGCCATAAGCAAGTGGTGTAGAGCTATACTGGAGGGCCCTGTAACAAGGATATACATAGGGTGCTAGTGTCATAAAGCATATGTGTTTTAAGGCCAACCTAGAGAGAGAGCGCAAAAGGTTGTTGTCTGAAAGTTGTTGCCGCCAAGATGCACATCAGACAGTGGACATAACCAGCAGGCAATGCGCTTCATGAGTTAAGACACAACTTTGGAAGTCATCAGCAAACAGGTGGTAATTTGAAGTCATGTTGAGATTGCCCGGGGAGATCATCTAGATAAGGTTGAACACCAGATCCTGATGTACAAATGGTTTGATGGAGGAACAGGAGTACGTGAGAGAAGAGTCAGAGGTACAGCGATTCACGAGAAGGTGGTATAACAGCAGGAAGAAAAGGAAATGGATACAGTTAAATCCAGCAGAGCGATCAGGGCCACCACATGAGGATGGACAGGAGGAGGGAGCGCTCTGGTGACCTTGGGTGGTGTCATCGTATGGGGGCCTGGGATTTGAATAGGAAGTATCTAAGTAGAGATGTGCAAGAAGTATGACCGTAATGGGAAGAACATTAGTCGGAAGCTAGAGGGAGATAGAGGAGGGTGTAGCAGGCTTAGAAACGGGAGCAAAGATCAACAGAGAAGGAGAAGTAAAAGCTCCTGGGGTGGGGAGGAGTGGCAAAGTTGATGGAGCAACGGGGAAAGGAGGTTGAGGCAGCAATGGCCCTCAAGGTTGCCTGCAAAGAGTGGGATCAAGCGCTCAGCAGTAGGATCGGCATTCGCCAGAACAGCAAGGGGAAGAGGTGAAGTTACTACTGAGAAAGACACTATTAGCAGCAGGTGGAACGGGATGATACAGAAAAATGTTGATGTAGCCCAGTCTGATGACTTGCGTTGTTTCCAGAAAGGAGGGGGAAAGTGGGTTTGGCTACAAACCTCCAGGAGAAAGGAATTTTAGAGCTAACAGTAGGAATTAAGGCGCGTGACCTTGAAGGGACTGTGGGTCCACAGCATTAAGCCTCACAATAGCAGGGCACACAAGCTCAGCTGGTGGGATAAGGACCGTGATGATGGGAGTATCTGCCAGTCATTGGCACAGAGAGGCCTTCTCTGACTGCCGTATTGTAAATACGTAATCCCAGCCAAAGAAGCAGCACGTGGGAGTGTGTCAGGGTGCAGCTGGAGTTCTGAGACCAGGGAGGGTAATGCAGACCAGATCAGGGCAGCCCATGGCTGAGGGATTTATTCACAGTGTGATGGGAAACCTCTGGAAGGTGTCATGATTCGGCTGACATTCTATGTGGTTCGCTTTGGCCCGTCTGTGGAGAATACGCTGTAGAGGAGCAAGCTCAGAGGCAGGGAGCCCAGAAAGGACTTGACGATGGTGGTCCAGGTGAAAGATAATGGAGACTGGTGTCAGGAAAGTGGTGACAGGGAGAGAAATGACCCTGGAGAAAGCCCAAAGGGAGAATAGGGAATTTGGGTTTGTGATGGGTGGAAGAGGCATAAGCCCAGGACAACTCCTTGATTTGGGCCTGAGCAGCTGGGTCGGTAGAGATGTCATTTAGTGAATGAGACTCCCTGGGGAGGAACGGAAATCAAGGCTTTGATGCCAAAATACCTACCACATATCTAAGTAGCTGTGGGAGGAACCCCTTGGGTAGAGGGGACTGGTGATAGCAGTGTGGAATCTTTCATAAATAGGTGGTCTCTTGGCCATGGAACTGGGGGAGACCCCCTGGAGAAAAGGAGGAAGTCCATGACTGGATCCTCCCACCTTTAGAATTTTGAAGCAGGATGCAGGGCCAGATAAGGAGGGAGGAGCAACACTGAGGTAGGACCGAAGCCTGGAAGGATGAGATGATGTCCATAAAATATTTGGCCCCGTGTACAGCACATGATTGTTGTTATGAAGTTGGCTCTCACTCATAGGACCCTGTATATTGTAGAACGTGAAACCCTGCTTGCTTACTCTCCTGAGGAACTCGGTGAAGCCCTGACTTGTGCACTCCTCTGCTTCTGTGCATGGATGTCGGCGTTCCACGGGAGGCGGAGCCCCTCAGTTGCTGCGTTTGGCTGTGCTGCCGTGCACACGCCACGGGGACTGGGCCGGTCCGTGTTGCAATCACGCAGAGGCCCTCCAATGAGCTGGCGTGGACTTTGCCTTTCCTAAGCTCCCAAAGAGATTGTGTCAGAACCCGCACTTTAAAATACACAATGGGTAGGGAAGCCCGGGGGCCTGTTTGAATGGTGGCTTTATTGCAAATTACATTTCGGGGTGATTTTTTTTTTGGAGGGGTGGGGAGGATCTGGAGGGGTTTCTTGAACTCGCCATCCTGGCTCCCAACCCCATCCTTAAGCAGTTCCAATATGCCTCAAAACTTCCAGACGTTGGGCCAGATGGGCCGTAGCCTGGGATTCCCGGGAACCTGAAGCACCCTGGATTGCTACATGTCTGATTCCCTCCAGGAGACATTGACTTCTGTGAGGCCCAGGGCCATCTTTGGGCACTCTTTACATACCCAGAATCTAACATGGGGTTTGCCACAAAGTGGGAAAATTGTGAATTCTGACTGTGTGTGTGTGTGTGTGTGTGTGTGTTTGCTTTAGTGTCCGCGTATCTCTGCGACATGAGTTTGTGGCCCAGAAAGAGATCCACCAAAGATCAGGCCATGAGAAGGTTCCATACAGGATGGAGATCAATTAGGACTCAGGAGGATCCATTCGCTGGAGGGCTCTTGGAGCTCCCTTTTGAAGTGTACTAGAAGGCATCCTGTGTCCAGTCCTTGCTAGCCCTGCCCACACCAGCAGCCACAACACTTCTCTCTTCGCTGCTCAGGGGCACGAATACTACCTCCTTTGATCGCGGAATTACTGCTGTTCTTAGCTGCCATTATGTTGGTCCCATCTCACAGTGCCCCCGTGTGCGACAGAGCAAGACACTCACTGCCGGGCCCTGCGCCATCCTCTCAATCCTGGCTGGGTGTAAGCCCGTTACTGCAGCCACTGGGCCGGCCCGTCTTGTTGAGGGTTTTTATCTCTTCTTCGCTGTCCCTCTACGTCACCAAGCCTGGTAGCCCTCTCCAGGAATTGGTCTGTCCTGACAGCATGTCCAAAGTACATAAGACGAAGTCTTGCCATCTTTCCAAGGAGCCTTCTGGCAGTCCTTCCTCCAAGAAAGAGTTGTTCTTCTGGCAACCCACAGCACCCTCAATATTCTTTGCCAACCCTGTAATTCAAATGCATTGATTTTCCCTTCGTCTTCCTGATGCAGTGTCCGACATTCACATGCTGATGAAGCCATTGGAAATATCCCGGCTTCGGTCAGGCGCACCTTCGTCTTCAAAGAAACCTCCCTGCTTCTCAGCACTCGAAGAGGTCTCATGGGACACACTTACCCTATGCGATACATGGTTTAACTCCTGGACTGCTGCTTCCGTGAGCAGGCAGCTGTCTGATGTTCTCATGTGGTAGTCCCAAGTTCAATTGCCAGCCAGGGCACTGCATGCACAGCATGGCCCATCTATCAGTGAACTTGCTTCTGGCTATGATGCCGGACAAATTTCCAGGGAACTTTCAGACTTCTATAAGGAGGAAGCCTGGCAATTTGTTTCTGAATCGCAGCCAGCGGAAACCATGTGGATCACAACCATTCAATCTGCAACTCCTGTGGGGGTGATGCCGGATCGGACAGCATTTCAATCCATGTCCATGGGTCTCCATGAGCCACTGGCCAACTCGGCAGCAGCGAACACCCCCAATGCTTCTTAGCGCTCCTGGGCTTTTATACATGCAAAGAAGAAGCCCTGGTGGAGCGATGTTTAAGCACTCGGCTGTTAACCAGAAGGCGACAGTTCAAATCACGCAGCAGCTCCGTGGAAGAGACAGCCTCAGAATCGGTTGCTTTAAAGATTGTGGCCTAGAAAACCCTTTGGGGCAGTTCGACTCCACTCTGGGGAGGGTCCCTGAGAGTCAGAGGGGAGCTGAGGGCACCCAGCAGCATCTTTTCCTACCCCTGAGCCCTGTGGACCTGTATCCCTGCTGCAGTGATGTTCAGAATGCCGTGTTCTCTGACAGCGAGTGACCGTAAAGAAGAGGCGCAGCCTGTAACAATGGTTCACATTCATCTTGCAAAGATAGCCCTGTCTCAAGGAAGAACATCTCCTACTCTATTCGGCGTGAACCAGGAGGAGTTTCATAGAGGAATGACCCAGCGGGGGCAGCACTGAGTCTATATGAATAGTGAATCAGTGAAAGATGAGGGTTGGTTGACTATAGATAAGATTAGCTCCAGCTGGCAAGGGGGAGTGGTGCCCGCCGATTTGGTTATACATGATTTCAGTCATGAACACATATCCCAACCTCTGCACCACTGCTCCTGCACCCCTGGCACAAAATGAGTGGTTTCTATCTTGACGTATCCTTCCTATGGACAAATGGTTCATATCCTGGCCTTGAACCTCCTAGCAATGCATCTTAGCCCCTCATTCTTGTGCCAGACACACGAACCGCAGTTTGGAGCTGGTACCAACCCAGGTCCCCCTCAGGGCTGCTGAGAAATAAAAACAGACTGGGCAGAAGTGGAAGGGGAAGCCTTGCTTTGGTTGATCAAGCAAGGGGCAAGCCTAGACTGACTGAGCAGGTTCTCGAAAATGAAGGTTTGCAGTTGTATGTGTCCACACCAATAAGCCCTGGTGGTGTAGTGGTTTAGTTAGGCTGCTCACCACAAGGTCAGTAGTTTGAGCCCCTCAGCCACTCCAAGGGAGAAAGATGAGGCTTTCGGCTCCAATGAAGGTTTGCAGCCTCGGATGCTAGCAGGGGCAGGTCTACTCTGTCCTTTTGAGTCAGAATTGATTTGACGTTTGTGAATTTGGCATATCTATGACCAGGAAGCAAATTTAGGGGGTTATGAATATATAACAGATGTCACAGGAGTGGTCATGAATATGCATTAGGGTGGGGTGATGGTTCTTGACCAGGAAGTGGCTTGTAGGACCTCTCATTTTCAAACATCTTTCTATGACTTTTGGTTCCATGACCAAAGTACTTTCATTCAGGGGTGGCCTGAGGTCGTGACTGTCCCTTCTGTGCATGTTCAGAGGGGCCAGATCTGCTCAGAACCCATGCTCACTTGCTGTACAGGATCCTTTTCTGCGAGAAAAGATCCGAAAAGACACAGGGTACCCGGAAGGAAGGTTCAGGTTAACTATGGGCAAACTCGCTGCCATCGAGTCAGAGCCAGCTCACAGTGACCCTGTAGGACAGGAGAGAGCTGCCCCTGTGGGTTTCCGAGACTGTAACTCTTCACATGAGTAGAAAGCCTCCTCTTCCACAGAGCAGCTGGTGAGTTCAAACTGCTGACCCCACAGCTCATAGCTTGAGGCGCAGCCCACAATGCCCCCAGCGCTCCTCGTCAGCCTCGAGTAGGCTCAATCAGAACCACTGTGTGAGCGAGGCCCGGGGACCCACGTGCAGCGTCTGTTCCACCACGACACGCTCCAGTAGGTCGGGTCAGCGTTCTGGGTTTCCAGGTGTTGTCGCTTCACACCTGCAGTATCACTGTTGCTGGGAACTTGTCTGAGGTGCCAGCCAGCCTTGGGACCCCCTGAATCAGAAACTCTGGGGGTGAGGCCTAGCACTCTGCATTTTAATAAGCCCTCCTCCAGGGGATGCCAAGGCATTGAAAATTGAGACACTGGCAAAGAGGTCCAGGAACAGTGAAATACAAATGAACCCTCTCCTCTGAGGGCACAGTAGGGAGGGTCCTGCTTACAGGGTAACATGATGTCGCGCTGCTGTTGCTAGGGGCTGCCCCATCTGTCCCACTCCCAGTGGCCCCATGTGAGAGGAAAAACACCCAGAGAGTTTTCTCGGCTGTGATCCTTACAGAAGCTGGTCCCCAGCTCCTCCCACCCCCACAAAGCTGCAGCGTGAAGTTTCACTGTCAACCTGCCAGGTGGCGGCCGAGTGCTTCACTTCTGCCCCAGCAGGACCCTTCCAGGACGTCACAGGCTTCCCTCAACAGTGTTCTAATTGCGCTCATCTTCCCAGTCCTGAGACACAGAGCATGACTGCACTGTGGGGCCAGGCCTTCCCGCCTCATTGATTTCCAGTGTTGTATCAAATTGTTGCTGGTTGTTTGGTTGGTGTTTTTGCAAATGGGGGTAAGAATCTCTGGGATGTAATTTTGGAGGGCTTCATGACTGACTTATCAAGGTAGTCCTGCTCCGTGGGCTTCAGAAAAGCCATGGAGAATGTATTTTCTGTCCCCGAGTGAGGGAGGTCTCAGTCGATGCCTTTGAAAGCCCTAGAGTTTTGTCCGGACTTGGGGACTTGCGCGATCCAGAATTCCTGAGGACGCCTGATGTAATGTGGGTCATGGAGGGGCGGGATCCGGCCCTCTCCGCCAGGCAGCCAGATCACCCAGCCCTCGGCCTCGTTTGTCCCCTGCTGAGAGGCCAGCTGCTTCCCCCATAAAGGGACCTTTGGGGCTGGCTGTCTTCTGGTATCCTGTAGCTTCACAGAGACTATATTTTTCTGTGGGGTACTTTGACCAGTTAGTATCACATCCTCCATCTCTCTTTATGTTTCAGGGCTTTGGGACATGAATTGTATTGTCAGTGAGTTTAACCTAGTTAGCCAGAAATCAAACTCAATTGCTTCAAAATTTCTTTTTTTAGTGATGAGGGTCTCGCTGGAGTTCAGCATCTGGAAATAATTTGGCATGTAGAATATGGCCTCTGGCTTGTATAGCTGAGATAGCTAAGTTTTTTAGCATGTCTTATGTGTGTGCCAAACACTTGACTAAGCATTGTGTGTGCATTAGCTCACTGGGGCCTCCGAGTAGTGTGATGAGGTAGGAGCTGCCATCACCCCATTTTAGAGGCAAAGAAACTGAGGGACAGAGGGGTTAAGGTTAAGTAATTTACCCAAGATCACAAACCTTGAATGTGTCAGAGTAACCTATTCTATCCATCTAGTTGTAACAATGTAGTCAGCTCGTTGTAACATTACATTAGGAACCAAATGTATTCATCTAGTTACATCTAAAGGGGGAGGTATTGTATCTAAGGGGAGACGTGTTTGCTGGGGGATAGGCTTTTTTTTCTTTTTGCTTTTTTTTGCTTTGTTTTGCTTTGCTTTAGGTAACTCCTGTTTATAAAAAGCCAAACCATACCTCTTGCCACCAAGTCCGCTCCAACTCATAGTGACCCCATGTGTCACAGGGCAGGCCTGCTCCACAGGGTTGTTCCCTGGCTGTGATCCCTGCAGAAGCAGATTTCCAGGGCTTCCTTCAGCTGTGGTGCTGGGTGGATTCGAACTGCCAGCATGTGACACAGCAACCAGCATAGTTCAAACTCCCTGCCATGCAGTCAACTCTGATTCACAGCGACCCTATAGGGCAGAGTAGAACTGCCCCTGTGGATTTCTGAGACTCTACCTCTTAATGGGAGTAGAAAGCGTCTTCTTTCTCCCTCAACTGGCTACTGGTTTCGAACTGCTGACCTTACAGTGAACAGCCCCATGTGCCACCAGGGCTCCTTTGGACAACGTGATCAGGCATAGAAACCATTTGCACCTATTTTTCTGTGGAGCTTTGTTTTTCTTTGACAAGTGTGATGGCTTTTGCCTCTTTAGTGTCTGTAAACATATAAGCAGCATACCAGTTCTCACAAAGAATGTGACTTTCCTTATTAAAAAAAACAAGAGTGATGTCTTTAATAGACATGAATGTATATGAAGGGGCTTCAAGAGGTTCATGGAAAGATCCTGTTTTCTCTTAAATACATTTCCCACAAACCTTTTGACACACACACACACACACACACACACACTGCGTGACCATTTTTGTCTTGTATGAAAAGCTGATGGACTGCAAAAGAACTCAACGTTGAACTGCACCTCTGTGTGTGGAATGCTGGTCCGTCCACACAGTCCAGCAGCAGGTGCCCGGGGTCACCCACCGAGTCCTAGCCAGTCCCTGTGACTGTCCCTCTCCCTTCTTCATCACAGGCATCATTCCCAGCAAACTTACAGCTCGTGCTTGTTCTGCGCCCCACTGGATTTTTCCAACGGACTCTCTCCGACATCGCCTTCAAATTCAATAGAGATGACTTTAAAATGAAGGTACCAGTAAGTATCCCTCTGCTTTATCTCTGCAACAGAATCATACTTGGTTGAATTCGCGTCCATTTCTAATCATCAGAATCCTCAGGGCAAAGGACACCCAAAGGACTTAATCTGGACATGGCTTTCCTCTCAATGCTGCCATGAGGGATTCGATCCTTTCTCCCGCCTCTAAGCCACTCACCATCACCTGCCTGCCTCTCCCCCTTCCTCCACGAGACTTGGCAGCTCATGGCCTTGGACAGACTATGTAAAAGCTAAGAGGTTTACCAGAGGGCCATGGATCTTAGGACGTTCTTACACCTGGCAAAGTTAAGGGGGGACAGAGCGCGGGCTCTGGAGCAGCCAGTCCTCATCACCTCAGAGTTAGGAGCATCTCCCCAGGGCTCTCTGTCGGTGCTCTGGGGGAATAAGAGAGTTTGCAGAGGCAGTGGGTGCCAGTATCGCCCAGACAAACTGTTGGGTGCCTCTGAGTGGATTTCAACCTTAAACAGTGTAGCAGAATGATCCCTACCTCATCTCCCATTACTCCAGCTATTCCTAGACCAACCTTCCTTATAACACTGTATAGTTTTAAAAGACCCTCTCTGGGATTGGTTACTTGTTCTTCTTTTTTTTTTTTAAAGGGGTGTGATACGGGGCTATATACAAACTCTTAAAACGTGTACTTAGGGAAACCTGTGTTTCCTAAAAAGCTTCATTGCTGTGTTGCTCGTTGTTGTCCCTTGATTTTGGCTCAAGATGACCCCAAATTATACCAGTTACTCTTGCGAACAGCACAGGGACAGATGGCTACCTGCTAATTCGTTTCTTCTCTGTTGCAAAGGGAACAGTATCTGTGACTAGCTGCAGGCACCTGGTAATGCCTCTAACCATCCAAACAGCCGGTCTTAGAAATCCAATAAGCCCAGGTGGCGCTCACTTTCCATGAAGTGATTATTGCCTTTCCTTTAAAGCGCAGTAGGTCAGCAGGCACTCTTTCCCTGCCCACCCTGTTCTTGGGTCACCCTGCTCCTATGCTCTCTGCCAAACAAGCAAGCACACTTCCATTCGGCAGGGGAAGGAATGGGTCCCTAGTGCGACCACTGCGTGTGCTCAAACCACCAGCCTTTCTGTTAGTGGCCGCTACAGCACCAGGCCTCCTTAGAGACATACCCAGAACTCCACATTCACTGCCATCGAGTCGATTCTGACTCATAGCACTAACCTGTAAGCCAGGGCAGAACTGCCCCTGTGGTTGGTGCGAGACTTTACACTTTACAGGAGTGAAAAGCCCCATCTTTATCCCAAGGAGCTGCTGGTGGTTTCGAACTGCTGACCTTGCGGTTAGTAGCTCAACTGGTAGCCACTAAGCATCCATCGACTAAGTGTTCTTTGCTTATTCCATGCCACACTCTCTGTCAATGAGTTCAATGGCTACCTATCATTTGATCCTCACCACAACATGATGGAGGTAGATGCCCATTTTTCAAATAAAGAAATGAAGGCGCAGTGAAGTGGTGACATGCTTGAGGTCACCAGCTAGTCAGTGATCAACCCAGATCTATCCAAAGCCAAAGCCGGATGATATTCGCATGGTCAGGCTTCATGTCCAACAGTAAAAGCATCTTCTTAGCCTGTTGGCTTAACCCTGTGGATGATCTGTGTAAGGTGCTGCTTTTCCTTCCCATTTAGATCATAATGCTGAGCTCAGTGCCAGAATTACATGGCTACATTGACAAATCACAGCTGACCGAGGACCTCGGCGGAACCCTGGATTACTGCCACACCAGGTGGCTGTGTCACCGCACCGTGAGTGGCTCTGCCCCTTTTGCACTTGGAGGTGGTAGGTGGTGGCTGTGAGTTGCACCTCCTCTTATTTCACAGTTCATCTAACAGAATTGGATGTTTGCATTTCAATGCCAAAACACATTCGCATTCACTGAAGTTTTCTGCCCCAAGAATGAGGAGATGGTCTCGGTGGACCTTAGTCATCTTAAAGAAATAACATGACTCATAACTTCGGGAGTGGCTTTCTCTGGGCTTGGAGATTTAAAAAGGAAACAAGACACCCCCCCCCCAACCCCTGTTGTTGTGGCTTGTGTGCTCACCCGTCCTTTACTAAGGAGAGGGGCTCCTCTGTACAGAATGACTCGCGAGGTTGGGAGTGGAAGTCCAGTGTAGCTGGCGTGTGTCTGAAGAGGCCATGAAGCCTGGGGGCTGATGGTGAAGGTATTTTACTTGTAAGCATGCTGCCAGCCACGTTTTCTCTGGAAGGCTCTCTTTCTGAAAACCGCTCATGCGTGCTGTGCCGGTGGGGAGCGGTTGTGGAGCGGGTGTCTGCTTTCAGAGCGGCAGGAGGCTCTGGGATGTACCCAGCTTTGTGATCCGAGTTTTCCCTCTCCCAAAGGCTATCGAAAGTTTCGCCCTCATGGTTAAGCAGACAGCTCAGATGCTTCAGTCCTTTGGGACCGAACTTGCCGAGACAGAATTACCCAATGATGTCCAGTCCACAAGCTCGGTCCTGTCCACACACACAGAGAAGAAGGACAAGATGAAGGTACGTGTGGCTGCTGGCGGGAGGAGGAGTGGGGGACACGAAGGTTAGACGACGTGGGAGTCTGGGTGCTGGGTGGGGCATGCTAAGAGACAAAAAACGTGGATGCTGGCTTCAGGGAAGACTGAGGATTTAGGCAGGAAAGTTCAAGGATGCCTTTTGATGCTCGTTCGCTGGGCAGCCTCTGTTCTAAACCGTGCAGTCCAGCCGTGACTCCTGGAGCATGGGCTGCAACACGCCCCGTGCACTGCTGCCCAGTGAAGCATCCCTCACAAGCCCCGTGTGCTCTTGAGCAATGTCCAGAGTCTGCAGGGAGGAAGGTCTATGAGAAGCAGCTTTTCTCGCCGTGGGCTGTCCCAGCTGCCTGTGCTCTAGAGTCAGCCTCCAGATGTTTCCCTTGCCTATTGATAGACTGTAGACACAGTCTCTATCCCTGGTGGCTCCTAAGACAAGCAGGGAGAAGGTGATAGGTAGCCTGCCTGGCATATTAGTCCGTCTCTTTCTGGCATAAATGTATTTTGAGAGGAAACATGACCCCTGCAGGCGTGGCAGCCTGCACCTTTTCAGCGCAGAAAACTGGGCCCCTGCCCCTCCCCACTGAGAGACCCCCTCCGGGCTCTGTCTACTCTCTGCCAAGTTCGCTGCCTGCTCCCCTAAGCAACCTTTTTGCTCCAAGCCCTGAGACCTGGCAGCCAGAGCAGAGACATGTAGAAAGGTCTCCTTTCTTGTTACTGTTTTAACCTTATTCTTTTGCCCCGAGTGACCGTAACCCTAGCTCTGCCGCTGGGGGCCAGCAGGAGTGAGCACTCATCACTGCCCCCACCACTACCCACTTGTCCCAGCAGAGAGCCACACACGGCTCATCAGCTTGTCTTCCTTCTTCTGGAAACTGGCAAATACGAGGTGACTTCGAAATGCTCTTGGAAAATGGAATTAAATGATAGTGGGATTTTCCCATGCATGGTCTGAAGCCACTTTATCAGTCTTAGGCCATCCATCAGCTTATCTAGGTTATCGGCATAGGAAGGGACTCATGAAGGAAGCCTGGTTTTATTATTTCCCACCTTCCTGACCTTCTATTCATTAATCATCAGTCACTAGTACATACTGGGCTGCTGACCACAGGATCAGTCGTTCAAGACCAGCAGCCACTCCACAGGGCTTTCTACTCCCATGAAGAGCTACGGTTTGGGAAGCCCACTCTGTGAAAAAGTGTCCCTATGAGTCACAATGGACTCAGTGGCAGAGCGTTTGGACTTGTGGAGTCCCTTTCAGGATGAAATACCTAACCAAGTCTCAGGGTTCCCTCTGGCCTGCATCCTGAGCCTCCGGCCCCTGGTGGCCTGTGTTTTCCCCCCACAGGAAGATTTGAAGTTAGCGCTGGAGGAGGGCCACTCCATCCTGGAGAGCATCAGGGAGCCTCTGGCCAAGAACCCCGAGTACAGCCTGAATCAGGACCAGCTTGACAATCAAACGACTGTGCAGAGGTGAGAGCCCCACACCACCCAGGCCTGGAGTGCGTTGCTCTCTGGTCCAAGCAGGGGCATACTCCAGGCAGGCCACTTCAGTGGAAATGGGAGGCCAGAGACGAAGGGCCCTAGCGGTGGAAGAAAAGGCAACACAGTTGAAGAGCAGGCAGCACCTCGCCTGGGCTTTGGCGCTGTCGTTGGGAGCTGGGAACAATCGCACTGTCCCTCTCAGCCTCCTGTTTGTTACACTGGAGCAAGATCTCCGGTTCCTTACTGCAGTCTTAGCCCTCTGTGAAATGCGGGGTACTTTTCTCCTAAGTCCTGAAGGAAACAGCTCATCTAGGCAAGATGATTCCACTGAACAAACAGGAATTTTCAAAAGCATTAAAAATCTTTTTGTTTGTTTGTTTTTTCCATGTGTGGACCCTGCAAATGGATGTGGGGCTTCTGCTGTCATCCATCACCTTCTGCAAGCCAGGTGTTAATAACTTAAGCTCTGATACATTCCCTCCTTCAGCTTTGGATTTTATTACTTACAATCCTTGGATCACACCGGCTGGTGTGCTTAATCACTGTTTTAAAAAAAGTAGATATATCAAGCAGAATAGCAATGAGGACAGCTTAGATTCCTATAGCTTCCATGTTTGAAGTACTATCCTGTCTCTTGCCCACAGGCAGGTAGAGAGGCTCAGGTGTCTGTTTCCAGGTGGGAAAGCAACTTGAGACTCTCTCTCACATCAAGTTGCAAATTTTTAAAGTGTGAGCTTTTAGGGTTTTTTTTTTTCTTTTTTGAGACAGTTAGTGAGCAAGTCAGTGAGTGAGACAGTCAGTGAGTGATACAGTGAGTGAGTGAGTCCGTGGGTGAGACAGTGAGTGAGTGAGTGAATGAATGAGATAGTCAGTGAGTGAGTGAGACAGTGAGTGAGTGAATCAGTGGGTGAGTGAGTGAGTAAGACAGTGAGTGAATGAATGAGTGAGTGAGATAGTGAGTGAGTGAGTGAGACAGTGAGTGAGTGAGTGAGTGGGTGAGTGAGACAGTGAGTGAGTGAATGAGTGAGTGAGACAGTGAGTGAGTGAATCAGTGAGTGAGTGAGTGAATCAGTGGGTGAGTGAGTGAGTCAGTGAGTAAGTGAATGAATGAATGAGTGAGACAGTGAGTGAGTGAATGAATGAGTGAATCAGTGGGTGAGTGAGTGAGTGAGACAGTGAGTGAATGAGTGAATGAGACAGTGAGTGAGTGAATGAGTGAGTGAGTGAGACAGTGAGTGAATCAGTGAGTGAGTGAGACAGTGAGTGAGTGAATGAGTGAGACATTGAGTGAGTGAATCAGTGGGTGAGTGAGTGAGACAGTGAGTGAATGAATGAGTGAGACAGTGAGTGAGTGAATGAATGAGTGAGTGAGACAGTGAGTGAATCAGTGAGTGAGTGAGACAGTGAGTGAATCAGTGAGTGAGTGAATCAGTGGGTGAGTGAGTCAGTGAGTGAGTGAATGAGTGAGTGAGACATTGAGTGAGTGAATCAGTGGGTGAGTGAGTGAGTGAGACAGTGAGTGAGTGAGTGAAACAGTGAGTGAGTGAGTGAGACAGTGAGTCAAACTTTTCGTTTCTATTGTAAAATAGTCGTATATCTCACGCTGTTTCTAACATTACAACAGAATATGGGCGCATAGGGCTTGAATAGTTAGCTAATGTTAGATGATATTATACGGTGCTTGGAAATTTGCAAAACTTCGCGTATCTTTTTCTCATTTTATTCTCAAAGTGTGAGATCCAGAAAGTTTTTTTTTTTAAACACACACACACATACCATCATCATCATCTTATATACAGAAGGAGCTCTGGTGGGTAATGGGTTACACGTTGGCCTGATAACCACCAGGTTGGCAGTTCACACCCACCAGCCACTCTGTGGGAAGAAAGATATGGCTCTCTGTTCCCATAAAGATTAGCAGCCTTGGAAATCCACAGGGACAGGTCTACCTTACCCTTTGGGGGTCATTATGAGTCAGAATCAGTTGTATGCCAGAAAATTTGGCTTTGAATGTTCATGTATCAATCAGAAAACCAGTTCAGAGAGGCTAGATAGATCACTTTGCCCAGTGGCACCAGGCGAGCCATCAGCAGCCCCAGGGCTGAGTTTGTTTAGCCTGAAATGTATCTTCTCTCCATCTAGCTCCCATTCACTTGCTGAGTAGCCGGGAACCCTGTGGGATGCACAGGGGGACAAGAGACCCTCCACTGAGAACTCACAGCTAGGCTTGATGCTGTGAAGGGAAAGCTCTCCCAGGGCCTGCAGAGAGCTTTGACAGGGAGTGCTGGCTCCACTCTCAGCTCCATGGTGGGCAAGTTGTTAACTCATCCAAGGGTCCATTTCTTCCTCCATCCAGTGAAATGAATCTTAGTGCACCTTTGCCTCTGGCTTAGATGCAGGGGGGGGGGGGGTTCAGAAAGTTCATAGAAAAAATGAAATTAAGAACGTGGACTTGGTCCTCGCACATGTTGAGCGTTAAGCACACAGCGGGGTACACAGGCATTCTCAGTGCTCATGAGCAACTACGCAGGAATGTGGGTGATAGCCATTCTCCAGCATTCATTGAGGCAGCTTACTGCTTATCTTCACCTCTGAGCCAAAGCTGTAAACAACACGTCCAGGCCTCTGCTATTTTGACTTCATAAAAAAGGAACGAACTGCATTTAACTCTGCCAGCAGCCTGAGCCGTGTAGCATGCGAGGAGGGCATGAAGGGGATAGAATCCTGGAAATGCCTCCCCTTCATACATTATTGGCCCTGTCAAGGCGTCATTCACACTTGCAAAATCCTGTCCTGAGTGCCTAGGGCTAGAGTGCTATGTGAGGGCCTCCCACCGGCACTAGAAGCTGCGTGGTGTAAAGACCCTGCTTCTGGGTGGAGCTGATCATTCTTTGATTCCTGACGCCCTGAGGCCACAGTACAGACTGTCTCCTCTTTTCCCTAAGACTCCTGGCCCAGCTCAATGAAACCGAGTCTGCCTTTGATGAGTTCTGGGCAAAGCATCAGCAGAAACTTGAACAGTGCCTGCAGCTCCGGCATTTTGAGCAGAATTTTCGAGAGGTGAGTGGAGCAGGGCCTTGAGAGGGAGGGGCTCCTTCAATGAGCACCTGTGGGCTCTGGCTTCGGGAAGTGATGTGGGGATCTCGAGGGCTCTGTTGTTTCAGCGGGCTGATCCCAGCCCAGGTGAATTTCCGGGCTGGCTGGTAGTCTGTAAAACAGGGCCTCTAAGCATCTCAGGATGGCGCAGTCATTGCCACAGTAAGCAAAGCCTGCCTGTGCTTTGCACAGCCACCGAATCTGCTGCCCATGGTCTTTTGATCCCAGTAGGAAACTCAGTGTAGGCCCCACTCAAAGATGGTGGCCAAGCAAACGGCATCAAATAGGTGTTCCTCTCCAGAGCTGTGCCAATAAGGTTGCTCCACAGAAGTCTTGCCACTGTCCTTCCTCCAGAAGTTTCGGGTGCCTGACACTGGAGATTGAATTGCTGGCAGGACTCTGGGGAAAACGTACATTTGCAGCAGCACAGTGGGCTGCCATCTTTGAGCAGGGCCCAGCTGTTCATTTGCTACTAGATCAAAATACCATGGGCAGCTGATCTGGCTGCTGGGCCATGCATACACAGCCCTTGCTTATGAGGGCAACAACTGAACCAACGTGCCACCTGGTGTGGAAGAGTATCAGCCACAAGATTAATTAGGTTAAATCTTAAACATGATTTAATGAGTGGATCATTGCCTATATAAAAGGTTATTTAAAAGACGTCTACTGGTTTGTACTTTCTTCTGCTTGATTTGTGAGTTAGTAGAGAAGCCTTCGGTCTCACCTTCTATTCACTTGTCTGATCTTTTAATTCAGTATACATTGATTGGAGACCTATCATGGGCCAGATGCAGAGGCCTGGGTATACAAAGATACAAAATGCAGGCGTGCCTTGGCTTCCTTCTAATGAGAGCTGTAGTACTAGCCAAAATACAAAGCTCAGTGGAAGGACTCAACAGCAGAATGGCGGAAAGGACAAAACAAAGAGCTGTTGAACTGATAAGTAGAACAATAGAAACAACCCAATCTAGACAAGAGAGAAAATAGATGGGAAAGAATGTGTAGTAGTAGGCTGCTGTGAGGTTATCACAAGAGATCTAACCTTCATTTTGTGGATGTCCTGGAAGGGAAAGAGAGGATGGGACTGAAAAAGGACTCACTAAAGCAGTAACAACTGAAAGCTTATCAAATTTGAAAGGAGCCATGGACCTGCAGAGATAGAAACAAATGTCACATTGTGGAGCCAAGAATAAAAGCCAACCAAAAAACATTTCCATATTCTAAATTTTGCTAAGCTGTCTTTCAGCGTGCTTGTGCATAAATTTATCCCTAAACAAGGCAGCCGTGTGGCTGACACAGCATGATGGAAGAATGAGCCCTGATTTCCCTGGACACTTGTTACTGCCACCTTCAACTGCTGGTCCCCTTCGAAGAGCAGTGAACGGAACCCGTGTGCAAACTCAGCTCAGGCCAAGCTGTGGTCTTAAAGCTGCAGCCACTGTGAGAAATGTGGAGTGTTTGAGCCCTGAACACTCTGGGAGGGCCTGAAGGGCTCTTTGGGGGAAAGTACATAACCGCTTGTACGTTTCAACTTCTTCCGTGAGAGCCAAGACATTCAACAGCAGAGGGTACAGCCCTGTTAGATACCCTTAGCCTCACTTGCCGCTGTCCAGCTGAGAAGTCCTCAGAAGAAAATAGCATGGAAGTTACATCTGGAAGAAGAATCTGGGTGCATCCCAGTGACACCGAAATGAATAAGGACATTACCTTAAGGGCATCTGGGGATGGCGGAGAAAGTAGCACAGGACCTTCTCCAAGAGATTCTCCAACATCTTATGAAGTCCAGCCAGTGTCATCTGGAGGGGATGTGGTCCCAGCACTCTCGCTGTGGAGCTTTGCTCTTGTCGTCATCACTCATTTCATTGTGGCTCAAAGCATGGCCCAGCCGCCCTCGGGAGGCTGTCCCCCTGGCTCTCTCCGACGCATGACTGTGCTGAGGGAGACCGGGCCCATTGAACGTCTTGGCCCAGGAGGACCTGTCAGCACGGCCCACTTCCCCTGGGCTGCCATGCTGTGGCTGACTTCCCGCCAATTCCTTAGTAACTCATTCCTTCTACAGACACTTTTCCCGCATCCTCACTGTGGGCCCGGTACAGGTCTGGGTGGTGGGAAGAAATACATTCCTGTTGACTTGGAGCTTCTGTTCTAGGGAAGATGTGTGTGGGAAGGGAGGGATCAGACCCCAAACAAGGACACTTAACATAACAAGAAGATATCTTCAGAATGTGTCAACAATGAAAGTACAGCAAAAGTGTGAGATGGAGACTGAGGCGGGTTGATGGTTGCAATCTGCAGGAAGTTCTCTTTGAGAAGTTATAGTCAGATAGCTGTCACTCGAGTGCCCTGGGTTACACTGGGATGGAACCAGCCAGGCACAGCTGCTGGGCCCTGAACCGTTCACAGTGGGGAACAGGAAGCTGAAGATGAGGCCTCCGTCCTGGCTGCACTCCATGTGTTCCCAACCCCGGGCAGCAAGAACAATCACTGATGTCCTCATAAAGAGATCTGCACCCCTCAGGGCTGCCGTCCTCAGCGAGCACCCCTTTTTGCAGAAGCTGGGTGCGTGCCTCGTCTTAGGAAGATTTCTAAGAAGAAAAGCGTCCCTGTTTAGAGAACATGAGCAATGGCAGTTTTCAAACTCACTTCTCCTCAGCCCTCCTCTCTTGCCCCTGGCAGCACCATCAGCTACTAGGAGTTGAATGCCAACCGGTTACCAGTGTAAGGCGGCACGGCTACTGTCGAACAAGGGCTGGCAGTGCCTGAGACGGTGCGGCACAGCCTCACCGTGCGGTCCTGCGACTCCACTCCTGGAAGGAACTGGAAGCAGAAAGAGAAACAGAGACCTATAAACAGTGGCCAAAAGTTGGTAACCACCCAAGTGCATCTGAGTGGATACATGGATAAGTCAAATGCGGTCTGCCCGTCAAGTGGGAGCCTGTTCAGCCACGGGGAGAAAGGATGCTCTGTCCGTACACGCAAGAATGCGGACAAACCTCGACAACCACGTGGTGTGACATGAGCCATTCAGGAAAGGACAGATCCTGTACGGTCCCACGGAGATGAAATGTCCAGACTAGGCAAATGTGTAGTGGCCCAACTTTGGTCCTGGTTTCCCGCAACAAGTGGGGCGGGGCAGGTAGAGGTCTCGTTCCGTGAAAAGGCTTGGGAGGGGATGTGGTGGTGGTCGCACAACGTGGGCAGCATTAATGTCACTAAGTGGCACATGTGAAAGCAGCCCCCACCACAGCAGAAACTGTTAGGAAGCTCATAGCAAGCTGGAATGAAAGGAGCCGTGGAAGTCTCCTGGCCGAGTCCGAAACTCCCGTGAGAAGAGCAATAGTACTGGCCGTGCATCCTGCTTGCAGGACTGCTGCCTTTCCGTGACTCAGGAGATTTGAACTCGGGCATCCCATTTTCTCCTCACACTTATTGGGGGCAGAGGGGGGAGGGGGTTTGAACAGGTCATCTCCGTGATAAACGGAGGTCTGGGGAAGTGAAGCGATCCCACCAGTTAAGGCAGAGGACCCTCAGCACGGTCTTCCAAAGGTTGCTCGCTCGGCATTTAACTTGAGCGTGGCTTTTGTCCTGGGCCTCAGGCCAGTAAAGCCACCCGTCCTGCTCGATGGTGGCTTATTTTGGTTCCTGTTTGTGCCCTGTGTATCTCAGAGTTCTCTTTCTGATGGGCGCCCTGGCCTCACCCCACCCTCCTTCATTCCAGGTCAAAGCTGCCTTGGACGTTGTATCCCAGAAGATCCTGACCTTCACGGATGTGGGCAACAGCCTGGCCCACGTGGAGCACCTCTTGAAGGACCTTGCAAACTTTGAAGAGAAAGCCAGTGTAAGCCTGGGACGGGGCCCCGGCACAGGGCCACGGGGCAGCTGGGGGTGGGGGTGGGGGACAGAATGACAGACACCGAGCACTGCTTAGAAAAGCACAGCCACGGTGGAGCAGTGATTGGGCCTGAGTGGCATCCCCAGGTGGGGGTGCTGCTCCATGTACCTCGTCCCTCAGTCCCCCTAGGCCCCTTGGGCACATGGCCCTGCCATTTACAGCAAGGATCACTGCCAGGACCAGGAGTGCCGCTGCCCCTTAGTTATCAATCCCTTGCCATCCATTGGCTCTCAGACATGGGCAGCCACTCGGTGTCAGGTTCATTGGAACGCGCCATGGCTCTGCTAGGCTCATCAGAACACACAGAAGAGTTTGCACACACCCCCTCCGACACCCCCCCCCCAGAATAGCTTCAGGGGTTAGGTGGCATTTCCATTAACCCAGGCAGTAAACAGAGAGAAACTATATACATCCTCCTTCTGCGACAGCTATCCCCTTACAGTTAGCTGGCTTCACCTCTCCCTGCAAATAGCCCCGGGGGGTGCTCATCACAGACATAAACCTGGTGTGCACCAGACAGCCTTGACGTCGACATCTCCGTGCTTGCGTGCTGAAAAATGAAGCCAGGTTGATTTTCCGGGGTGGCCTTTCTGTGCAGGTGTCCGTAGAAAAGGCCCGAGGCCTGTCCCTGGAGGGCAGCCAGCTCATCGAGAACAAGCACTACGCCGTGGACTCCATCCACCCCAAATGCAGCGAGCTCCGGCACCTCTGTGACCAGCTGGCTGCCGAGGTCGGGAAGAGGAGAAGCCTGCTCAGCAAGGCCCTAGAGCTGCACAGCCTCCTGGAGACGGTAGGCTTGGCCCGAACCCGGATCCCCTACCCCGCCCACCCGTACAACACACATCCTCTGTCTCACGTAACCACCAGATAAAGCCACAGAACGCATGTTCTCCCTCAAATCCCCTTTCCCATTGGGTTGCATGGTCGTCCCCAGGTACAGTTTTCCAGCGTCTGGAATTCGAGGACTGAGATTCTTGATTTCTTGAGGGGAACCAGAAACGTGATGCCCTAGTTCATTACCTTGCATGCACGTTAGCCTCACCTGCTATGAGTAAATGTGATTCTAGTCCCCCCCCAAAAAAAAAGTCCATTGCGACAGTGTCAGCCTCGATGTGTCAGAGTCAGCATGTGTTCAGAGAGGCTTGGGGAGGCTGTTTTTCTCTAAGTAGCTTTCCAGACCTTTCTTCCAAGGTAATTCTGGGTGGACTCAAATCACCAACCGCTGGTGTAGTGCTCGGGGACTTCAGATTCTTTTCAGCCCTATAGACTATGCCGCCTCTTTGGAACGCTCTTGTCCTTCCAGTGGAATGCCACGGTAGAAGTGTGACGATAGAGCTTGTGTGATATTTCCAAGAATGTGCCAACAGCATATGCCTTGTGTTAGACAGTACGCTGGGGCCTTTTACGCAGGGGGCACTCCGAAGTGAGAGCGCACTTCTAACACTGTGGCTTCCTTCCCTTGCCGTGTGCGTGCTTGCAGTCCATGCGGTGGTGTGACGAGGGGATCTACCTGCTGGCTTCACAGCCTGTGGACAAATGCCAGTCCCAGGATGGCGCGGAGGCGGCCCTTCAGGAGATTGAGAAGTTTTTGGAGACTGGAACAGAAAACAAAATCCAGGAACTAAATAAAATTTATAAGGACTATGAATCCATCCTCAACCAAGACCTCATGGTAATACTCCCCTTGACTCTCTTCACTGAGCCTTCGAGCCTCCCCTGACACCTGGCAACCCGGGCTCAGCAGGGGGCGGGGGTGGGCGTGGGGGGGTTGCATTGCCAGGTCCTCACTGTCCCCATCATGCGTGTGGATGGAACCGTTGTGACCCCCGGGGGTTCCCTTGGTGGGTTTCAGAAGTAGATCCCTAAGTCTTTCTTCCTGTTCCTTCTTCGTCGTGGAAGCTCCGTTCAGTCTGCTCAGCGGCAGCGCAGCTCACAAGCCTCCCTGGCAGGCGGGTGGGAGTGTTGGGAATGCTGGGGAATTGTGTTCACAGCCTCAGAGGTGAATACTGAATCCTCATGAACACAGGAGAGACTTAGAGCTGGGCACGTCAACTGGCCCTCCTCAGAAGGCAGTTCTCCCTTGAGCTCGTCCTGCGATGGGCACCGTGTCCGTGACACAGCCATTTCCAGTCAGGCTCTGTTACTCCACAGCGCTTCATGGTATCAACGGGAATCTAACCCCTAACTCTCTAAAACTCACTCACTGCCATGGAGTCAATGCCAACTCAGCGCCCTATCGGACAGGGTAGAGCTGTCCCTGTGGTTTCCAAGACTATAACTCTTCACGGGAGTAGAAAGTCTCATCTTTCTCCCTCTGAGCGGCCAGTGGTTTTGAACTGCTGCCCTTGTAGCTAGCACCACCAGGCCTCCCAGCAAGCTGTCTTAATTCTGCAGAATAAGTGTGTGCTATTCTCCAGAGCAACCCTGAAGACATGTATCCTGCCTTCTAGATCATGGGTTCCCTGACTTATCTGGCCTACCAACCCCTTTCTGGAAAACAAATTACTCACTGTCCCTCTGGCAATTAAAAAGATTTGTCCTGTAGCCCATTATCTAGGATAAAGTGTCGGTTATCTGTTTTCTGGGCCCCCTTTGGATGTTCCAGCCTCACCCCTTAGGGGATAGTATCGCCCACTTTGGGAGCCACTGGTCTAGACCATCGCCCTCCAGCTGTTTGAAGATGGCTGTGGAGGCCCTCCCAGCAAGCTGTCTTTTCCCTGGGCCTCGTCCCTCCCTTCTTAACTGGTTTTAACCTCCTCGTCATCCCGGGAACCCACACCAGATACAGCCCCGCTGCGTTGTCCGCAGACACCGAGTTAGGAAAGTCTCTTCGGCATCCCTCTAGGAACACGTGCAGAAGGTCTTCCAGAAGCAAGAGAGCATGGAAGAGATGTTTCACCGGAGGCAAGTGAGCCTGAAGAAGCTGGCGGCCAAGCAGACCCGGCCGGTGCAGCCCGTGGCTCCCAGACCAGAGGCGTTCACTAAGTCGCCCTGCCCCTCCCCAGGTATGCCTCGCTCACACTGCACTCACCCCTCAAAGTGGTGGGGCACCACTGCGAATGATCTGGGGACATGGGGGCTTGGAAAAGCTGAGGAAGCAACTTACACAACACCTCTTGCCCTTCTCCTCCTCTTTCCATCTCATCATCATGTTCTTGTCTAGGGATCTGAGGGCCGCATCTGGCCCACCGACTATTTTGTATAAATAAAACTTTATCAGAACACGGGCCCTCTCGCCCATGCATGGGGTGTACGTAGCTGCTTTCACACCACCACAGCAGGTCAGTGGTTGCGATCAAGGCTGTGGGGCCCCAGAACCCAAAGTATTTGTTAACCGTTGAAACACTTTCCCTCCATTGTCCCTCAGCCCAGTCTCCCCGCAGTCCAGACCGTGCTCCGCGTTTGAGCCAAAATAAATTTCCTCAAACTCAGTTCAGACTGCCAAAACCTCTCTCTGGGCTCTCTGTGTCCCCAAGAATCATTTCTAAATGCCTCTGGGTTCAGAATCCAAGGGCCACCTTGTTCTGGCTGACTGACTGCCAGCTCCTCCCTCACCCAGACCATTCCCTGAGGCCACAGTGGGCACCTGGCCTCTTCTGGAAGACTTGTGCCGTCGGCTGCCTGTTCACAGGAAACAGTGTAAACTGGGCTTGGGAACATCTACTGCCTTTTCCTATTTTCCCATAACTTTGGCCAAGGTCAGTCATATATTTTATACGAACCCTCCAGAGCCACAGTATGCCCTGGCTTATTTCCCAAGATGGGCGACTCCAGGGCTGCTTCTTCATAAAGAGTCTCTTCTCCTGTGTCACCCACTGAATCCCCGGGTGCCCTTCTCCCTCCATGGAAATGGGGGTCCCTGTTTGGCATTGTTCTGCAAGATGGTTCTCAGTCTTCTCCAAACACAAACCTCATCTCAGAACTCTCATTCCCCGTCCTTCTCGTTTTTATGGTATTTTTTATAAGATCATTCTGAGTCCCCCCAGCCCTTTGCCCCCTACCACTGCCCCTACCCCCCCGAGAAAGTTTGAAAAACAGGATATCAACAACAAGGGTATCAACAGTCTGGATACAGCCGACATGCTTTTTGACCCCTCCAGGGAGTGAAATGCAAAGTTGTATACGTGCTTTTCTTCTTCTTTCCCAACTAGGGATCCGGAGAGGTTCCGAGAACAATTCCAGTTCTGAAGGCAATGTTCTCCGGAGAGGAAACTACAGGCGAGCCAAGGTGAGGGTGTGCTGGCTTCTCCTCCACTGCTGACCCCTGCCATTGCCCTCAGAGCTCCTGCCAGCCCCTGAGAGCCAGCGCCTGCCCACCTTCCCGCTCTGGGCCCCACCCTGCCCAGCATCGCCTCCAAACAGAACCCTTGGCCCGGCCTCGCGTCTGCTTCCCAGAGGGGAGAGAAGCATGCTCTCTCGGGCCTGCAAGCAGCAGCCTTAGGCGGGTCCCTCTTGTGTCGTGAAACTTGACGCACTCCATTTTCTCTCGTCCTTTTTCTGCTCAGAGCGAAATGAGCGAGGGCCAGCAGGTCCGGAGCAGCTCCACGGGCGATGAAGAAGAGAGCCTGGCCGTGTTACGAAGGTGGGTCTGGTTGTGCCTCCGGGCTCCGCTGAGTGACTCTGAGCTCCAGACCTGCCCAGGAGACAGGACAGTGTCAGTGGACATATTCCACCTTGACGAAAGGCAGGTCCCGGGCCGGGAAATGAAACACAAAGTGTAGAATAGAAAAGAAGGCAGGAGCCCAGGAGAGACACGGGCGGCACCAGCTCCCGTGCCCAGCAGCAGCAGGGCCGAGGGGAACCGTGCACACCGGGTGCTAACTTGCATGCATGCCCAGCTCCGTCAGGCAGCCGCTCTCGGGCTGTTTCTGTTTTTAAGATCCGCATTAAGCACGCCAGCCAGTATAGCTTAGACCCGTGTCCCCTTTGAACATTAGAACCCCAAAAGTAAGCATGAAGAAAGTTATTCAAACACTTTCACAGCAGAAGCATAGTGGATTATGCATTGGGCTGCTAAATGCAAGGTCGGCGATTCAAACCCACCAGCCACTCTGCAGGAGAAAGACAGGCTTCCTAATCCCATAAAGACTTACAGCCTCGAACTCTGTCCTTGGGTCAGTCTGAGTCAGAATCGGCTCCTTGGCGGTGAGAGAATGATGATGCAGCAGGTTTCGTTTTCCTTTTTCTGAACTGTCTCCCAAGAAGCCCTGCCTGTGCCTCCAGGGTTCAAGGACAGAGCAGGATCTGGAATTAGAATAAACTGAGGGTGAAAGCTGGGTCCTATTGCTTCTGGCTTCTGACAAAAGCTAACACCAATGAAGGCTGCCAGAAAGCAAGCACACAGGCCTGCAGATAAGATGAATGAAGAGATTCTCGTTTATGCCCACCTGGTTGTGAAGCAGAGAGAGAGACTTTCACAAGGTTCCTTGTTCCCTTGCTGCCTGATTTGAATTTGAACCACGTGTCAGAGCATCTCCATCACCAACATGAAAAACTCATTGCTGTGGATTCTGACTCAGCAACTCCATAGGATGGAGTAGACTTGCCCCCATAGGGTTTCCAAGGCTGGCGGCTTGTGGAAGCAGGCTGCCATATCTTTCTCCTGTTTATGTTAGGCTGGGTTTTCTCGAGACGTTAGACTAGTGAAGCTTTAGATAGATGGGTGGTAGATAGATTAGATAGATAGATAGATAGATAGATAGATAGATAGATAGATAGATAGATAGATAGATACATAGATAGATAGATGTTGAGATCAAAGGACTTGCTTAGACAGTTATGGGGGTGGACAAGTTCCAAGTCCAAGGGTCAGATGTCCGAATTGAGGCTTCTCTTGACTCAAATAGCTGTATGACTGATAAACCCAACATCAGCAGGCCGTACAGCAGGTCCTTGGCTTACGGACAAAGAGCCAGATGTCAGAGGCATGATCCAGACTCAGCAAAAACAAGCAAACTTTTCCAGGGTATCCATTTATATTAGGCTGCACCCCGAGGAAATGTACTTTCATGTTCATAGAAGATCGTGTTATGTAGGGAATCCCTTTTATGTGAGATTTCATCATGAGGGATTACTAGGTCTTAACTGCCAAACCACTGGGAATCCTGGCCCTGCTGAGTTGAAACAACATCTTAACCTGCAGCATTGAGTTCAATCACCAACTTTCTGCTTAACAGGTACACATTTACCCATGATGCCACCGGGGCTCCTTCAGGGTCTCATTAGATACTGAATTGTTTTAGAATTGACTGTCCTCAGTAGTCTCCGCCCCATTTCTTTATGTGTAATAAGACAGACAACTTTATCATGGTCCTCATTCATAAAACAAGATCTGCAGAATCTATTTTGCAAGTCAAGGTCTTGGTCTCAAGTAGATGAGACAGGAAAGTCCCCCCACCACCTGTGACAAGTGATAAATAGCCCGGAAGGTGCCTGGGAGCAGAAGGGGAGCAAAGGTTCTTCCTGATGAGAGACTTGAAGAAGGCTTAAGAAGGACGGACTTGAGCCTTGAGGGATGGGATGCTGTGGACGTGTGATTTTTAAGAGAGGGAGCATGACGTACACATGAAGGACCTCGGCTAATTTTCAGTGGGGCATGATGGAACTAAGAATCTAGAAGTAGGATTATGGGATATGCTTTTGGAAATCCTCAAACGGCAGGCCAAGAGATTCTAGACTCTTCTGCTGGGCCTGGGGACATGAAGGAAAGTCAGGCATACTTGTAAGGGGCTGGTGACAGCCTAGGCCAGGGGTCCTCAAACTTTTTAAACAGGGGGCCAGTTCACTGTCCTTCAGACCCATTGGAGAGCCAGACTAGTTTTAAAAAAAACTATGAACAAATTCCAATGCGCACTGCACATATCTTATTTTGAAGTAAAAAGCAAAATGGGGCAAAAACATCCGGCGGCCTGGATAAATATCCTTGGCTGGGCTCATGTGGTCCGCGGGCTGTAGTTTGAGGACCCCTGGCTAAGGGAAGGGTCACTGAGGGAGTCCAAACCCTGCTCTTAGCCTTGTCCCCAACTCCTGTGTGCCTTGGGCAAGTCATCCACTTCTTGGTCCACACGTAAGGGTTTGGACCACGTTGCGGCTGTCGTCCTGTCTGGCTCTAACACTGCCTTTGCCCCCCTTGTGCACCACAGGCATGTGATGAATGAGCTCCTGGAAACAGAGCGGGCGTATGTGGAGGAGCTCCTGTGCGTCCTTGAGGTGAGCCACGGGCTCTGCCGCACTGACTGGTGGCAGTCACTCTGTGGGCTGGGCTCTCATTGATTCCCTGTGTCTGTTCAGTTTCCAAGTTCCTCCTCAGAAACGAGCGCTACTGACCACCAGACTGTGGTGAAAGGACGTTCTAAGCAGCTGTTTTCTTATGGTCCCAAACTGTAGCCCACCCCATGACCACCAGCAGGGCCAGGGATAAGGTGGGCCACTGGGCCTTTGTGTCCGGTGGACCGTACTGTGCAGCAAGGGTGGGCTGTACCACACCGCACAGTCCTCACCCCGCTAACATCACACCCCTGACCAAAGAGAAGTAGCTCCAGCCATCGCATTAGGGGTGAGTTTGTGAATGACCAGTGTGGGCCACCGATGATGCCATACATATCCAAATAGAGAACAGGGTCCACACCGCTGCTGTGCAGCAAGGAGAGGGCTCACTGCTTATGTGCCCATGGGATGGACCTAATAAGGGTAATGTGGAATAAAGGGAATCCGACACCCCTCCCCAGTCCCCAAAATGCTTGCTGTTCATTTCCATGTGGACGAGGTTTCAGAACAAGCATAAATAATCCAAGAGTGAATAAATCAGCACGGGGCTTGCCTATGTGCTGGTTTGATCCCTGGGGTCAGGGTGGGGTCGGGGGGAGCACAAAGGAGCCTTCTGGATGCTGGCAACGCTGTCTCTTGAGCTGGGGGCGGGCACCTGGGTGAGTGCATCTGTAAACATTCTTGGAGGCAGACGCATGGGGTCCGTGGTTACCTGTGTGGCTGCTAACCCCCGAGGTCAGCTGTTAGAAGCCACCAGCCACTCCTCAGGAGAAAGATGAGGCTTTCGGCTCCCATAGAGTTACAGCCTCGGAACCCACAGGGGCAGCTCTGCCTTGTCCTGTAGGGCTGCCAGTTTATTAAAAAGTTAAAAGGGGAGAAACAGAAAGCGAGGTTATTGGGGATCCATCAGGAGGCGATGGATGCTTGTTTCGCCAACCATCTTTTAGATGGTCCGTGCATGGATATGAAGTGGATTCGCTTCTGAAAAGCCGAGATCAGCTACCCCACCTCCGCTAGCTGACCCTGTGAGTCAGAGTGGAGCTCTGCTCCTCAGGGTTTACAATGTCTGCCTCATCCCAAGTGGGTCACCAGGTGTTTCTCCCGAGATGCCTCCCTGGGTGGACTTCCACAGAGCCCCGGTCCGGCGTCTAGCAATGAGCACGTTAACCATGTGTGCCACCAGGATGCTCCAACCCGCTCCAGTCACCACAAAGCCGGCTCCTGCTGCAGGGCAATGGGCTCATTGTCATGTGGCCTGTGGCTCGGTGCCAGCTGCAGTTCAGAATCCCCTGGCCTGACCTCTTTTTTTATTTAATCATTTTATTGGGGGCTCGTACAACTCTTACCACAATCCATCTATCCACCCATTGTGTCCAGCACATTGGTACATTTGTTACCATCATCATTTTCAAAACATTGTCTTTCTACTTGAGCCCTTGGTATCAGCTAATTTCCTTCCTCCTTCCCCCACCCTCCCTCTCTCACAAACCCTTGATAATTTAAAAAATTACTATTACTTTTTCATGTCTTACACTGACTGCTGTCTCCGTTTACCCACTTTTCTGTTGTCCATCCCCCTGGAAGGGGGTTATAAGTAGATCATTGTGATTGGTTCCCCCTTTCTCCTCCCACCTTCCCCTTCCCCTCCTGGTATCGCTACTCTCATTATTGGTCCTGAGGGGTTTATCTGTCCTGGATTCCCTGTGTTTCTAGTTCTTGTCTGTACCTGTGTACATGCTCTGTTCTAGCTGGATTTGTAAGGTGGAATTGGGGTCATGATAGTGGGGGCAGGGGAGAAGCATTAAAGAACTAGAGGAAAGTTGTATGTTTCATCCGTGCTGTGCTTCACCCTGACTGGCTTGACCTCTTCTGCCTTCACAGGGTTATGCTGCGGAGATGGATAACCCTTTAATGATGCATCTTATTTCAACCAGCCTTCAGAAAAAGAAAGATGTCTTGTTTGGAAATATGGAAGAGATCTATCACTTTCATAACAGGTGAGGGACCCTTCAGCTTTCTCTCTCTCTCTCTCTCTCTCTCTCACCCACCCACCCAGTGATCTCACTTGCTTTAAAAGTAGGCTGGCTCCAAGGAGCTGGAACTAAAATGGATTCCTAGGCTGGGCTGCACTGGTGGCTCTCCTCAGTCCTCCCTAAGTACATAGTGACCCCGCAGGAAAGCTATGGACACAAGTCACGGAGTCTCGGTGTGGCATTTGCAGAGGACCTTGCCGGAGTGCCGCAGCGGCAGCCCCGCCTTGCCGACTCAGGCCCGGAACTAGCTGAATTATAAATGAGCCTCGCGCTCAGCCTGCATCCTCCCCAGGGCAGAGCTGGGGCCATGCCATACCTTAAGTGCGCCTCTGCCGTGTCAGTACAAGGAGAGAGGGCCAGGCCTGCACCGCGGGGTCTTCCTCCTGGCCTGCTGGGGAAGCAGAAAGTAGCCTGGCCCTGAAATGTGTACATTTGGCACTGTGGACAGGGACTTAGCAGGGCCCCTAGTGTCCCCAGTCCAGGCTCGTCCCCAGGCCCCTCTCCCGAGAGCAGGCAGAGGAGGGTGGGAGTGGTTTGTGTCTTCTCATCACAGGTCTGGGCTGCTTGACTTCTGGGGCTGCTTGGGCTGTGCTCCTCCGGGTGACTGAATTGCTTCCTCTAATAGGGCTGGTGTGTGGGACTCGTGGGAGAGAGATGCGCAGAGCGCGCGGGGAAACACATCCGGGTTCAGCAGATGGCTTTGCTTCCTAGAAAGAAAGCCAACTGCGGGAGTGAGGTCATGCCACACGCCAGCGCCACTGTCCGGAGGATGTGGCACGCCCTACCTTGGGGCCACGGAGCCCAGCCCACCGTGGGAATCAGGGCTCCCCACCCTCTTTGGATGCTTCCAGGGCACTTGGGACTACTCTTTCCTCACACGTTTCTCACTCCGCTGGCTTGCATGTCCCTCACCCCACCCATTTAGGAGGGAAGCGGCCCATCATCAGTTGAGCCCAAACCCAGGCCTCCCTCTCCTCCCGCAGAGGGGTGCAAAGAACCATGGGAGTTGAAATGAGCAGGTGGCCTGCTCCCATAGCATCCTCTTGGCCCCCAGCACTGGGGACTTGACTGAAGACCCAGAGTGCAGAGGCCCCCTAGTGGCTGTAAGATGCGGCGCTGTTGTCAGGGGCAGTTCAATGGTAGACTCACAGCAAACCCAGAGTGACCGCCATTAGGGTTTCCTGGACTGTCATCTTCCTAGGGAGGTGTAGTGGTTATGTGTTGAGCTGCTAGCCATAGGTCAGCAGTTTGAAACCACTAGCCGCTTCGCAGGAGAGAGATGAGGCTTTCTAGCTCAAGATTGACAGGCTGGGAAGCACACAGGGGCCGTTCTCTCCCTCTGTCCTATAGACTCGCTCTGAGTCCGAATGGACTTGAAGATAGTGCGTTTGTTTGTTTGGAAGGGCTGAAGTACAACGTTTCTTGTATTTCCATGGGGCAATGAGTGCTTGTGTTGTTGTTGTTCCTGAAAGGTAGGCCAAACAAGCTTAGGAGCCTCCACATGCTTCTCTCTGACAGCCCGGGCCGGCATGGACACGAGGGCCATTTGCATACGAGGGCCATGTATTAGGCAGACATTTAATTACCCCACTCCTAATGGGTGGCGGAAACTGCTCTGTGGTGAGTCCTCTGATGTTCGCTGGGATGGGTGATTCCAAGGGTGGTCTTTGGCCTGAGGGCCGGATGGTCCCAGCCCTGCCTGTGCCCACGATTTCACTCACTTCCTCATCCTGTGTTTGTGCTGAAGGGCTCTCTGCAAGTTTTCTGTGAACTGCACATGCCCAGAGCGTAAAGGGAAATCCAGATTGGCTTTGGAATTTGTTTGCCTGAGAGTTTTATTAGGATCATGATCGCTTGGGGGGGGGGGGGGAGAGGGGACTGCTGCTTTCTGAAAGCTCGTTGTGGCCACACAAAATCTGCAGACTCTAAGTCTTCTAGCAGAGACTTACTCATCTCTTATTATAGGAGGCGCGTTGTTCAGGTTGGTTTTCCTATAACTACAAACATTTTCTTGGCCTAGAATATTCCTGAGAGAACTGGAAAATTATATCGACTGCCCAGAACTGGTTGGAAGGTGTTTTCTAGAAAGGGTATGTATTTTATTTTTAGTGTCTCTATTCTCATGCCATTGTCCCTAAAATTGTTAAGTAATATTGACATTAAATTCTGTGACAGTTTCCATCCTAACCAACTGAGATTACAAGGTGCAAATGCTTCTCATTTGCTTCGGATGACATCATACTTTTTGGTAATGTCAACAAATGAGAGTTGGTTTTCTTTTTAAGCTCAGTAACCAACTCAAATATATATTTATGTATATATAAAGTCCTTATGTCATATATATGTGTGTAGATATATACATGACACAAGGATTCCATGTATGCTGAAATCATAGAGTGTCATAAGTTTGGATTGCAGGTTTTAGAAAAAGCTGAGCCTTTGTGTCACATTGGTTTGCTCCCCTGATTGGGGCTCCCCTCACTCATGGAGTCCCTTGACCCTCTCTGGGGCCTGTTTCCTCCTCTTTAAAACCGTAGAGCTCCTGCTGCCTTCTGAGGACTGTTGGAAAGAACAGAAAGAGGCTTGTGAAAACATTTACTGGCATTGGGTACCTGTGCTAAGCTGGGTTGCCTAGAGAAGCAAATCCAGAGACTCAAATATGTGTAAGAAAGAGCTTTGTATCAAAGAGTAGTAAGTCCAATACTAGTTCATAAGTCAGATACTAGCCCATCAGTCCCTCCTCAGATTCACGCGGCCACATGCACTGATGCAGAATGCAGGAAAATCAGAGGCCAGTGGGTGAAACGTCTTGTGGATCCAGTGGTGCTGGAAGCATCACAGGGCTCTTGCAGGTCTCGGTGTGGCTCGCCAGCAGGAAGGTGAGGGCAGAGAGAGAAGCCAAACCCGAGAGCCATTTATCTCAGGGGCTCCTCCAAATGAGCTCAACAAGCTGCAGCCAGGTTGAGAGGCTAAACTCCTCCCCTTCACTTTTACATCTTCAGGTTGACACTTAATTCTCTAACTGCTTGCTAACCGCAAGGTCAGTGGTTCAAACCCACCAGCCACTCCCCAGGAGAAATGGGGTTCTGCTGGCATAATGATTCGCAGCCTCAGAAACCCCGTGAATCCAAATGGACTCTGTGGCTTGGAGGTCCCAGTGGGTCCGAATGAGCTTGATGGCAATGGAGCAACCAAGTGACTTCATGAAGTAAATAGCAAGAGCCTGGCTTAGCAAATACCCTGCGGCCTTTACACAGGGCCAGGGAAGAACCTGGCAGTGTAGTTTATTTTAAAGAGACTTCACTTGTTTTCCTCTTTTTCTTTTTGAGCTATTTTCGTTTTGCAGAAAAATCCCGTAGAAAGGACAGGCCCCTCTCCCCCTGCACGCCCTCAAGCCCGTCACTAATGCCTCGCCTTCCCAAGGTCTGTTGTTGGCTATTCACTCATGAGCCGACACTGAGACGTCAGTATTAGCTGACCACAGAGGCGGTTTCCATCGGGGCCCTTGCAAGCCCCAGCTCCACCCCCTCTCCCCACCCCGCCCCCACGTCCCTGTGCGTGCGTGAGAGAGGAGATCTGTGCCCCTTGGGGCTTTCAGGGACTGAGTTTTCTCACGTGCATCAGCAGGCCATTCTTCCCAGGTGCTCAAGCCTCCAGCCTTTCCCACAGCAGCCAGGGCTGTCTCTGCACTAGGTGGGACTCGCTGTACCACAGGCAGTCCCTTTGGGTGGCACAGCCCTCCAGGGTGTTGACAGAGGCATCGTGTGACACAGAACAGTGTCACTGCCCAGAAATGTCCCGAGCACCACCTACTCATCCCTTAGCCCCTGCACGAAATAATAACAGTAACAAGACACGGAAGCTGTAGCTGAGCCTTCATTAGACCCACCTGTGGAGGAAATCGTCCAGGGCAGAACCCATCACCACTCTGCGAGCATCCGATCTAAGGTTCTGGGCCAGGGGCGGCCGGTGCTGCCTCCTTAGAAACCAGGAGAACCCCACCACAGCGCCAGTGCTCTGCAAAGGCACCCGGCAAGCAGGGTGACCTCCCAAGACGTTTTGTAACAAGGCGGGCACTTGTCCCTTCTGTCTCCATCCAGATGGAAGATTTTCAGATTTATGAGAAGTACTGTCAGAACAAGCCCCGATCCGAGAGCCTCTGGAGGCAGTGCTCCGACTGCCCCTTTTTCCAGGTAGGCTTCTGAACCGGTCTTTCGCATGGAAGCCCAGCGCCTGGTCCACGTTTTCCATGAAGCGCAGTGAAAATGGTCTAAAGCAGTGTTGCCCCCTGGGATGGAGTGGGCTGGGGCACTGAGGCGATTCGCTAGGGGCTGCAAACGCACACACCTACGCTTTAGCCTCGGTTACGGGCCCGAGGACAAAGGGTTTCCATTGGTGGATGGGGGTGGGGTGGGCACCAAGTCTTATTTTTTTTTCTTTCTCCTCTGAAAACGGGGTGGTAAGGCAAATAAGTTGGGAACCTCTGATCTAAACTAAAGGCTGTGTCCCTGGTTACAGGAATGCCAGAAGAAATTGGACCACAAGCTGAGCTTGGATTCTTACTTGCTGAAACCTGTTCAGAGAATAACCAAGTATCAATTATTACTCAAGGTAATAAGCGCCACCAAGAGAGGGGACACATGTTGTTCAAACCTAAATTCAGAAGAGAGGGCTCTTCATACACTGAGTCACCCCAGCTCATCTGCTGTCCACCCCTCCCGGCCGTCAGCACTGCCCATTGCCGTATCTGCTGACTGCCCACAGGACTTCCCGTGCTCTCCTTGGGGCCCTGGGCTCCTTTTTACCCCCGGCCTCTGCTTCAAGTGACACCTGCTATGAACCACTGTATCCTATCAGTATCTTCCCCCACCTTCTTCTGCCCAGACCCATCAGGACAAAGGTCATTTGGTGGGAGTTACAGAGACTCTGGCTAGAAGAGTCACAGTAAATAAATTACTGGACTACAGTATCCAAACAAAAACCAGGACCATGAGCTTTGCTCTCGTCTGGTCTGCTTTTGCCTTAACTGGACCTCTTCCCCCTCGTCGTAGTCATTGCTTTGATTGTGCTTTGGCTTCAGAAGAATACTGATAAGCCATAGTTCATCTTCTGTTATTATTTTCCCAATAAATTCTTCAGGATCTTGATCCCATTTGTTTAAAATTTCCATAGAAAGCTCTGGTCTTATGTGCAGCTGATTTAGGTTACCCATCCCGGGGAAAGCTCGCTCAACTTTAATTTTTCAGTCAGAATCGTATAGGCAGAACCAGTTGAGATAAGTATGGCGGTGGCTACTATTTCTGCTGTTAACCCCGTCCCTCTGTAATTGGTCTAAGAACATACCACCCTGAACACGCCCAATCCTGTCAGATCTTAGAATCTGAGCAGGGTCGGGCTTGGACAGGATACTGCCTGGGAATCCTGGGTGCTTTAACCTTTAGGCTATAAGTGATAGGCTTCCAAGGTGCTAGCTGCTCCCATAAAGACTTATAGCCTTGGGAATCCCATCTAAGACCACTGTGAATCAAAATCAACTCAATGGCAGTGGGTTGGGTGTTTCAGGGGCTCTTTAATTAGGGTACGAACACAATTATTCCTCACAACTTGATGAGGATGGTCTGTTCCTGTAGACTTCAAATTCAGTGTCATCTCAACCCTTCTTAAAACGACTTTTCCATTACTGATTTCTCTGGGACATTGTTCTCATAACCTTTTGTAATACATCCATGATTTTACCATTATTTCACCCAAGCTTCACCATAAATTTGGTGTTTGTGACTGGCTTCAATTTTGGCAGAATTGATGTTGTTCTGATAAAGGTTCTTTTCAAACTGATGTCTTATTGAAGATCCGGTTGCAATATGTTATAACAGGCTAGTGCGCGTTTATTTTTGTGCCAAGGTTTTAAAGTCCAAGCACATTTTTTAATACCACTTTATCCATGAACTTTTGAAGACCTGTCATATACTCTGACTGGGCGAATGGATGAATGTGCAGATTGACTGTTTAATGATAAGGTTCTCACCTTGGGGTATTAAACTGGAAAGGTTGAAGCAGCTGGTATATCATGGGGTGGGGGGTCATGAGCACAGGGAGAAATTAGCGTGGATGTTGATAGTCTGAGATGCCCCCCACCCTAACTTTGTCTCTCTGGCCCAAGTCCACATTGCACGTAGATGGATGTCCACCATCCTGACAGTGGGCGAGCTGAGTCACCACATCTGTGTGCTTGGCTCATTTGCCCAAGTTCCTGATTTGCAGCATCCACGCTGTGGAGGAGGAGGAGTTAAGGAGGAGGCGGCTGGTATAGCTTCCTGAGCTGTTCTCAGACCAGCTGACCAACTCCCCTCCCCACACCCACCCCCAGCCAGAGAACCTGCCCCTGTGAGAAAGGGATGTTGGTGTGGGTGTGGGTATGGAGGGATGTCCTTGTACCTTAGAAGCCACACTGTGTTTTAACGACCTGTCTTTAGAACCAGCCAGGGCCGGCATTTCCCAGAAGGCTGGCATCAGAACCTAAGCATTCATGCAGCTGGACAAGAGTAGCAAGTGGTGGTGTGGGGGGAGGGGGCGGGGGGGCAGGGGTTGTCCAGGCCAGCTGGACAGTTTTCAGTGCTGGGTGTGGAAACATGTCTTCCTTGTCACGTCCCCCACCCCTCAGGAAATGCTGAAGTACAGCAAGAACTGTGAGGGGGCCGAGGACCTGCAGGAGGCGCTGAGCTCCATCCTGGGGATCCTCAAAGCCGTCAATGACTCCATGCACTTGATCGCCATCACAGGCTATGATGTAAGTGACGCTGCATTCGGGAGGCACAGCCCGAATCTCCCAGAGGTCTCAGAATGGCAGCCTGTGCTAAGGAGCCTTGCTGTATGGACAGGGGCAAGAGCAGCCAGAGGGACACGGAGAGGGCTGTGCTCCTTGCACTTCGCCACCTGTGCGACTCCCCTGGCATCTTGTTAAAGGGCAGGTCCTGAGGCAGTAGGTCTGCAGTGGGGCCTGCGCTGAACATACTCCCAGAGAGTGCTGAGGCCGGCGTCTGCTAACCAGGAAAAGCGGATGTGCAGAGAGCATCGCCCCTTGGTCTGAAGCCAACCTCACGGCCTCCACCTCAGGACAGTCGGAATTTTGCATCGCATCTTTTAGTGGCGAGGCGGGCTTGCGAGCACCCTCAGTGCTTCATCTGTTCCTCATGGTGGGCTGTCACTTGGGCCAATGGGGTGACAGTCTGCTCTCTTAAGGGCCGCTGGTGGGTGGGTGATGTACAATAAGTGGCAGTACAATTCAGGTTTCCGCTGTCTCCCTTTGACGCCCACAGTGTGGCTTTTTTTTTTATTTGGGGCTCTTACCACAATCCATACCGACACCCATTGTGTCGAGCATTTTTGTACATAGGTTGCCATCATCATTTTCAAGACGTTCTCTTTCAATTTGATTCTTAGTACCAGCTCCTCATTTTTCCCCTCCCTCCCTCCCCCAGGAACCCTTGAGCAATTTTAAATATAGCATATGTCTTTTACTAAGGCTGCTGCTAGTTCCTCTCTTCCTTCACGTTTGCCTGTTCCTCCTTCACCTCACCCCTCCTTCTTCCCCCTTGTCCCCCTCCATGTCCTTCTCCAGTGTTCTCTTGCCCCCTCCCCCTCTCGTGCCCGTCCTCTTCCCCTACAGCCTCAGAACCCCCCAGGGGCAGTTTCACCCTGTGCTGTGGGCCCTGTGGGTCGGCACTGATGCAAAGGCAGGGAGCGGAGCCTTCCTCCTCCCCTTCCTCCTCGGCCCTGGTTCTAATGACTTGCCTCTCCGCCCATCCACCCCACACTCTCCTCCCTGTGTGACCTTCCAGGGCAACCTCAGCGACCTGGGGAAGCTGCTGATGCAGGGCTCCTTCAGCGTCTGGACGGACCACAAGAAGGGCCATGCCAAGGTGAAGGACTTGGCCCGCTTTAAGCCGATGCAGCGGCACCTGTTCCTCCACGAGAAGGCGGTGCTCTTCTGCAAGAAGCGGGAGGAGAACGGGGAGGGCTACGAGAAAGCCCCCTCGTACAGCTACAAGCAGTCCCTCAACGTAAGCACGGGCCATGGGCGGCACCAACGCACCCCTCCAGCCAACCCCCAAGAGCGAAAATGTGGGGCGCATGACTCAGGTTTAGACGCAAATTTAAACCTCCATCGTGAAGTCGTCACTGTCTGGTGTCTGGGTCTAGAAGTTCACAGGTTTGAGACATTCTTAGCCCCCACCACAAAAAGCACGTCTCTCGTGTAACGCAGTGTTTGCAGCGTGCCTCTTAATGCCTCTTCTCCAATCTTGCCTTGGCCAGATGACTGCGGTCGGCATAACCGAGAACATCAAGGGGGACAGTAAGAAATTTGAAATCTGGTACAACGCAAGAGAAGAAGTGTACATCATCCAGGTAGGCGTCACCTGCTTGTCGCCTCTCGGCCACTTAAGGCTTCAGTGGACCCTCGTGAGAAAGGCCATGTGAGGGCTGGTGTGCAGAGGGTGGGGCCTGCAGGAGCTCAGCGGGCCCAGGAGAAAACCCAGGGGAGATGCAAACCCGGGACTTAACTGCGATTAAAATCAAAAACGGACACCAACTAACCAAGCCCCCAGGGCCGTGTGTACCACAAACCCACGAGAACGGAGACACTAACTCCGCCGTATGTGCTGCGCAGTGTCTGGATTCTCCTAGTCAGAAAGCATATCCCCAGGCCCTGCCTCAGGTCCTTTTTTGGTTGATGATAGAGGGGGCAATGTCTATTCAATGTCTATTTAGTGTACCCCCTGGCAAGGCCTATAGTGGCCTTAGTGACCTAGTGGCATAGTGGTTTTACATCGGGCTGCTAACCACAAAGTCAGAAGTTCAAAACCACCGGCAGCTCCATAAGAGAAAGATGAGGCATTCTATTCCATAAAGAATTATAGTCTCGGAAACCACAGGATCAGTTCTACCCTGTCCTACAGGGTTGCTGAGTCAGAATCAGCTCTCCGGCAGTGAGTTTGGTTTAGAGTTATGGCAAGACCCATAGGAGCCCTAGTGGCCTCATGGGGTAGGAGTTGAACTGTTAACTGCTAAGCCAGCAGTTCAAAACCACCAGCTGTTTTCTGCTCCCCTAAAGAGTTACAGTTTGAGAAAGCCACAGGGGCAGTTCGACCCTGTTCTGTAGAGCCACTTTGGGTCAGAATTGACTCAATGGTGATGCCTGAGAACCCTGACCACCCAGCTAATGTTAATTACTTTAAATGTGTGCGTGGTGGGTCACTGTGCTGTGGGTGACTCGTCGGGCTACCAACCACAAGGTCAGCCATTCGGTGGGCAAAAGACGAAGCTGTCTCCTCGTGTCAAGAGTGACTATCTCAGAAGCCCACAGGGGCAGTTCTGTCCTGTCCCACGGAGTCCGTACCAACTTGATGTCAGGGCGGGTTGTCTGTTGCTTTTTTCTCTTTTGGTGTGGGGAGGGAGTCATTTTAATGGCAAGACCCAAGGGTCCTGTCAGTAATTAAGCTAAGCACGGGCAGATCTATCTTTCAGAATTCAAAGTCCATGGAAACCATAGACCTGTCTGCCAGCCCTCTCAGGACGTGGTAGTCCTGGGCAGTCCTACCCCCCCACTACACACCATGGGCCCAGACTGACGGGCCCCACAGCACCAAAATGGGGACAGGGCCCTGTCTCTGGCTCTCATCCCCAGCCTACAGCTCCGAAGTAAGGAATCCAGGAGAGGTGCCAGGAACCTAGTAAAAGCCTGAAGGTGTGAGGCTCGGCATCTTCTGAGCCCCACTGCCTACCTTCTGGTGCGAGGCTCAGACGCTGCAGCCAGAGCAAGGCCAGCTGCTGGGTCTAGGTCCACACATCTGTATTACCCTGTGGTCCAGCACCTGCTGTGGAGAGTCACTTAGAGTTGACTATGAGGTTTACTGGTCAACCCCCCTCCCACCCTCTACCCCCCCAAAAATAAAGGTCAGTGGACTTTCCACAGAAACATACTCACCAGGGCTCCTTTTGAACAGATAGTTTGGTAACTGGCTTTTGAGCGACCCCTGGTGCCAAGAACGAGCCATGCACTGGCCTTTTTCCAGTCCTGCACTTGTCCTCGTAGCCAAGAGTCCACATGGCAAGATGTGTCCACCCATTTCCCCCCCTTTCTTGTTTCTTGCAGTCAGGGGTCGGTTATTAAATGCCCCCGGCTGTCCTGAGATGTCACCAGAGTGAGATTCTAACGCTTATTCCTTAACGATATTTGGGTGCTTACCTACTGGCCTCTCTTTTGTGGGGACAGGCACCAACTCCCGAGATCAAAGCAGCCTGGGTGAACGAAATCCGCAAAGTGCTGACCAGCCAGCTGCAGGCTTGTAGAGGTAAGGACAGTGGGGACGCTTCGTTTCTCTGCGTTTAGGCTCCAGGTGTATTGTGACTTTTGCTGAACGCAGCTGTGATAATGTTACCTCTAAGAGAGCTTAGTGTGTGAGAGTAAAGAAGCCAAAGGCAACGCCTGGGCGGTGAACTGCTGGTTTCTTTGTTCCCTCATGGCAGAAGCCAGTCAGCACAGGGCGCTGGAGCAGTCTCAGAGCTTGCCGCTGCCTGTGTCGTCCAACACCAGGTGAGTGTGACCATACGGGGAAAACGTCACTGCTGGGAAGATTCCACGGTGGGCGGGGGCATCTCCACCTTTCAGCCAGCATGATTGATAACTGTGGGGCTGTTCACAGTACCCCAAAAGGGGGTCCAAGCAAGTGCCCATGAGTAGATGAATGGAGACACAAATCGAGTGCCCATGAGCACATGAATGGAGACACAAACTCTGAGTGTGCCTCCACCTTGGAGGACCCTTGCAAACATACTCGGTGAAAATCCAGTCCACACATAAAATGACCAACACTGTAGGATCCCACTTAGGTGCAATATCCAGGGCAGGCAAAAAACGCACCCCAAGAAACAGGCATGTATTTGTGGTTCCAAGGGCCCGTGGGGTAAGAGGAAATGGGGGTGCTTAGTTGAGGGGCATTGATTTTCTGTTTTGAAATTGTGGTAATGGCTTCACAGCAAAGTGTAAGTAGTTGAGGTCCCCGAATTGTATTCTTACCAAGGTAACAGATCCTCCCCCTACACACACACACGCACACACACACACACACACACGTTTTAGAGAGAGAGAAGTATGCTGTTTTAAGGTCTGAGTAAGGAGCCGTGTTTTGAATAATTAACCTGGTAACGTACTTTTCCCTATCCTTCTTTTTGGTGGTCCTTGGGTCACTAGCCCCTCCAAAGGCAATCCGAAAGCTAGCAAGAAGTCAGAAGAGAGAAAAACGGACCCTCTAAGCCTGGAAGGATATGTGAGCTCAACGTCATTGCCAAAGCCCCCCGAAAAGGGCAAAGGTGGGTGTCTGTTGGAACGGAGCTCTGGGCGTACATAGAGGTGCCGTGATGGTGCTGTTTGAAGCGCACAGCTTCCTGTTAGCCCCAACGAGCATCTGTAAAGAGCCGGCACTTTCTTCTTGTGCGCTGCAGAAGAAGCCATGTCGTGTTGTGGCTGTGGTGGGTGGGGCTGAGGTCGCGCCCCACACAGGGAGTCCCGCCCAGAAAGACCGAATTGAGTCCCGGAATCTGGACGCCAACTGCGACCGCTACCCGACTTCCCTGCTGGGCCCTCCTTGGGCTGGGGGTGGGGTGTCCACACCCCACATGTGTGTGTCTCTCTCTCTTCCTTTGTAGATGACACAGTCACTAGTTCTACCTCAGAGAGCTCGGCGCTTTCCAAAAAGCGCTTTACCCTGCAGGGCTTTGCTAACCTCAAAGGTCAGAAAGGTAACAAGGCACACACTACCCCGTCCCGCGAAGCATCCATCGCTGTGCCCTGTCTGTGCTCCATCTGTGTGGTGGCCATTCATGGGTGTGGGTTCCTCCTTCATCGCTGCAGTGGGGCCTGTGTGCGTGAGTTCCCACCGAATCACCGATGGCTGGGCGCGCGGGGAGGCATGCCGTGAGCGACCAGATTTAAAATGTCCGTTTCTCCATGAGCTTTTCGAAACCCGTTGCGTCAAAGCGACCCTTTGGGGAAGCACACCCTCTCCAAAAGAGCAAGCCGGGCATGTCCGATGAAGACTGGAGTGGCCGGCTGACCTGGTGGCCTTCCCTGCGCCCCGCTGGCCTTCCCTCCTCCCGTTCCCACCCAGCCGTCGTGACAGTTTTTCTGCCAGGGTGGTGAGGGCTGCCAGGGTGGATGTGCCTAGCTGGGCAAGTGACCAGAGCTGATAAAGGATCCCTTTAGGGCACAGGTTCCCAAAGACCTACCCCCTTTGCAGAACAGGAAAAAAAGTATATTGAGTCCCACCTCCCCCTCCCAGTCAGATAAAAACTGGTCTGCAGCCCAGGAGCCCCAGTGGAGGAAGGTTACATGGTCGGCTGCTAGCTGCAAGGCTGGCAGATGGAGACCACCGGCTACTCTGAGGGAGGAAGAAGATGGGCCTTTCCACTCCCAGAAAGCATTACCATCTCGAAAACCCACAGGGACAGTTCTACCCTGTCCTCTGGGGTCGCTGTGAGTGGGCATTAACTTGATGACAGTGGGTTGGGTCAGGTCTGGTCCTATAGCGCACGGAGGGAGGCCTGATGGTGTAGTAGGTATGCCTTGGGCAGCCAGCCTCCGGGTGAGCAGTTTGAAACCACTAGCCACTCCGAGGGAGAAGGAGGAGTCTTCCTACTCCTGTAAAGAGTTACAGTCTCAGAACCCCACCGGGGCAGCTCTCCCCGTCCGGAGAAGCCCCTGTTAGTCAGCATGGACTGATGGCCATGAACTGTTGCCTTGCTGGCTCTGCCCAGCAGCCCCTAGGGGGCGGTCTGGCTCACACTGGGGAAGACCCTTTAGTTAGTGCCAGTGAGAACGCACTCCCTGGTGAAGCAACCCTGACGTCCCAGCCTTCCGATGCGCAAAGCCAAGGTTGTCCAAGGTTCTTTTGATGAGTCCAAATAGTTTGTTGTCTCCCCACCTGCCGCCGCCCGTTTATAAACTGTAGATCAATTTGCCTCTTGCTGAGCGAAGAGGGAGGGCAGCAAGACAGGGTGACAAAACTAACAAAAGGACGGAGACCGCAAAGCTGAGAGCATGCCTAGAGTTGGCCCCACCCTGTGCCCCTGTGGGTGTGCACCCGCCGCAGGGCCCGTCTCAGGCCAGCATGAGCTCCGAGGTGCCTCGCACGGAACCCCCCGCCCCTCTGCGCATTTCCTCACTCTGTCTCTCCTCTGTTCTGTCTCCCTCCTCCTCCTGCAGCTTCTCCTACCAGTCCCGACAAAAAAGCTAAGCGGCACGAAGTAAAGAGCGACCCGACTCCTTTTGGTTTAAGAGGTAGAACGCACCCACCTTCTGATGGCGGCGGCCCGCCCACGGCCCAGTCAGGAACGCTCACGGGCTGGCCTCTACCAGCCCTCCGAGTCCCACTCGGCAGCCTGGGCTGAGCGCCAGTGCGATGAAGGTCTTCATGCTTCTCAGTGTCTGTCCCTTCTCCGGCCAGAGTCACCCGGCTCCTTCAGAACGGCTGCCCAGGGGTAGCTCTGGGCACAGCTGGTTGCTCTTGGCATCTGGTCAGCAGTTGGCTTGGTTTGGGTTTTATTTTGTACATAGTATCGCGTACACACCCTGCCTCGCCCGCCCCCCCTCCCCCAGCGGCAGGCCCATCCCTGCTCCTCCCACCCCCCATGCCCCAACCTCCTGCTTCACCATTTTGGAGCCATATTTTGAGAGACTGTTAGTATCATTATCCAGCACTTTCCCCGTTTCTGCACGGAACGTTCACGGACGCTGCTTCTATCCTTCCGATCGTGCAACCCTGCCCACCCTCCTCCCCCAGGCCCTTCCTCCCTCGTGAGCATCAGGATTCCGACCTCTAACATTTCAAGTTGCTCTTGCCAGTTTGAGCCCTTATACACAGACTGAAGAGAGCACACTGCGTAAGGCAGCCATTCACATTCTTAAGACAAACTTGTGTTTGGTGCCAGCTGCTCATTTTACAGAGAAGTCAGCCCAGCTCAGACGGCCAGATGCACGCGGGCTTGATACTGGATCTTACACCTTCCTATTTGTGTTCAGCTCATAGTCAAAGGACACCCAAAGTTGTCCCTGGCATAGGTTGGGGGTACGGAGCCCTGGTGGCAGAGCAGGTTCTTGATGGGGCTGCTACCCACAAGGTCAGCAGTTTGAACCCACCCGTGGCTCCAAGGGAGAAACATGACGTTTTCAGTTTCTCCAAAGATTGACGGCCTGAGAAATCCAAAGGGGGCCGCTCTGCTTGGTCCCACAGAGGCCCTCTGCAGTTGGAGCCCACTAGCTGGCAGCGGGGTGGGTTTTGAGGTGATTTGAGGTTGAAGGTCTCAAGTTCACAGAAGTTCACGTTCAGACTCTTCCTGAGTTGCCCAAACACCTATGAAGAGTTGCACAGAGATCCCCTGTCTTTCTCTGAGCCCACCTACCCTCTTAGAGGACACTCCTGGCTCACTCAAGACTCCGCACTCCTGGCCCCAAGGAGTTGGATGAGCAGCCTCTTTGCTGCTCGCCTGCACAAAGTGCAGAGGTGGAAAAGTTCCAGCAGCCCCCCTGCCCCTGAATAATGGGTGCAGCGCCTAGTTTCCTGCCATTGCACCCCTGTAGCCGGGGGGTGAAGCATGTGTGACATCCGTTGCCTCCTATCAAAATGTAAGGTATATTTTTGCTCGTTAAACATTCTCCAAAGGCAGTTAGTGGCGCCAAGGGATAACTGGAAGCGGTGCTGTGTCGGGAATGTGGCCCTTGTACCAGACTTACCGGTGGCCCAGACCCTAGTTCCAGGGCTTTTTTACCGCGGGATGTCGTCCCCTCTGTTTCCAGACAACCTGGAAACCTGAAGACAGAGAGAAACGTTGTGCGTAAAGCCCTGAGCCCAACCAGCACCTAGGAGCAAGCTGTCAAACAGCACCACCACCACCTGTGCTATCATTAGCAAAAAACGAGCGGCCTCATTAGCATAAACAAAAGCAGTGCCATCGTTGTCCGCCGTCTGTCCCAGATGACGATGAGCCCCTGGCCCTGGAAGGCTGGGGCGACTGCAGTTGCTCAGCCGCCTCCTGAAAAGCCCTCTCAGCGGGGTGCTGTACCTGCTTGGCGATGCCAAGAAATCTTCCCAGGAAATAGAAGTGGCTGTAGTCACTATCACCTTGGCCTCCTGTAAAATGTCCCCTAAAATCATAAAAAGGATTCCTGGTGGTGGTGTCATTAGTGGGTTATGCATGGGGCTGCTTATCACAAGGTCAGCAGTCCAAAACCACCAGCTGCCCTAAGAGAAAGCTGAGGCTTTCTACTCCCGTGAGGAATTAAAATCTGGGAAACCCACAGGGGCAGCTCTACCCTACCCTGGAGCATCGGAATCCCCTCGATGGCAGTTCAGGGAGCATGCTGAAGGAGGTGTGGAGTAGTCAAACCTCGTTTCCAGTTCCACTTCCATTCCATTGCCTTGTTCTGGGTTATGGCCGTCGACAGGGTTAGCTCAGCATTAGCCTGCTCACCCTCTGTATTACAGTGCTGGAGGACAGTGACCCTGAATGAGAGAAATGCTGCCCTTGGTCTAGAAGCCATTGTCCCTGGAGGTGCCTGGGAGCAGATTTGTTGGAGGTTTACCAGCCCACGGTTCTTCAAACACTTTCCTAGGAAGACTTTCGGAGGCAATGCTTTCTTCCCTAGCCTCAGCAGCTCATCAGATAGAAAGGCTGTTTGTAAACCCATTTTCGGTTCCTTTTTTTCCCCCAGAAGCGCCACGTAAATGCTTCAGGACAAGCAGGGTGATGGGCTGGAACAAGGAGAAGAATCTTCTAGACCCCCCAGCACGGGGTCCCGTGATCAGGCCCCAACTCCACCCTCTAACCCGACCCCCCCCCCCACCCGAATGATGCCCTTATTTAGCTTCTCACACTTCACATGTCCCCACCACAGGCAGCCCAGAGGAAATTTGTAGCTTTAAAAAGAAAAAAGCCAAACCCTGAGGTTCCCAAATGGTTGCACAGACGCATCTGCTAATGCCACGGAGCAGGGCCGAGTGGCTCAGCACCTCACACCGGGTCCCCGCAGCCCTGCTCCCGGGCTCTCCAAGGCCCCCTGGCCCCTGCTCTGGGTGCAGTGAAGCCTGGGCCTGCTGCTCCGAGGGTGCAAGTGCTGCAGGCGCCCTGGGCTCCAGGCCCCGAGAAACTCACTGCTCCTCTGCCTGGCCCCAGGCTCTGCTGGCTCCAGGGGACCTCTTTGCTCACAACTCCCTTTCTGTCTTTTCCAGACCAGAGCTGGCTTTCAAACTCCTCCCTCCAGCTTGCCTCCTTGCCAGCCTTCCAATCCACTGGCAGGCTACCTCTCGACAGGCTCCCCAACTTAATAAAGTGGGGAGTGGGGTCTGTTTATGCACTGTTGGCATACCTTCACATAGCTAGCACCCCTGCTCCGCGGGGGCAAGCCTGCTGCCAGCTGCTCCAGGCAGCTAGAATGGGATGTGCCAACACTGGCCTGTCCAGATATGCCTGTTTCTGGTTCAAAATGGCCCGGGGGGTGGGGGTGGGCCCTGTAGATGACTGAGACCACACCTCCAGAGTTTAACCTCGGTGTGTTGCCCCAGGACCGCATTTCTTGTTCCAATTCAGCATGACGACAGAGAAGTTTTCTAGCTAGTGGTGCTGAGGTTTTGTCCTTATTTCGTTGGCCACTGTTTTGAGTCCAGAAGGCAGTTTTATTTCCCCTTAGTGTTACGCTGCTAAGGGTCAGCCGTTTGAAACCCCAAGCAGCTCCAAGAAAGAAAGTTGAGGCTTTCTACTCCATTCAAGAGTAACAGTCTCAGCTCTACCCTGTCTACAGGGTCACTGTGAGTTGGAATCCACTCGATGGCAGGGAGTTTGGGTTTGGTTTGGGTTTCCTTTGGTCTTTCCTCTTGGCTAGCCCAGTGGAGGTAGTTGTGAGGGCTGGCTGTGTGAGCTCGACTGCCCAGGTTTGAATCCCAGCTTTGCCACTGCCTGCCTGTGTGACCTGAGACCTGTCATCTAACATCTGTGTGCCTCGGCTTCCTCATCTATGAAATAGGTATTCCCAGGCCTGTCTGCCCCTCACACAAGTCTAGTGCTTAGAACTGGCTTACACGTGCGCTCGAGGGACACTCACTGTGGCGAGTAGCCGCAGCTTCACCTGACACAGTTCAGATCTGTGTGAAGACAACAAGCATGTCTTCCAGAGCTGCCTTCTCTGGGCACGGGTGTTTACTGCAGAGCTGGGACATAGGCAGGGGGAAGGGGTCTTCAGTTCAGTGTCACTGGGAGGTTCCGCATTTCCTCAGACACAGGCTGACAATGTTCCCGCCTGCATTGCTTTCCTGTTTCTGGGGGACAGTGCTAGGTTGGCCTCCTGCGGAGCCGAGATGCAGGCAGGGCTATGGAGGGCCAGGAAGGCACTGCCTTCCATTGGGTTGCCTGAGCAAAGGCTGCCAATGCTTCTCTGCCCTGCCGGGCGAGGATGGATTTGACCATTGAAGGCAGGCGTTTTGAAAGTATAAAGTCGTGTTCCTGGCAGCCAGGTAGCATGTCCCACACAGTGGCAGGCTCTCCTAGGGACCATGTAGTGACACATTGAAGGGACATCTGTGGGGAGTTAGGTAAGCCACACCTGGCACAGGCCACTCTTTCAGACAGGTACTGCCATCCCTGGGAGAGATCTTCACGGGGTCTGTTCCTCTCAGGTTGGAGCAAAACGTCTCACTCCCTGGAGGCCTCAGAAGACAACGACGGCTGGTCCAGTGCAGAGGAGCCGATTAATTCATCGGATGCTGAGGAAGAAGGAGCAGGCCCCAACAGACTGGTAACTTTGTCGTCTCTGGCCACGGTCACTCTTGGAGGGTGGGGCGTGCTGGTGTTCCCCAGAATGGTCTCAGTCGCGATCCTCTCCGGTTGCTCACAGCATTGCAGAGCTCCCAGGGCTCAGAGATGTCTTTCCTCTGTGTCCTTGGCTTACCCGTCAGTGTCCAGAGCTTCTAGCCTGGATGACGAGGCCCGCCCCCAGCCTCTCTGAGTTGTCCTCAAATTGACTCTGGCTCATGGAGGCCCATGAACAACCAAAGGCAACATAGCCCGGTCCTCGTGGTTGGGAGGCTCATGCCCATACATGCAGCAACCCACAGGATCAAGAACTGTACATCTCACAGAATCAGAATCCCCCACCTCTCTCTCACCCTCAGAGTGGCGGGTGGGCTCAATCCACCAATCTTTTGATTAGCTGCCCAATGCTCAGCCACACTGCAACACCAGAATTCCCTCATGTCACTTACAGGGAGTTAGGAACAGAAACAGAAGATTAGCTGGTTCGGGGAGGCAACAGTCAGTTAGAGGCCCTTCAGACTGTTTGAAGTGAATTGGCCTCTTGTCATCCCCTTCCCTTGACTTCTCAGTAAAACAGTTTCTCTAGAAGTCCCCTGTCTGAGCTTCCCATGTGCACGCAAGCCTGTTAGCAAGTCAGCAGTACAATGCTTGCTGCCAAGTCAGCCACCTGCTCCTTCGATTCCCACACATAGTTCCTCGTGCACACCCACCACTTGCGCACCATCCATGGAGGCCTGCGTGGTGTCATGATGCTAAGTAGGTTTTCCTGAAGCTTCTAGGCTGAGGCAGACTAGGAAGAAAGACCTGGCGGGCTCATGAGGACATTGTGGATTTCAAGAGCCCCATCTGGAGCTGATGGTATGGTCAGCCCAGGGCCAGGGAGCTGTTCCGTGGCATTGTGCGTGGGGCCCAGAAGACAGGACCCAAACCGCGGGCCACTCATTCCATGTGAGTAGGAGCCACAGCCTGAAGAGCTAGCATTCCGAGAAGGTCTGTCAGACCCGCAAGAAGCAGCCAAAAGTCTCCCAGCCCAGTGTGAAGAGAGTGAGGAGGACCATGCACATGGAGGGAGGAACCTTACGATGACCTGTCTGGCTTCAGGACAACAGCCAGGATTCACAGATGAAGGGGACCCATGGTGTGAGATGCAGAGACTGACTCAGGACCGAGAGGAGCAGCCTAGAAATTGATTTGATCCGTCAGGCAGGAAAGGAAATTGGGTCAGGCAGCAGACCCCCGCAGCCCCAGAAGGAATGTGGGGTTTGCTCTCGGTGTCACAGGGGTAGTATGACCCCACCCCCTTATTTGTAATGAAGACCCTGGCTGCTGTGGCCTGTCGAGGATGGCTGCAGGCTCATCTTATTAAGAGGTCACGGTGGCCTCATGAACCTGAAGGGGCACTTCCTGCTGAAGGCCACAGTCCACCCGCACTTACAGTGACTGTTAGCACCGCCCTGGGGCTCCATAGAGTTATAGAGCTCTTCTAAGTATGTGGGAGTCCCAGTGGCATAGTGGGTTACATAATGGACTGCTAACAGTAAGGTCGGCAGTTCAAACCCACCAGCCGCTCCTTGGGAGAAAGATGAGACCATCTGCTCCCATAAAGATTCACAGTCAAAGTGATTTAGCTGTGGACGTGTATGTGAGCATGATATCAAGAAAACGACTTTTTAAAAAGCGTGATGTATGGTTACTACGGGTGAAATAGGAATAGTTTTTGCTTAGGAGGCATTAACTTTATGTTACTGATGGTGGGATAACATCCACCATTTGGGAAAGGTTATCAATAACGGTTGAACAATACAAAGGATATAATTCATGGCACTGAATTACACATGTAGAGGTTGTTGAATTGGAGACTGTTTTGTTGTGTTTATCTTTGCCAAAATCAAAAAGTAATAATTACACAAATAACAGTGAGTACAAGGAAGAAGAAAATGTTATGGAATTGATGTGGTCATGATTGTACTGTGAAATCCAGCCCCAGTCAAACATGTCCTTAGGAGCGACATGTACAATTAAAGAAATAGGGAGACAGAAAAGATGGGCCTAAGTGTCTCATCTTCGATGCCCAAAGCAGAAGAGAGTGGGTTTACTCAACAGTGAGTTTAGAGAGTTGCTGGCCCGCAGGCCTCCAGGAGGCACCCGCCCATAGAATGGGCAGTGTGTGAATCGTGGACATCCTGAGCTCCGTAGGAGAACACTTCATAAGTATTGAACATTTCAGAGACAAAAGGAGGCGTAGGGACAAAAGGAATATGACTGTTCTTAAAGAGAGACATCCTTAACTTCATGGGGAGGAGCCAGGTGCCTATAGGAGACGGCTTTAGATGAGCATGTTGATGGATGCAGCAGTGGAGAATCTCTCTGGAGGCTATGCCCTTTATTATCTCAGGACAGTGGAGGTCTTCCAGGCCCTGTGGTCACGAGGGTAGAGATCCGGAGGCTTGCACTTTCATCCAGGTTCTCAGTTTCCCACAATTCCCACTTTTGATTTAGGAACATTTTGGAACAATAGAATGGGAGCAAATATTTCTGTTTTCTGAGCAGAGGTCTCACAAGTGTTGAAGGGTTGAGAAAAGGGTCCCCAGTAGGCTGCTAGGCCATGACTGTAACTGTAACATGTAGAGGCTCTTTCAAGTGGCTTTGGGGGAAGGAGATTTTATTAATGATCCATGGAGTGATAGGGAACTATCCATGGATTCCAGGTTTTGGGAACTCCCACAGTTCCCTGGACAGTCATGGCAATCTAGTTTCCCACAAAATTTAGCCAGCACTATTTAAAAACCTGTAGAAAATTCAAAAGGTGTTTTTTTAATCTGAGCTGGGATATAAGATATAGTTATGATTGATAGAGCATACCCACTCAGTTCTGGACAGCCATGTCAGCCTTTGGCAATTGGCTGAGCAATTTATCCCCAACAAGGTTACATGGCCCTTATTGCCTAGATGTAACCCACCCCCTCCCCGAGGCGTTTCCTCTGGTGGTAGTGTAACAGTGGGGTGATCTGGATCGTAGTGATGCATCTCTCCCTGGCTGATGCATTGTTCCACAAACTAATTCCAGTTGAACCTCGGGTGTGAGCGCTCTAGAACTATTCACTATTCAACTGGGGTGGGGGGGGGTCGCCTTTTAGTGTCCAAGTGCTGGAGTGTGTGTATGGGGGAACCCTAGCAAAGGTCATGTCCAATTTATATCTCCCAGCAGCTTTTGAAAATCATTTAATGTCCTCAGGTGGTCTTTTCTAATTTAAAGTTTCTGTGGTCTGATGGTGGTGTAGCCCACTACGCTTCCTAGGTATGCATTAGGGCTTCTTGTCTGGATTACTCATCCTGTCTGAGAGATGGGCTTGCTGATAGGAATATAAGCTTGTAGCATTTCATTATCAGGTGCTGCTATTAAGATATCGTCCATGTAGTAGATGATATAAACTCCAGGGGAAAAAATTGCTGACTGGTTCTTGAGACTTTTCCTATAAAAACGGACAGATGGTGGCACTGTTCACTATGCCTGAGCTACGGGCTTCAGCTGAAGTCTCTTACTTGGAGCTCTAGGATTTAACTAGGGATGGTGAACATGAGTTTTCATAATCAGCAGGATCTAAGTGGATAGTTTAAAAACAATCTTTTAGATCTATTTATCAAGGGCCATCCCTTTGGAGTCAGATTTGGTGAGGGAAGGCCTCATTGGAGGGCTATCTGATTGAATTAACTGCCCTTAAAATCTATGATCACAACGCCATTTACCAGACTTCTTTTTCATTATAAGCGCAGGAGAATTTCAAGGACTGAGAGCCTCATCATTATGTCCTTTTAGCTGCCTGTGAACTAACTCGTGTAGTGCCTGCAGTGTGTCTTTATTAAAGGACCACTGGTCTATCAATATGGGGTCATGGGGCTTCCAAGAGGGTTTAATGGGTACAGGCTTGATAACAGCAGCCCCCATTAAACATGTGAATACCCTAAGCCATAACGGTCATATTTAGGAGGGGTCTCAATTGGAGAAGGATCTCTTTGTTCATTTTTTCCAAGCCCCCCCCCCTGCCCCTTTGTACCCCATTTTCCTCGTCATGACTTGTGGCGTCGAATTTTGGGGAGGTGTGCACAGCCTTGCCCCCACTGTTGTCACAGAGCTCTCCCTCTAGGTGCATGGACGTAAGTCTGAATATAGGCTTCATTCAGCTGGACCGCCCTCCAGGTCCTGCGCACTGCGGGGGCTCGCCACGTTGCCACAGTCTTTGCTGAGTAATTTCTCCCACTTTCTCCAGGTTGCCTTCAGGAACAGTTAATGGCCTCACCTTTGGTCGTTGTTGATTACTCCTGACAGTGGCATCAGCTCCTGAATTGAAAAGCCCTGAAAACTGTTTCCCCTCAATTACTAACGCTATATAGGGCCATATTTGTCTATCCATAACAGCCTTCCAATACTCTGTGACCTATAGGCAAGTCCGATTCCTGATTGCTCTTCCAAAAGGAACGTCAGGAGTTAAAAGCGATTGGCCTACATGGTCTCTTTTTGATAGCCAGGGGGATTTCAGATTTAATTACAGCTTTAAGCTCCTCTTCAGAATCTTGATCAATAATTCCAGTAACACTTTGAACACCTTGAATATTTAGGCTAATTTCCCTCATAAAAGTCCTACTGCTGAGGTGATACATGGACTTTAATAATTGCTGGGGCGCTCCAGTGTTCATTGAACTTCCTGGCTTGTCGATCTACCACTGCCCTGAGGCCTAGGGCTGAAACTGTGCCCTCCAGTTTCCGTTGGGTGAGCTCTGAGCTGCCCTGCACCCCATTTCCCAACTGGGTGGCATTGACTAACGGGTTCCCTGTGCTACTGATTTTTAAGCAACACTGGCTTGCCCAATGGTTTCATTTTTTGTAATGGGCAGAGACCGGGTTCTGGGAGCCCCGCCCAGGGCCACTCCTAGTTGTGGGACTGGACAGCAGACATTGCCCATATTCTTTTGAAAATGTCTAACCTTTCCACAATTCAAACATTTTCCCCTTTGGTTTCTTTTAATTGGCCATAGCAGCAGCTGAGAGTTCAGCTTTATAGGTTTCAGATCCAATTCCCCTACAACTCTTAAGCTAGTCTAAAATCCCATCCTGTTCCTTGTAGGGGCGGATTTCAGCTTGGCAATCATGATTAGCATTGTCCTAGCTAGAGACAAGGGCAGATTTCCCGCAGTGTCTGCGTTATTTGTGCTTCTCTGGACTGCCTCCTGCAGATGGAACGACCTCTGTATAGGGCTCATCATTCTGCTAGCTACCGCAGTGTAACTAGGCCGCGTTTCTCCGGATGCTGCTACCCTTTTCCAAGCTCGCAAATAAAATAAGACATATTTGCCAAAATCCTTGCCCAGTGATCTGCAACTGGGCCTCCAAGGTGACAAAAGTCATTGTTTCCCAACTGATGCATCCCTACGGGCACATCTTGCTCCACGTTTTTTCAAGCTGCATCCCGCTCCCTCCTCCCACCAAGTGTGGTGTTGTAAATAATCCAATGGAGAGGGGCAAGTTTTAGTCAGTGCATTCCAGTCTGCCAGTAGAAGGGGCTCCCCCTCGGCCGGACACCTGATCATACCAATTACAAATGGGGAGTCTACCTTGTACCTGCCTGCTTGGTGCCTGTTATTAGCTTGAAAGGGAAGGCACTCTAATGCCTTTCTCTATATCCCTGGGAGTTTTCACATCTGGCGGTCATTCAACCATGTGATCAGGGAAGGCTAGTCTGGGCTCTACATTTCCTTCTTCTATGTCCATTTTTTCATTCTTGAAAGCACAGGTACCGGGTAGCTTTGTCTAACAGCCCGATCTTATCTTGAGAACCCTTGTCCTCTAATGTCTTATCGCCCGTGGGCTCTTGGGGGGTGAGCTGCTCTGCAGGTGCAGAGACTTTGGTCACAGGCCTGGATCGAAGCAGAAACCTTAGGTAATAAGTCAGTCTCTGCTTCTCCAGTTTTCTCCAAAGCTTCCTCATCAAGCTCATATTCATGCAGTGAGTCTGCTTTTGTAAGTTTGGGTTGCTCACACAAGACTTTTCACCAGACGGATGATTCTTTCTTTTCTTTCCCTGTCTGCAAAGGTTCCCTAACCATTTTACCCAGTGCTGAGAGAGCAGGTCTCCAGAGGGACACTCTCCCTTTCCCTGTGAGCCTTAATCACATTTGCAGCAACCTTTCCCCAAGTCCTTGGATCTAAAGTCCCTTCCTCGGGGAACCATAGATTACACACTGTTGTTTCCATAAGTGGGTGAGTATAAAACAGCAAGGCTTAGACTTACATACACTTTGTCTTGTGACCCTGTTACAGTGTTCTTAGCTCCCCAACAAGATTCTCACTTCAAAATAAATCCCCAAACTCACGTTACCTTCGGTGGAGTTTCATAATTGTTCTATGGGGCCCCTCCCCACAGAGCCTTCCTTCAGGTGCTTGTTTAAGGCGCCACTGGTGGGATCCAGCCCCGCAGTCAAATGGGTCCTTAGGAACATGTGCTATTAAAGAAATAAGGAGGCAGAAAATATAGGGCACAGGGGTCAAATCTTCAATGTCAGGAGAAGAACTATTAGTTTCTATAGTAGCAGGGCCTGCAAGCCTCCAGGAGGCAAATATACAACAGAATGGGCAAAGTCTGAGCTCCTCAGGGGAGCTTTGTAACTGTAGGAGACAACAGGAGGAGTTGGCTCCTGTCAGGGGAAGCCAGCCCCTAACACATCATTACAGGTCTGGTAGACGCAATTGTACAGCGATAATAAGATCATAGTAAAGTTATAGAGAGCATGAGAGATAAAAGTGAAGTATTGAAATAAATGGGAGTCAGACACGTTTCATGGTAGCATGCTCACCTCTGCCCTGCATGATGGTCCACATGGAGGGAGGGAGAGTTTAATGGTAGCCCCGGCCCCTTTTATATTCTCTGGGGACATACAAGCCCCCTAATTACAGGTGAGGACATAAGTCACGGGAAGGGGCTGTACTATAGGCAATACAGTAATGGGAAGGGGTGGTCTAGGGACATACATGCAATAGGAAGGGGAGGGATTGGGGGTATACATGTGACAAGATGGGCGGATCCTAGCTTCAAGATGGTGGCCTAACCTTGGTCATCCTTGGGCGGGTTTGACCTCTCTGGAGTCTCCTACAAGGAAACAGACAACTACTGTCCTTATCAGAAGGGAGGGGGCCCTATTTGTTGTGGGATAAACAGTGGTGACTACTTGCTCTAGATGGCTGATAGCTCTCAGGGAGAAGAACCCCTGACCTACTTCTGATGACCTCCAAGTATAGACATTCCCAAGCAGCTGTCTGGCATATATTTGGGGAGACAGCTTGGGAGAAATCCTTCTGTACCCCACAGGCTCCTTAAGTGATAAGGATGAAGGGAATCCATCTGCTCTTCAAGACAGGCGTCCTTTAGCCCTGTGTGAGGGCCAGACCCCTGTGGAGACGGCTTAGGATTAGCATTTTAATGGAGGACAGGGGTGGAACATACTCTCTATGTGGAGATTGTGTTCTTTCCGCTTTACCCGTTATCTTGTGACTGTGGAGGTCTTCCTTTAATAGTAGTGCTGGTCTTCTGAGCCCTGTGACCACAAGTGTAGAAATCAGGCTGCATACTTTCATCCAGGTTCTCAGCCTCCCAAAATGTACAATTCTTCTTGATATGATTGAATACTGAATTGTATGATGTGTGGGTGAAGTGCCAATAACACGGCTAAGAAGTGAAGCTGTAACAGATTTACCACCTCAGCACCCTACATAGTCACCCTCACTTGGACCCAACTGGTTCCGAGGGGGAGTTACTTTGGGTGTTCACGTGCCGGGGGCCCTGGTGACACAGTGGTTTACCAAAAGGCTGGTGTTGGAATCCACCAGCCAGACCACGAAAGGAACCTGTGGAGTGTGGCAGTCAGCTTCTATGACAAGGTCAGCCTTGGAAACCTTGCGGAGAAGGTCCCCTCTGGCCTCTGGTATCCCTGTAAGTCAGCGACCACTCCACAGAGGTGGCCTGTGTGCCAGAGTGACAGAGCAAGGAGCAGACCAGCCCAGAATCTCTCCTAGAAAGACGGACAAGTACTCACCCACACAGTGGGCTGCATGATGATCACGGCCTGGGGGCGGGGGAGGAAGAAGGAAGAAGGGAAGAGTTGGCATGGTCAGGGGGAGACTAAGGAAGACCCCTGAGGATGTGGTGCTCAGAGGTGCAAAGGAGGGCAGAACAGTAAAGGAAGAGGCAACAGGAAGTGCAGAGTTCCTGGGCAGAGGGAGAAATGTTTGGAGTGTCTGAGGCCAGTGAGGGGCTCAGTGTGCCAGGAGACTGGGGCGATGTGATTGGGGGCGACAGAGGGCAGCATGGCCACAGGAAGCCCTACCGTGAAGAGCAATGCAGATGACAAGCAACTGTGTCGTGCTACAGAAAGCTCCCTGGTGGCTCACTGCCTTGCCCTCAACTGTTCATCTCCAAGTAGGCAGCTCGAACCCACCCAGCAGTGCCACGGCGGAAAGGCCTGCCAGTCTATAAAGATCCCCATGTTGGTTCGACTGCTACGGAAGCCAAAGATCGTCCACAAAGATCACCCCCGCCCCCAAAAGCCCTCTGGAGCAATACTCCTCTTGCTGTAAACGAACTGGACAAGAACAACTCAGACTCTGGTAGAAAGCAGAACAGTTTATTGGAAAGGGATAGGAGGAAAGAAGAGACCTGCACAGGGACCAGCTCTCTGAGCGCAGAGAGAGAGAGAGAGAGAGAGAGAGAGAGAGAGAGAGAGAGAGAGAGAGGCCCCGTTTGCCTGCAGACTTGGACTTTTATGGAGTCGGGTAAACAAGGAGGCTGTGTAGCTGTGCAAGCAAGCAGGGACAGAAGCAGAACTTGCAGATAGCTTAACATTCTTGAACTTTTTCCAGGATCAGGGTGGGTGTCCTGCTTCCTGGGCCTTATCACGGCTGTTAATCTCTGATAAATGACCGGCGGGGAGGCTTCCGGGAATTTCCACAGCTTGGTTACAAAATGGAAGCTGCTACAAAATGGTTTCACTTAGGCTAAGGATCACCTTCTAACACACGGCCGGAGCTGCTGTGGTGGCAGCGGGTTTTGTGGAGGTTTCTCGCTGGAGAAGTGTTTGTCGCGGGGTTTCTTTATTGTCTCTAACATGGTCGTAAGATGACCCTCACAGCTTTCTTCCGCTAAGAGACCTGACCAACCTAAAGCTGACCATCTTACCAGGAATCCCCCGACTGAGCGGTAGCCGAAAGAAGCACAAATTGTCTGCTCTTGCTGCTGCACAAGTGGAGGTTCACACTCGTGTGGTTTTGACTGGTGGTGTGCAGCGTGTGTGTGTGTGTGTGTGTGTGTGTGTGTGTGTGTGTGTGTGTGTGTGACGGGCCAGGCCTGATGGAAGCGGATGTGGAGTCTCTTTTTGCCTGATGGTGTTCAGAGGAGGCGACGGTTAGACTGTGGACCCTTCTCAGGCCCCTCCCTTCTGTGTCTCCCCAACGTAGGTTCCTGGTAAATACCCAGTGGTGGTGGATCAGGAAGCAGCGGGCCCTGAGGTCCCATCCATAAGGAGTGGGGACACAGTGGAGGTGGTCCACGAGAACGACGAGGGACTCTGGTAAGAGGGGCCCCCAAGTCTGCTCACCTCTGAGACCTGTTGACTCCATGGGCTAGAGCCATTTGACACCCACACCCCTTCCAGGTATGTTAGGAACCTGACCACCAGTAAGGAGGGGTGGGTGTCGGCCAGCAGCCTGTGGACACTCATCGGCAAATCCAAATCAGCTCAGTGCTTGAGCAGCTCAGGTAAGAGTCCACACACCACACATCCCTCACTCAGACCCTCCTGTCACATACACCCCACTGACAATATGAGAGGGAAACATAAAAACATGCCGTCAGGTCGACTCTGATTCAGGGCCTCCCCCGTGTGCTTCAGAGCAGAGCTGTGCTCCCTGGGCTTCTCGGTGGATGATATTTAAGCCTGTCTTCTGAAGCACCTCTGAGCAGACTCTGACTTCCAACCTCTCAGTTAGCAGACTAGTGCGTAACCATTGGTAGCCTTCAGGGGTACCCCAAAAGAATAAAAAAGGGGTTCTTAATTGTGCTCTTAGAGGACAAAGCCCAAGCTGAGACAGACCTCCATCACTGATCTGTTGTTTTCCCTCCTTCTCCAGAGTCAGGCACCTGCTCCGCCTGATGAGCAAGTCCTCCAGCTGCAGTGAGAGCTGCAATGTCACCTTCTCAGACCTCAAGGGCTAGTGGTCACCAAGGTCAGGTTTCCGTCTCCTGTAGGCAGGACTCTTGAGCAAACTCTTGTCAAAGCCGAAGAGCAGTAGAACCAGCATGCGGATCTCTTAAGTTTTCTTTTGCTTGGGCTTGCTTAGTTTGATGAGAGAATGGTGCTTTTCCAAGAAAATCCTGAAGAAACGTAACAAAAACTAGAGTGTCCTGGAAGATCTGAATGAGGAACTGCCTGGCTGCCTGAGGGACGTGGAGATTCCAGGATCAAGGAAACATTCAGGAGGGAGGTTCTTGAAGGTTCTGCTGGACAGCCTCAAGGCCAGAGGACCCTGGGTGCCACAGACCAGCCAGTGTTCGCAGGAAGATTGCACCCAGGGGACACCTAGGCTTCCCGGATCAGGCTGCTTGCCAGCTAGTGGGTCACATGCAAAGAAGGCTGGGGACAGACTCCTGGGGACAGACTCCCCAGACATCCTTTTCTGGACACTCTCAGGCAGATGCACTAGTGTGTGTCTTTCTGAGCAGCTGTGTTCGCTGACGTCTCTGCTCTGGTGCTTTGTGCAGGAACGTGCATACTTTGGAAGCCATTTCCCGAGAGAAGTTTGGCGCTTCAATGACCCAACAGCTTGAGCAGAGAGCAGGGCGGGGTGGAGGGGGGACTCTTTCCTCCCTGACAAGTCGTTCTTTTTTTTTAATCGGGGTGACTCCCATGGCCATTTTTTGGGTGGTACTTGGGTCTCTTATCTTTACCAAGAATCACTGTGTTTACATACAATGACGATTTGATACTGTATTTGATACAAAACTATTTTTTTGTTACTGGGGTTTACATTGGAACATGTTTATACCACGGAATGATTTGGGGGGTGGGGGCCACTCTCTCATGGAAAATGACATTTCTCCAGAGGCTCTTTAGAACCTGGCTGCAGGTGAATGCAAATCTGGCCTTTCATGAAACCAGGCACTGTTTCCACACCAAGCAAGCAAACGAAACCCAGTCCAAAACGAAGGTGTTTCCCTTACATGCAGAGGCTTAATTTTCAAAAGAAAACGCGAGCTACAATTTAAAATGGGAGCCTTCTTTTCTACAACAAAAACAAAATGGGGGGGACTCGTTTTAAAGCGCTTCACTGAATTGGGATATTTGTATTGTTTTTAAAGAAAATGCAGTGATGCAGTGTCTGCAGGGCATCACCTGAACCATGCCGTCAAATAGTGCTCAGTGGGTCTCTGTGATTCCTGCGTAGTCTGCTCCTCCCAGCCAGACCTTTCTCCTGCTCAGAGAAGTGAATCTTCTTGCCCATGTGCTGTATGATAATCACGTTGAATTCATAAATATAAATGCGGAGAGTTTATTTTATTCTAATCAAGGCAGAACTGGAAAGCAAACTCTTCCATTTTACTGTGTGTGTGTGGGTGTGTGTGTGTGTGTGTCGGGGGTTGTGTGTTTCAGAAACAAATCCTGTTCTCTTGAAACACTTCATGTATCTGGTTGAGGCAGATATTTTTATATGTTTGTATATATGTTTATGTGTGTGTACATATATCTCTTGATGTAAAGGATGTATTTATAGTCTTCACGCTGCTGAAATGTGTCACTTTATTATCGTTTCCTCCATTAATTCTCATGTCCCACTGCAGTCTGGAGCCAACCAAGGTGATCCCATCCTGTGAGGATTCCGAGATACCGGCATAGGCTAAGAGCTACAGGGCTGCCCTCAGTCGGAATGACTGGGCGGCAGGGGCCAGGCTGTGCTAGCCAAGACCTCTTGGATTATGGTAATAAAATAGAAAACTTGCCAAGGCTCGATAGCTTTTCTTCTGACGTATAAGTTATTTGAAAAACACTGTGTAACATAATCCACTTAATATATTGTTCAGACCCAGTTTCTCTCATCTCAACATGGGTTTTTCCCTTTTTTTGGTGATCTCTTCCTCATCCAGGCACTTTAAAAACTCACATTTCATTCACTGTTACTCCTCCCTTCCTTTTTTTTTTTAAAAAACTGCTGATGTAAATAAAATTTCTCTATTGTATGTATGGATGAAATTTGAATAAATATAAGCATCTCCTGGTGTCTGCCCTCATGTATAAAGGCGTGGATGCTACAGTCTTGTGCTTCCAGAAATGTCTGTGAAAATAGAAGGAAAGGTGATGGCAGTTCTCCTAAAACAGTTTCAAGCTCATATTCATAATTAGTAAGATGCATAACACAGTAACAGGAATGAGACAGACAGTAACACCATCTAAGCAAGTTCATTTCCCCCAGGAATACAAGGATGGTTGAATATTTTTAATGCATGACTGGGTGTTATAATATTTCTAGAATGATACAGAGCCACCAAATGTCCCATATACTGTATTAAGTAATGTTATTAAAATTACAACAAGACTTAGTGGTAAAGCCACCAGCTGCTCCATGGGAGAAAGATGAGGCTTGCTACACTCATTAAGAATTACAATCCCCCAAACCCACAGGGGGCAGGGCTGCCCCATCTTCCAGACTCTGAGTCAGAATTGTCTCAATGGCAATGCATTTGGGGGGTTTGAGGGTTTTGTATGTCAAAAATGTAAATAAATGTATCAAAAGACATAGAAAGAAACAATTATAGTACAATTTGTAGCTTCTCAACCCAAACAGTGGAGAATAAAGGGAAGAGTAACAATCTATAGAATAAGGGAAAAGGTGGGGAAAGAGGAAGGAGAAAAACATGTTGACAGAAACACAAAATAAAATGGAAGAAAGCGGTCCAAATGGACCTTAATCACAATAAACATACTTACGTTAAGTGCCTTATTGATCCAGATAAGTCCTCAACTTCCCCAAGTTACAGTGACCTGCCCCCATGACCACCGGCTGGTTGGCTGTACAGCTCATCATTCGTAACATGTTTCAGGGGGTGCTGTGCTGATGTCATCATCCTAGGGGGTTCAATCACCTATTTTTAATTTTATGATTTAAAGTTCAAGACCCTGTGGGTTTTCAAGATGCTGATAGTAAAAGGCAGTAATAATGAAAACAAAACTACCCCCCACCCCCCAAAAAAACCAGGCTCAAACACAATTGTGAGGACGGCGCAGGACAACACAGTCTCATTGTGCTGCGCACAGGGCTGCTGTGAGGCAGGACACCTGTCTGCCCAAAAATTTGGAAACATAAAGTGCATTGAAAAAAATTTTAATTGATCAAGAAAAAGTATCCCCCAATGATTCAAAAACAAGACAAAAACAAATAAACATACAAGTTCAAAATTTTAAAAAGCAAATTAAATCTCAGCATTATAGAATATTGTTCAGGAATAGACTTATTGGGCAGCTTGAGTGGTTGTAAAAATTAGATGTTGTTTGTTCATTTTCCCCAAACTGGGACTTTCATAATTACTCAGTAATAAATGAACTTTTGTCTTTGCAAAAAAACAAAAACCTGGAGTAGGTGAATGACGGAAAGAGGGAAAGATAGCAAAAGGTTTTTAAAAGAAACTGCCAGGTAGCAAAGCACAACCTTGCTAGATCTGCAACCAACCTTTTAAAGTAAATCTCTTCCACAAAAGATTGTCTACACTCTATTTGGAAGAGCCCAAATGAAAACAATCTATGAACGTTGGTAACAAAGAGCTGCCAGGGTGAAGAAGAAGGTTGTGAGCATAAACGCAAAGCTTCCAAATGTGGCATCAGCGATAAGGCACTGAGCTGGGTTTGGCCAGATTACAAACAGAAAGAAAGTGTGTTCTATTGGTGGGCCGTAGCCCACATTCGAACTGTCCTGAGGAATGACCAGCACAATTGTGCAAAATAAAACAGTCAACAGTGCACAGGGGACTCAACTGCCCTCTCAGTGGATGAGGGGCAGAAGAGTCCAGAGTTTATCCAACAATCAAGTTTTATAGTACTGAGGCCTACAAGCCTGTTATCCACACACATTCAAATGAATAATGTGTTCATCTTGAATATCCCAAGCCCATTAGGAGGAATACCTCACAGGAAATACCAAGTATACAAGAGACATGAGATGCAAACCCCTCAAGTAAAAGGGGCAAGTGGTGTGATGCTCTTGGGGATAGGCATCTTTTAACCGTGTGGGCGAGGAGCCGGGAGCCTATAGGAAACAGCTTTACCTTAGTGTTTATGGGAGGTAGATGTGATGTGGGGAGACATCCATCCTGGAATCTGTGCATGTAGCCCCTCCCCCATATGCTGGACTGTGGAGGTGTGCCTCACAACTTGTGGGCCGTGCCCTGTGGCCACGAATGGGAGCAGGCCCTGTACACTTTGTTCCATGTCCTCAGTTTCCCACATGTTCCCCCTTGTGTCTGGTGCAGCTTGTAAGAGAAGCAACAAGTCTGGAGCCCGGGAAGCTCCCAGTAAATGAAGTTACCACTGTTTTGAATTTAGTAAGGCTGTCTCTACCCAATAGTGGACCAGGGCATTGTGGGGTGACTAGAAACTGGTGGGAGGATTGCACATTATAAAGCCTACGTAAGAGGGACTGTGTAACGTGGGGTTGTGAAACTGTACCGGAGACTCTTACAATAGGGGTGGGGGCTAAGGAACTCCGTCACGAATGTTCCGGTTGTGTTGAATCAGTGGTGCCCACGTCCAAAAGGAAGAAAAAGGCTTACCTGAGGCGATCACTACCCTGGGCTCCTGATGGGAGATCTGTGTTTGCAGGGGGTGACGAGAACTGGGGCGTTCTCATGCCCAAGGTCCCGTTTGGGAACATTCGAAGCAGGGTCCAGGTGGCTTACCGTTTGCGGCCCATTGTTACAGGTTTGTATCCACTCATTACTCTGCAGGGCGTTAGCCAGCTCTAATACTTAGCTCTGTCGCTTTCTACTTGAACTTTTCTTATTCCTTTCTATTGTTAGAGATTTGAAAGGCCACATTGAGTAGGTATTAGAGTGACATTTGAGGACCGTCTTCAAGTTCTTAAAGCTTTTTTTACATGTCAGGAGCTGACTGTGAGACAGTGTGAATGAACTAAAGTGCTGCCAGCTGATGTTGAGCGATCAACCCTGGTTGAAACGATGTAAAACCTCCGAGGCGGGATAAAAATTGGGCAGGATTTTCTATTGGGTCTGAGGGATTTCTCTAATCTTGTCCTGGTTGACTGCTTTATTTGCTGTCTTGTAAACCCTCGCTGAAGTGCATAGCCATGCCATCTTGTAGAGTGAGGTCCCCATGTCCGAGGTGATGCTAGTTCCCATCTCGTCAGGGAGCTGCATCAGTGACATCCGGTTTCTTCTCATCCTGGCCATGAACTCATTGCCTCTCTTCTGGGCCGCTACCCAGACTCTCGCCCTATCTCTGGGGGATAGAGTAGTTGTAGAATAATATAAATGTCATCCCTGGTAATATTGTAAGGCTGAAGGAGACATCTGAACTCGTTAATATAAGTGTCCGGGGTCAGAGGAGAAGGATTTTTTTTTTAGAGGGTTTTTGAGAATGGCCAGGTCAGAAAGAGAAACAGGGATATGCACTCTAACGAGTCCCTCAGCCGGACACCTCACAGAGCGGGAGAAGTGGGGCAGGGTCTAAAGGTGGAATTTTCAGGTAAAAAGAAGAGGCTTTTGAGCAGAGAAGGGCTGAGGTGTGAGGTGCTAAAAATGGCAGCAGAAGGGAGATGGGGAGATAGCATAGAAGAGAGAGGCAGGAGGAGCAAAGATGGTGACAAAGAAGGAGGGGTGGACAATGGAGAAGATAGCAAATCAGAAAGTTGAGGTCAGAACCTGGTGGGTCGGAGGAGGTGGAAGGGGGAAGTGACAAGTCTGAGGGGGTGGAAGGAGGAGAGGGGCCAAGGAGGAGACTTGAAGAAGATTGTAAAAGGAGGGGAGGAGAAACTTGAGGAGATGGAGGGGGCGGGGTGGAGAGGCTGGCTCAGGTGTGGGCAGGAATCATTATTAGATCGAAGGAAGAGTCCATATCTGGAAGAGGGGACTTCTGCTGAGCCCACAGGAGTTGGGAGGTGGGGCAGTTTTAGCACAGAGAGGGGTGGGAGCGAAGGAGGTAAAAGGCTTGGACATAGGGAACTTCTAGGTACTTTCTGTTATGCCGACCATCATTATCAAGGTCCCAGAGGATGTTAAAATCCAAAGAGCTGATTTCTGGTCATTTTGAGTCATTGTCTAGTTTGAATTGAGGCCAAATATGATTGCCACAAACAATTCATCATTTAGGCTTAATGACTGGGTCCAGACGCAGATGTTTAAGGTTAGTGAAGAGGCACCCCAAAGGCAAATTTCGGAATGGTCTATATTGGGTCCTTCCCATGGAGGGAGGGTGAGTGATATTTGAGCTCCCCGAGGAGAAAGGCGCCACAAGAGGCGTCTCCATTCAGTCCATCATACTGCGGGCCTGTGGAGGACGGAGAGAGAAGAAAGCAGATCAGGGGGGTATCCTCACGCTGAGTGCCACCTGAGCCCTAGGAGCAGAGAGTCCACCAACCAGCACCAGGCTTTTGAGACGGGGGCGTTTCTGAAAGGCTTTAGACAGAGGGCAGTGGACTCAAGGAAGTGAACCCCAATAGACACTCAGCCAGAATTAGTGGGTGTGTGGATGCAGTGGATACCCGTTTCCTCAGGTCCATGGATGGAGGCTGGGAAAGGGTGTTGAGGTCCCAGCACTGCACCCTACTAGGTTTCAGCAACAAAGAGTAGAAAACTTGGGCCAAAACACGGGTCAAGCTTCATTGGGCAGCGACGTCCGCCGCACTACAGCACGGTGAGAGTAGAGCTGATGCACAGGAGACGCGGACAGACAGACACTCGGGGGGTGCAGGCTGGTGGCGAGGGGTGGGAGAGCACCAGGTAGCCCGCTGATTGGCAGAGTTGAATGAGGCCGGGGTGACATGGCTTTGAGCACTCGTGGGAAGGTGTGGGGATGGAAAAAGCCTGTGGGCGAGAAGCATGGGAGGGAGCTGCGTGAGTTGGTCAGGTGCCATCTTACCCTGGGCCGGGACTGTTAACATGCAGAGTCAGGATTATACTGATGGGCAGCTTCGCATTTTTGAGCAGGAGAATGAGGGTAACTCTTTCTGTTTTCTGAGCAGAGGTCTCACAAGTTTGAAAACCTGCCTGACCCAGTAAGTCGGGTCCCAGCCTCTTGCTAAAACCATCTGTAAACTAAGGAGGGGCTCCCTTGAGTGGCTCAGGGGATGAGATTTTGTTAATTATCCATGGGGGTTGGTTTTAGGAACACCCAGAGTTTCCCTAGAGGTTAATGACAATCTAATTTCCTAGAAAAATCAGCCAGCGCAATTTGCATATCTGCAGAAAATTCCAAGAGTTTTTATCTGAGCCAGGGTATAAGGTGCAATTATAGTTGATGGACCATCCCTATTCAGTTATAGACAGACAGTAGTGGCGGCCCCTAGCAATCTAGCAATCTGCAGGGCTATTTGTAAGGCCGAATGACTTTGGGGCCTGGATGGCCCACATGCAGACACGCATGCTAATGTAGCAGTGGGGGTTATAGGCGTGTGAAAGATGACCAGGTGCATGCTTTTAAGTGGGTCAAGGTCATAAATCTGACCCTGGCTGGACACATTCTTCCACAAAAGGTAATGCTAGGAAGGGGGGGATTGAACTCCCTAGGGCTATTCAGTTGGGGACCCCCTTTTAACATGTTAAACAGACTTTGTAGCTCACATGTGGGAATGCCTAACAAAGGCTATACATAATTGATGTCCCCTAATAACGTGAAAATCATTCAACATTTTTAGGAAATCCTTTCGAATCTCAAGTTTCTGTGCCTAACCGTGGTCTGGTCCACTGCTGTTGCTACGTTTGTTTAAGAGCTGGTTGTTTGAGTCTTATCAGGAGCAATTATGAATTCTGCTTGAGAGATCACTTTACTCATGTGAACATGAATCTGTTGTAGTTTTCCACTATCGGGTGCTGCTGTAGTTACCCACCACACTTAACCCCAGTGTAACCATATTGTAGGAATTGGCCTGAGTATAGCCATTTATTTTGAAATTGCTGATGATGTGTCTAACCCCTACTCCAACTTCCCTTTTCCCATATATTTAGTTGTCACTTGTCCCTTATGCCTTTGTATCCAAGTTCCCCTTTTTCTCCATGCAGTGTGATGCCTCCGACCACCTATGCCTTGTTTATTTCAGAGTATGAAAAACCTCCCACTTTAAGCACTCATGAGTTCAGGAGAATTAGGCTCTAGCCGCCCCCTGACCGCCAGCTAATAAAGGCTTACCAACTTTAAGTTGCATGTGGGTTAAAAAAAAATTTTAAGTTACATATGGGTTAATTGATCTTGTCCAGGCAAGCGTGATTTCCCCATGCAAAGGTGAGTCACCTCTCCTGAGCCCACCTGAGAAGAAGGGCTGCCTAGGGGAGGCACGCCCTGAAGAGGTTCCAGGCCCCAGGTTACATCCTCTGACCTCGGGCGACCTTGGATAAGTCATCACCTGACCTATAAGCCTTCCAGATAAGTTCAATGGGCCCTCAGGTCTGGAGGGGAAAGAATTTCTAAAGAAAAAACCTGATGGTGATTCATAGAGGTAAGACGTCACCTGAAAGCTCTCCTGGCTGACTCGCTGGGAGGAAACGGTTTAAACTTGGTGTGACCGGTGAGGGCAGTGCGTGTTTGCAGCCATGTAGCTGGAGGCAGGCTCTGTGAACAGCCTGTGCGGCTCCAGGGCGTTGACTCCAGAGTCTGAGTGGGGCTCCACCTTTCTGTGGTGACGCAGGACAGCGTAACGATGACTCTGGTTCTTCTGGAAGTGGACCTGGATCAGGGTTTATATGATCGATCACACCTGGGTCAATACGCCCCTGAAGTACCGTGAGGGTCATGGGGAGGTAGCCACCGGTTTGGTCTCCTTTTGGGTGGGGGGGCTCCCCTCCTGTGTCAAGTGCCGTTCGGGGAGGGATTTCCCCAGGTTAGGACTCTGGGCCAGCTGCCTCCTCTTCCATAGCATTTGATATGGACCCTTAATTTGTTGCTTACCGATTGATCTTATAGCTGCAGCCCCTAATAATTGGCCTCTTGCCCGAAAACTCCTGTTAGGCCTCTGTTAAGTACTCATTGTTGTCTTCTTCCTCATGATCCAGTGTCTCTCGGTCTACATCACTGTCACTGCAAAGGTTTAGTGTCGTTCCTCTCTCTTCTCTCCTGTGACCATCATTGGTACCCATACTCCCATCGCAAGTCGCTAGAGCAACGGTTCTCAACCTGTGGGTCATGACCCCTTTGGGGGTCAAACGACCCTTTCACAGGAGTCGCCTAAGACCATTGGAAAACATAAATATTTCACAATATATGATTACATATTTTTTCGTGATTAATCACTATACTTTAATTATGTCTAATTATGTTCAATTTGTAACCATGAAAATACATCCTGCATATGAGATATTTACATTACGTTTCACAACAGTAGTAAGATTACAGTTATGACGTAACAAGGAAAATAATGTTATGGTTGGGGTCACCGCAACCTGAGGAGCTGCATTAAAGGGTCGCGGCGTTAGGGGGGTGGAGAACCACTGGGCTAGCGACCTTCTCTTCTCTACTCTGGGAGCATTTCTTGCAAGGAACCTTCTCTGAATTCCCTGCTGATGAAGTAGACTTTTCTATTTTCTGTCTCCTTTTGCTCCTCCATGCTACTAACTCCTGTCTGATCGACATACAAATGCAGCAGCTTCTTCCGAGTGCTGCAGAGATAGTTTTCTCGCTAGTTCCCCTTTTTGTCTCAAAGAAATGCTTTGGCAAAATGCTCAGCTCAAAAGTAAAAGCTGACAGCCCACTTTCTTCAGCTCCAAGTTTCCTTTCATTGCACACACTCCTCCCCCCGTACTGATGCCCATCTCCCATGCTAGATTTAGGTCTTTCCTGGTCCCCTTGTCAAAATTTTTGAAGCACTACTGTGTTAGTCTGGGTAGGCTAGAGAAACAAATTCATAGACACTTATAAGTGTATAAGAAAGAGCTTTATATACAGCCTTGTTTTTGTACTTATTATTGCCTCTGCATGTCTATCTAGATAGATGAGATAAACAATCCAGAGGAGGAAACAACGGGACTGATAGTTCCTGGGGGACATGGGAGAGGGGGAGGTGGGGAAATAGTGGGTGTTAACAAACCCAGGGACAAAGGAACAACAAGTGATCTAAAATCGATGGGGAGGAGGGCATAGGATGCCTGGTAGGGCTTCATCAAGGGAAATGTAACCAAGAGGAATTACTGAAACCCGAATGAAGGCCAAACATGATAATGGGACAAGAGGAAAGTAAAAGAGAATAGAGGAAATAACTAGGAGGCAAAGGACATTTATAGAGGTCTAAATACAGGCATGTACATATGTAAAATATTTATATATAATGATAGGGAAATAGATCTATGTGCATATATTTATATGTTAAGTATCAAGGTAGCAGACCGACAGTGGGCCTCTACTCAAGTACTTCCTAAACACAAGAACACTTTGTTCTAATAATCTGGTATTCCATGATGCTCACCTTCCTGACACGATCGCTGAAGACCAAATGGGTGCATAGCATATGTGGTGAAGAAATCTGATGGTGCCCGGCTATCAAAAGAGATAGTGTCTGGGGTCTTAAAGGCTTGAAGACAAACAAGTGGCCATCTAGCTGAGAAGCAACAAAGTCCACATGGAAGAACACACCAGCTTGTGTGATCATGAGGTGTTGATGGGATCAGGTATCATACCAATGTGAATGAGGGGGAGTGCAGAGTGGAGACCCAAAGCCCAGCTGTAGGCAACTGGACATCCCCTTACAGAAGGGTCACGGGGAGGAGACGAGCCAGTCAGGATGCAGTGCAGCAACGACGAAACATACACCTTTCCTCTAGGTCCTTAATGCTTCCTCCCAGCCCCCCTCCCCACCATGCTGATCCCAATTCTACCTTACAAATCCAGTTAAACCAGAGAATATACATGGGTACAGATAAAAGCTGGAAAGGCAGGGAATTCAGGACAGATAAACTCCTCTGGAGAGTAGAAATACCAGGAGGGTAAGGGGAAAGTTGGGGGAGAAAGGGAGAACTGATTACAATGATCTACTCATAACCCACTCTCTGGCGGATGGACAACAGAAAAATGGGTGAAGGGAGACATTGGTCAGTGTAAGACATGAAAAAATAATAATTTATAAATTATCGAGGGTTCATGAGGGTAGGAGGTGGGGGAGGGAGGGGGAAAATGAGAAACTGATACCAAGGGCTCAAGAAGAAAGGAAATGTTTTAAAAATAATGATGGCAACATGTACAAATATGCTTGACACAATGGATATATGTATGGATTATGATGAGTTGTATGAGTCCCCAATAAAATGACTTTTTGTAATGACCGAATAAAGAGGAGTTGACATCAAGGACTCAAACAGAAAAAAAAATAATTTATAAATTATCAAAGGTTCATGAGGGTGGGAGGGTGGTGAAGGGAGGGGAAAAGTAAAGAGCTGATACCAAGTAGAGAGAAAATGTTTTGAAAATGATGATGCAACAAATATACAAATGAGCTTGACACAATGGATGGATGGATGGATGGATGGATGGATGGATGGATGGATGGATGGATGGATTGTGATAAGAGTTATATGGGATCCAGCTGCCGGACCTGGAATCAGGCCACAGCCTCCTGAGCCGCGCCCTCTGCATCCCTCCGCCTGCCGACCATGGACTTCCGCAAAGTGAGCGAGCTGTGGGCCTTCGTGAAAATGTGTAAGCAGGACCCAAGCGTTCTGCACACGGAGGAAATGCACTTCCTGGAAAGCATGGGTGGTAATTACCACTTTCTACTCATAAAGCCAAATCAGAAGAAAATAGCAAGGGAGAAAAAAACAGATAATAGGAAGATGGAGGAAACCATAAAGACAGATGAACCGTCGAGTGAGGAGAGTGACCTAGAGATTGACAATGCAGGTGTGATTGAACCAGATGCAGATGCCCCTCAGGAAATGGGAGATGAAGGTGTAGAGATAAGAGATGATGGATCAAGCAAATGACAATAAAGTGACTGCCATTGATGCCCTAAGTGATGGTGAACTACAGAAAGCTATTGATCTAATCACTGATGCTATCAAACTGAATCCGTGTCTGGTCATTCTTTATGCCAAGAGAGCCAGTGTCTTTGTCAAATTACAGAAGCCAAATGCTGCCATCCGAGACTGTGACAGAGCCATTGAAATTAGTCACGATTCAGCTCAGCCTTACAAGTGGAAAGGGAAAGCACACAGACTTTGGGCCATTGGGAAGAGGCTGCACAGGACCTTGCCCTTGCTTATGAACTGGACTATGATGAAGACACTAGTGGAATGCTGAAAGAAGTCCAGCTGAGGGCCCAGAAAATTACAGAACATCGGAGAAAGTATGAGCAAAAACGTGAAGACTAAGAGATCATAGAAGGAATAGAAAGAGTTAAGAAAGCTCGGGAAGAACATGAAGGAGCCCAGAGGAAAGAGGAAGCTAGAGGACCACCAGGAGTTCAACATGGCTCCTTTCCAGGTGGCTTACCTTGGGGGATGCCTAGTAATTTTCCTGGAGGAGTGCCTGGAATGGGAGCAGGTATGGCTGGCTGGCAGGAATGCCTGAGTTCATGAGACTCTTAGGGATCCAGAGGTTCTTGCTACCATGCAGGATCCAGAATGTCTGGAGGCATTCCAGGATGTGGCCAAGAACCCAGCAAATATGTCAAAATACCAGAGTAACCCTAAGATGATGGATATCATTAGTACATTGTGAGCCAGATTTGGGGGTCAAGAATAATGCTGTTTGACAAATAAAACCCTTGCTGAAGGAAAAGCAAGCTAGAGCATTTATTGATGTCACAATAATACAAACCAGTGTACATCCAACCGTCTCATCAAGAAAGCTGGGGTGCTACAAAGACCACCCTCACCCTGCAACCTCAGTGTGTCAATGCCTACAAATTTGCATTACTAATCACTTTGGTTTTGTTTCTTTGAATTGGTTGGGTAAAACGGTAATGTATGGAAGATTTATCACTATCTTGAGCAAAATTAAGGCTTATTAAGCAGAGACAAATACAAGTCACTTAAATTGATGCTAATGAGATACATAGATGGCAACTTGAGGCATATTGATTTGTCCTAAGTGATTTATTTCTTCCAAAATAGATTGATTTCAAGATCAAACTTGGGACCTCACCTGTATTGTGGAAGGACCTCTGTAGGAACTGGGGGTGGTTGGCAGGACAGCAGCGGTCCTTCTACATTTTAAGTAAGATGAGCCCTTTTGCAGGTAACATGTACAGCTGACTCTGGTGACGGGATGGTTTCTGGAATGCTGCCATGGAGTTGGCTTGCTTACTGGGGGCTTGTACAGCTCTTATCACAACCCATCCATCCATCCATTGTGTCAAGCACTTGAGTTGACTATTCCTTAACTAGTGAAGATTTCTTTTTCTCCTATTTGGTTCTTCCTCAAGTAAAGCAATTACAGTCCCATGCCTGCTCCCTCTTTTCTAAAGGGGGAAAATAACACGCTTTCTACTGCTCATTCCATTCTTATTTTAAATAACACTGTGTATTGTTACTGTGCATCTGGACTTGAATTAGGTTTCTACCTAGCTTTCATTTTAAATGCTGGCATTTAAAGCCACAGATGCTAATCCTCTGCCCTCTGAAGAATCAACAGTGGTGGTAGTGAAGTAGGATCCTTGGAGTACTTTTCTGACATCATAAAGAAATTGATTCCAGTTTTAGACCTTAGGTTCCCAAACTTCTTTGACCTACTGTTCTATTTTCAGGATAAAAATTACTAAGTGCCCACTGATAATTAAAATCTTTTGGTATTGTAGCCCATAATCCCACATGCCCTCACCCACCCAGGGGGCAGTATTGCCCACTTTGAGAAACACGATTCTAAACCCTGATGCTGTACACAAGCAGATAGAAAGGCATGTAAAATTAAAATGAGAAAAGGCTGTAAAAAAGAGAGAGGGAGAGCTGTATGAACCCCCAATAAAATGATTAAAAAGGAGAAAGAGCTTTATATAAAGAGCAATTGTACATTAAGAAAACGTCCCAGCCCAGTCCAGAGCAAGTCCACAGTGAAATATTAGCCCATATGTCCAATGCTAGTCCATAAATTCCTCTTTAGATTCATGTAGCCATGTAATAATACCAAATGCAGGAAGATCACAAGCCAGTGGGTAGAAAAGTCTTGTAGATCCAGGGCTGGTACAAGCATCTCAGCACTGGCAGGGGTCTCCATGTGGCTCTGTCTGCATCAGTTTAGTGCCATTAGGCTCACTGTCAGTAACGTCTTGCAGGGAGTGAGCGTGTGTCCCATCTCCAGTGAGCTATTTATCTCCTTAGTGCCTCCAAATGAAGTCATCAAGCTGTGACCCAATGGACAGTCTAAACTCCACCCCTTCACTCTGAAGTCTCAAATTGACAACAGATTATGTAACTACCACAAGTACCTAGGTTCCCCTTTTTGGTCAGGTAGTGAATTCCTCTCCTTCCAGGTCCCCTCCTAGAAAATTCTTTTTCACTTCCCATCAGGAGAACTCAATTTTATGGCTTGTGCTTCTTTCCTTTACTCCAGTAATGGGTATTGCCTCTTTCAGGCCACCACCTCACCTTAATTATCTCATTAAGAATTTCTCCAAGGCTTTTACTACTGATTATGGGGTCAAGCCCTCCTCTGGACAACTACATACCATCTGCAAGTTTGAGTGACCCACCTTCAAGGATGGAGGCCCACAGAGGGAACTTTTAACCCTTCCACAGTCACTCAGGTCTGAACTGTGATCACTGGAGACCCAGGACATCCAGACCGGTTCCACTGACCAATGGCTTGATGTGGTAGAATCTCTGTTCTAAACAATACCAAATCAGCCTAAGTGCCAGGCAAGGAATCCAAAAACATGTCACCCATTTACTGTAAGCAAGTATCCTGGTGCCCTGCAAGTCCTTTTCTTCCTGTCCAAAAACCTGGGACTAATGACTATCACCCTGTTCAGGACCTACAAGAAGTCAATAAAACAGTAGAAACTCTATCTGCACACCCTGCTCACATGTAGTGAGTTTCAGTGAGTCTCCTGTATTATTCACAGTTTTGGACCTGAAAGATGCATTTTTCTCTATTGGCAGCAGCCAACCCGCCTTTTTTGCTTTTGAATGGACTGACCCCACAACCAGCGTTTCATACCAGCTAACCTGGACTCGACCTCCCCAGATTCAAAAATTCTTCCACGTTGGTCAGGGAGCCCTCGGCCAAGTCTGAAAGCCTTTTGCTTCTGCTCATCCTGACCTGTCTCTTCTTCATTATGTTGAAGACTTGCTACTAGTTGCCAACTCTTTCACTAGTTGCTTGGAAGGCACTAAAGATTTATTGTAGTTGCTACAGGGAAAGGGGTGGGGGTGGGGGCTGATACCAAGGACTCAAATAGAAAGTAAATGTTTAGAAAACAATGATGGCAATCTATGTACAACTACACTTGATAAAATTGATGTAGAGATTGTTATTAGAGCTGTTAAGAGCCACCAATAAAATGTCTTTAAAATAATAATAAATAAATAAAAGGAAATGCCTACTTAAAATTTTTTTAAAGGTATAAGATCTCCAGGGAAAAAGCCCAGCTGATAGAAATATCTGAGGGCCTGGCCCCAATCCCTACTATGCACAGCCTCCCCTTCTTCCCCGCAGAAGAATTCACTTTAGAGGACAGCACTGAAGCTACAGCTCAGGGACATGTCTGATCAGAGCACACGAGAGTAAATGAAGGGAGAGAAAGAGAGAGTGGAACAGATCCTGGCCCACCAAGCCCTGAGGACTAAATTCCTGCTGAGAGCAGCCAAAGCACAGAGAAGACCATAGGGCCGGCCCCACTGCAAGACACGACTTCCCTCACTGACCCATAGTGCTAGGAGTGATAACACTGGAGACACAGTGTGCGCACCGTGCCCGATCTGACCCCATCACACCAAGGTGAAACACTAACAGAGTGCAACAGAACAGCAGGGATAACAGAGCAATGAAGTCCCCAGGGAATACCAAAAATAGATTTTGGGACGAGGGTATAGCACCCCATCAGACTCGACCGGAAAGCACTCCTAAAGGCCAACAAGCAGACCTTGAACTATTTACAGGCTTTTCTTTTTTTGTCATTGGTTTTGTGTTGTTGTTGATTTGTTTTCTTTTGTTGCTTTGTTTTGCTCTGTCTTGGTTTTTGTGTGTATTATTATCTCTGCAGGTCTATCTATATAAGATAGGTGGGATAAACAATCTGGAGGAGAAAACAACAGGACCAATGGATCCGGGGGGACAGGGGAGAGGGGGAGGTGGGGGGTAAGGAAGCGGTGTTAACAAACGCTGGGACAAGGAACAACAAGTGATCGAAAATCAATGCAAGGAGAGTGTAGGAGGCCTGGTGGGGCTTGGTCAAGGGCAATGTAGCCGAGAGGAATTACTGAAACCCAAATGAAGGCTGAACATGATAGTGAGACAAGAGGAAAGTAAACAGAAATAGAGAAAAGAACTAGGAGGCAAAGGCATTTATAAAGGTCTAAATACAGGCATGTACATATGTAAAAATATTTATATATGATAATGGGGAAATAGATTAATGTGCATATATTTGTAGGTTTAGTATTAAAGTAGCAGATGGACATTGGGCCTCTACTCAAGTACTTCCTCAATTTTGTTCTATTAAACTGGTATTCCATGATACTCACCTTCCCGACATGATTGCTGAAGACAAAGCAGGTGCATAAGCAAATGTGGTGAAGAAAGCTGATGGTGTCCAGCTATCAAAAGATATAGCATCTGGGGTCTTAAAGGCTTGAAAATAAACAAGCGGCCATCTAGCTGAGAAGCAACAAAGCCCACATGGAAGAAGCATACCAGCCTGTGTGATCGTGGGGTGTCAATAGGATCAGGTATCAGGCATCAAAGACCCAAAAAAATCATATCATTGTGAATGAGGCAGGCGTGTGGAGTGGAGACCCAAAGCCCATCTCTAGGCAACTGGACATCCCCTTACCAAAGGGTATTGGGGAGTTGATGAGCCATTCAGGGTACAGTGTAGCACCAATGAAACATACAACTTTCCTCTAGTTCTCTAATACTTCCTCCCCCCACTATCATGATCCCAATTCTACCTTAAAAGTCTGGCTAGAGCAAAGGATGTACACTGGTATAGATAAGAGCTGGAAACACAGGAAATCCAGGACAGATAAACCCCTCAGGACTAATAATGAGAGTAGAGATACCAAGAGGGGAAAGGGAAGGTAGGGGAGAAAGGGGGAACTGATCACAATGATCTACATATAACCCCCTTCCTGGGTGATGGACAATAGAAAAGTGGGTTAAGGGAGATATCAGACAGTGTAAGACATGACAAAATAATAAAAATAATTTATAAACTATCAAGGGTTTGTGAAGGAGGGAAGATGTGGGAAAATGAGCTGATACCAAGGGCTCAAGTAGAAAGCAAATGTTTTGAAAATGATGATGGCAAATGTATAAATGTGCTTGACACAATGGATGGATTGTGATAAGAGTTGTACAAGTCCCCAAATAAGATTATTTCAAATAAACAGGTGCCAAGCAAGACACCTTCATGGGATAATGTCTATTGTAAGTTAGCCATGAGCTAACCTTACCTCAAAAAGTGTCCATTTTTCCAAACCCTAACTCGCACACCAGAACACAGCTCCAGGAGTTTCTGGGAGTGGCGGGTGTACAGATTCCAGGGTTTTCAGGCATTGTGCAGCCCCTTTATCAAGCAACTGCAGGGGCCGGGCCACTGATCTTGGAGTGGGTTCAACAAGAGGCATTTCAAAGTCTCAAAACAGCCCTTGCCTCTCCCCTGGCTCTTGGACTCCTAGATGTGACCCAGCCCTCCACCTGTTTGGTCATGAATGCAGTGAAGTGGACAAAGGAGTCTTTTCGTAGGTACTGGGTCCCTGGAAATGGCCAGTGGCCTACCTGCCCCAAATATTAGATCCAGTGTCCTCTAGATGGCCTGCAGCTGCTAGAGCCATGCTGATCAAAGGGCTGAAAGACTCACACTTGGCCATGACTTACTCATAACAGCTCCCTATAGTGTTGAGTTCCTAATACAGGGAGGGGGAGCCGGTGGATGTCAAAAGCTGGGTGAACACAATACCAAAGCCTGTTGCTAGACCACCCAAGGCTTATTTTTACCACCACACAAGGTATCAACCCAGCTACGTTGCTTCCTGATAGCAACTCTGAGACGCCCTTGCATAACTGCGACAAGTTGCTGGACATGACCCTGTCCTCGAGGTCAGATACAACTGACCAGCCCCTGCCATAAATGGATGACACCCTCTTTATGGATGGGGGCAGTTTTGTGCAGGAAGGGCAAAGAACAGCTGGGGGTGCAGTAACTACCACAGATTTTATCAATGGGGCCCAGGACCTACTGCAAGGCACTTCAGCTCCAAAGGCTGAACTGATAGCACACACAAACCTGAAGGTGGGGAAAGGACAAGTCAGTCAATATTTATTCAGACAGCAAGTATGCCGACTCCTTACATCAGATGGGAAACAAATAAAAAAGAAGGGGGAAATTCTGGCCCAACTAGAAGCAGTGTGGCTGCCCAAGAAGGTAGCTATCATGCACCGAAGAGGCTACCAAAAGCCGAATACACTAGACAGTCACAGTAACAGCCTGGATGATTCTGCTGTTCAGGAAGCAGCCCTAAAACCTGGTAGGCCTCCTACAGTTCTCCCTCTCAGATTGCCATCACCAGTGTTGCCAGACTCACCCAAGTCCTCAGCAGAGAAACGACAGTTGGCCCAGCAGCTGCAGGCTCTCCAGAGAAAAGTGGTTGGAGAGTGCTCTCTGAGGGAAAGGCACTCCTGCCAGAAGCCATAGCTAGACTGTTGGGGAGACAGCTCCACAGCACCACCCACCCACCTGGAAGCCATCAAGTGGCCCCAGCTCCTGTCTTCAGCATCCTGTGCACCTAACCTCTGGCACTTAGTTTTGTCAGAAACTACAAAACGGAGTTGCATACCGTGTACTCGGGTAAATCCCAGACACGGCCCCAATTCCTCTCCGGAAATCCACCTCCACAGAACAGCCCTGGATGAACATTGGGAATTAGACTTTCCTGAAATTAAACCACCAATTCTTGGAAACAAGTACCTGTTAGTCTTTTTGGACTTTTTCTGGATGAGCAGAAGCCCTCTCCACCAGCAGCCACTAAATTCCTTTTAAATGAAATTATTCCTCGGTACGGGCTTCTGCTGTCATTGGGTTCTGACAGTGGTCCTGTGTTCACCTCTCAGGTCTCTCAAGGCCTAACCAAGGCACTCCATAGCAAGTGGAAGCTCCACGGCGCCAATCGACCTCAGAACTTTGTGCAGGTAGAACACATGCATCGGACCATTAAGCCCACATTAACTAAGCTAATTCCGGAGACTGGGAAAAGTGGCCAGTGCTCCTTCCTCTAGCCTGATGGCAGGCCCAGTGCACCCCCTATGAATAAAAGTTCACCCCGTTTTAAATTATGTTTGGGCGACTGCCACCCCTGTTGCCTTGACTTACCAGCCCTACCACTGCTGGTATAACTAGCCAATCATGCTCCGTGCATAGTACACAGCCAGATCCCACCCAGGCTCCCCGTTCCTGTCTCCACTCCCCTTCACTTGTTGCGGCCTGAGGACGCTGACTACATCAAGAAGCAGAAAAAAGGATTAGAAGTAACTCTGAAGGGCCCTTGCACTGTCGTTTTTGACAACCCCAACCACCGTGAAAATGGCCAGAGAGCCCTCTTGATCCACTGCTCCTGTGCCAAACCAGCGCCCTCCACAGCGTGGAAGACCAGCACCTCATCGGGTCGGCCAGCTGTGGTGTCCTCCTGGACGGGGTTCCTGGCCAAAAGCCCATCCGCCTTAAACTCTGGCAGACACATGCCACTCTGCCACTTGCTTCCGCTGTTTGGGGTTCTCATAATAGCATAAACCAGTGATTGTAAACGTATGTACCAGTTGACCTTACTACCTTCAAAACAGCACAAAGAAATCCCACTGCCTAAATCTCCTGTCGTCCCGACCAGCCAGCCCTTCTCCAGGCTGGCCTACGGCTATTTACTCCCTAGTCCAAGGTATGTCACAGGATACCCACATGGCCCCTCAGAAGGCACAAAGTTGCTCCAACATGCCATGTGCGGAGACTCTAAATATGAAACTCACCTCCAAGCAACCCCCTTTTATATCTGCCCAGGTGACCACAATAGACCAGAGAGGGTGTTTTGACACAGAGAAATATCTATGCTCAAACTGGGATTGTGGACATGTTGGAACCTGGGAAAAGGGATCTAGCAAAACTGAACTAATGTCAACTTGGAGGGAACCCAGCAAATACCTTGTTTAAAAGGTACCTGCAACCCAATGTTCTTCATCACTAACCCTTTAACTGATTTTTGGTACCTTGGACTGACTTTGAGCCTCTCTCTCCATGTCTCTGGTTATGACCCAGGAGTTATGTTCATCACCCAAAGAATAACAGAATTTGTGCTCCAGCCCCTCAGCCCTTGGCCTGCTGGCAAATATACCAGATCTATTGCCTGCACCTGACCCAGTGTGGCCATCACCCGCCTCTATTCTAAGCCACCACCTGCAGCCTTCGTTGACTCCTGATACCAGTCCAAACCAGCCCACAGTCCTTTCAAGCCCCCCTCCCCCCCCCCATTCCTCTCACCTTGTTTTCCACGCTAGATGCATGCACTCTACCCTTAATGATTCCCAGCCAGGACGAGCTGAAAGTTCCTGGCTGTCCTATTATACAGGACAAGGAGCACAACAGCCTGTGAGACTCAACTGGTGGTTGTAAAAACCCCGGCTCTCCTGGACTTCCCCTAGGAAATATATTTGGAAATGTCACATGCCTTTAAAAATGAAAGCAAAAAGGGTCCATCAAACAGACCTTAATCTCCTATAAAGGTTGACATGAGACATTTAAGACACACTTAACATCAGCTTCAGACACACTGCACATCTCCTGGCCCCCTTCCTCGTTGAGATAAGTGTAACTGGAAGTGCAGTCTTAGGAGCTGCTGCTTTAATTAAAAGTGGTGCTGACATATAGTTGCTCACGAATGCAACTATAAATAGCCTTCACCTTTCTATAGAAACATTAGATCAACAAATAGATTCCCTGGCAGAAGTTGTGCAGCAAAATAGCTGAAGCTTAAATATACATTTCATGGGCCGAGGCGGCTGTGTGCAGCCCATGGAGAAAGCTTCTCTTTCTATGCAAACAAATCTGGCACCCTCAGAGTGCCATCAGTCAAAGCAAACCTAAAAACGAGACCAAGGGCCTAGAAGCGCATCGATCTTGGTGTCAATTTCTTTTTAATTGGAACCCTTGGCGTACTTCCCCACTAACAGAAATAGATGGACCTCACTTTATAATTAGATTCCTGTTTTTGTTTGGACCACGTGTATATAATTACGTTTTTAAGTTTGTACAATCACGATTCAATGCTGTGAAACTACCTATTGTTAAACTGTCCTATTAGCCAGAACGTCCAATAGGAAGAGTTTTCTAACACAGTAAGCGTGCTAAAAGATCTTAGAAGTAACAAACAGGAATGGAGGCTGTAGTAACCCGCCACAATGAACTTCAATGTAGCCACAGTGTATGAATTAGCCTGAGGGTAGCCCTTTTGTACTGACCCAGCCGTGGCCAATTTGCAAATCCTGTACTTCCTCTTGTAACTGCTGCGACCCCATAAGACAGGGCAGAACTTCCCTTGTTTCTTTGCAAGACTATAATTCTTTATGAGGGTAAAAAGCCTCACCTTTCTCCCAAGGAGGGTCTGGTGATTTTGAACTTCTTGACCTTAAGGTTAACAGCCAAATTCATAACGGCTACACCACCAGGGTTCCTTGTCCACCTAACTACTGTGCCTCACATTTTTGTGGGGGGGGTGGTGGTGGTGCAGAATCTCTATAAGAAGCACTTAAATGCTTCCATGTCTCTCTTTGGTCCATGTAGGTCCCTTAGTTCTCCTCCATCGCCTGTGGGAGGCAGATGGCAGTAGAAGAGGTCCTTGCCATTTCTCAACAAGGAGACTGCCTCCTAAATGGTTTTTTTTTGTTTGTTTTTTTAGGTACAGTGGACTTTATTGATGGTGCATAACAAGGTCAGGCTCTCTAAGCCCCTCCCCTTCCTTCAGGGGGTTCCGATGTTATATTCTCAGTATGTTAAGGGATTGAATTGGGGGCAAAGGCTCCCCAGCACTGAGGGCCTCTCTTCCTCTAGTGCAGTTGCTGGGGCTGCTGGTCCAGGGGGCTCTTCCTCCTTGGAGGCCATGTGGACCATGAGGTCCACCACCCTGTTGCTGTAGCCAAATTGATTGTCATACCAGGAAATGAGCTTGATAAAGTGGTCGTTGTGGAAGAGTGGGGGTCACTGTTGAAGTCACTGGAGACAACCTGGTCCTCGGTGTAGCCCAGGATGCCCTTTAGGGAACCATCGGACGCCTGCTTTACCACCTTCTTGATGTCATCATACTTGGCAGCTTTCTCCAGACGTCCTCCCAAATGTTTTAAGGAGCTTCCTCCACATCACAGTTTTAAAGTGCATGATTATTTCTGCAACTAGATTCTTTTACCAGAAAATAAGAGTACTGCACATAATTGGTTCCCAGACTTGAGTACAATCAAATTACTTAGGATGTTTATAAAATACTATTTGTGGGACCCTGAGGTTCTGAATTCTTATACTGGTGGGGGAGAGGGAAGACGTGTGAGTGTATTTGTGTGTGTGTGTGTGTGTGTGTGCTTTTCTACTTCTTATAGAAGACCTTGCATTTTACTTTTTGTTACCCCCACAGAGTGCTGTTTCAACAATTGGGCGAGCATGGTACAGTAAGTCCTAGACCTACTTTTACTTTGCCCACGGACCCTGCTAAATTTTAATAAGCCCTGAACCAGTTTCTCTTTTCAAAACAATTCCCTAAACTCACAAGACCTCCTGCCGGGTTCCAGTCATTCTGTGGGGTCCTCCTCCTCACGGAGCTTCCCTTGAGGTCTCTGTCCTCACACTTGTGGCATCCAGCCCCACAGTCAAACTGCCCTGAGGAGCAATGTGTGCAATTATGGAAAATAAAGAGGATAGACAGTGGATGGCAGTCAGTGAATTTTGGAACTACATTACAGGAAGAAAGCTGTATCCTCTCAGAAACTGACTGGAGACCATTAGAATGAGGAGAACTTTGTGAAGAGGCTGTTTGGATAAATGTTCTGGGGGTAGAAGTAGAAGCTCTAAATGTCTGCTAAGAAAAGGCAGGCACTCAAATGCTTTCCATGTCTCCCTCTGTTATCCATGTCTTCTCCATCGCCCCTGAGAGGCAGATGACACCCACTTGTCAACCAGCCAGTCTTCAGGAAAAAGAAGAAACCATTTGCTCTTGTGAGTATTTATAACCCCAGAAATCCTAGATTGGTTCACTGTGCCGTGGAATTGGCTGGGTAGCAGTGGGTTTGACTCTTTTTTTGTTCTGTTCAAAAGCAGAGAAGCACATACAATGAGCAAGGATGTTCATAGACTTTTCCTGTAGCCCTAGAAAGGGCCAAAATTGTCCCGAAACTTCCCATAAGTGTCCTGTCATGTGTAGCACACCTCCTTTATGACTAACCAAGGCAGAGAAAGCTGGCCATCTTCTCTGTGTTTTAAAGGAATGGTGGTGGTGGGTAGGTGTCATAGAGTCGGTCCCCACCCATTACTCCCTTATGCACAACGTCAAACACTGCCTGTTCCTGACCAGCTCACAATGACTCCTATGCTTGAACCCATTGTTGCAGACATCGTGTCAATCCATCTCCGGGAGACCCTTCCTCATTGTCATTGACCCTCTGCTTTACCAAACATGATGTCCTTCTAGAGGGACTGGTCTTTCCTGACAAACTCTTCAAAGTATGTAAGACAGTTTCACCATCCTTGCCTCTAAGGAGCACTCTGACCTTACTGCTTCCAGTACAGATCAGTTTGTCCTTTTAGCAGTCCACGGAACTTTCAATACTTTTTCTAGAACTATGATTCAAATGCATCCACTCTTCTTTGATCGTCTTTGTTCAATGTCCAACAATGACATGCACAGGAGGCACTTAAGAGTACCATTGCTTGTGCTAAGTACACCTTCGTTCTCAACACCCTTGTTTTCTTTACTTTTCCTTTTTGGGGGGGTGGGGCGGGGGGAGTTGATAAACACATGGTGGCAAGTTCACATAGTGAAACAATACTCCATAATAGAAAGGAACTGACAACATGAATGGTTCTCCAATGTAATAGGCTTAATGAACAAAAATGGATTCAAAAGACCACATACTGATTTTAGTTTTTCAGCACTCCTGCAAAGATGATAAGAACTAAAAACAGATTAATTATTTCTAGGAACTAGGAATGTGGAGAGGGGATTATAATATAGGGCTTAAAAGAATTTTCTAAGATTTTGAAATTGTTCTACACTTGGTTCATGATGATGGCAACATCACTGTATTCTTTAATGTCTGCCAAAACTTATTTTTAAAAGAGAATTATTCATTTATTTGTTTTTTAAATGAGAAGGAGCACATAAAATAAGGACTCTAGCCTAAAAGAATTTTCAATCTCCATTGGTGAGTAGGTCTTAGTCTTATCACTTAATGATAAAATTAATAGTTGAAGTTAAGCACCATTTGAAGGATGCAGGTATTGTTGTTAGGTGCCTTCTTGACCCCTCTGACTCAGTGACCCAATGCACAAGAGTAGAACACTGCTCTGTCCTGCACCATCCTCAAACAAAGCAACTACTATGTTTGAGCTCACTGTTGTAGCTACCATGTCATTCCATCTCCTTGGGGAGTCTTCCTCTGCTTTACTGATTTTGTAGTTTACCAAGCATGATGTCCTTCCAGGGACTAGTCTCTCCTGATGACATGCCCAAAGTTTGTGAGAGAAAATGTGGCCATCCTTGTTTCTAGGAACCATTCTGGTTGTACTTTTTCCATGAAAGATTTTTTGTTCTTCTAGCAATTCTGATACTCTCAGTATTCTTTGCAAAATACCATAATCCAAATGCATGGATTTTTCTCTTGTTTACCTTACACACAGAGAGAGTTCTGTATGATATCCATGTGCTTAAATTTATGTAGATTCGCCTTATGCCCCAGAATGTGGTCTATCTTTGAATATGTGCCATGTGGGCTTGAGAAGAATGTGAATTTTTTGTATTTGGATGAAAAACTCTGTAAATATCTATCAGGGCAAATTGGATAATTGTAGTGTTTAGATCTCTAGCCTCCTTGATAAGTTTCTTTTCCTATGATCTATCTTTCTCAGATAGCAGTGTACTGAAGTCACCCAATATAATTGTTGAGGCTGTAATTCATTTTTTCATCTTTTTGAGTGTTTGGTTGATGTATTCAGTGGGTTTCTCGGGGAATATATGTTTACAATGCTTAGTGGGTCTTTGTCTACCATTCCCTTGAGCATTATACAGTATCCCTCCTCTCTTTTTTTTTCCTGCTGAGGTCTCAGATTGAAAACTCCAGATCACGCACCACCTCGTCCCCCTGCCCTCCCGTGGCTCCTTCAAAAGCAAGGCTGCTGTTGGACCTGGTCAGCTGTGAGCCTGGAGCTCGCAGAACCACACCTGACGCCATCCTGCACTGTCAGCAGCCCGCAGGACCAGGCACATGGCTCAGAGTGCCCTCCTCTCTTTTTATGGTTTGGACGTTGAGATTAGGATTGCAACCCATGATTTTTTTTAATTGCTCTTTGCTTGGTATACCTTTCCCCAGGCTTTGATTCTCAGTCTATTTTTGTTTGTAGCATTGAGATGTGTCTCCTGTAGGCAGCAGATTGATGGATTGTGTTTTCTAAGCCAGACTGCTAGTCTCAGCCTTTTAATTCGTGAGTTCAAGCCACTGAAATTCAGGGTTATTATCTCAGCTGTGGACTCTCTGATGTCATCTTATAACTTTTGTGTTGGGTGTTTTCCTGCATGTCTTTCTCATTAGTGTGTTGTGCATGTGTGTGTGTGTCTGTATCATTCTTGATACATTCTTTTCATCTCTTAAGCCAATGCTATCCTGGAGACTGTTTTCTCCTTGTTGTCCTCTGGGTGAGGTTGGTCTATGCGGCGGTCTCTTATTTATGCTTGGTGAGTGTTGTTCTTCTGCCCATACTGGGTCAGCAAGAATCTTTTGTAGGGTTGGGTTTTTTTCTAATATAGTCTTTGAGTTTTTCCTTGTCTGGGAAGACTCTTACTTCTCCATCTATCTTGATCGATAATTTGCTGGGTAGCATATTCTTGGGTGTGCATTGATTTCCTTCAATTTTTGGAATATGTTACTACACTCTTTCCTCTTCTCTATAGTTTCTGCTGATAGGTCTGAGCATATTCTTATGTGGGAACCTTTATATGTGATTGCTTGTTTTTCCCTAGCTGCTCTCATGATTTTCTCGTTTTCCTCAAAGTTGGATAGTTTCACTATTATGCGCCTTGGTGACTTCTTCTTGGGATTCAGTCTAGCGGGTGTTCTTTCAGCCTCCTGAAAGGTTGCCTGGTTTTCATTCATTAGTGGGGAAGTTTTCCTCCAAGAATTCTCTCACTATTGTTGCAGATGACTTCTTTGTTGTGTCTTCCTCCCATAAACCAATAATTCTAATGTTTCCTCTTCATAGCATCAGACATAGCTCTTGGGTTTTCTTCAGCTTCTCTGATGATCTTATTAGATTTTTGTTCACATTTGTTAAAGTCTACTTAGTTGTCCTCCAAATCACTTATGTGGTTCTCTGTTTCCTTCAGTCGATTCTCGAGGTCTGTGTTTCTGCTACTGGTTTTTGTTATCTCCTCCCTAAGCTCCTGTATTTCCCTTTGGTGTATGGCCTTTATCTCCTCTGTCATTTCTGTATTGTTTCCCTCATATTCTGTATGACTCCAAGCAGCATTCTGAAAATTTCTTTCTGTGGCAGCTCAATGTCTGCTTCTTCTATGCATGTTGTTATGTTCGGGACATCTTCTTCCATTGCCTTTTGTTTCTCCTGTTTTTTCATTGAGTTCGTGGCTGATGGCAGTTGGCGTTGCATTGTTTTAGAGGAGCCAAGTGCCATTTTCCGGGGAGTTGAAGAGCACTGGTTGTCTCTGGGAAACTTGTAGGAATGCTTCTTCGAACTGCCTACAGTTAATTTCACTATGGAATTAACGTACCACTATATCCTCCTGTGCCTTCCCTCTCATGGGAGTGCTCCAGAAGGCTGGTGGGTTTCCTGCTTTGTTGTTGCCGTGGTTTGGCAGAGGTTCCTGCAGCAGTTTGGAACATTGACAAGCATTGGCCGAGCTGCCTTAGGCCCCCAGGCACACAGGCAGGAATTCCATGGTTTAAGAAGTTGGGTAGAGTATCCCCTGGTGGAGTTCAGCAGGGCTTTCCCCAGCCTCACGCTACCCTCACAGGGTGGAGCTCACTTAGCTGGGTGTGGCGCAGGCGTAAATAGCCTAGACTAAGGGGAGTGGTCTGGAGGTCAGCAGTGAAGTGTGAGAGAACAGTAAAGAGGAAAATATTTTTTAAAGTAAGCCCACTGAGACTGTGCAAGGATATAGATAAAAGAGGGAAACAAAAGTAACAATGTAGCTGAGTCCTGATCCCTGCCTATGGAACTTCAAGCATTTTTTGGTTTTTTTTTTTTTGGTCCCTGCCATGACAGACGGAGAGCTGTGGCTGTGTTGAGAAAAAAAAACCCTGCCCAGCCCACTGAGACTTTGGGGGAATATAGAAAAGAGAGGGAAACAAAGTAACAATGTACCTGAACCACTGATCCCTGCCAGTGGGGCTGCAAGGGTTTAGTCCCTGCCCCAAGGCAGCAGCAAGCTGTGGCTGTGTTGAGAAAAAGTCCCTGTACAGCCAGTCCCCCGACTGTGGGGGGATAAACAGAAGAGGGAAACAAAAGTAACAATGTAGCTGAACCCCGATCCCTGCCCATGGAGCTTCAAGGGTTTAGTCCCTGCGCCGAGGCAGGTGGTGGAAAACTGTGGCTTTGTTGAGTTAATCCTTATGGGCTTCAAATGGTCCTGGCTCTGGTAGAGACAGTGGTGGGGCTAAGGTCAAGCCCAAGCCAGCCTCCACAGTGGTAAGCCAAAAGACCCCATCCCCTCAAATCCTTGTGTGTCTGTGCCTACTTATCTTTATGATGCTCCTCCTGCTTTCCAGCAGTGTTGAATTTCTCTCTAAGCAACTCTCCTAGGCTGAATTCTGTGGAGTCCCTCTGGTATGTGTTACTCTGTCGCCATCTTCCCGGCAGTCAACACCCTTGTTTTTAATACTCTACAGAGGTCTTCATTTTACTAATGCAGTTTTATCTTCAGTAACTTTCTTGTGAGATGGATGATATTGCTGAATTGTTTTCTGATTCTGTGGAGTCATGTTTCATTGAAGCTGGCACAAATATGGATCTCTTGCACTTGAATGTGAGTGAAGAGAGACAATGGGCAGTGTAAGAAACAAAATAACAACAAAAATATATAATTGATCATTGATGCACAAGGATGGGAGAGTGAGGGAGGGAAGGGAAAAAAAGAGGAGCTGATGCCAAGAGCTCAAGTAGAAAGAAAATGTTTTGGAAATGTTGATGGCACATATGTACATGTGTGAATGATGGGTTGTCATAAGACGTGTAAGAGCCCCAATAAAATGCTTAATATAATAAATAAATAAGATCAATGGATTCAATGGCTGCAACAATAAGTTCAAATACAGACACAATTGTGAAGATTGAAAAAAAATAAACCAGCTGTCCTTTCTCCATCACAATACTTACAGTATCAAGCCTGGTGGTCTGAAGGTGCTAAAACACAAGCTCGCAGGAATGTAGAAGAGGGTATAACAATAGGAGTAGATTAGATCCTAGGGGAGAAAAAAGGAAAGTTTATGTATAACAAACTTCATTTAGTCTTTGGAATGCAAAGCTTTTTCTCAGTGCTAATAGCATCTAACAAAATTAGGGTAGATACACATTTTTTTAGCTCAACAGAAAAAGCTGATCTTGAGAAGACCCCAAAGGATGAAAATCATGTTTGGGACCCAGGTTTGCTAATCACCTGTAGGTGATTATCTTATAGGGGTCATTGAATGCTCTCTTTGGGGTGGTAGAGCTGGGGCCAGGAAAAGCCTGAGTCACTTCCTACAGGAGAGTAGAACATGAGCCTTCTGCCCTTTTGGAATGAGCAAGGTTTGTGTCTACAATGCCCACCAATGCATATAAAGGTCATCAATCTCTCAAAGCCTCTAGACAGGGACCAGAAGAGCTTCACTCCAAAATGGGTTGAAATGTGGCCTCAAAATCCTCATAGTTTCCAGAAGTTCCTCATTCTGTACTCAGAACAACTATACATCTGTATTAACTATCATCTTACCACAGGTCTAACATCTCTTCCTTCTATCTAGAGGGAGAGTATTAGACATCTGGCAAAAGTGCTCCATAACTACTGACAGTCATCACCTGTTTTTTTCCCATTGGCCAGATGAGTCATGCTAGAAAGACAAGCCATTCCGGTTTCCTAGGACTCTCCCAAATCTACTTCTACCTCAACAAACATTCCCTAATAAGGTCACTTGAGGACAGTGGATGGATGACCCTAGCTTCTGGCCAGGGTACAGGATAACATGAGATGATTAAGAACATGAACCCACCAAGACCCTCAAAATGAAAAACACACTCACTGCATCAAGTTGATTCTGAATCATAGAGACCCTATAGGGCAGAGTAGAACTGTGGATTTCTGAGACTGCAACCCTTCCTGAGAGTAGAAAATCTCATGTTTCTCCTGAGCAGCGGCTGGTGGTTTGGACCTCAACAGGTACCTACTATGCCGCTACAACCAAAATGGAGCGGGTAGACCCTCAGCAATAACAGGAAGGGTTTCCCTCTTCGTGGGGCAGGTACAGCTCCCCTAGTCCACCTTACTCTTGCTCCACTATGAAAGCAGTCACTTCATGTAAAACACTTCAATTCATGTAGGGGCCTAGATGCCAACTACTCTGTGGTTCTCTTGGAAGTATTAATATTCACACCTGAAATAATCTCACTTAACACTCTATTTTATTATTATTTAGCTTTTTCATCTATCATTCATATCTGTCTTTCCTAAATTACAGCCGTGTTTCATTCTATTGCATATGCGGTCGCTATGAGTCAGCAACGACTAGAATGGTACCTCACACCCACAACAGAACACGGAGGATGTGGTTTACTGATTAAGAACTGAGGCTCAGCAGAGTGAATCGTCTCCTCTGAAAGCAGCGATTGCTGAGCCAGGACTCCACCCCAGGTCTATCATCCTTCAGACTGTCAACCTCATGACCCTGCCTGGGGTCCATCAGAGGAATGTCAACTGAAAGGACTATGAGAAACTGTCCATCACAGGAATCCTACCTTCCCATCCACCCCCATTCCCTCCCTTCCTGCTTTCTTCTTGTTTTCCTTTCTGGTGGGAAACAGTGACCAGGAAGAGAGTGTATGCAAATGGATTCTTTATTCCCAATCTGAGAGCCTGGGGGGCCAGGGTTCTGGGCCGAGGGGGCCCTTTACACGAATGACTTAGAGATGAGTACCAATCATATTCTCATAATTCAGTGGTTCTCAACCTTCCTAATGCTACAACCCTTTAATATACTCCCTCACATTGTGGGACACCCTCAACAATAAAGTTATTTTCTTAAGTACTTCACAACTGTAATTTTGCTACTATTATGAATCAGGTGACCCCTGGGAAATGGTGCTTCGACCCAAAAGGGTCATGACCCTCAGGTTGAGAACCGCTGTTGGATATCATCCCCACAGTATTCTCCCACAGTAGTGCTACCTTCGCAATACCACTCACAAGCATAGGGCTGTTTGCTATCTGGCCTTACCTAAAGGAGCAGATATGTTGCTGTTTCTCTTCCTGCTCAGGGGACAGTCACGCCCCCTTATCTGTCCCTAACCCTGATGTTAGGTTACTCTTGCAATGAAACCTGAGACCTCTAGGATTAGGGTATAGCCCACTTTGTTAGGATGTGATTATCTACAATTAGGGGGCCTTGCATGCCCCAGACCATATACACTGGTGTAAGAACACATTTTCTCTCTCTCTTGCCTGGACCTGGTTCCAGATGCCATGGAGGAGAGGAACACCTCAAAAGTGTTGTCTGCCTCTTAATTTATTACCTTCAATGACACAACTGTCCTTAGGACCCACCCACATCTATGCAGGATTGCACTTATGGTGCTGCCACCAATCAGGGATTAAGAAGGCTTCCTAGGGATGGAATAATCCCCAAACAGGGGGTTTTGTAACTTCTGGAAGATAGGGTGAATGGAGGAAATTAATTTGAGGTGAGAGTGAAGTTGAGATATTATTAAATATCTATACTGAATAATAGAGCAAGGTGAAAGCAAAATTAAGATGTACTGTATTATTTTCACCTACTTTTGTAAACAGAATGTAGTGGTAACAAGCAAAAAGATGCAAGGTATTTTACAATGAGTGCAACAGAAATCCATGATTCCCTGAGGAAGGATCTTTTGATCTAGAGACCTGGGAAGAGGTCATGGTAAACTAACAAAAGTGCACAGAGAGGGTAAACAATACCCATGGAATCTTTCCCTACAACCAATTCTCTCAGGTGACAAAATGAATAAACTTATGATCAATAAAAGCATCATCATCATCACACACACAGAGCTAGAGAGAGAGTGCGCGCGTGAGAGAGAGACACAGCGGGTGTGCAACAGGACAGCAAGGGAAGCAAAGTAACCAAGTCCTGGGGGAATCCTGAAAATTGACTTCTGACTTGGGTGACAGGGTTTGGCAACTCATCAGACCCAATTGGAAAACACTCATAAGGGTCAGCAGACAGACCTGAACCATCTATTGGAGTTTGTTTGTTTGTTTGTTTTCTTTCATTCTCCCTATTTATATCTATATAAGATAGGACAAATAATCAAGAAGGGATAACATGACCGGGGGTCCCAGGAGGACATGGGAGAGGAAGGAGCAGCATGGGGCATCAGGAAGCCAAAAAACTTAGGGATGAGGGAAGCAGAGATCTAAAAATGATTAGGAGGCCTGCTGAGATTTTATCAAGTGTGATGTATCCAAGAGGAATTACTCAGAGCTGAGTGGAGGGTGAGCATGGTAGTAGGAAAGAAGGAAGGTGAAACGACGTAGAGGAAAGAAGTAGGAAGCAAAAGCTATTTATAGAAGTGTAGCTATTGGCAAATATATATATATCAATTTATAATGAAAGGGATAAGAGGCCTATGTACATCTATTTATATGTTAAGTATTAAGGTAGAAGATAGACTTTGGAACTCTACTAAAGGCCACCCTAAGCACAGAACACTTTGTTCTAATAACCTGACACTGTTTGATGCTCCCTTTCCCAGTAAGATCACTGCAAAAGAGGTTGTACACTGGTGCAGATAGGAGCTGGAGGCACAGGGAATCCAGGGTGGATGATACCTTCAGGACCAGGGGTGTGAGGGGCGATTCTGGGAAGGTAGAGGGCAAGTGGGTTGGAAAGGCAGAACTGATTACAAGGATATACATGTGACCTCCTCTCTGGGGAACAGACAACAGAAAAGGGGGTGAAGGAAGATGCCAGATAGGGCAAGATATGACAAAATAATAATTTATAAATTATCAATTGCTCATGAGGAAGGGGGGAGTGGGAAGGAAGGGGAAAAAAGAGGACTTGATGCAAAGGGCTTAAATGGAGAGCAAATGCTTTGAAAATGATGAGGGCAAAGAATGTACAGATGTGCTTTATACAATTGATGTATGTATGGATCGTGATAAGAGTTGTATGAGTCCCTAATAAAACGTTAAAAAAAATCACTGCAGAAAAAAATGGGTGCATAAGCAAATGAGGGGAAGGATGCTGATGGTACCCGGGTACCAAAGATAAAGTGTTTGGGGTCTTAAAGGCTTGAGGATAAACAAGCAGCCATCTAGCAAGGAAGCAAATGAGCCCTCATGGAAGAAGCACACCAGCCAGTGTGATCATGAGGTGCAGACAGAATCAGGTATCAAAAGATCAAAATCAAACAATTATACCAATGTGAATGACGGGCACTGGAGTGGAGACCCAAACCCCATCTGTAGACAAATGGACATCCTCCAACAGAGAGGTGTAACAAAGAAGGAACGATTCAACCAGGGTGCCGGATAGCTCCAAGGAAACACACATCGTTCCTCTAGTTCCTGAATGCTCCCTCCCCCACAAGACCATGACTCAGTTCTACCTCACAGATCTGGCTAGACCGGAGTACACACATGGGTACGGATAAGAGTTCTCCACAAATGGAATTCAAGACAGATAAAACCCCCAGGAAGAGTGGTGGGAATAGGGATATCATGAAGATAGAGGAATGAGAGGGGGGAAGGGGGGAAGAGGGAAAGGGAGAACTATCACAAAGGTGAACATATTGCCCCCCAAGTGGATCAGAAAACAGAAATGTGGAAGAAGGGAGACAATCGACAGTGTAAGACACAAAATAACAACAACAAGATGTAATTGCTCATGGACTCACAAGGGTAGGAGAGGGGAGTAAGGAAGGTGGAAAAAGGAGCTGATAACAAGAGCTGAGGTAGAAAGAAAATGTTTTGGAAATATTGATGGCAACATATGTACAAGTAAGCTTAATACAGTTGAATGATGGATTGTCATAAATTTTTAAGAGACCCAGTAAAATGTTTAATATAATAAATAAATAAATAAATAAATAAGATCAATGGATTCAATAGCTGTAAAAATGAGTTCAAATACAGAAACAATTGTGTAGATTGAAAAAAAGCAGCTGTCCTTTCTCCATCAAATCCTTACAGTATCAAGCTTGGTGGTCTGAAGGTGCTAAAACACAAGCTTGCAGGAACATAGAAGCGGGTATAACAATAGGAGTAGATCAATCACTAGGGGAGAAGAAAGGAAAGTGTACATATGAAAAACTTCATTTAGTCTTTGGAACTCAAAGTTTTCTCTCCCGACTAACAGTCAGGGTAGATACACACATTTTTACCTGTAAACAAAAAACTGATCTTGAGAAGAGCCCAAAGGATGGCAATCACGTTTCGCACCCAGGTCTGCTAATCACCTGTAGGTGATTATCTCATTAGGGTGATTGCTCTCTTTGGGGTGGTAGAGCTGGGGCCAGGAGCAGCCTCAGTCACTTCCTACACGTGAGAAGAACGTGAGCCTTCTGCCTTTTGTGAATGAGCAAGGTTTGTGTCTCCAATGCCCACCAATGAGTATAAAGGTCATCAATCTCTCAGAGGCTCCAGACGTGGATCAGCAGAGCGTCACTGAAAAATGGGTTGAAATCCAGCCTCAATATCATCCTGGTTTGCAGAAGTTCCTCATTCTGTACTCAGGACATCTCTACATCTGTACTCACTATCATCTTACCACAGGTCTAACATCTCTTCCTTCTTTCTGGAGTGAGAGTATTAGGACGTCTGGCAAAAGTGCTCCATAACTGCTATCTGTTATCACCCGTTTTTCCCCCATTGGCCAGATGAGTTATGGTACAAGGACAAGCCATCCCAGTTTCCCAGGACTCTCCCAATTCTAGTTCCACCTCAACAGACATTCCCTACTGTGATCACATGAGGACAGTGGATGGATGACCCTAGCTTCTGGCCAGGGTACAGGACAGCACAAGAGGAATAAGACCATGAACTCACTAAGACCCTCAAACGAAGAAACACACTCACTGCATCCAGTTGATTCTGATTCATAGAGACCCTGTAGGACAGGGTAGAACTGTTCCCTGTGGATTTCTGAGACTGAAACTCTTCCTGAGAGTAGAAAGTCTCATCTTTTCCTGAGGAGCAGCTGGTGATTTGGGCCTCAACGGGTACCTACGATGCCGCTACAACCAAAATGGAGCGGGTGGACCCTCAGCAATAAACAGGAAGTTTCCTCTTCTTGGTGCGTCTGCCCAGGGACAGCTTCCCGAGTCCACGTAAGTCTTGCTTCCTAGGAAAGCAGCCACTGCATGTAAAACCCGTCAACGCACATAAGGGCCCAGATGCCAACTCCTCTGTGGCTCTCTTCAGAGTATTGACGTTCACGTATGAAAGAGACTCATTAAACATATTCTACTTTTGATTATTACTTCCATTTTTCATCTTTACCTTACATCTGTATTTATCCCATTTACAGCCTGCTATGCTAAAAGCTTCAGAATTCTAAAGTCCGTTAGAAATGTATACTTCGGACATACACCTGAATCTATATATGTTAGTACAAAATTCCCTTTAGTTTTGGGGTGTGTGGGGATGAGCAGATCTAGTGTGCTAAGGGAATGCTTATTGGTGCAGAAGCCTTGGCCTGTCATGTTTTCATCTCCTTCTCCCAGCAGAGATGCTTGGCATTGGGGTATTATAAATAGCTGCTTGTCACAGGTGCATTGTCACCATGGAAAGGTAAGTTGAAGTTACAACTCTCTGGCCTTTAAAGTGACTCTATGAGGCAAAAAGTGCTCTCTTTCTCTTCTTCAGGGGGCCTCTCCAGAGTAGTCTGGGACCTAAACCTAATCCCTTCTCAATCTCCAAAAACCAAATTCACTGCCATCGAGTCAATGCCAACCCACAGCAACCTTATAGGTCAGGGAAGAATTTCCTTGTTGGCTTCCAGGATTGTACATCTTGACTGGGAGTAAAGAGCCTCTTTTTCTCCTGAGGATACACTGGTGGTTTCAGACTGCTCACCTTTCAATTAGCAGCCCAACACCTCAACCTCTACACTACCAGCACTCCTTAATTCTTTAATGGCTCCTTATAAAAAGACACGGAGCCCTGGTAATGATCTGGTTACATGTTGGCCTGCAATCCACATGTTTGGCAGTTCAAAACCAGCATCATCTCCTCAGGAAAAGACTGGGATTTTTCCCCCCTCCCCCCCAAACCGATACAGTCTCACAAACCCACAGGGGTCACTAGGTGTCACCACTGAATCAATGGAATTGAGTTTGGTCTTTGGTTTGCAATTAGACATGATAGACAGACACAGAGAAACACATAGAAATTTCTGTCTACAAGTAGCCTAGGAACTTAGCTGTGGTTACAGAAGTCAGAAGAGATGAGTGCTTTCTCCTCAAGCAGGCAGAGAGGATCTACCCTTGCCTGCCATTGACTTCAGACTCCTATCCTCTTCTGCATTGGAGAAGACCCTCAAGGAGATGCATTGACACAGTGGCTACTACGAGGGCTCAAACATAACAAAGGCTGTGAGTACTGGCAGCACCGGCTGGGGTTACCTTCCGTTGTGCACACTGTAGCGATCGGTCCGAATCAACTCAACAGCACCTAACCACAACCACCACCACCACCAGATTCCCAAACCATATGTACACCCATTTCTGTTCACTACACCTTCTTGCTCACAGTGTTTTTGCTGTGGTAGCGGTAGTAAACAATGACAAACCGAGAATGAATGATTCAGGTAGCTTTCAAGTCTGTACGTTTGCCAGGTGATTTCTTGTTCCCGTCCTCTTGCCCCTCCCATCTCATCCTCCCTCAGCCTTTGGGGCTGAGAACTTTGCCCAAGGTGTTTCCATCTGCAAATGTCAGCAGACGAGGAACAACACAGCTAGGATTTTATTATGGTTTCCCAAGTCCACACACTGGCCTTGCTCAGCTTTCTATTTGGGTTGCAGCAATTTCTGACTGAAGATGCATCTTAGCAGATCACACTACCCCCTCTACCCCAGTAAACTTGAGAGAAGGGCAACAGAAATTTTGTCCTTGAGTTTCCTGCTTATCATAAGCACTGTCAGTCACTCGGATCTGCCCATAATTTTTCTTTCAAGGAAGCACATTCTAAACATTGGGGGGAAATTGCTCACGGTGGCGCAGGTTTGTTTTGCCAAGACCTCTTCAAATCTGGTGGTGCTCTTCTGGCCAACCTGTGGGAACCGGCCACCAGGAAGGGGGATCCACGGTACAGAATTTGGGCAAGTTCAGAGAGTGAGGCATGGTGACTGTGCTTTGCAATGTCATGCTAGGGTGGCAGGAGCTGGCTCCAAGCTCCGCTGGTGCCCAGGTGCTCAGGAGGACCCCGTAAGTACAGCGATGTGAGTACACTGGGTTTTAGCACTTGCTCCCTCACTGCTGTTAGGGGACTTCAGCTTCTCACTTCGTCTCTTGAGGTTTTGATTCCTCCATTAGAAAATTTACCTTCCCTGCTTTCACAGAAAGGAGCCCTGGAAGCACAAGCCGTCCTGATGTCATAGAGGTTATGCCCAGGGCTTCTCAATACAAGGTCAGCGTTCCAGATCTACTCTCTGCTTCAAGGGAGAAAGACGTCGCCTTCTACTCCCATCAACACGTACAGTCTGAAAAACTCACGTGGGAAGTTCTAGCCTGTCCTATAGGGTTGTTGTGAGGAAGAAGCAACTCGATGGCAGGAATTTTCATTATGAGTTTGCTTTCTCTTCAAAGATCCTTGGTTGCATTGGGGATTCTGTAGGATAACAATGGCAAGCATAAGGTCAGCAGTTCAATCCAACCAGCCACCCCTCTGGAGAAATATGAGGCTTTCAATACCCTTAGACATTCACTATCCCCCAAAACCTACAAGGGAAGTTCTACCTTATCCTGTAGGGTCACCATGAGTCAAAATTTATTGTTTATCAGGGAGTCTGATTTTCTGGTTGTTCGGTCGGTCGGTCGGTTGGTTGGTTGATTGGTTTCCTCATAGGATGTCAGAACTGAATGGAAGATAACACATGGTAGTGATAAATAGCTGAAAATCCATTCAGACAGAAGCAGCTGTCATTCTTACATGATTTTCAAGGACAATACTATCAAAAACAATTTATAGATACAATGCAATTCCAAACCAAATCCCAAATTAATTCTTTAAAGAAATAGAAAAACTAACCACCCACTTCATATGGTAAGACTAAAGACCTAGGATCAGCAAAGAGCTACTTAAAGAAGAACCAAGCAGGAGGCCTAGCACTGCCTAACCTACAAACCTACTACCTAGCCACAGTAGTCAAAACAGCCTGGTCCCGGTACAATCAGGATGCATGGACAATGGATCAGAAACAAAAGGCAAGCACAAATACATCTGTCTAAAGACATCTAATCTTTCACAAAGGAGCTAGAAATATCCAATGGGAGAGAGACAGCCTCTTCAACAAATGGTCCTGGCCAAACTGGAGTTCTATATGTAGAAGAATGAAACAAGACCCACATCTTTCCTGGTGCATGAAAATGAACTCAAGATGCATTAACGACCTAAATGTGAACCTTAAGCTACCTGGATCATCAATGAGAAGGTTGGAACAAACTGAAGGCCGTATTGATGTTCATACTTAGGTGACCAAGTAATAGAGGAGACACATTCAGCCAGGACAAAATAGATTATTGGGGCATGCTGAAAATACGACACTTCTGTACATCAAAATACTTGATCAGGAGAGTAGAATGAAGGCCCACAGATTAGGGGAATTGGGAATTTACCAATGACACATCAAACAAAGGAATATTTATCAAAATATAAAGAACTCTAGAACATCTCAATAAGAAAACAACAAAAGACCCAATATGAAGTACAAATAACTACCAAACATTTGAAAACAATGCTCACAATCACCAGCCATCAGGGAGATGCAAATTAAAACTATAATGAGATACCAAGTTACACCTACAATGTTAACCAAATGAAAAGGAAAGAAAAAGAAAACAAATGCTGGAGTGGTTGTGGAGTTATTGGAACTAGTAAACACTGCTAGTTGACTGGTAAGTACATACAAGAACTGTGGAAATGGACATGGTAATACTTAAAGCAAATGGAAATTCAAATTCCGTATGATCTAGCAATACCACTATTGGGCATACCCTAAAGAAACAAGAATGATAACACGAGTGGAGATGTGCTCTCCCATGTTCATAGCAGCATAGTTCACAATATGAGAAACTGGAAGCAGCCCAGATGCCCAACAGTGAGAGAACGGATAAAGAAACCTAAAAGACGGTGAGACAGCATGAAACACTGCATGACATGGAAGGACCTGGAAATCATTATGCTGAGTGAAGTACGTCCATCCCAAAAGGACAAGTATTTTATGGGTGGACTACTATATGAAGAAAAACCAACTGAGCAAATCTTAGGAACCAATTCCCCCAAAGAGGAAAAGGAGTCTAACTACTGGACATCAAACACACATCACCACCCTTCTGCATGCTTCACATGAGTCAACACTGTCTGGAGTCACTCCTTCAAGAGGGGGAATTGGGAGATGACCATCCACTCGAGGCTATACAACATCAACCCAAGGCAGGGCCAAGTCACTGGGCCTCCCACAGGAATGGAAGGAGAAGCTTTCTGGAAATTCAAGCCAAGGCCACAGAGGGGACTACTTACATAGTAAAGGAGATGCCGATAGTTCTGTTGGTAAGTATGGAGGGTGACTGGGGAGAACTAACCACATAGAAGGAAGTGATGCTGAACAATGAGGATACGGAACCTAGGGGAGCAACTGGCCTGATTCTAGGTACCTGGATAGACACTAAAATTTCATTTGTGTACTATGGATTAAATACCGGGATGATTACAGGAGTTCTCCTCGCAGGCAGCAGGGCACAAAGCAGGAACTACAGCAGAAGGACTTCACATACAGGCCATGCTGAAAGAACTGCACCCTCCCTTGAACCTGCCTCCACACTTGGACTGAGGGTAGGGGTTCTTGGGTAGGAGAGTAAGCAGAGTGGCCACCCCAGTATTGTGGAAATAGTGGTCATTAGACCTTGGGGTAACCCCTGCCTGGGTGGGTGTCCAATGGAAAGGGACCCAGGTGAACCATACAATGCCCACCCTGAAATGACATGACAAGTTGGGATCCATTGAACAGGGATATACACTTGGAAAAATTGACCCAGGAAGCCCACACTGACATCAATCCCCATATTTAGGGTCAACAGAGGTCAATATAGTCTAACCATATAGGACAAAAACTCCTGGGTTGAGGCTAAAGGTGGAGCTGTGCTGCCTAGGTAATTGGGGGAATTTATGATGATAATTGTCCAATTGACCTAAACCCAGGGGGTGGGAGGTGAGTGACATGGTGTAGATGGAATTAGATTTCTTTCTTATAGCTTGCTTGTTTTAGTGTGTTTTCTTTCTTTCTTTTTTTGTTTATTTGTTCTGTTTGGTTATTCGTTAGCTTTTGGCTGCCAATGATGCTGTTGATATTATAGGATTGGGAATCTGTCATATTATGAGCACCAAAGTAAACCTGAGATGTGAAACCCCATGTGTGTTCCTATTGACCTGTAGCCCTAGTTCAAGAACAGTTAGTTCTGAAAACATGAACCTGCTCAATAGTCACCTTCATGAAAGATCACTGATGATAAGGGTGCTACAGCAGAGTGTTATGGAGGAAGTAGATGGTGCCCAGTCAGCAATCAGAATACTGACTGGGGTCTTAAAGGCTTGTATTCAAACAAGGAGGCATCTAAGTGAGGTGTTAACCAAGTCCACACAGAAGAAGCACACCAGCCTATGTGATCCAAAGATGACAATTACAAAACTTAAACATGTCAGAAGAAAAGTTTAAGAGCTAAAATAGGAACACGCTATGTGTTAGTCTGGATATATTAGAGAAACAAATCAATGGACCCGCGTGTATAAGAGAGACTTTTATATAAAGGTTTAGTGCACATCAAGAAAACATCCCAACCCAGTGCTGTCCAAGCCCATAAGTCCAATGTTAGCCCATATGTTTGACATCAACTGACAAAATCTTCCTCCATCTCAAAAAACAGATGCAATGATGCTGACTGCCAGAGGAAAGCCAAGTCAGTGAATGTGTAAATATCTCAGCGCTGGCAGGGGTCTCCACAGGCTGCTCCAGCACCCAGGGCTGCATCGGGGTAGGTCCATGTGGCTTCTCCTCAGGGATGTCTTGCAGGAAGTGAACCTTGCCAGCTGAAGCAGGGAACTGGCTAAGGCAGCTGCACCCTGGTCTGACCATCAGAAACAAGAGACCCAAGAACCAGAAAGGCAAGACTCACCGAGCCATTTATCCTTCTGCCCTTCAATTGACCCCATATGTGTTTATCGGCCAGCTTGGCACATTAAACTAACTAACTCACCCTATTTGTAGAAGGCTCTGGAAGATAGTGGGAGGCAAAAACCCATAGGCAGAGTGTGTAGTCAGATTGATCAGCTGGTAGATCCACTCTAGCTACAGCCAGAATCTCAAACAGACTTACTATCAGGCAGAGACCATTATAATCTTGATTATGCTGGATCAAACCAGGCACTTAGCCAGTTGAGCTCCCTGTAGACCCCACCTAAATTTGTTCTGCGTGCAAGTATCTCTTACTTGTTCCATGACAGAAATTTGTGCCCTGCCTTTGGGAATGTTGATGAGAGTTCTTTCTTTCTTATTCATTATTTGTATTTTGGCCTTTATAGTATTATTATTGTATCCTTATCACTTTATTTTGATTTTGTTATTTTATGTTCCTGTTGGGTTTCCCAGTATGTGGTGCACAGGAGGAGTGGATGCGTAGTGATAATAACTGATACCAGGTTTGATAAGGGACACAGATTTGTGGGGTGAGTGATAGGGAGGGAACAGGGATTTCAGGAAAAACAAATGAAGGTGGGAGCGGGAGGAACCCTGGCACTAACTGTGATTGCTCAACACATTTAAAAGGTGAAATAACTGTGAGATGGCAATGTTTTAAAATTATATGATAATGATTTTACAATCCTCATTAATATGATTGAACTATGGAACTGTATGTTATGTAAATTATGTGCCTATAAAACTGTTAAATTTAAAAATTAAAAAATGCACACAACACATACACAAAAATCAAAAACATGAAAGAAATTTCTGCGGGCATGTAACTCCAAAACTCACTGACTGCCATTACATCCATTCTGACTCCTAGTGACCCTATATGCTTTGCTAGGATTACCCTGTGGGTTTCCAAGGCGATTAACTCCTTACAAGGGCAGAAAGCATCACCATTCTTTCAAGAAGCAGCTGTGGTTTTGAACTACTGACCTTAAGTTTAGAAGCCCAATTCATAACCAATAAGCCACTAGGGTTCTTTGTGCACTTAACTAATGTGCCTCACAATTGGGGGGACAGGGTGGGCAGAATCTCTATAAGAAGCACTCAAATGCTTCCATGTCTCACTGTGGTCCATGCAGATCCCTTAGTCTTTCTCCATCGCCCCTGAGAGGCAGATGGCAGAAGAGGTCATTTGCATTTCTCACCAAGAAAACTGCCACTCAAATATTTTAAGAAGCTTCCTCCACACCACAGATTTGATGCGCATGATAATTACTTATACTAGATTCTTTCACCAAAAAATAAGAGTACTGTATATTATTGGTTCCCAAACTTAAATGCACAATCTAATTACTTACAATGTTTATAAAATACTATTTGTGGGACCTCTCCATGAGGTTCTGAACTCTTTTTTTTTTTTTTGAGGTTCTGAACTCTTATACCTGGTGGGGGTGAGGGAAGATGTGTGTGTGTGTGTGTGTGTGTGTGTGTGTGTGTGTGTGTGTGTGTGTGTGTGAGACACTCCGGGTGATTCTGCTGAGACACACTGTTCTTCATTCATTCACTCACTCACACATTGAGCATTCACTGAGCAACTACTCTGTACCAAGTATCCCAATGGTGCTTGCCAGATTGTCAACAAGGTACTCAAGAGTCCCAGAGGTTCCTAGGCATGAGTCCATTGTTGAAGTCACTGAGTCAATCCATCACCCTGAGGACCTTTCTCATTTTCACAGCCCCTCTACTTTACCAAACGTGATATTCTTCTCCTGGGACTCATCTTCCGTGAAAGTATGTCTAAAGTATGTGAGACAAACTCCCACCAGCATTGAACTAATGAGCACTCTGACCTTACTTCTTCCAATAGATCCGTCAAACTCTCAAAATTCTTCTCTAGCACCACAATTGAAATGCAGCAATTTTTCTTTAGTCTTCCACTAATGTTGAAATTTCACTTGTACATGAGGCAATTGAAAATACCATTGCTTGGGCAAAGTTCTCTCTTTATATCACACACACACAAAAGAAAAACGAAGAAAACAAAAAGCTCACAGAGGACAGACACACTCTGTGCTTGTCTTCCTGCTGACAAGCCACAGGGAGCTACGCTGATGGAGCCAAGCCCTGGGCTTCCGGGAGCCGCATGGAGACCAACCATCACTAGTGCTGAGAGGCTTCCACTGCCACTGGATCCATAAGGCTTTCCACCCACTGGTCTGTCATCTTTCTTCCTGCTTTTGGTATCACTGCATGTGCTGCGTGAGCCTGAAGGCGCATTTATAGACTGGTCATCAACATATGCGCTAATAATGGATTCATGGATTTGACGTGGACTGGGCCAGGATGCTTTCCTAATGTACAATTGCTCTTTTATTCTCTCCTTACATCACACGCACAGAAAAGAGAAGCAGTCTATCATGGAAATCCTTCCTTCCCTTCCACCTCACTTTCTCCCTTTCTGCTTCTTTCTGATTCTCCGTCCTCCTCTCTCTTTCTCCCCTCCTTTCTTCTTTCTTCCTACATAATTAAGTCCTTCAACAATGGGGCAATAATTCATAGCAACAAAAAGCCATTGCAGAGATGATCAGTAACACATAGGATCTCAAAGGGGGTGATTGACTTCTCCCCTTGGGGTGGTGGAGTTGGGCCAGAAATAGCGTGTGTATCTTCCAATGAGAAGAGTAGAATCTGAGTTTCTGCCTGTTTGAATGAGCAGAGTTGGTATCTTCAATCTCCACAATTGCATGTAAATGTTATTAATCTCTCATAAACTCGACATTGGGATCAGGAGAGCTTCACTCCAATCTAAGTTGAAATCCGGGCTCAACATTCTCCTCATTCTGTTCTCTGGACATCTGTACATCTGTATTCACAGGTCTAACATCTCTTCCTTCTATCTGGAGTGAGAGTATTGGGACATCTGGCAAAAGTGCTCCGTAACTGCTATCTGTCATCACCCGTTTTTCCCCCATTGGCCAGATGAGTCATGCTACAAGGACAAGCCATCCCAGTTTCCCAGGACTCTCCCAATTCCAGTTCCACCTCAACAGACATTCCCTACTATGGTCACATGAGGACAGTGGATGGATGACCCTAGCTTCTGGCCAGGGTACAGGACAGCATGAGAGGAATAAGACCATGAACTCACTAAGACCCTCAAACAAAAAAACACACTCACTGCACGAACTGGATTCTGATTCATAGAGACCCTGTAGGACAGGGTAGAACTGCTCCCTGTGATTTCTGAGACTGCAACTCTTCCTGAGAGTAGAAAGTCTCATCTTTCTCCTGAGGAGTGGCTGGTAGTTTGGGCCTCAACGGGTACCTATGATGCCACTACAACCAAAATGGAGCGGGTGAAACCTCAGCAATAAGCAGGGAGGGTTTCCCTCTTCGTGGGACGTCTGACTAGGTACAGCTTCCGGAGTCCACCTAACTCTTGTTTCCCTACGAAATCAACCATTTAATTTAAACCCTTCAATGCACATAAGGGCCTAGATGCCATCTCCTCTGTGGTTCTCTTTAGAGTATTGATGTTCACACCTAAAATAGTCTCACTTAACATAGTCTCTTTATTTAAATTTTTCATCTGTCATTCACATCTCTCCTTCCAAAATTACAGCCATTTCATAAAAGCTTCAGAATTCTAAAGATTGAATTGTATACTTCAGATATACACCTGATCTATACATTTCAGTACATATATCCTTTGACTTTGGGGGGTGGAGAGAGGACAAAAAGGGCTAGTTTGCTAAGGGAATGCTTCTTGGCGCAGAAGCCTTGTCCTGGTCACATTTTCCTCCTCTTCTTCCAGAAGAGATGTTTGGCGTTGGGGTATTATAAATAGACAATTGTTGTGGGCTTAGTGGTGTCCCTGAAAAGTAGGGTCAAAGTTCCAATTCTCCAGGCTGTAAAGTGACTCTATTTGGAAAAAAGGTGCGTGCTTTCTCTTCTTCATGAGACCTCTCCAGAGAATCCTGGGTCCTAAACCTAATCCCTTCTTCATTTCCCAAGATAAACTCACTGCTATCCATTTGATGCCAACTCACTGTGACCTTTTAGAACAGGGCACAATTGCCTTGTTGGTTTTTGAGTTGGTAGAGTTTTGACTACAATAGTAAGCCCCATTTTTCTCCTGAGGAGAGACCGGTGGTTTCACCACATACATTTGAATTAAAAGCCCAATTCCTAACTTACTACATTACCAACACCCCCTTCATTTCTTTTTAGTGGTTTCTTATGAAAACACAGGAGCCCTGGTGGTAATCCAGTAGCTATTGGGCTGCAATTTGTATGCTCAACAGTTGAAAACAACTAGCAGGAACTCAGGAGAAAGACTGGGCTTTCTGCTCCCCTAAACAGTTAAAGTCTCGCAAATCCACTGGGGCCGCTAGGAGTCAGAATTGACTCCATAGCATTAATGTCTAGACTCTAGGTTGTAAAAAGACATGATAGACAGACCCACACAGAGAAACCCAATGAAAGCTATATCTACAAGTAGCCTAGGACTTAGCTGGAGCTACAGACGTCAAAAGAGATAAGCACTTTCTCCTCTAGCAGACAGAAAGAGCCTAACCCTGCCTAGTATTGAATTCAGACTCCTAGCCTCCTCTACACTGGAGGATCCAAGAAGAAAAATGAAAGACCCTCAAGGAGGTGGAGGGACACCGTGGCTACAACAATGGGCTCAAGCACAACAATAGCTGTGAGGATAAAATCACATGATGTTTTGTTCTGTTTGTACATATTGTAGCGATGAGTAAGAACCAACTGGATGGCACCTAACAATAACAACAAAACCAACAGATTGCCAAACCGAAAGACAACGCACTCCTGTTCTCTACAACCACATGCTCCCACTATCTTGCTATGACAGAGGTAGTAAACAATGACAAATCTAGGATGAGCAACCCAATGTAGCTTTCAAGTCTCAGTGTTTGCTGGGTGATTTCTTCCTCTTGCCCCTCCCATCTCACCCTCCCTCAGAATTTAAGGCTGAGGACATGGTCCCAACAATCTCCATCTGCAATTGTCCGCAGACAGGGAACGACTCGGCTAGGATCTCATCATGGTTTCCCAAGTCCACATTCTGGTCTTGCTCTGCTTTCTGTTCGGGTTGCAGCCATCGATGACTGCAGGTAAGTCTTGACAGCCACCCATATAAACTTGTGAGAAGGGCAACATCAATTTTGACCTTCAATTTCCAGCTCTCCACAAGCATTGCCAATGGCTCTAATATGATCCCATTTTTCTTTTCAAAGAAGCACTTACTAAGCACTGGGGTGGGGCTGGTGGAGGTGGAATTGCTCTCAAAGGCACAGGATCACAAAATTGCTTGTCAAAGACATTTTCAAAAATGTTGGTGCTTTTCTGGCCTATCTGTGAGAAAGTGCCACCAGGAACTGGGATTCACGATACAGCATCTAGGGCAAGTTCAGAGAGTGAGCCATGGTGACTGTGCTTTAATATTTCATGCCAGGCTGTGCACAGGGTGGCAGGAGGAGCCCAGCTTCTCAGTAGGACCATGTGCGGAACAGCTGGATGGGTACACTGGGTTTCACCTCTTGTTCCATCAGCACTGCTAGGGGACCTCGGTCAGTCATGTAATTTCTATAGGCTTTTTTCGTCCGTTTAGAAAAATTTGCCTTCCTTTTTTTCTGAGAAATAGCCCTGGTGGCATCAGAAACCTTGGTGGTATAGTGGTTATGCATAAGGCTACTAACTGCAAAGTCAACAGTTCAAATCCCCCAGGTGCTTCAAGGGAGAAATAATTGGCCTTCTACGCCTGTCAATGAGTATGGTCTATAAATTCCACTAGGGCAGTTCTACCCTGTTCTATAGGGTCTGTATGAGTAAGATTCAACTCTATGGCTGTGAATTTTGTTTTTGAGTATGTCTCCTTATAAAAGGTCCCTGGTGACATCGTGGGTTCTATAGGTTAACAACTGCTAACTAAAGGATCAGCAGTTTGAACCAACCAACTACTCCTCTGGAGAGATCTGAGGCTTTCTACTCCGTTAAAGATGGACAGTCTCAGAAAAACCATTAGGGTCATTGCACGCTGTCTTGTAGGGCCACTATGAGTCAGAATCAACTCAATGGCAGTCAGTCTGGTTTTCTGGTTAGTAGGTTGGTTGGTTGGTCCATTGGTCCGTTGGTTGGTCAGTCTGTTGGTAGGTTTTCTCTTATGATGTCAGACCTGCATGAGGCAGTGATAGACAAGCTGCAAAGCCCTTGCACACGGAAGCAGATGTCATTCTTCTCACGATTTTCAAGGACCCTGCATGGTGTTGCAGTCACTTAAATCTTGGAACAAGCTGGAAAACACTCTACTTGCAGATCTATTTAATGGGTTTGTGATCTCATGGCAGTAAAGAGGAGGTCTGAACTGAGGACAGTGGGGGAGGTCAATGAATGTCACCCATTAAAATGTGTCTGATGATTGAGTGGAAAACCAATCTGCTATGCAACCTTTCTTCCATATCACAATAACAGGTTTTGTGAAATGGTGAGATCTGAATGACATCCACTAGTGGTTATGCATGGGGCTGCGGCGACCCACAAGGTCAGCACTTTAAATCCACAATGGGAGAAACAAGGTTCTTTCAACTCCCAGAAGCAGTTAGAGTCTCAGAAGCTCAAGGGGCAGTTCTGCCCTGTCCTATAGGGTCAGTAGCAGTCAGCATCCACCCAATAGCATTCAGGTTTGTTGGGTTTTGGGGGGGGGGTTTGAAAGGGGGTGCTGGCTCCACCCTGAGCAAAGTACCAGATGTCCAAAGAGACTAGGAAGAGCTCAGGAGGTAGTCCATGCTGGCTACACGTTGTCGCTCTTACCAAGATTCTGACTCATGCTATCCAAGAAAATATTTACAACAGGATGGTTGATAGGAAATTTTCTTTTGTTCTCTTTTTTCTTTTCCAAATGCTCTACAACAATCATGTTAAACTTTTTTATGTTTAGTTTTGATTCTCTGAAGACCAACTTTGTTTCCTCACAGGAATTCATTATCCAGCTATGTTCAGTTAGAAGCACATTAGTCTAATTTAAAATCACTTGCTTGAGGACAGGATGTGGTACTTGCTTTGATTTATTGTAATGTGGCCTTGTGATTAGGCTAAGCATATGGTTCCTGATAAGGAGAAATTTTCTTTAATATTGAAGAGATTTGAACAGGAGAATATTTCTAGGCAATAGATTGGGTTGGAACGAAAAACACAAACTCACTGCCATTGAGTCACTTCTGACTCACAGGGACCCAACAGGACAAGGTCAAACTGCCCCCGTTGATTTTCAAGATGGTAACAATATGGATGTATAAATCCCATAGGAAGAGAGCCCAAATTTTTCTTTAAGAACTGCTGCTCAGTTCAAACGGGTGTCCTGCAGTTGGCAGCCCAATGACTTATCCACTATACACCAGAAGTTAGGGAAATGACAGGATGGAAGTTTCTTGATAAGTGATCACTGTAAGAGCTGTAACATGGTGCGCATCTGTGGACATGCACAAGAAGTCACATGTCAACTGAGGATCAGACCAGGCTGGTAGAATGTGCCCTTTGCCTCCATCACTGAGCCGACAGAGACAGAGAAGCCTGCTGAGGGAACCTGAAGCAGAGCCTTGTGACGTGCCTAAACACGAAGGAAGCACCTGCCATTACTCAGGAAAGGCAGGAGTCCGTGTGGATTGTGTTGAAGGGAATAAAAGAGACCCTAAATCTCAAATGCAATTTAAAGAAAACTTTGATTAAGTCTTCACCAGGAAATAGACAAGACCAAGACATAGACATCTCTTCCAGGTGAGAGACAGTGAGCACAAGGCCACAATGGTATCCGTGGGTTTGCTGAGATTCAGAGACCAAGAAAGAACGTGGGAGGGAAGAAGTGGTCACACACGTATGACTGGCAACAGATTAATGTCCCAGTTGTAGGTGGGGCTACAAAAGCTGGAACAGGATGGGACATGGACAATATGTTAGACAGAGGAATTTACCCAATTAGTACAGGCCCCGCCCGCCGGCCCCTGACAAAGGCAGTCAGGACATGATTGACTCAGGACTATGCAACGCTAGCAATGTACCTCAGTCACAGACAAAACAGGCAAGCCCTGAAGCGAGAGTTCCCTTCCCTGGGCTGGCTAGGCGCATGGAGGTAATCCACCTCCCAATGCACTCTACCTGAGGGCAAGACTTGTCATGTCCTTGTTGAATGACAATAAAACAACCACCACAACAAAGTAAGACCCCAAACTCACAGCCATGCCACCCATTTTGATTCATGGTGACTCTATAGGACAGGCTAGAACTGGTCCTGTGGATTTCCAAGACTCCAACTCTTAAAGAAGTAGAAAGTCTCATTTTTTACACGAGGAGTAACTGCCAGTTTTGAACTGCCTGCCTTGAGTTTAGCAGCCAAAGAAGTAAGCAACTACACCAACAGGCCTCCCGCTGATTAATGGTCAGAAGGAATTCAATGGAGGCTGAATCCACCTGGCGACTTCGAAATGGGATTGGGCGTTTCACTATGATCCATAGCCTTTTGCTAAGTGGAGACTCCAATGCAATTCCCATTGTAAATAGGAAGCTATTCGTGAATGGTAGACATGCCATCTTGGTGTGGAACATGGCTGTCAATTGTATGGATTTTCCATTTCTCAGTCTTCACAGAACAGGTGTTGCCAAACATGCAAAGTCCAACCACTTCATCCCTGGGCAAAGTCAGGGAAGAGTCCCTGGCGAGAGAGTGCAAGCAGGTACCGTGCCCCTCTGAGGAAGCCAGGGAGAACCACCAGAGGACCCGGAGGACCGTAAGTACCTCATCAAAGAGGGTGCCTTCAAATCTCTCTGCCTTGAACAGTGTCAGGATATCTTCTCTGAGCTGCTGGCAAGGGGGCTGCACCAGAGGATGCTTCAGGGATGCTTCTTCCATTCAAGTCCAGGTTTCTCTGTGGCTGGGCTGGGCATGCTCCTCACCAAGGGAAATGCATACACATAGCAAGTGTCCCCACCCCCTCCAGTCTGGACTGCTCCTCTTCCCAAAGGATGACTTCCTTCTCCTCAGTCAGAGCTCCCAGTGTCACCTATACACCTCCGGTGTTCAGAGACCCCTCTGCTGCACTACACACTCTACTTTCTACCACACCATGCAGAAAGTGTTTTACCACACCGTGTCCCAGAAAGTGTGGTTTATCTATGTCTGTGTCTCGCAGCTTACTCATCTGTCAAATAGGCATTCCCAAGCCCCCCGGCCTCTCCCAGGCAGTTGAAAAGCCGCAATCAGTGAACCATGGTTAGTGTGTGCTTAGAACTGGTATATGCGTGCGCTCGAGGGACACTCACTGTGGCGAGTAGCCACAGCTTCACCTGACACAGTTCAGATCTGTGTGAAGACAGCAAACATGTCTTCCAGAGCTGCCTTCTCTGGGCACGGCTATTTACTGCAGAGCTGGGACATAGGCAGGGGGAAGGGGTCTTCAGTTCAGTGTCTCTGGGAGGTTCCGCATTTCCTCAGGCACAGGCTGACATTGTTCCCACCTGCATTGCTTTCCTGTTTCTGGGGGACAGTGCCAGTCTGGCCTCCTGCGGAGCCGAGATGCAGGCAGGGCTATGGAGGGCCAGGAAGGCACTGCCTTCCATTGGGTTGCCTGAGCAAAGGCTGCCAATGCTTCTCTGCCCTGCTGGCCGAGGTTGGATTTGACCATTGAAGGCAGGCGTTTTGAAAGTATAAAGTCGTGTTCCTGGCAGCTAGGTAGCATGTCCCACACAGTGGAAGGCTCTCCTAGGGACCATGTAGTGACACATTGAAGGGACATCTGTGGGGAGTTAGGTAAGCCACAACTGGCACAGGCCACTATTTCACATGGTTTCTGCCATCCCTGGGAGAGATGTTTATTGGTCTTTTCCTCCCTTAGGGTCGTGTCAAAGGTTTCCATCCTACAATGCCCTCATTCCTTTCCAAGTACTTGAAGAACAGACCAACGATTCCCGGAGCACACTGGTAACGTTGTCATCACTGGCCTTACTTGCTGATGGAGGGTGGGGGTGCTGGAGTTCCCCAGAATGGTCTCATCCTCGATCCTCTTGGTTTCCTCACAGCCTTGCAGAGCTCCCATGGCTCAGAGATGTCTTTCTTCTATGTCCTTGGCTTATCCTTGAGTGGCCCAGAGCTGCAAGATTGGGGGCTTTAGATGAGCCCCCTCACCCCCAGGTTCTCTGAGTGGCACTCAAGTTGGCGCTGGCACATGGAGACCCAAAAGGACCTGTCACAAAAGGACAGGTATCTTGGTCCTCATGGTGGTTAGGAGGTTCATGTCCATATCCCACAGGATCAAGAACTACTCCATTGGGCTTCCAAGGCTGCAAATCTCACAGAAGTGGACTCTGCCCTCTTACTTTCTCAGAGTGACTCAATCCACCAATCTTTTGGTTAGCTGCCCAATGCTCGGACACACTGCAACACCAGAATTCCCTCATGTCACTTACAGGGAGTTAGGGAAAGAAAGAGGACATTAGCTGGATTGGGGAGGCAACAGTCAGGTAGAGGCCCTTCAGACTGTTTGAAGTGAATTGCCTCTAGTCATCCCCTTCCCTTGACTTCTCAGTAAAACAGTTTTTCTAGAAGTCCCTTGTCTGAGCTTCCCATATGCACTCAAGCCTGTTAGCAAGTCAGCAGTACAGTGCTTGCTGCCAAGTCAGACACCTGCTCCTTTGATTCCCACCCGTAGTCCCTCATGCACGCCCACCACCTGCGCACCATCCATGGAGGCCTGCGTGGTGTCATGATGCTAAATAGGTTTTCCTGAAGCTTCTAGACTGAGGCAGACTAGGAAGAAAGACCTGGCAGGCTCATGAGGACATTGTGGATGTCAAGAGCCCCACCTGGAGCTGATGGTATGTCCAGCCCAGGGCCAGGGAGCTGTTCCGTGGCATTGTGCGTGGGGCCCGGAAGACAGGACCCAAACCGAGGGCCACTCATTCCATGTGAGTAGTAGCCACAGCCAGAGGAGCTAGCATTCCGAGGCAGGTCTGTCAGACCCGCAAGAAGCAGCCAAAAGTCTCCCAGCCCAGTGTGAAGAGAGTGAGGAGGACCATGCACATGGAGGGAGGAACGTTACGATGACCTGTCTGGCTTCAGGACAACAGCAAGGATTCACAGATGAAGGGGACCCATGGTGTGAGATGCAGAGACTGACTCAGGACTGAGGGGAGTGGCCTACAAGTGCTTGGCTGTTACAGGGCCAGTCAGCAGACCAGGAAACTGGGTCAGGAAGTGGGCCCTAGGTCTGCACAAGTCCCATAAGGAATTTGCAGTTTGCTCTCATTGTCACAGGGCCGCTGCAGAGTTGTGAAGATTGCAATGGGGCCCAAGTAGGAGGTGAATGCAGGGTCCTTTGGTTAAGAGGTCAAGGTGGCTTGGTGAGCAGAAAGGGGCTCTTCCTCTGCTTCTGGATACCTGCAGCAGGACCAGCCAAGGCCACAGACCAGCCCCACTTAGTGACTAAATTTTCAATTAGCAGCCCAACATGATAACTGTTGGCTCCACTCTGGGACTTCACAGAAGTATTGAGTTCTTCCTAAGTATGTGGGAGTCCCCGTGGTCTAAAGGCTTACACACTGGGCTGCTAACCATAAGGTCAGCACTTCAAACCCAGCAGCCACTCCTCAGGAGTAGGCTGAGGCTTTCTGTTCGTTCACAATGGTTTATTGCCTCAGAAACCCACAAGGCCATTGTACTGTGCCCTATGGTGTCGCTATGAGTCAGAGTCAACTTGAGGGGAGGGCGGTGGGTTTTGGGAGTAATGTAGCATCTTTATATTAAACTAATAATACAATAAGTTTGACATTGAATCAACGCTATCTGATGGCAATCCCATGTGTGTCAGAGTAGAACTGTGATTCAGAAAGAGGGTAATGGCAGATGTTTGCTTAAGGATTGATTGATTCTGGAAGAAAATCATCAGGCCTTTCTTACCAGCTACGTCTGATTAGACTTGAACTTTCACTTTTTGGGTATTAGCCAAGTGCAGTTTACTATTTACACCATCCAGGGACGGTAAAAGTGGTCTTCCACCTGTCAAATTCACGCTGTCGCAAGTAATGAGCAAGCTACTTAAGAAGAACTTCCTTTTCTCCAAATTCTGCATCCTCAGAAATTGCTCCACAAACATGTATTAAGTGTGTGTGTGCGTGTGTGTGTGTGTATAAATTGTCTCACAAGCCAGGCCAGGTAGAGGCTGGTGTGGGCTCTTGGTTTGCCTGATGATGTTCAGAGGAGGTCAATGTCAGACTGTGGAGCCTTCTCCGTCTCCTCCCTCTTGTCTCCCCCACTTAGGTTGCGAATCAATACATGGCTTGGTAGGCCCAGGCCCAAGAAGCCATGGGAGACGAGGCAGCGCCGGTGAGCAGCTGGGACATGCTGGAGGTAAGCATGAGGGGGACAAGGGGCTCTGGTAAGAGGGGCCTCCAGGACCGGTTGACTGCACAGGTTAGAGCCATGTGACACCCAGAGCCCTCCTAGGTGTGTTAGGAACCTGAGCACCAATAAGGAGGGGTGGGGTGTCGGCCAGCAGCCTGTGGACACTGATCAGAAAATCCAAGCAGCTCAGTGCTTGAGCAGCTCAGGGAAGAGCCCACACACCGCATTTCCCTCACTCAGAACCTCCTGTCACATACACCCCACTGACAAGTTCAGAGGAAAACATAAAAACATGCCGTCAGGTCAACTCTGATTCAGGGCCTCCCCCATGTGCTTCAGAGCAGAGCTGTGCTCCCTGGGCTTCTCGGTGGTTGATATTTATGTCATAAGTTGCCAGGCCTGTCTTCCGAAGCACCTCTGAGCAGCTCTGACTTCCACCCTCTCAGTTAGCAGACTTGTGCTTAACCATTTGTAGCCTGCAGGGTACCACGAAAGAATACATACATAGGTACTTACTGTTTTTCTTTTTCCTTAGAGGACAAAGTCCAAACCAGGACGGACCTCCATCACTGATCTGTTGTTTTCCCTCCTTCTCCAGAGTCAGGCACCGGCTCCGCCTGATCAGCAACTCCTCCAGCTGTAGTGAGAGCTGCAATGTCACCTTCTCAGACCTCAATGCTTACTGGTCCCAAAGTCAAGTTTCCGTCTCCTGTACACAGGACTCTTGAGCAAACTCTTGTCAAAGCTGAAGAGCAGTACAACCAGAATGCGCATCTCTTACGTTTTCTTTTGCTTGGATTTATTTAGTTTGATGAGGGGATGATGCTTTTCCAAGAAAATCCTGAAGAAAAAAAACAAAAACTAGAGTGTCCTGGAAGATCTAAATGAAGAACTGCCTAGCTGCCTGAGGGCTCTGGCGATGGCCAGATGCAGAGAAACATTCAGGAGGGGAGGTTCTTAAAGGTTCTGCTGGACAGCCTCAAGGCCAGAGGACCCTGGGTGCCACAGACCAGCCACTGTTCGCAGGAAGATCGCACCCAGGGGACACCTAGGCTTCCCGGATGAGGCTGCTTGCCCGCTAGTGGGTCACATGCAAGGAAGGCTGGGGTCAGACACCTGCTCCGACACATCCCTTTCTGGAGTCTCTCGGGCACATGCACTAGTGTGTGTCTTTCTGAGCAGCTGTGTTCACTGACCTCTCTGCTCTGGTGCTTTGTGCAGGAACGTGCATACTCTGGAAGCCATTTCCCGAGAGAAGTTGAGCGCTTCAATGACCCAACAGCTTGAGCAGAGAGCAGGGCAGGTTTAGGTGGGGACTCGTTTAGTTTTTACAATTGTATTTTTAAGAAACTGGGTTAAATCCCATGGCCATTTCTTCGCTCAGTCTCTAATCTTTACAAAGAATAACTGTGTTTACATACAAGGATGATTTAATACTATATTTGATTTTAAAAAACTAATATTTTTTTTCTGGGGTTTACTTGGGAACATGTTTTTACTACTGAATGGTTTGGGGGTTGGGGGCATGACCCGCTGCAGTCTTGAGCCAGCCGAGGTGGTCCTACCCTCTGAGGATTCCAAGATACACCGCCCTCAGGTCGGAACTAACATGGCACCCTGAGGCAGAAGGGACTCATTGGCAGTTAGTCATTCAGGTGTTCCTGTTGTGCCTTGTTGTATACAAAGCCATTGCTACCCAGGCCTTTGGAGGGCAGTAATGAAACAGAAGACTTGCCAAGACTTGGTAGCTGTTCTACTGCTGTATAAGTTACTTGAAAAAAACCTGGCTAACACTATTCACTTCATATATTGTTCAGACCAAACTCTCTCAACCAAACATGCCCCCACCCTCCACTTTTTTGTGATTTCTTCCTAATAAAGGCAACTTAAAAACTCACTTTAATTCAATCTTACTACTCCTTGTTTGTTTCCTTTATCTTCTGATGTAAATGAAATTTCTCTATTTTATGGGAGAAGTTTAAATAATTATTAGCATCCCATGGTGTCTGCACACATCTGTAAAGGCATGGATTTTACACATGTCCTTTACACACTGAATTGGGGTCCTGGTGATGATTATGCACCAGGGGCTTTTAGAAATTTATAGGAAAATAGAAATAATGAATTATGGCAGACCCACGCCCAACCTGTTTGAAGCTCACATTCATAATAGGTCAAATTCATAGCACAGTAACAGGAATGAGGCAGACAATAAATAATACAATCTAAGCAAGTGAATTTTTCTCCGGAATACTATGATAGTTGTAGCCTTTAAACCATTGACTATAATTTGGATGTTATAATATTTCTAGGATGCTGCAGAGCAATCAAATGTCCCGTATGCTGTACTTTGTTAAGTGATGAGATTCAAATCACAACAACACATTGTGGTTATGAGGGGCTGCTTACCTCAATGCTGGCAGTTAAAAGCCTCCAGCTGCTCCATGGCAGAAAGACGAGGCTTTCTACTCCCTACAGAATGAGACTCTCAAATCCCCACTGTCCTACAGGACCTCTACGAGTCAGAGATGGCAAGTCAAAAATCTGCAGAGGTGACAAGTAGAAGGAATTCAAATAGACAGCAGAAAATAGCTCTGGGGAGCGGGCATGGCAATACTGATCACACACACACATGCACACACGGAATGAAAACAAATTATAGAGTCAAAGGGAACCACATAGAATCACATACTTGAGAGCATCTAGCAATACAAGCCCAAATAGAACAAAAACTGACATCTGCAAGACAGTGTGAGTTTCTCTCTCTTGGTAACTGATGACCACTTGTCCATGAAAATAGAAGTGAGAAACTGGTTTCCAGCACATGTGGGATGTCGACTAATACAAGGAGTCTTCCAAAGGTTTGTGGGGGGTAACCTACTACCTTTGAACTCTGTTTTCCCACAACATTTTTGGAGCTCCATCCTATTTACAAAGCAATGAAAAACAATTTTTAAAAGAATTGGGAAATTAAAAACTATGTGTCTAATTCATCTGAAGAGATGGAAGTGTCATTAGAAACCCTGATAAAACTGGACAGAGTTGGGCCTATCAGAATCCAGGGGCCAACTGAAGGAGAGTTGAAATGGATCCTTATAACTTAACAGTGTTCAATGTTGTGCACAACAAATCAGGTATGGAAGGACACCAAGAAAATAGCGACCTAGATTAAGAAAGCCAAAGAAGAAATTCACACACTTGACAGAAGAAAGGCTTTCAAAAATCCTGTTTCTTGAGAAATCTAATAAACAGTTTAACTTGTAGAAAACCTGAACAACTTCTGTACAAATAAAATACAGATTGGGCTGGGAGCACTATTACCCCGCCTGTCGGACAGTAAGTCTGGAACCGGATCAAATGCAAGCTTTATTGTTTTTTTAAAAGTGGGGAGGGTTAAAATTGATGAAGACGATTTAAAAATCGAGGGAGGTAGGAATACTGAACCACAGTAAGGGTTTTTGAAAAGACGATGCCAGATACAAAGCCAATGTCGTCCTAGAGCTGCAACCTCCCTTTAAGGTAAATATCATATAACCAAAGTATTTATGCACTATGTTGTGAAGAACTGAAAAATGGAAACAAACTATTAACCTTGCGTGTTAGTCTGGGTTGACTAGAGAAACAAATACAGAGACACTCATACGTGTTAGAGAAGGAGCTTTATGTAAAAAGGCAATGGAATATTGAGGAAACATCTGAGCCCAGTCCAGATCAAGGCCATAAATCCATTATCAGCCCATATGTCTGATATCAATCTATAGATTCCTCTTCAGACTCATGCAACACATTGCAATGATGCCATCTGAAGGACGATCACAGGCCTGTGGGTGAATAGTCTTGTGGATCCAGTGGCAGTAGAAGCATGTGAGCACTGGTGTGGGTCTCTCCATGTGGCTCCTCCAGCTCTAGGGTTCTGGCTCCATCAGTGTAACTCCATGTGTCTCATCAACAGGAATGTGTAGCAGAGAGAGAGTGTGCTGTGCCTCCCAGGAAGAAGGCTGGAGTTCCCAGAATCCTCAGGAGAAGGTCAAGCCCACACAAAGGCATGATTGGACATGGCCTGATTGACAAGCTAGACTCCACCCCTGTAACCTAATGAACAAGTTGACATGAAATTATGTAACTTCCACACCTTGGTACCAAAGAATTGCTAGGGTGAAAAAAACATTGTGAGCGTAAATGCAGAACTTATAAATGTATAATCAGAGTTAATTCTATGGCCATGAGCTGTGTTGTATATGTCTCTAGGTTACAAACAAAATAATATATATTCAAACCAAGTAAATGTGCCCTAGGAACATAAACATGGTTTAATAAAAATAAGTAGTATTATATCGAGGCAATGTTTTTTTTGTTCTGCTACACAAAGGCCGCTATCTGTTAGAAACATCTCAAAGGTACTTAACAACAACAGGAATTGATCATATTCAGTGGCTGTGTCGGGAAGGTGAGCATCATAGAATGCCAATGTAATAGAAGAAAGTATTCTTGTATTGAGGGAGTACTTGAGTGGAGCCCAATGTCCTTCTGCTACCTTAATATTAAACCTATAAATACATGCACATAGATCTATTTCCCCATCCTCATACATAAATATATTTGCATATGTACATGTCTTTATCTAGACCTCTATAAATGCCTGACACAACCACTGAAGACAAAGCGCGTGAATAATCAAATGTGGTGAAGAAAGCTGATGGTGCCTGGCTATCAAAAGATATAACATCTGGGGTCTTAAAAGCTAGAAGGTAAATAAGCAGCCATCTAGCTCAGAAGCAACAAAGCCCACATGGAAGAAGCACACCAGCCTGTGTGATCACAAGGTACTGAAGGGATCAGTTATCAGGCATCAATGAACAAAAAAATCTTATCATTGTGTGCTCAACTCCCATGATAACATCACTGAAGGTAAATGGGTGCATAAGCAAATGTGGTGAAGAAAGCTGTGGTGCACAGGTATCAAAAGACATAGCATCATGGGCATTAAAGTAAGTTGACCAGACATCCCATTTTTGGCGGATAGTACTGATTTTTAACAATTTGTCCTGCATCCCACGGTGTTTTAAAAAGGTCCCAATTTTTTGAAAGAATGCCCGACAATCTAGAGAACAGCGGGAGAACGGGAAGGGAATATAAGGTTTTCAGCTGCCATGTGGCTATTTCGCCAGGATATGAGTTTTATATTATTTTTGTTAATTTTATAATGTTAAAATTAATAATAACAAGTAATTGTTGAGAACTGATTATCGAGAACTGCTTATCAAAATTCGAATTGCTGATCCGTTGTTAGAATTCGACCCCCATTGCTTGGACTTAATGAACAATGGCATTTTTGGCATTGGCAGCTATGAAGACATTTTGTAACTGTCTCTCAGACAACACACATCGTACTGCATGCTAGTGCTAGTTAAACAAGTGATGTCAACAAATCAGCTAATGCTTATTACTTTTCTTCGTCGCCATAAGTTGATTTCCGAAAAAAAAAATTCCTGTATTTTGGAGGAAGATGCAGCAGTATTTAAATATCTTTTATGTTTATATTTCTTTGTGTTTTGAAATATCATTCTTCCTGCCGTGCAAAAATAATTTGATCATATTACTCAAATTTTCCCATATAGTAATATTTTCGAAAATGATCTTTTTAATGAGGTATCCTTATTAAAAATATATATTGATAAGGAAAAAATTAAATCTTGGGCATCAGCAAAAATCACAATAGAGAACAAATGGTTAGAAATATTTCATCATTTTGAAACAAACCATGTTCCATACAATAATGCACTAAAAATTGTGGAATACACGCTGTCCTTACCAGGAACTAATGTTTTGACTGAACGTGGTTTTTCTATGGTAAATAAAGTGTGGACATCACAAAAATTACAATTAAGTGTTGAGGCTTTGAAAGCCATTTTATGTGTCAAATATAATTTAACAAATTCTTGTGAAAATTTTCATGACTTTTTAAACATCAACAACAATCTACTAAAACAACTCACTCAAATGAGAAATGTCAAAGAATAAAATAATACTATACATAATTTAATGTATTATATTTGTAAATTGAACTTCTGTTGAAATTTTAAAAATATATTACAATACTATTTTTGCATTCTATGAACATTTTTGTTGCTCCATATAGACCAAATTTTTAATCAATAATCGCCCCTCCCTCCCCCCACCATCAATGGTATCCCGGCTTATCAATTTTAAAATTTGGTCACCTTATATTAAAGGCTTGAAGGTAAAAAAGCGGCCATCTAGCTCAGAAGCAGCAAAGACCACATGGAAGAAGCACACCAGCTTGTGCGATCACGAGGTATCGAAGGGATCAGGTATCAGGCATCATCGGAACAAAAATTCTTATCATAGTGAATGAGTGGGGGAGTGTGGGTGGAGACCCAGAGCCCATTTGTAGGTCACTGGAGATCCCCTTGCAGAGCGGTCTAGGGGAGGAGATTATGCAGTCAGGGTGCGATGTAGCAATGATGAAAAATACAACTTTCCTCTCATTCCTAAATGCTTCCTCCCCTCATCTCCCCACTCTATCATGATCCGAATTCTCCTTTGCAAATCTGGCTAGACCAGAGGATATACACTGGTACAGAAAGGAACTGGAAACACAGGGAATCCAGTGCGGATGATCCCTTTAGGACCAGTGGTGTGAGTGGCGATACTGGGAGGGTAGAGGGAGGGTGGGTTGGAAAGGGGGAACCGATTATAAGGATCTACATGTAACGTCCTCCCAGGGGATGGACAACAGAGGTGTAGGTGAAGGAGATGTTGGACAGGGCAAGATATGACAAAATAATAATTTCTAAATTATCAAGGCTTCATGAGGGAGAGGGTAGCGGGGAGGGAAAGGGGGGGAAAGAGGACCTGATGCCTTGGGCTTAAGTGGAGAGCAAATTTTTTGAGAAAGATGAGGGCAATGAATGTACAAATGTGCTTTACACAATTGATATATGTATGGATTGTGATAAGAGTTGTATGAGGCCCTAACAAAATGATTTTAAAAAAAGATATGAAAATAATAACAATTTATCAAGGGGTCACAAGGGAGGGAGGACATTAGGGAGGGTAGGAAGAGGAGCTGATACCAAGGGCTTAAATTGAATGTAAAGGTTTCGAAAATAATGATGGCAACATATGTACAAATATGCTTGATACAATTGATTTATGGATTATTATAAAAGCTGTAAGAACTGCCAATGAAATGATCATTAAAAAAGAAAGAATTCATCATATTAACAAACTAAAAGAGGGGTGAGGGTGGGGGGTAGTGACCAGCTCAACGTTTTATTTAATGTTTAAAAGACAGAGGCTGACTGGATCACTGAAGACAAAGTAGGTGCATAACCAAATGTGGTGAAGAAAGCAGATGGTGTCTAGCTATCAAAAGATATAGCATCTGGGGTCTTAATGACTTGAAGATAAACAAGCAGCCAACTAGCTCAGAAGCAACAAAGTCCACATGGAAGAAGCGCAAGACCTTGCTATCATGAAGTTTCAATGGGATAGGTTATCAGGCATCTAAGACCTAGAACAAATCATACCAATTTGAATTAGGTGGGGGGGGGGTGGTGGCAATGGATATCCAAAGCCCATCTATAGACATTTGGACATCCCCTTACAGAAGGGTTACAAGGAAGAGACGAGCCAGTCAGGGTAGAGTATAGCACTGATGAAACACACAACTTTCCTCTAGATCTTTAATGCTCCCCACCCTGACCCCCCACTATCATGACCTCCATTCTACTTTACAAATCAGATTCGACCAGAACATGCACACTGCTACATATAAGAGCCAGAGAAACAGGGAATCCAGGATAGAAAACCCCCTCAGGACCAACAATAAGACTAGACAAACCAGGAGAGTAAGGGGAAATGGGGGGAGAAAGGAGAAATTGACCACAAGGATCAACATATCCCCCTCCCAGTGGGATGAACAACAGAAAAGTGGGTAAAGGGTGACAGAGGAAGAAAAGATATGAAAATAAGAATCTATAACTTATCAAGGGTTCATGAAGGAGGGGGTTAAAAATGAGGAACTGAGAGTAAGGGCTCAAGTAGAAAGAAAATGCTTTGAAAATGATGATGGCAACATATGATATGACACATTGGGTGCATGTGTAAGAGATGTAAAAACTCCCAATAAAAGTATTTAATAAAAAAAGAAAAGAAAATGTTTAAAAAGAAGATACGGAGGAGGAGCTATATTATAAAAATACTGACTAAGTTTGACAAAATCTTCACAGCACCCAAACACAAAATAGTATTTAAATACATTGCAGGCATCTCCATTAAAGTTCACACAGGGATTCCCAGGACTATTCAAATGTTAATAGATGTACTGATTGATAGATAAGGAGACAGAAAAGGAATGTGATTGTTGATTAACAGGCTTTACTGAGAGACACATCCAAGGAGTTTTTACATTGCATGGGAAAGCACAGATCCAGAATGGGGAGAGGGAGGGTGATAAAATAACTGAAAGGGAGAATGAGAGGGTGAGGGAGCAAGACCAGAGACAAGCGCTCTGGGACAAGAGAATCAGAGAGCCAGGGCAAGAGAGCGAAACACAGACAGCACGCACTATTATGCCCTCCAAGGCTGTGGTTAATAATTAGGTTCGGGAAAGCACCCTGCATCCTCTTGATTGGGAAGTTTGAATGAGGTGAGGGTGACGTAAACTCTGATATGCACAGGAGCTTCCTTTGGCGCACTGCAGCAGGTGCAGGGGTGGAGAGAATTGTGGGAGGTGCTCAAAATGGCTGGGTGCCTTTTTTTATGCTCAGCCAGACCATTATTCCTGCCTTCTAATAACAGGGAATGAGGCCAAAGGTCTCATTTCCTGTAACTGCTTCCTGCTGGACAGGAGCGATGAACAACCTCTAGCTATCTTTTCTCGGCATGGTTTGGTGAGCACCTCAGTAGTGGAATCCCAGCCATTATCACCTCCAAGTAGGTTTAACTGGTGAGCCATGCACACGTGCCTGTAAGAAATTTCAAAAAGAACGAAGCAGACAAAGCCCACAACACAGGTACATACATATTAAATTGACAGGTCCTAGGAGGGGCAGGGTCCATGGGGCCAAGACTTCCAAAAGCCAAAGATATTTCCCTGTGTATTCCAGGGAGTTTTCCATGTCCTATTCATCTAAAATGGAATGATAAAGATCAGGATGCATAATCCTGTCCATCCAGCCTGTAGACATGTGTACCCAAATAGATCACATAGGAAAAATATCCCAGGTGAGGCACACTGAGTCTTAGTATTTGGCCAAAAGAAACCCTTCAGGGGCCAGTAGGCAGACAGTGTCCTCATGAGGAAGGAGAGGGCTTCAGTGGCTACTGGCTTCGTGGTAGGGGATGCCTTGCTTGTCTCGGTTATATTAGCTGTTACCTATGCAGATGTTAGATATTGTCTTTGTTGGGGAGGAACACATAACCAACACTGTGTGGTGAGCATTGTTTGGCTAAGAAGGTGGTGAGCGGTGTTAAAGAGAGGTAAGATGAATGTCTGGGGTCAGCCTGTGGTGCTATTTTCTGGGTCTGGCTGGATCTACTGGTTTGTATGAAGCCGGAGATTTATTTTGCTCCTTAAGCCTTTTGATGCCTGTTTGGGTTATTTGTATGAGTGGCTCATATAGACATACTGACCAAGCATTGTGGGACATTCAGTTGTTTTTGTGCCCACCCAAAATCCAGTTATTCCACCTGTCAAAAATTCACTATTTTCTTCCTGGCACCTATATAACCATGTGGGTTTTACACACTCATCAGGTAAGATTAAATGATATCTAAAGGACGGCCTTGTCCCAGGTATGAGGGGTGAGGGTTCATTACCATCATGGGAGCAGAAGGGCATCTGTTGTTCACTTACTAACTTGAACTTGAAAGAGCACCAAATATTAAAATAACAGCCCAGCGTGCACTTACAATTTTTTGGAGAAACAGCTCCTAACCAATGCCAAAAAGGAATGCAGAAAGAAGGGCACTAATGAGACATATGATATTAAATGGGTGAGATAGATAGTTTATTGTGCCAATAAACACATGTGGGATTAATTGAAGGGCGGGGATATAAATGGCTCGGAGAGTCTCGCTTTTCTTGTCTTTTGCTCTTGATCATCGGACCAATGTGCGGCTGCCTTGCTTCTTCTGTGCCTCAATTTGCAAGCTGCACTACCTGTGGGACACCTAACCTATGGACTGTGTCGCTGTAATTTGAGGCCTCTTTAAGACCTGCCTCGCCAGAGAATTGGAATGTACATCTCTGGTGTTGCGGACTGACTGTTGGTGATCTGGCTGACGGTTGGTCACCTGCCTTGCTGTTATGCTGCCTGTGCCGGGATAGCCTAGCCCTCTGGTGGCCCTCAAGACGTGATGATTGCCAGTGTCTCAAAACTCTCACGGGAGTGAGTTGCACTGAGCCATTTGTACTGCCTTATAATTTTACTGTTCATTTCTCGTGTTATATATCTATCTAGCTTTATATATATATAATTATCTGAAATGTGGTTTTTGTCTCTCTGGAGAACCCTGTCTAACACAAGGGGTCTCTTGAGACTAGACTAGAACAAAGGTGTGCTAGTTATACAATTCCATGTCAACTTAATAAAAGAATGCAGGGGTGGGGTTTAGCCTGTCATTTCCAGTCACTCCCTGAAGATGTCTCCTTCTGGTAGTGCCCTAATCATGAGAATTCTGGGAACTTCCAATCTTCCTCCACAGAGGTGGGACACACACACACACACACACACACACACACACACTCTCTCTCTCTCTCTCTCTCTCTCTCTCTCTCTCTCTCTCTCTCTCTCTCTCTGCTTCACATTCTTGTTGACAAACCACATGGAACCAGATGATGGCAGACACAGCACTGGAGATGTATCCACTGCGATTCGATCCACAGGACTTTATACCCACCGGCCTGTGATCTTCCTACATTGGGCATCATTGCATGTGATCTTTCAGTCTGAAGTGGAATCCACAGGCTACGATAAAATATACAGACTTGATCTGGTCTGGGTTGGGATGTGTTAATGCTGGATAATTATTTCTAGATATAAAGATCTCTCTTACACACATATGAGTATCAATGAATTTGTTTCTCTAGTCAACAGGGTCTAACACAAATGGCTCATTGGACAAGCTAACACAGTGGGATTTCTAATGGTAGAAGAAACAGTGGGGCCAGGCAGCAGATTAGAAGGAGTGAGGACGTGGAGGAGGGAACCAGTGTAGAGGTCTGGGAGGCTGGCCCCAGCACCATAAATTAAGTGGATTCCTGCCCCTCCCCCGAAAAGAATTTGTTCCAAAGGACGACATTGACTCTGCAGCTCCGGGAGATGAAGATATCTGATCAGAGCACACGGGAGAAGATGAAGGGGCAGGAGGAGAGAGTGGAGCACAGCCTGGCCCACCAGGCCATGATGATGATGTTCCTCAGTAGAGCAGCCAGTCCACAGAGAGAACAACATGGCTGGCCCCACTATGAGAAATGATGCCAATCAGTGACTAAGGGCGATACAGGGGACAGCACTGGAGACACAGTGTGGGAATTGCACCTGACCTGATCCCACCACACCGAGGCAAATCACTGGGGGAGTGCAGCGGAACAGCAAGGGAATGGAGTGGCAAGGTCCCCAGGGAATGCTGAAAGTGGACTTTGGGGCCAGGGCGTGGTGCCCCAACAGACTGGACTGGAAAACGCTCCTAAGGGCCAACAAAAAATCCCTGAACTAACTACAAGCTTTTCTCTTGTGAACGGTTTTGTTCTGTTCTTTGTCAGTGGTTTGTTTTTGTTGTTTTGTTGTCTGGTTGTATACTGTTGCTTTCTTCTGTCTTGTTTTCGTGCATGTTAGTGTCTCCACAGGTCTGTCTGAATAGGACAGGCTGGATGAACTATCTGGAGGAAAAACAACGGGACCGACAGTTCCGGGGGGACTTGGGGTGGGTGGGTAGTGGGGGTAAGGAAGTGGTGTTAACAAACCCAGGGACAAGGGAAAAACATGGGACCCCAAATGGTAGAGAAGGGGGAGTGGCAGGCCTGGTGGGAAATGATCAAGGGTAAGGTTGCTTAGAGAAGAGGTATACTCTAGCCCAGGTGGCGACGAAGCATGGTAGTAGGGCAGGAGGAAAGTCAAGGGAGATGGAGGAAAGAGCTACGAGTCAAAGGGCATTCATGGAGGTCTAGACAAAGACATGTACATGCAAATATATATAGGAGGATGGGGAAATAGATCTATGTGTCTATATTTATAGGTCAAGTATTAAGGTGGTGGAAGGACCTTGGGCCTCTACTCAAACACTCCCTCAATGCATGAATACCTTCTTTTATTAAATTGGAACTCTATGATGCTCACCCTCCCGACACAATGGCTGGAGCCAAAGTGGGTGAACAAGTAAATGTGGTGAAGAAAGCTGATGGTGCCCGGCTATCAAAAGAGATAGTGACTGGGGTCTTAAAGGCTTGAAGATAAACAAGCGGCCATCTAGCTCAGAAGCAACAAAGTCCACATGGAAGAACACACCAGCCTGTGTGATCGAGTGGTCCCAAAGGGATCAGTTACCAGGCATCAAAGAACAAAAAATCATATCATTGACTGCACACCTCCATGATAGGATCGCTGAAGACAAATGGGTGCATAAGCAAATGTGGTGAAGAAAGCTGATGGTGCCCGGCTATCAAAAGAGATAGTGTCTGGGGTCTTAAAGGCTTGAAGGTGAACAAGCGGCCATCTAGCTCAGAAGCAAAAAAGCCCACATGGAAGAAGCACACCGGCCAGTGCGATCACGAGGTGCCAAGGGACCAGGTATAAGGTATCATGCAAAAAAAACAACAACGATATAAGTGTGTGTATATATGTGTATATGTATATATATACCATATTAAATGAAGGGGGAAGTGCAGAGTGGAGACCCAAGGCCCAAGTGTTGGCCAATGGAGATCCCCTCATAGAGGGGTTTAGGAGAGGAGATGGGTTAATTAGGGTGCGAGGTAGTACCGATGAAGAACACAGCTTTCCCCCAGATCCTGGATGCTTCCTTCCCCCAACTACCATGATCCGAATTCTACCTTGCAGGCCTGGATAGGACAGAGGCTGTACACTGGTACATATGAGGGTTGGAGGTACAGGGAATCCAGGGTGGATGATACCTCCAGGACCAAGGGTGTGAGGGACGATGCTGGGAGAGTGGAGGGTGAGTGGGTTGGAAAGGGGGAACTGATTACAAGGATCCACATGTGACCGCTTCCCTGGGAGAGGGACAGCAGAGAAGGGGGAAGGGAGACTCCGGATAGGGCAAGATATGACTAAATAACGATGTATAAATTACCAAGGGCACATGAGGGAGGGGGGAAAGGGGAGGGAGGGGAAAAAAAAAGAGGACCTGATGCAAGGGGCTTAAGTGGAGAGCAAATGCCTTGAGAATGATTGGGGCAGGGAATGTATGGATGTGCTTTATACAATTGATGTATGTATATGTATGGATGGTGATAAGAGTTGTAAGAGTCCCTAATAAAATGTAAAAAAAGAAAAGAGGAGAAAAAAATGATTAAGGCAAAGACTGTACAGATGTGCTTTATACAATTGATGTATGTATATGTATGAACTGTGATAAGAATTGTGTGAGCCCCAATAAATTGTTAAAATAAAAAGAAAAGAAAAGAAAAAATGAGAGAAAAATAGTTACCAGCATAAAAAATAAAAAAAAAGAAGGAGTGAGGAAAATTGAGTTCCCACACAGGAAACGATCCTAAAGGCACCTGGAACCAGAGGTCTTCAATCCACCATACGATGGCTTCCAGGGGTGTTGTTGGAAGGACAGAACCAGAGCACACTCAAGGAAGGTCTGAAATGGGCACTGCAGAGGTGTGGGCACCTGTTTCCTCAGGAATCTAAGAAAGCCTCAGAGATCATTTAAGCTGTGTTGGTCCTAATACCTGAGAAGAGTACGAATCCATATATTGATTAAGCTCCTTATTAGATGGATTAGAAGAGGAGGGAGATGAAGATTTGGGAGGGAAAAGTTTCATCATTGAAAGGGGATACCAAGAGAGTTTTCCTGATAGCTTTCCTGCTATGGAAGTAGTTAGAAGGGCCATATATGAGGCACTAGGGGACCCAATTGTCTTGATTTTAGTAATATTTGTCCTGGGGAAACTGAAAAATGTACTTCTTTGGTTGGATAAGATTGAGGCAGGTGCATGTTTGCTTGCATCCTGAGAAGATGTCTATCAAGGTTTGGAGTGTCATCTTCTAATGGAGGTGATGAGGAAGGGGAGTTTCATGAAAGGAAGGGTCTGCCGTACATTCACTCGAAAGGGCTGAGAAGGAGAGCTATGAGATATGGTTCTTCTATGCGTCAGAGCAAGAGTTAAGAGGTGAGTCCAAGACAGGTGAAGTTCAAGAGAGGGTCTGGGTAAGTGAGATTTCAGGATGTGATTGACATTTTCTACTTTTCCTGACGACTGGATGTGCAGGGTCCATTGTATGTTGAGAGCCTGAGCTGTGATCTGAGCTACTTGTGAGATGAAGGCTGGACCACTGTCTGATTGTAGAGTTGCTGGCAAACCCAAATGGACAATGATTTCTGCTATGAGTATCTGGGCGACTTGTTTTGCCCCTTCTGAGATAGAAGGAAATGCTTCTACCTTTTCTGAGAAAGTGTCAATCATTGTGAGTGTCAATCATTTTAAGAGGAGGCATGTGTGTGAAAAAGATTTGCCAGTCCTGTCCAGGAACACGTCCCCTTGTCTGGAGGGTGGGCAATGAGCAGGGTTGGATTCCTCCCTCATAGGATGTCACGGAGCATATACTACATCCTGTGTGATCAGTTGGAGCATCGTGTTTATGTGAGGATGAGAAGACAGGTTTTATTAGCTGTGAAAGGGGGCAAAGCCCTACAGGAAGAGTCTTTTGTACATCAGTTAGAATGGAAAGTGTGGTTGTGTCTGGTAAGACATATCAACCTGCCATCACAATCTATCCATCTTTGAATTGAGGCCCTCTAATAAGAAGTTCCTGTTTAGCCATAGATGGGTGATTTCCATGGGTGTCATTGACTCTGAGCTCCGTCAATCCTCAATAGCAAAGCCAAGTAACCTGGCAAGGAAGCATCTTGAGCCTGAGGCTCCAGACCTGTTATAGAAGAGACAATCCTTCCCATTCTTCATTGGAAAGGGCAGTCAATTCCCCAGTGCCCCTCCTGCTTGCAATGTGGACATGGCTTTACTGGAGGAAGAGAATGAGGGCATTCGCATGCCCAGTGTCTCATCTGGGCACATCTGTAGCAATGTCCGCATGGCTTACTCATTTCTGGCCCAATGTATTTAGTTTGGAATCCACTGATTTTGCCCTGAAGAGCATTAGCTAGCATTTGATAAAGAGCTTTGCCTTTTGCAGTTTATCTGATTTTTCCTGTTCTTCTGTTATTGAAAACCTTGAAGGCTGCATTTTAAAGGTCTCACTTTGAGGTCTGAGGATCTTGCTCTAACCTTCGATGTTTCCTCTAACTGTCCAGAACTGACTGGGAAATAAAGTGTGAATGTAATAAAGTTGTCCCAGCGGGTTTTGAAGGATCAATTCTGGTGTCTGTAAGGAGAGCCTCTGAGAGGCTAGAGAGAAATTGGGCAGGATTTTCTTTTGGGTCTTGAAGGATCTCTCCAATTTTGTCATAATTGACTACCTTAGTGGCCGGTCATGATGAGGCCTCAATGAGATAAATAATCATGTCATCTCAGAGATTGCAGTCCCTGTGCCGATCACTCCAGGATCTTGTCAGGCAAGTGCATGGGGGACCACTGGCTTATGCCAATTCTGGGCATGAATTTCATTGCCTCTCTGCTGACGTTCTCCCTCTCTTTGGGATATCAAGTAGTTGTAAGAATAATATAAGTATCATAACAGGGAAGGTTGTAAAATTGAGTGAGATATTTAAATGCTTTAATATAAATGTCTGGGTCAGAGGCAAAAGGTTCCCTGACATTTTTCCAGAGGACAGGGAGAAAGTGGGAGGGTCTGTAGGTTTCAGAACCCTCAGACACAAAGAAGCTGCTTTTAAGCCGGGAAGAACAGAGCATGAACGGGTAAGGGGCTGAGTCAATGACGGTGGAGGAAGGGTGGATCATGACAAAAGAGAAGTGGGAGGTGACAATGAGGAAAAGGCTGACCAGAGAATTGGAACTCAAAAGAGGGAGGAGACAGTGGAGTAGGAGACAGCGGATTAGAGGATGGCTGTTGGTAGGAGGTAAAAGAACCAGAGGGGTTGAGGAACAGACAGGAAACATTTTTAAACGACAGGAGAGAAATCTGACACAGACCAGGTAGGGAAGGGCTGTGAGCCACCGTGCATCATCATACAGGTCACAGGGAGATTCATCATCTGAGAGGGGAATTTTTCTTGAACTCGCAGGAATTGGGCGGTGGGGCATTTTTTACATGGATGGTGATGTGAACACAGAAGGAAAAAAGCATGTCAAGAGGGAATCTAAACATCTGCTGCTATGCTGGCAGAAGTTAGTCAGATCTTAGAGGAGTTTTAGATCGATGGTGACATCTTGTGGTCATACTGATGTATTGTCCACTTTGTATTGGGGCCAGACCAGGTTACAGAGGAAATCCTTTTAAGAACAGATTTAAGGTCCAGAAGTTTAAGATTAGCAATCAGGCAACCCAGTGGTGAACTCTGGGGTTGCCTGGATTGATTACTTCCCAGGTTGGGGTGAGTGGATGAAATTTGAGCTCCTAAAAGAGTAACAGATTCAGGGATCATCCTCAATCTGCTAGGTTTCGGATATAATAGTGGAGTGGCAAATTAGGAAGGCATCCCCTGCTGAGTGCCCACTCAAGCTCCCGGGCCTTTCGACCTGGTACCAGGGTTTTTGAATTGTGCACCCTACCAAAAGATGGTAAGGATGGCCAGAAGGCTAGCAAAAGGGGACTCAAAAACACTCACCCAGAAGTAGCCAGTGCTTGTGCATGTAGAGTTCTTAGCAGCAGGCACTGAATGTCCCTTTAAGATATTTGCTCCATAGGGTCTGGGAGGGGCACTGGAGAGCTCATTGTCTCAAGGGAGTGTGGCAGCAATCCTGCCTAAAGTCCCCTCCGGTGTTTCAGCACCACAGTGATAGAAAAGGAGAGGGCAGCATTGATGAACAGGCTGTATTGAGAGACACAACCCTTCAAGTTTTTAGTCTAGATGGGAGACCCAAGAATCAGAATGCAGAGAGACAGAGCAATAGAATAACCAAAAGCAAGAGCAAGCAGCTGTAAGAACAAGAGAGCGAGGACAAGTGGTAGAGAGCGAGATAGCGAGGCCAGCGATGAGGATCAGAGAGCAAGAACGAGAGCACAGAAAAACAAAGCCTTCCTTCTAAACCCTTGGGGCTGGGGTTCATAACTGGGTTCAGGAAAGCACCAGGCATCCTCTTGATTGGGAAGTTCAATGGGGCTGGGTTGAGGTTAACCCTAACATGCATGGAAAATTTTCTTTAGCACGCATGGGAAGCTGCGGGGGGAGAGAGAATCATGGGAAGGAGAAGTTCAAACTGGTCGGGTGCTGTTTATGCTCACCCAGACCCATTACTGGTAATTAAAGTAGAGGAAAAGAAAATGAAGCATTTACATAGGGATTTAAATTTTATATGTTACCATCCAGAAGAGACTTCCTTCTTGGAGGCAGGAGACACTGTCTCACTCTGCTGACTCCCTGGGAGACACTGCAGCTGACAAGACACATAGAACTACCCTAGTGCTTTGAGCGACACAAGCCACATGGATGCAACCCGGCCTCTGAAGCCAGAGAAGCCACAGAGAGACCCCTGCCAGCACTAAAATGCTTACACCACCACTGGACCCAAAGACTTTCTACCCACTAGCTTGCGATCGTCCTGCATTTGGCATTGTTGCATGTGTTTCGTGAGACTTTACAGATTGGTATTGGGCATATCAGACTTATGGCCTTGGACTGGACTGGATTGCATTGTTTTTTAATGTACAATTGCTCTTGTATATAAATTTCTTTCTTATACACAGACACACAAAAAATCCAGAAGGATCCACAAATTGTGAGAACTGAGGCCACAAATTCAGACCATGGAAAGTTGTTTTAAAACACACACACAATTCACTGTTATAGAGTTGATTCTGACTCATAGCGACCTACTATAGGGCTGAGTGGAACCTCCTCTTTAGATTTCTGGGACTGGAAATCTCTGTAGGAGTTAACTGTTTCACATTTCTCCTGAAGAGTGACTGATGGGTTTGAACCACAGAATTTGCAATTAGCAATTCAATGCATAACCCACTACACCACAAGAGCTCAATCTTAATATCCATAGTAACAACACACTGGAAAATATCTGAACAGAAACCAAAAGGGGTAAAGTACCAGACATCAATGTAACAAAGGGGATTTAAGTACTCATGTAAAAATGACCAAACATTACACATGGTCATGAAAGATGGTCGTGGAAATAAATGGAGACCCACAGATAAATAGAGAGTAGCATAGGTAAATTTAGGGTTGGGGAGGGGGGTAAGTTTCAGTGTGCTAACACTTCTAAAACCCAAATGGGTATAGGGGCCAGCAGGGGTCAACAAAAGAGGACCCTGGGGAAGGCCCCTATTGTTCCCTGAGGACCAGCAAACTGACTCACTTATTGACAGGTTCATAAGTTGGGTGTAAGGTGAGGATTTCTCTCTCTAAATCCTAGCAGGGTCCTTTGTTGAATTGGGAAGGTTATTGTCAAATACATATTGAGTGGATGACTAAGAATCCTGAGGGAAGGCTAAAAAAAACTAAACACAAAGGGGATGAAAAGGATGAGGTATTCCACCAGATACTGAGGTTTATTATAAAGCTGTAAAGTGGCCACAACAGAGGTACAGAGATCAGCAAATCGGTTGAAGAGAATTAACAGATTCCCACACATGAGGGTATGGTAACATTGGTATATGATGAAGATGATCAAAGACATCAGTGAAATAAAGTTTTCTGCTAAATTGAGCATTCCGTTTGAAAATTAAGATTTCTCCCTAAACTTCAAGCAACAAAATGACATTTGCAGCTTCTTGGAATGTGGGAAACAGAAAGATTTCTCCCAAGTTGTCTCCCCCAAACATATACCAAACTTAGATGCTTGCTACACATTGTAAATGACTATACACTTGGAGGTCAACGAAAGTAAGTCAGAGGTCATTCTGCCTAAGGGCTATCAGTCATCTAGAGCAATTGGGCTCTATAGACTGTCCCAACCTAAGTAGGGCCTACTCCCTACTGATAGGGATAGTAGATTGTTTCCCTGAAGGAGAGTCCAGGGAGGTTCAGCCCCCTCAAGGTTAACCAAGGTTAGGCCACCATCATGAATCTAGAGTTCATCCTGCTTGTCATATGTATACCTCTAGTCCCTCCCCTCCCTATTATGTATGTACCCCTAGCTCATCCCCTTCTGGTTACACTTATTCCCATTGTATATCCCCCTCCTATTGCTTGTATTGCCTATTGTACAACCCCTTTCTATGACATATGTCTTTACCTGTAATTACGGGGCATGCACGCCCCAAAGATATATAAGCCTTGGTTAGCAATAAATCACTCTCTCATGCCCTCTCTGCGCATGCTGTGTACAGACCTGTCTGTTGAGATCATGGCCGTCCAGGAGGTAAGCATGCTACCATGAAATGTGTCTGACTTCTTTATTGTACTCACTCTTTCCCATCTCTCCCATTTCTCTATGACTTTACTATGACCTTTATATAGCTCAACTGTACAACTGTGCCTACCACACCCACGATTAGTTGGCTGGGGTTGGCTTCCCCCACATTGGAAGAAAACACTGTTGTTGGGATCTACCAAATCAATTTGGACTCCTGGCCACTTTCTGTGACAGCAGAACTGGGTTTTCTAGGAAGTAATCTGTATGTGAATAAACGATTAGGACTTTCTCCTGCAGAGTAACAGGTGGGTTAGAACCCCCAACTTGTGGGTCTGTAGAGATGCACTACCACTGAGATCCTTAGAAGAAAATAGGGAAAATCCTTATTTTCACAGGAGAAAAATCCTTTACCATATCCAAAAATGAAATTAATCTGCAAGGAAAAGATGACAATTCTGATTCCATCAAGTGACGAACTTCTCAACACATAAGCCAGCATGGTGCAGACAGGTCAGTGTTGGACTGATAATCACGAGATCTGAAGTTCAAGCCCATCATTTGCTCCCTGGAAGAAAGATGAGGCTATCTTCTCCAGTGGATATTTGTAGTCTTAGGATCCTAGTCTTCATGACACCCCCCCACCCCCACCACACACCCCACACTCCACTCTGGGATTTTGTACTCCTTTATTGTCAGCTCGGGCCTCTAAGTTCCTTCAAGTGTCTTCAATTTCTCTCTAACCTCTAAAACTACAGACACACACTCCCTTCACTATTGGTTTACCTTCTCCTTTCTTTTTTTCTTTCAGAAACCAGCCAGCTGGATCCTACCCCACCAGCAGGGAATTCTGTGATTTTAATTATTTGACTGAGTGGTGGGTGCATTGTGAGTATGTGGTCTCCCATCATCTTGGAAGCTCCTCCCTAGCCTGCGTTTTACCACGGACATTCAGAGGGTCCATTCTATCCCAATTAAACTTATCCAAACCGCCTCGCCACAAGTTCTCCTCATGCTAAAGTTCTCCTGTCAGCTTCTAAGAAAATTCCAATTTCTCCATGCCATAGAGGCTATGCTGTCTCCTAGTGAGCCTAAAAGACTAGTAACTCTTTACTTTATGAGGGTAAAAAGCCTCACCTTCCTCCCAAGGAGCATCTGGTGGTTTTGATCTTCTGGCCCTGAGGTTAGCAAGAGCAGTTGTGGAACAATCTCGTTCTCTCTGGAGATGGTGTATTATCAGCTGTATCTGATTTCTCTCAAACGTGGAGCTTTGCCTCTAACACTAGGGCTGGTATTCCAAGCCCTGTGGTCACAAATGTAGACATTAGGCCGCATCCACTTTCATCCAAGTTCTCCTTTTGCCACAATTCTCCCTTCTGCTTGATGTTTTAAATTCAAAGGTGCTCCTTACTCAACATGGCTACTGTCTTCATGAAGTTGCCTTCTGTGAAAGCAGTGGGTAAATGTCAAGATAAAATCAATGACAACAAGAAACACAGCCAAACCAGAACCCACACTATGTGCAAGACTCTGTACTTAGGCCTGGGGTCAAGCCCCTGTAGTCCTACCACCAACTGTCTAATCATGCCAGTGCTAAGGGATGCTTTTAACCCATCCCTAAATGTATTGAAAAGTTCCGTTTTAGTTGCTTGACATCTAATGAGGTGATTCCTTCAATCCCTGAGGATAGTTTCTAATTAAGAACTTATCAGATAAGGTTTCATCCTATGGGTAAGGGGTTACACAAAAGTCTGTAATGTTCCCGTCCCATTCCAGCATCAATTAATACTGCAAGGCCATAATATGATCTCCTAACCGCTGAGCAGTTTGTGGTAGTTCAGGCACTGTCCCTTCCAATTCATCCTCCACCTTTGCCTGAATGGCCCAGAGCTGATGGAAGTCGCCGTGCCACTTCTGCACAGATGTTCAGTTTTGATGGGCTCCTCGGGTGCCCCTCTAGTGACTGCAGCAGTGGCAGAAATGGTTATAATTCCCATAAAGGCAGCAATCGCCATTTTTACAAATCAGCACGGTCTTTTTTACGTTTCTGATAAAGTCTGCTGTCTTCCCATCCCCCATGACACCCCGTCACTTATTCTCTCCTTGCCAGGCCCCACTCACTGCCAAAGAGGACTCTACTTATGCTGTTCTTTACCTGGAAAAGCATAAGCAAATAGCCCCTCCCTCTGGCTGTTAGGAACCTGGGGCAGAATCAGTGCTAAGAGGGCTGGGTTGTGTCTTCACCTCCTCCTTGTCCAATTTTCTCCACACAAGGCTGTACTCTTTTGGGGGGAGACCACCTGCGTTTTCTGACATCTTGAAAATGGAAACATATCCCTGGACCCTAGCTGTTTGTGAACCAGGTTCCCAAACACCATTGTCAATCTTCCACCAGATCCTCTCAGGATCAGCTTTCTCATTAGGGGTAGCACGTGCTTTCCCCTCCTAGTTATGTTAGAAGCATTAAGTAGAGAAAAATGAAGTTAATAAGGCTACATGATGCTTTTCTTGTACAAAACTATCCTTCATCTCACCATTCTGATTTAATAATCATTCATTATTAGTAGCAATTTTAAAGTGCCATGTGTTCATTCAATGAGGTCTTCACTGTGAAGATGGTAGGGAAGGCCTGTAATGTGATGAATACTCCAGTCTTGAAAAACATTGTGAAACCTCTTGCTGGTGTAACCAGGGCCATTATCTGTGTTCAAATAGGTTGGAGTACCCACCACAGACAACAGGACATCAAATGGCTAATGACATGTTTGTTTGTTTTTATTCCTCAGTCATGGCTAATGCCAACAAAAATCCTGAGAAAGTATCTCTAGTTACCTGAAAGTATCTATCGTAACAGCTCCTAGGGGTCCAAAGGAAGCTACTTCAGTACCAACTGCCATAATGCATTGGCTTTATCCCTGTGTGGATGAACTCCACTGGCTCCCTCCTTAAGGCAATGCACACTCCCTGACCATTTGTCAGGACTGAGCCCTAACTAAGTGATATCTATTCTTTGGGCTGACTGCAGTGTTTTGTAGATTTTGATGATCAGCACTCAGGAGGGCAAATGTGAGTGACACCTTTCGAGTTGGTTTGTCAGAGTTTGCATTTCCCATGGCAACCAGCAATGGACTGTGCACCCACATGTGTCTGATAAAGAATTGGTGGAGGTGGGATCTAATTTGAATTTTTAAAGTGAGGCGTAACTCACCAATGTGGGAGTGTGGGTCCCTTTTAAGCTTGGCTGTTTCAATGAAAGAGCACGCCTATACTACATAGGCAGAGCCACCGTTGTATCAATAGGCTGCTTCACACATTTGCACAACAGAATGAAGTCAAATATTTCTGTTTTGAAAGGACTCAGAGAAGGGGTCGGTCCATAAACTATGTAGGGGCTCCCTCAAGTGCTTGGGGGAGGAGATATGGTTAGTGAATGATTCATGAAGTCCTTTTGCAACTACTGGCGCTTCCCCTAGGGTAATGACAACTTAATTTCCCACAGAATTTAACTAGCATTATTGGAAAATCTGTAGAAAATTTAAAGAGAGTTTTTAACCTAAGCTGGGGTATAAGGTAAAATTATGATGAATGGATCAGACCCACTCAGTTGTCAGCAGCGATGTCAGTCTTTGGCAATCAGCTGAGCTATTTGTTCCCCGCATGACTTTGGGGCCCATGTTGCCTAAAAGTTGGCACTCCGGAGGCTTATCCTCTTGGGCTAGTGTACCAGTGTGGGTAATCTATGTGAGTGAATATTGACAAGATGAACGCTTTTAGCTCGATCAATGCTAAAAATATTTTCCTGGCTGATGCGTTCTTCCACAAATAGTACTTCTAGGCAAGCCTCAGGTGAGAGCTCTCTAGAAGGTCTCACCTGGGGGCCACTTTTAATGAGTCAAACACGTGGTGGTGTGCTCTGGTGGGAATGCCTAGCAAAGGTCTTTTCAAATTTATATCTCCTTAGTGGCTTTTGAAAATCATTTCGTGGTCTTAGGTGGTCTTTTCTAATTTCAAGTTTCTGTTGTCTAATGGTGGTTCAGTCCACCACTGTTCCTAAGGGCTCCTTGGGAGAAAGACTGGGCTTTCGACTCTTGTACATAGAGAAGGGCTCAAAACTCACAGGAAGTACTACGAGTCAGCATTTACTCAATGGCAGTGAGTTTGGTTTTGGATTTATCAAAAGTCACGAGGCAGACACATACAGAGAAACACATGGAAAGCTCAATCTACAAGCAGCCTACGAATTTAGCTGGGCCCACAGACATCCAAAGAGAGAATGACTTTCTCCTCAAGCAGGCAAAGAAAGCCTAATCCTGACTAGCATTGAATGCAGACTCCTAGCCTATTCTACAACAGAGGATCCATCTGAGAAGATTCTCAAGAAGATGGAATGACACAGTGGGTATAACGATAGCCTCACACATGACAATGATTGTGAGGAAAAGCAAGATCTGGCAGTGCTTTGTTCTTTTGTACATACTGTCGCAATCAGTTGGAACCAACTCAAGGGCACCAACAAAATCAACAGCAGATTCGCGAACCATAAGTTAGTCCATTTCTGTTCTCTAAAGCCACTTGCTTTAAGGTATTTTGCTATAGCAGGTTAGTTAGCAACGACAAACCTAGAATGAATAATCCAATGTAGCGTTCAAGTCTGTATGTTTTACTGGGTGATTTCTTCCTCTTGCTCCTCCCATCTCATCCTCTCTCTGCCTTTAAGGCTGAGAACTTTGATCCAACAGCTTCCATCTGGAATTGTCAACAGACAGGGAATGACACTGCTGGGATTTCATCATGGTTTCCCAAGTCCATACACTGGCTTTGCTCTGCTTTCTGTTCGGGTTGCAGCCATCTCTGACTGCAGGTAAGTCTTGACAGCACCCCCATATAAACTTGTGAGAAGGGCAACAGCAACTTTGTCCTTGAATTTCCTGCTCCCCATAAGCATTGTCTGTGGCTCTGATCTGATCCCGTTTTTCCTTTCCAAGAAACACTTGCTAAGCACTGGGGGGAAATTGTTCTCCATGACACAGGATCACAGAAATGTTTTTCAAAGACCTCTTCAAATCTGGTGGTGCTTCTCTGGCCAATCTGGAGGAACATGGCACCAGGAAGTGGGATTCACGGTACAGGATCTGGGGCAAGTTCAGAGTGAGGCATGGTGACTGTGCTTTCATGCTGGGCTGTCCACAGGGTGGCAGGAGTCAGCTCCAGACTGTGCTTGTGCCCTGGGTCTTGGTAGGACCATGTGAGGGAAAGCTGCCTGGGTACCCCTACTCACCTACCCACTGCTAGGGCCCTCACTTTGTCACTTAGTTTCTTTAGGCTTTGATTCCTCCATTTGCAAAATTTTACTTCCCCTGTTTCCTAAGAAAGGAGTCCTGGTGGCATGAGGAGCACTACTTGCATAGTGGTTCTGTGTAGGGATGCTAATTGTAAGGTCTGCTGTTTGAATCTACCAGCTGGTTTAAAGTAGAACACTGTGCCCCTCTACTCTTGCCAACTAGTTGAGCCTCAAAAACCCATATGGGCAATTCTACCCTGTCTTTTAGGGTCGCTATGCATCAGAGGCATCTCAATGACAGTGAGCTTTGGTTTTGAGCTTGCTTTCTCATATAAGATCCCTGTTAAGATAAGCAAGATCAACCATCCAGAGGAGAAAAAAATGGGATTGATGGTTCTGGCATGGGGTGGGGGTGAGGGGCATGGGAGAGGGGCGATGAGGAAAGGAAGTGTGCATTAACAAACAAAAGGACAAGGGAACAACAAGTGATTGAAAATCCACGGCGAAGAGGTCACAGGATGCCTGGTTGAACTTGATCACGGGTCATGAAACCAAGAGGAATTCATGAAACCTGAATGAAGGCCAAACATGATAGTGGGATAAGAGGAAAGAACTAGGAGGCAAAGGACATTTCTAGAGGTTTAAATAATGGCGTGTACATACATAAATATATTTATATATAACAATAGGGGAAAAGATCTATGTACATATATTTATATGTTAAATATCAAGGTAGTAGATGGACATTGGGCCTCTACTCAAGTACTCCCTAAACACAAGAACACTTTGTTGTAATAACCTAGCATTCCATGTTGCTTACCTTCCCAAACCAAAGGCTGAAGGCAACACGGGAGCATAAGCAAATATGGTGCAGAAAGCTGATGGTGGCAGGCTACCAAAAGATATAGAGTATGTGGTCTTAAAGCAAGATAAACAAGTGGCCATATAACTGAGAAGCAAGAAAGCATACATGGAACAAGCGCTCCAGCCTGTGTGATCATGAGGTGTCGAGGGGATCAGGTATCAGGCATCAAAGACCTGGAACAAAAAAATCTTATCAATGTGAATGAGGAGGAGTACAGAGAGGAGAACCAAAACCCATCTGTAGACAGTTGGACATCCCCTTACAGAAGGGTCACAAGGAAGAAATGAGCCAGTCAGGGTACAGGAGAGCACCAATGAAACAACTTTCCTCTGATTCTTTAATGTTTCCCTCCCCCACTATCATGACCCCAATTCTACCTTACAAATCCAGGTAGACCAGAGCATGTGCATGGGTACAGAAAAGATCTGGAAACACAGGGAATCCAGGACAGATAAACCCCTCAGAACCAACAATGAGAGTAGTGATACCAGGTTGGGGTGGGGGTGGGGAGTAGGATGGGAAGGTGGGAGGAGAAAGGAGGAATTGATCATAGTGATCTACAAATAATCCTTTCCCTGGAGGATGAACAACAGAAAAGTGGGTGAAGGGAGAAATTGGTCAGTGTAAAACATGAAAAAATCATAATTTATGAATTATCAAGGGTTCTTAAAGGAGGAAGGGTGTGGAAAGAGGGGGGAAATGAGGAGGGGGAAAAATGAGGAGGTGATACCAAGGGCTCAAATAGAAAGAAAATGAATTGAAAATGATGACGGATACAAATATACAAATGACTCAATGGATAGATTGTGATAAGAGCTGCATGAGCCCCCAATAAAATGATTTTTTTTAAGTAAAATAAAAAGATCCATGTTGCTATGGGGGTTCTGTGGGTTAAGAATGGCTAACTACAAAGTCAGCAGTTCCAACCCACAAGTCACACCTCTGGAGAAAGAAGAGGCTTTCTACTCTGTTAGAGGTTTACAGTCTCAGAAAACCCACAGAGGTAGCTCCACCCTGTGCTGTAGGGTCACCGTGAGGCAGAATTGATTCTATGGCAGTGAGTCTGGTTTTCTGTTTGGTTGGTTGATTTCCTCATAGGATGTCAGAACTGAATGGGAGATAGTTTGACACAGTGCTAAACAAGCAGCAAAGTCCATGCACACAGAAGCAACTGTCATTCTTATCATGATTTTTAAGGACCTAGGGTTGTTCTGGGGTCATTCACATCTAGAAACAAGCTGGCAAACACTCTGCTTCAAGATCTAGTTCATGGGCTTCAGATAACGTGGCAGTAAAGAGGCGCTCTGAACGGAGGATATTGTGGGGCAGTCAATCAACCCCCAATCAAAATGTGTCTGATTGTTGAGTCAAAAAAAAATCTGCAACTCAGTTTCTCCCCATCCCGATTCTCCCTACACCTGGGCCCCTTCTCCTTCTTTATGTAGGACTTACATGTACCTCCCTAAGTGTGGTCTGCCCTCTCCCTGGCTATCAAAAGATATAGCATCTCAGGTCTTAAAGGCTTGAAGACAAGTAAGTGGCCAACTAGCTCGGATGCAAAAAATCTACAGAGAAGAAGCACACAAGCCTGTGTGATCACGAGGTGATGAAAGGATCATGTAGCAGACAACAAAGAAAAAAATTATCATTGTGTGATCACCTTCCCCATATAAATGCTGAAAACGAATGTGTGCATAAGTAAGTGTGGTGAAGAAGGCTGATGGTGCTCGGCTACTGAGAGATATAGCATCTGGGGTCTTAAAGGCTTGAAAGTAAACAAGCGGCCATCTAGCCCAGAAGCAACAAAACCCACATGGAAGCAGCACACTAACAAGTGGAATCATGAAGGGCCAAGGGGACCAGGTCTCAAGCACCAAAGGCGGGGGGTGGGTGGGAATCATATCGTCATGAATGAGGGGAGCAGGTGATGGGGACTCAATGCCCAACTGTAGACAACTGGACATCCCTTGCAGAGGACTAGTGGGGAGAAGATGAGTCAATCAGGGTTCAGTGTAGCAATAAGGAAACTCACAACCTTCCTCTAGTTCTTAAACACTTCCTCCCCCCAACTATCATGATTCCAATTTTACCTTGCAAACCTGGTGAGAGCAGAGGATGCACAGCAGTACAGATGGGAACTGGAAACACAGGGAATCCAGGACAGATGAACCCCAGCAGTGGGGTCCAGCAGTGAGAGTGGCAATAACGGGAGGGAAGGGGGTATAGAAAGAGGGAACCGATCACAAGGATCTACATATAACCTCCTCCCTGGGGGGATAGGCAACAGAAAAGTGGTGAAGAGAGATGCCAGGCAATGTAAGCTAAGATAAAATAATAATTTATAAATTATCAAGGGTTCATGAGGGAGGGGGAACGGGGAGGGAGGGAGAGGAAAAGGAAATTAGGAGCTGATTCTAGGAACACAAGCAGAAAGCCAGTGTGAAGAATGATGAGGGCAACGCATGTATAAGTGTGCTTTACACAACTGATGTACGTGTGGATTGTGATAAGAGTTGTATGAACCCCAATAAAATGATTTATAAAAAAAAATCTGCAATTGCTCTGAAACTTTTCCTCCAAATCATGATACAACATATTTGAAATGAGGAGCTCTGAAGTAGGTCCACTAGTGGTTATGCATTGGGCTGCGATCCACAAGGTCAGCAGTTTGAAACCATCACTCACTCCAAAGGAGAACGATCGTTTTCTGCTCCCCTAAACGTTACCGTCTCAGCAACTCCCAGGGGCACCCCTTCCCTATCCTGTACGGTTGCTATCACTCAGCATCAGCTTGAGGGCAGTTTTTCCCTACGCTGCACTACGTGCCACGTGTCCAAAGAGAGCACGTCTTGCATCTGAGGAAGTTCATGTTTGCTACACATTGTCCTTCCTTATCATGACTCTGACTCATGGCAACAAAGGAAATATTTAGAGGACCATGACTTGAAATTTTCTTCTTAGTTCTCTTTTGTTCTCTTTCCCCAAATCTCCACAATAATAATGTGGTACCTTTTTGTGCTTAGACTTTTTTTCTGATTCTCTGAAAGTCACTTTCAACCACAAATGAATTATTCAGCTATTAACAGTGAGAAGCAGTTTAGTCTAATTTAAAATCAGGTCCTTTAGGACACTATGTGGTACTTGCTTTGATTTTTTAACGCGGGCTTCTGATTAGGATAAGCATGTAACGTGCTCTCTAATAAGGTAAATGGAGAATTTTTCTTTAAATTCTATTTATAAGCATAAGTATATTTCTAGGCAATAGATGAGGCTTGGACAAAAAAACAAAAACTCACTGCCATTGAGTCACTTCTGACTCACAGTGACTCTGTAACATAGAGTAGTAGATCTGCGCCTGTTGGTTTTCAAGAAAGTAACACTATGAAAGGATAAATCCCTTAAGAAGAGAAGACCAGAGTTTCTCCCAAGGAGCTGCTGGTCGGTTCAAACGGCTTTCCTGAAGTTAGCACTCCCATGACTTATCCAATATACAACAGAAGGTAGAGGAAATGACAGGATGGAAGTTCCTTGATAAATGTTCACTGTAAGAGCTGTAACATAGAGCACGTCTGTGGACATGCACAAGAAGTCACATGTCAACTGAGGATCAGACCAGGCTGGTAGAATATGCCCTTTCCCTCCATCCCTGGGCCAACAGAGACAGAGAAACCTGCTGAGGGAACCTGCAGTCGAGCCTTCTGACATGCCTGAGCACGGAGGAAGCACCTGCCAGGGTACAAAAGAGACCCCAAATCTCAAATGTAATTTAAAGAGAACTTCAATTAAGTCTTCACCAGGAAATAGACAAGACAAAGATATCTCATCCAGCTGAGAAAGGCTGTGAGAAGCAGGCCACAATGGTGTCTGTGGGTCTGCTGAGATTCAGAGACCAGGAAAGACCATGGGAGGGCAGAAGATGCTGTCATACACATATGATTGGAACCAGATCAATATTCCAGTTATAGGTGGGGCTACAAAAGCTGGAAATGGATGGGACATGGGCAATATGTTAGACAGAAGAGCTTACCCAATTGGTCCAGGGCCCTCTGAAGAAGGCAGTCAAGACATGATTGACTCAGAACTATGTAACCCAAGTACTATACTCTCCATCACAGACACAGCAGGCAAGCACTGAGGGGAGAGTGCTCTTCCCTGGGCTGGCTAGACGCGTGGAGGTAATCTACTTCCCAATGCACTCTACCTGAAGGCAAGACTTGTCACATCCTTGTTGAATGACAATAAAACAACCACCCCAACAAAGCAAGACCCCAAACTCACAGCCATGCCACCCATTTTGATTCATGGAGATTCTATCGGATAGGCTAGAACTGGTCCTGTTGGTTTCCAAGACTCAAACAGCTTACAGAAGTAGAAAGCCCCATCTTTCCCCAAGTAGGGACTGGTTGTTTTGAACTGCTAACCTTGAGTTTAGAAGCCCAAGATGTAATGCATTTCACTACCAGAACTCCTGCTGATAAATGGTCAGAAGGCATTCAATGGAGGCTTTTTCCAGGTGGAGAATCTGCAAATGGGTTTGGGCTTTCACTGTTATCCATTGCCTTCTGCAAACTGGATGCTCTACTATGGTTCCCATTGCTAAACAGGAAGTCATCTGTGTGAATGGTGGCCATGCCATCTTGGTGTGGAAACTGGCTGTGACTTTCGTGTATTTTCCGTTTCTCAGTCTTCATAAGGCAGGAGGAGGCCAACAGCATCCTGCACAGGCAAAGGCGAGCCAACGAGTTTTTTGAAGAAATGTGGGCAGGGTCACTGGAGAGGGAGTGCTATGAGGAACAGTGCTCCTTTGAGGAAGTCAGGGAGATCTTCCAGATCCTAGAGAGGACCGTAAGTACCTCATCAAAGAGGGTGCCGTCAGCTCTCTCTGCCTTGAACGGTGTCGGGATATCTTCTCTGAGCTGCTAGAAAGGGGACTGCACCAGAGGATGCTTCAGGGATGCTTCTTCCATTGAAGTCCAGGTTTCTCTGTGGCTGGGCTGGGCATGCTCCTCACCGAGGGAAATGCATACACATTGCCAGTGTCCCCACCCCCTCCAGTCTGGACTGCTCCTCTTCCCAAAGGATGACTTCCTTCTCCTCAGTCAGAGCTCCCAGTGTCACCTATACCACCTCCGGTGTTCAGAGACAACCTCCCCTGCATTACACACTCTCTACTTCCTATCACACCACGCACCCTCATTTTGACATGCACACTTGATGTGTACCTTGCTTTTCCAAGGAAGACCCTCCCATGCCCCCTGAAGAATCAGGGTCGGCCTGTGCCACACGAAGGGACTCTTCACCCTTGAGAGGCCCACTTTCTACCTTGCCTACAGGGAGGCCTCCTGCTGTGCTTTGGCAGCATGGTGAACGCCATCTTCATGGTGGCATAGTTAGTTCTATACTGCCTGGGCTGCTACCCATGAGGTCAGTAGTTCAAACTCACCAGTTGCTCATTGGGAGAAAGATGAGGCTTTCTACTCCTGGAAAGAGTTACACACTGGGAAACCCATTGGGGCAGTTGAAGCCTGTCCTATAGGGTGTTATGAACCAACATTGATGTGATGGCAGTGTTGATTTTTGGTTTGGTTTCTATAAGATACATGTGTAAGTTATATGACATCCGCTTGAAGATTTTGATCAGTAGCCTGAGCTCAGGTTATGATGGAGACAAGCACTTGTGGGTTCAGAGACAGGTTCCAATGTTCTCTCTTAGCAGGATGGGCACAGGACCAGGAGTTCCTGGGGAGGTTGTGCTGTAGACCTTCATGACTTTTGTTTGCTAGTGATACTGGTCATGTGTGTTTTCTCACAAACAACACATCATGACACATGTCACCCTTACCATGACAGAACAATTTGTGACAGATGTAACATTTTTCTTCCCACATAGGTTGAAGAGATTCATACCTTGCATTTGTATAAAGAGTCTGGGTAGCAGAATGAGTTATGCATTTCACTGCTAAGTAACAGATTACTAGTTTGAGCCCACTAGCCACTCCAGCAGAGATCATTGAGATGGTTTTCCCCCAGAATGAATTACAGTCCCAGAAACGAACCAGAGCTATTCTACTCTGTCCTATAAGTTCACTTATCAGACAGGATCACCTGGAAGGCTGTGTGTGTGTGTGTGTGTGTGTGTGTGTGTGTGTGTGTGTGTGTTGGGGGTGTTGCATTTGCATACCACTTAATTTTTCAAAGCATTTTCAACATGTTCTTTCATTTTATCCTTACAACAACACTGTGAGATATAAGTTCTAGGTAAACAGGTACCTCAACAATTAATTTTATTGTACAGTTCTTTGAAGTTTATTTGGGAGAAAGCTGAGACATTCTGCTCGCATAAAAATTTACAGCCTCAAAAATCACTAAAGGGCAGTTCCACCCTCTCCTCTAGTAACCTCATGAGTTGGGATTGACTCAATGTCAGTGAGTTTTAGCTTCAGGTTTTTGAAGTTTGTAGAATACTGTGTAACACAAATGGTTTGCATCCATCTGAAAATCAGACTCCAGGAATGGACAGATATCAAAGAAATGATTTCACAAGCTGACGAAGCACCAGAAGCACTTACCATCCATGTCAAGGTTTTTGGTAGATATCCTTAATTGTGTTCAGTCCAAAGATAAGTTACCCAACAACGTGTACAAATCTTGAAGAACATCATTAATATCAATTTCAAGTAAATTTTTCCATAACATAAGTTTACAATTGCAGCAGTAACTTGGCAGCATATTGTCAGAAATACAAGTACGATTCAGAAAAGGATGAAGCACATGGGATATTATTGATGATGCCAGTTGAATCTTAGTTAAAAAGAGAGAATACCACAAAGATGTTGCTGGCGTTTTTTGTGCACATACATTCAACTGTACGGATCACAACAAACTATGGGATAACTTTGTGAAGAATAGGAATTCTAGAACACATCATGGTGCTCATGGGGTGTAGTGTGGAGACCAAGAGACAGTCTTTCAAGCAGAGCAAGGGTTCCCGCATGGCTGAATGTCAGAAAACGTGTGCATCAGGGTTGCATCCTTTTATCATACTTATTCCGTCTGTACACTGAGCAAGCAACCTGAGAAGCTGGACTATGTGAAGCAAAAGGAGCCTTCAGGATTGAAGAAAGACTTGTTAACAACATGTGATACGCACATGAAACTCTGCTTGCTAAAAGTAGGAGGACATAGTCATGGAAATCAAAGGGTGCCTTCAGGTTGAATTTCAATTCCATGTAAAGAAAAGCAAAAATCCTAAGAACTGGACCAATAGACCAAATCAGGATGAACAGAGAAAGGGCTGAAGTGGTCAAGCATTGCATTTCACATGGAGCCACAATCAATGTTCACGGAATCAGCAGTCATGAAAGCACACTGCTGCATAAGACCTCCTTAAACTAGACGAGTAAGGATAGCACTCTAAGGACTAAGTGCACCTGACTAAGCCAATCGTCACATGCTCATGTGAACGTTGGACACTGAATGAGAAAGAATGAAGAAAATCTAATGCATTTTGAGCTACCAGGTTGGCAAAGATTATTGAAAGTACATGGACTGCCAAAAGAACAAACAGATATGTCTTGGAGGATGTATGGCTAGAACGCTCTCTAGAGGTAAAGATGGTGGGACTTGGTCTCATGTACTTTGGACACGTTAGCGGAAGAGAACAGTGCCCGGATAGAGACATCACGCTTGGGAATGTGGAGGGGCAGCCACAAAGAGGAAGGGCCTCAATGAGATGGACTGACACAACGGCTGCCATAGAGGGCTCACACATTAGAACAATTGTGAGGATGGCCCAGGATCCGGCCTTGCTTCATTCTGTTATACATGGAGTCCCTATGAGTCAGAGCTGACTCAATGCCTCCAAACAACAGATGCCTGTGAAAACAGCACAATGAGTAGAGAAGACTGAAGATTAATGGATGCATTTGAATTATGGTGTTGGTGAGAAATTGGAAGTATATGAACGGCCAGAAGAACAAACAAATCTGTCTTGGAAGAAGTACAGCCAGAATGCTCCTTAATAGGGAAGATGGTGAGACTTTGTCTAAGTTACTTGAAGCATGTTAAGCGAGGCTAGTCTCTGGAAAAGGAAGGACACAAAGCTTGGTGAAGTAAGGGTCAACAAAGAAGAGGAAGAGTGCCAAGGGGATGGACTGACACAGTGGTTGCAATGATGGGATCCAAGTGAACAATTGTGATGAGGGCACCCGACTAGGCTGAGATTTGTGCTTTTGAAGTATGGATCTTGTGGATTGCAGGACAAGACAGACCACTGTGCCACCAGGGTTTCCTGAGGCAGCATTCTGTGTGCTTTGCAGCGTGTTGCTGTGGGTTAGAAGTGACTTCCCGGCACTTAACAATAACAGCCTAAAGGTTGAGAGTTGGAGCCTACGGAGCATCACCGTGACTAAAGGGCTGGAAATCTGCTTTCCTGAAGATTTCCCTGAAGGAAACCTTATGAGCAGCTCTACTCTGTACGACATGGGATCTCCACGAGTCAGAGCTGGCTTGACAGTAGCTGATTTGATTGGCTTTTGCAGATGATAAAATACTTCTCTATACCTTACTGCATTAATTGATCAAGTTGGACATAATCATCAAAGAAGAAAGTGGAGACACAGACAGGTTTTATGACTTGGTCTAGTTTCACAGGCAGTAGGGTCAGGGCTCAAACTCAAACCCACTTGCATGGAGTCAATTCCATCTCATGGGTACCCTACAGGAGGGACCAGAACTGCCCCGGTGGTTTCCAAGACTGCAACTCGGAACAAGAGTAGAAACTCTCCTCTGTCTCCCTTGCAGCAGCTGGGGCTTTCAAATGACTGACCTTGAGGTTAGCAGCCCAAAGTGTGACCACTAAGGGTTAGGGCTAAAACCTGGATGTTCTAATTTGGAATAGGGACAAAGAGCCTCTGAGGGCAGGGGAAAAAGCAGGAAAGCACTGTTTCATCTCCACAGGAAACCTCCCCAGTGTCCTCAATCCATCACAAAGGGCCACAATCAGAAGCCCCCCGCCCACCCACTCTGGTCCACACCATGAATTCCATGCAGTAAATGTTTCCTTTGGGTGACTATGTGTCTCATATGATTTTCTCTCATTTCCTCAGAACCAGTTCTGGCGTTCTTACACTGGTGAGTAAGCAAATCCTTTACTTATTTTGGCCCCACCCACCTGCCCCCCTGCCACATCCCCGTTCTCTTCCACATACTCAGGAACAACAACTCTTTCCACAGATGGAAACCAATGTGCTTCAAATCCATGCCAGAATGGAGGCACCTGTATGGACGACTTACAATATTACATTTGCTTCTGCCTAGAGGACTTTGAGGGTCGGAACTGTGAGAAAAGTAAGCCCCTACTTCCCATCCCATAATTTACAGAGCGGGGTCCCTGGGAAACTGATGGGAGCCAGCCCACCTGATCAAGAGAGCTTCTGAGTGAACATCCTCAGTAGAGGGACTGGTCCAGCCAGAGTTGAGCTCTGGTCAGATAGTGATTTAGGTGAACTTCCAATGTGCCCGTCTTCAATCTTGAATTTTCAGATGACACTTCTCATACTTTATTACCCCACATCCACTTCTGAGAAGTATAAAAATCTCAGCCTCCTGGCACTGGGTCCTTCTGATATGCACAGAGAGGACAGGTGAGACTCACCTCATCACTTCCTACAGCCTACATATCCCACCAGCCTAGACAATTTGGCAAACTTTGCTTGGTATTATTATTGTGCCATCGCTCCTTGTTATTACAGAGGGATTTTTTTGACCTTCAAATATTAAAGTATTTCAAAATCTGGTAGGCCTCCAACAGCACACTTACCTCTGACACCAATGACAAGTTTAAGACTCCAAAAGACTCCCTTCAAGTTTGATGCTTCGCTAGAAAGGTTGATAGAATCCAAGAGAAGCTGTTATACTTTCGGATAAAGTTCATTAGAGTCAAGAAATGCATATTAAAAATCTGTCAAGGGAAGAGGCACATGGGTAAGAGTGCAGGAGGGTAAAAGCACAAAGCTACCTGTTGTCATCGCCCAGTGGAGCTGTGGACAGTGCTGATGAGTAACAAGGTGCATTGCCAATCAAGGGCGCTAACATGGGCCTTGGTGTTCAGAGTCTTAAATTGGGGCTCAGTCACATATGCATAGCATAGTCACATATACATAGGTATATGCGTATGTATACATACATAATAGTTGTATGTGTGTACACATAGGCAACCCGTGGGGTTGACCTTCTCTCCAGCTCCTCCAGCAGTTCAGGTAATACGACCAGACCAGGGCTGGGAACATCCAGCCCAATAATCAGCAAGATCTGCTAACATTATATTTCACCAAAGAGAAGTCATTCTAGCTATCATCTTCTGGTTGAGTTAATTAATACTTGAACAGAATGGTTCTTGAGATGATGTTGTAAATATCCAAATGGCTCTTGGCAGATAAAAAGGTTCTATAGCCCTGGCCTAGGCCATACAGTGTGGCCCAAGGTCCCCAGGTAACCAAAGACACTCTTCTTAGGCTGATTACTCCAAAGGGCTTAAGGATGACCCTGCAGGGGTTGAGGACAGAAGCCTCTTTCTGGGCAAGGTTAATTCTGTCCTGCACAAGTGTATGTTCTGATATTGAGTGCGCTTTGCTGGGACACATCTGCTTTCAAGGGGAGCCCCTGGTTGCTCTGTGGATGTGATGTTGGGGGAGCGATTGGAGAGACAGTATACCTGCTCCCTTCTTGGCTCCTTCTCGTCTTCCCTGGAACTCAGGGACATGCAGAAGCTGTGAGGGGCAGTGGAAGGAAAGACGCCAGACCTGGGTACCTCATAGGGCACAAATTGTGATCATCTATTACTCAAATGTCCCTGTCATATATGTATATATCTGACCAGAATTCTTGAGTAGGTGCATAATAAACCATCGAGAAAAAGAGAGAAAATCAAAGTTTATTCTCAATTACTTTGAGATGGGCTCCATCCTGGCACAGTTACTATGCACACATCTAAAATCAAACTCTCACCACAACACTCCATCCCACACTGTTATCCTGCTAAGAAGTCTATGTACTTATTGGTTGTAAAAGCTATGTACTCACTACATGACTTGACATCAGTGTTAGACCAGGTTGACTAAGAAACAAATCCAGTGATACTCATACATGTGCAATGAGAGCTTTATATCAAGAACTAATTATATATATATCAAGCAAACATCCCAGCCAAGTCCAACTCAAGTCCACAAGTTTGACACTAGTCCATAAGTTCCTCTTCAGACTCATACAGTCACAAACAATGATGCAGAATGCAGGAACATCACTGGCTGGTGGGTGCAAAGTCCCATGGATCCAATGGTAGTGGCTCTGGCAGCTCTCCAAGTGACTCAACAGCAGGAAGGTGAGGGCAGAGAGAGGGGGAAGTTCCCAAGACCCTCCTTATGAGGAGGTCACACCCACAAGTAAGCACCATCAGGCTGTGACCTGATTGACAGGCTAGACTCCACTCCCACACTTCAAGTCCACATGAAATTATGGAACTACCACAACACCCAAACTCTGAACTCTGTCAGTCCTAAAGAGTTGAGGATACCAAGTTCCTAGAGACATTCCCTGAATAAGGAATATTGGATAAATATTAATTTAAGGAATTCCAAAGCCCCAGCCTCTCCAGCAGGTCTCATCGGTATGCAAAAGGAAGCTGTTGCTCAGGCCCCTAAGACTACCCTGAGAGGCCACCCAAAATGGGCCCATGATTATGGAGAATCCTTCAGAGGAAGCAGCCTCCCTGCCTTTGTTCTTGCCTATGAGGAAGCTCCTTGGAAGAGAGGACGTCAAGACTTTGTCTCCTCGTGCTTGGTTAAGTAGAAGGGAGTTGTGCTTGGGGAAGAACATCAGGCTTGGTAGAGTGGAAGGGCAGAGAAAGATAGAAAGACTGTCAATTAGATGGATTGACACAATTGCTGCAATTACTGATCTAAACAAAACAACTATGAAGATGTTTTGGGTCCAGACAGTGTTTTCCTCTGTTGTGTGCAGGGTGTCTGTTTCAGAACGGACTTGATAGCACCTAACAACAACAACAAGACATGGTGTCAGAAGGACCCTCCCTCGGGTTCTCCTGCTACACTGGGATTAGACCAATGGTTCTCGGGCTCTTCTATAGTGGTTGTTGTTCTGCTCCAACTCATGGTGACTCCTGAACAACAGAAAGGTCCATGACCTTGTTTTGAGCCATCCTGATGAGCAACTATGGATCAGACCATTGTGATCTATAGAGATTTTGGAAACAGACCGCAAGGCCTTTCCTCTTAGTCTGTTAAAGTCCTGAAGTTTTGCTAAAGCCTGTTCCACATCATCAACACACAAACTTCCACTGACAAATAAGTGGTGACTGTATATGAGGTGCATTGACTGGGCGTTGAACCTGTGCATCTCATGTGAAAAAATTCTACCACTGGGCCATCATTGCTTTTTCTGCAAATGTTACTTTTGTTGCTGTTGATGTTGGTAGGTGCCATCAAGTTGGTTCCAACCCGTGGTGACCCTATGCACCCCAGAAAAAAGCACAGCCCAGTCTTGTGCCACCCTCACAGTTGTTCCTATGTGTGAGACCACTGTTGTAGCCAATGTGTCAATCCATCCCACTGGGGGCTTTCTTCTTTTATTTCCTCCCCTCAACCGAGCATGAAGGCCCCAATATCACCCTCTACTGCTTTTCTAGGATCTCTGAAATACACCCTTAGGTGTAGAGAACCTTACAAATACAAGAACCAAAGAAAGCCACAGGTACACAAAAATTTTACAGAGTTTCTAAGGGTTCACAGGATCGCTGAGACTCATCCTAGCTCTATACATTTTTTTCCTTCCCCAAACAACTGGAGGCATTTCTTTGTCCGGCTTCCAGACATATGTCTACTACTGGTATTTCTTCCTAATGAGGAAAAACAATATTTTTAATAAATTACTGGTCACAATCAAAATAATCACCCAGAATTTATCTTGGACCTCCTGATCCCAGTCTTGTATTAGGTCTATCAGTTCAGAGAATCTGAGTTCTAGATGTGAAGATTATCATACTGTGGTTTTATATGGCAGTTATTAAAAAAAACTCACTGATATTGAGTCAATGCTGACTTATAATGACCCCTGTGGGTCTCCAAGATGATAACTGTTTACTGGGGTAGAAAGATAAGTCTTACTTCCATGAAGTTGCTGCTGGTTTTGAACTGCCAACCCGATGAGCAACCACTCACCACCAGGGTTCCAGGTACAAGACAGTATTTTTAAATAATCAGAAACATATGTTTATGTTAGGCCTTCCTTGCTTTCAATTTTCACACGAAGCAATGAACGCTAAATCAGAGAGGAACCCCAACTAGCTACATTAGCATCTTAGATGATCAACTTCCACCATTGTTTTTGTGTGTGGTGGGCAACGAAAACATATTTAAGTGCTGCCTTCTTACTTCCCTGAATTCATCAGGGCAGCATCATCTTCCTGCCTGAACACAAACACTTCTACTCACACCTCCCCACCGTGTGCCCTGATGAACTTCACTGTGAAGTCCAGTCTCCATAAACCTACTATCTCGTGCCTCTGGTGGTTGGAATTTGGGTCATGGTAAAGACAACCTGGGATCACTGAATTAACCAAATGCAAATAGTCTACGTGAGAGACAAGGACGGCCCTGGCATCGTTTCCAATGATCCCAGCCCAGCAATAGCTACCGAAAGACTAAGGACACAGGTGTCCTGCCAATCACCTAGTGACCCTGGGAAGTACAAACACCATCAGCCCTTCATTCCTGAAACACCATCATTCCTTCCTTCCTACCGTTACTCCTTTATTCCCCACACACCGTCCAGCCAACCCTTCTCCCCTACTCACAGGGATGCTGAGATGATGTCAGCTCTCCCCCACCCCCAAGAGTGCCGACCATGCAGCTCCAACCCTAGCGCCAAGGCTAGGCCAAACTCAGTCTCTGCTGGCCACAGCGCCTCCTCCTGTCCAGAAGAAAACTGTTCCTCTCCTCCAGGGCAGAGGCAGCCCCTCACAACTGACTCTCTCACACTCCCCCTTCTCCTTCTCAGACAAAAACAGCGAGCTGGTCTGTTTGAATGAAAACGGGGGCTGTCAACAGTACTGCAGTGACAACCCAGGGACCAAGCGCTCCTGCAGATGTCACCAGGACTACAAGCTCATGGCTGACGAGGTGTCCTGTGAGCCCACAGGTAACTGGTTCCCAGGAAGTGCTCCCCAGCATGCCATCGGGCCTCATTCGCTACTTACTGTTAGTCAGGTGAGGTGGTGACGAGGTCCTGTTCTAGTGTCTGTTATCTCAGATGACTGAAAGATGAGGCGGGATGGCATAACCTCTACTGAGCGTCCACTAGGTGCTGGTCGCATTGTGAGGCAGAGAGAAGGACCCAGGGTCAAGAAGGCTACTCCCACCCAAGAGCAGGTCAGAGCGTAGTATGTCCAGACTCAGTTTACGGGGCCAGTTTTCTTGGGCTCAGTGGTCTACAGCCCATCCTCAGGTTCAGTCTAACAAGAAAGAGAACAGGGGACCTCTCTTGGAGCACTGACTCCCAGAGCAAAGAGATTGGGACTTTTTAAGCATATGGGGATAGGGGACCTGATCTCTGTGCAGTAGCTTCAGAGGTGCTAGGCATGCTTCCAGGTGGAGGAGGGGAGGCAGGACTATAGTCTGGCCAGTGGACTTCCAGCTTCTGAAATGGCTCCATGGGAGCACAAATGGGTAGTTTCAGGGCATTTTGTTCCTTGGCTTTATGCTCTGGCACTTATCAGGAGGCCAAGGTTTTCTTGTTGCATGCTCGGGGAGCCAGCTGGGACCAGTTCTCAATCAGTAACTGAAAAACTTCTACCTACAGAGGGCTGGCAGGGAGTGGTGGGGAGGGGAGGCAGGACTATAGTCTGGCCAGTGGACTTCCAGCTTCTGAAATGGCTCCATGGGAGCACAAATGGGTAGTTTCGGGAGTTTTTTTCCTTGGTTTTATGCTCCAGTACTTATCAAGAGGCCAAGGTTTTCTTGTTGCATGCTCCGGGATCCAGCTGGAACCAGCTCTCAATCAGTAGCTGAAAAACGTCTACCTACAGAGGGCTGGCAGGGAGTGGTGGGGAGGGGAGGTCTCTTCTAGTTGATTGAGAAGGCACATCTTGTAACTTGTTTATCGTTTCAAGTGCCCTTACATCTTATCCATATGGGGAATGGATAACCCAGATGGCTTCCACAGTGATCAGAACTTGCAATGTATAGTGTAGCAGAACCAGAGCAGACAGTACACCTGCTGCTAACACCCTGAAAGTAGCTCGCTGGGTGATTCTCTTCTAAGTCGGCCCAGAGCACCAGGCTGAGACTCTGTCAGCCTCACATCAATTCCACACTCCTAGATTCCCAGAGCCCCTCAGGACTTCTGCCAAGGTTTCCTAGATCTACTGACTCCCGACCCAGGGTTTGGAACACCTGTGGCACAATTCAAGAAACCAAACTTTTCAAAGGGAAGCGTTTTTAGGAAAATGAAAAAGATGGTCCAAAGCAAACACTAACTAAGCAGGACTAAAATGCAAAGAGTGAATGAGGTACCCCTTTCTAATTGTGCCATGTGGAGATGGATGTTCCTCATGTGAAATTTACCCTCGCCCTTCAAAACATGTGTGCCCTACACGCTGGCCCAACAACATTATTGGAGCAGATTGGTGGTGTGGTGGTAGTGGTGGTGGTGGAGTGGGTGGGTGTCAGTCTGGGTTGGCTAGAGAAACAATTCATAGACACTCATTTGTGTATAAGACAGATATTTATATAACAGAGAAACTGTATATTAAGAAACATCCCAGCCCAGTCCAGACCTAGTCCATAAGTCCAATATTACCCCTATGTCAAAACTAGACCATAAATTCCTCTTTAGATTCAGGCAACAGATGCAATGATGCTGAATGCAGAAAGATCACAAGCCAGTATGTGGAAAGTCTTCTGGATCCAGTGGTGGCAGAAGCATCTCAGTCCTAGTATGCGTCTCCATGTGGCTCCTCCAGCTCCAGGACTCTGGATCCATCACTGTGTCTCCACATGGCTTGTCAACAGGAATGTGTCTAAGAGAGTATCATTGTGCCCCACCTCCAGTGAGCTACTTATCTCTGTAGTGCCTTCAAATGAGGTCATGAAGGTGTGACCTGATTGACAGGCTAAATTCCACCCCTTTACTCTTAATAGTCTCAAGTTGATACCAAATATGTAACTACCAGAGGCATAGAAAATGGAGTAAACCTAGCACTATGTTGTGCTAAGAGATATATAGCAAACACATGAAGCATATGATCTTACTTATTTGAAATATCTAGAAAAAATAAACTGCCACCCAGTCAATTGTGACTAACAGTGACCCTACAAGGCAGTGTAGAACTATCTCTGTGGATTTCTGAGACTGTAAGTCTTTATAAGAATACCAAACCTGATCTTTCTCTCTTAGACAGAGCTAGTGGTTTCAAATTACTAACCTTGCAGTCAACAACCCAAAGCCTAACTCACTACACCACCATGGTTCCTTATATCTAGAATAGACAGTTGTATAAAGACAAAAGTTTAGTAGTTCTTCCCAGAAGCCAGGCAAAAGGCAAGGAGAAAATGGTTGAGTTTTGCTTAGAGAAGGTCGAGTTTCAGTTAGGGTGATGAAACATCTTTGGGGATAAATACCAGTGAAAGGGTACACTTAAAAATAGTTAAAATGGCCCTGTGTGTGTATAGTAAATAATAAATTCATTCATTCTACATATTTTACAAAAGTATGTATTAAGTTATATATAAATATATTTAGATACAAATATATCCACAAAAATACATATATATCCAGAAAAAATATTTTAAAATGAAATCCCCCCATCCCCAAAACAGCACTACAATTGTTCTCAATATTAGTTCATTTTGGGCCATTCATGCCAAACCTTTTTTCTCTGAAAAATGTACCAGAAGCTGGCTTTGAGAAAAGGTTCCTGACAGTGTGGTTTTGAAACATTCAATCACTAATGGAAAGGTTGCAGTTTGAGCCCACCAGCTTCTGGGCCAGAGAAACATGTTGCTTCCACCAAGATCCCCACTGGTGCTGAGTTGGCTCACTCACAGCAGCCCTAGAGGACAGAGCAGAATGCCCCAGAGGGCTTCAGGGTTCCAGTCTCTAGGGGAGCAGACTCCCACAAATCTCCCCTGCTGGGTTCAAACAGCCAGGTGGCCCAGTGCTTAATCACCTGGGCTCTTTCCATAACAAAGAAAAGCTTGGGAACCCTGGGGCAGTTCTACTCTGTCCACCAGGGCTCTTAGTGGAGGGAGCCCACAGAATCACAGCAGGATTAACTTTCAAGAAGTAGGACTACCTCCTGCCACACCAGCCTGTGCCCCATCTCTTCATCTGACAGCTTCCCAACAGCCTCTCCCCAAGCTCCAATCCAGCAGGGTCCCCGATCAAGGGGCATCTGGGTAGGGCTCAGCTCTCTCCCACTCTGAGCCCTGAAGGCCTCCCCTCCAGTTCCTGGAAGGAGCAGCTATGCACTAAAAGGGGAAACAGAAAGCCACAGCCTCAGATCTCTGAGTAGAAAGCCCTTGAGCCCCTTGATCCACAAATGCATCTCTCCTTCATGAACCCCTGTGTCTGACTGACTTTTGCTCTACACAGTTAAATATCCATGTGGGAAAATACCTGTCCTGGAAAAAAGAAACAACAGCGCCTCTCTAGGTCGAATTGTGGGTGGCGTGCTGTGTCCCCCAGGGGAATGTCCATGGCAGGTGAGTCTCCACTGGCCGGATGAGCTGCTCAGAACCCTGTCATTCATCGCTGGTTTTCTCCATGAATGTCCAGGCCCTGGTGTGGTTGCAGACTTTTGAATGAGGACTCACCCAAACTCACACCCAAACTCACTGTCCCCAAGTACATTCCGGTTCAGAAGGACCCTACAGAAAGCAGAAAGCCTCATCGGTCTACCTCGGAGCAGCTGGTGGTTCAAACTGCAGCCTAACTACACGAGTTGCTTCATAGACTGGAATATGATATAATTTAATCCTCACAACAGCACTTTGAACTGAGATGCAAGGGTGGATTTGGTGGAATCAGTGGACATGAAAACACCGATCAGTCAGTGGACTCCCACACAAAGGCAGGTGGCCCTTGAATCACATGCTCTGACCTTCACAGGCCATTAAGATGCATAAGAGTTTTTCGGTTGCTCTTGCAGTGAGCTTAGAGCCTGCAAGGATGTGGGTAACCCAGGGTGGTGCTAGTCATCTCCGATGAGCAATTCAGGGGTGCTCAGTGTCTCATGGATCTGTACGATGATACTCATAAGCCTGGTGCTGACACAGCTGGAAAACATCAACTGGTAAGTGGACAGCAGAGTTCAAACTCATGTTGTTGTTCAAGGGTCAGACTGCTCCTCAGGATGTTGATCCCAATCTCCATGCTACTCAATGGTCAAATGAGTACTACTGTCCCCGATGGTATAGTTTTAGGGAATATAGAATGAAACACACACACTGACATGAAGAGGATGCCAGCTTACAGCCACCCTACAGGACAGGGTAGAACTAACTGCTCTGGAGAGTTTCCAAGTCTGTAATTGCTTATAAGAGTAGAAATCCACATCTTTTTCTCTCAGGGTAGCTGCTGGATTTGAACTGCTGTCTTTGTGGTGAGCATCTGAGTGCATCGTCCACTACACCATCAGGACTCCCATTCCCATAGGAAGGACTATGTAATTCTGTGGAGGGCCAGGGCAGGGATAACCATTACCATGCTCAGCTGCGAATCACCAGCACCTCAGAAGGAGTGGGGGGAAATCAGTCCTTGAAAACTGAAGCACAGTTCTACTCTGACACACTGCGGGGACCATGAGTCTAAATCAAGTCCACAGTAGCTGCATTCTAGCTTTCTCCTCAGCATAATGCTCTTGCCCCTCCAATTACTGAGGCAGGAACAGCTAGATGAGAGAGAGAGACCCCTTACCTGTGCAAAATGAAGCCAACGACAGGATTTGCAAAGGTGCCAGGAGTTCAGAAATGAATGGCTGAGCTGTCCTGAAGCGGGTGTGGGGAGGTGAGAAATCAAGGAACCTGTGAGAGCAATGTAACCTTCCATGTCTCCTCTGCCTGTGCAGGCTGCGTTGACCCTGAAAGGGGAACTGCTGTGTGGAGGGGTGTTGTTGGATGCCACCTGGGTGGTCTCGGCAGCCCACTGTTTCGACAAAATCTACCCAAACTCTACATGGAAGACTGTGAAGGTGGTGTTAGGTAGGTGTGGTCTTTGTCTCAAAGGTAGTCCTTGAATGAGGGTGCAAGGAGTGAGGATTCAGCACACTCCACTCCTCATCTGCAGACCAGAGGAGCTTGCTCAGAGGACCCACAGTCTGCCCACCGGGCCCACCTCTCTGCTCACAGGGCTTCTCCCCCTGTGGCCACTGTCCCCTCGGCCTCTTTTCCACTCCTGACCCGAACATAGAAAGGACACAGGGGGAGAGATGCTGTCACTTGTGCCAAGAGGCAATCGCTGTTGAGGAGGGCTCAGTGAGGCAAGCAGAGAGCCTAAGGTGAGAGGGCAGCAGAGGTGTGTCAGATGCGGTCTGGGGAGACCAGTGCAGGATTGTCAGCTCCTATCCCTCTTCCTGCTGGCCCCCACTTATCTGCAACCTACCACCCTTTTAACATCTCATGTTCCGGAGGGACCCTCCAGGCACACTCTTCCCACATGGTCTCAGCTTATCTCCTAGAAAGGGCAACAAACATCTGAGCAAAGACTCTGAGTGATTTTTTCTTTAAATAGTTGGGGCAGGTCTCATCCACTTCATCCAAAGGGAGACCCACTCTCACACTTTCCATATATCCCAAATGGACTATTATGTCCCCATTCCACTGCAGTCTGGCTCTAGGCGGGCAAAATGAGAATGCCATCATGCCAGGCTTTTAGGTGGGGAAAGACTTCCTGACCAAACAACCACCAGCCCGATAATGACTGGTGTCCTTTCAGGTGAGCATGACCTTGGCAAAGAGGAAGGCACTGAACAAGAACGGTCAATTGCTCAAATGATTGTTCCTGATAAGTACAGGATAGGCCAGGCTGACCATGACATCATCCTGCTCCGCCTGAGCTCACCAGTGAACTTTACCGACTATGTGGTGCCCCTCTGCTTGCCAGACAAGAAGTTATCTGAGCAAACGCTCATCAATATCAGGTTCTCCTCGGTGAGCGGCTGGGGTCAGCTCCTCTACAAAGGCTCCACAGCCCTGCAGCTCATGACCATCAACGTGCCCAGAATGATGAACCAGGACTGTGAGGAGAAAGCAAAAAGGAGTATCAATGCCCCTGCACTGACAGAGAACATGTTCTGTGCCGGCGACCTGGATGGGAGCAAAGATGCCTGCCAGGGTGACAGTGGTGGCCCCCATTCCACCAAGTACAGAAGCACATGGTACCTGACAGGAATCGTCAGCTGGGGCGAGGGCTGTGCAGCCATAGGCCATGTTGGGGTGTACACCAGGGTCTCCCAGTATATTGAGTGGTTGCACAGGAACATGGACCGGGAACGAAGCTCAGGTGTACTGCGAGCTCCATTTCCCTAAGCTCCATGTGAGCTCTGGGGCCCCCTTCCGTGTGAAAATCAATCTGCTATTCCTTGGAGCTGTTCTTGCATCAAATCCCCAAAATTCTCCTGCGGTCCTTGGGAGGGGAATCAGGGAGACAGAAAGAGAGAGAGAGACTGGGAGAGGGAGAGAACCAAGATACAAAGAGTAGACAGAATGAGAGAGGGGAAACGGCAGAGAGCCAAGAACTGAGGGAGATATTCTCAGAAGATGGAGAAAGAGAGAGAAGAAAAGAGCGCTAAGACAGAGACTAAAAGAGACTCAGAGGTTCAAAGACACAGTCTGAGGCAGACTTAAAAGGGACCTCAGAGATAGAAATGGACCATCAGACACTGGGATTGAGGGAGACAGAGAGAGGAACCACATGCTGTCTTGAAGGCTGTCTCCTAACTTTCTGGAGCGATCCCACACCTCACCCTGCTTCTTCCCCGAACCCCAAGTGATTCACATGTGGCAGTTGAGCTGTCTTTTTCATCAAATGTATACATGTACATATGTTCAGGTGCACATGAACACACACATACAATACACACCTGATGGGTGCATACTATGGATGAAGGCTGTTTTCCAAGTTTTTCCCTCCTCCATTAACTTTTTCCCCATAATTGCATCTCCATTCTGACAAATTAAAAACATCATCCACTCATTTCGATGAATAACTTTCCAAATTGATAGCTCAATGTGTATTTTTCATGTAAAACGATGGTTCATATACCACACAGGGTTTGCCTCATGCTGATCTCACTTAATAAATCATTAATTTTCTCCATGTGTTTTTGTGGTTGCTTGGCATTCCACCTGAGATTATTTCATGGAGTTGTTGATGTCAATCATCCAAGGTTCTTGTTTCTTTCATCATGACTGCAAGGAGCTTTCTCCTGGGAAGGGTGTGTTTTACAAACTAAAGCTCTTTGGTGCACTTTTGAGAATGGACTTCCCCAAAGCCTCTTCATGGAGGTGTTTGCTTCTTGCCAGGGCACTTCCCATGGTTGTTTTCTAAAGAGAGTCCCAGGGCCTGGCTGCAGGGGCCCACCAGGGCTGTCACATCAAATTCAAGTTCCAAGGTCTTGTCCAGATGAAATGAATGACAGCTGGTAGGAGCCCTCAGAGAACAGTGGTTATGTATCAGATCCCTAACCACAAGGTCAGCAGTGTAGAACCCCCAGCCACTCCCCGGGAGAAATACAAGGTTTTCTCCTCCTGTAAAGAGTTACAGTCTTTAGAAACCCACCGGTACAGTTCCTATCTGCCCCACTGGGTCACTAGGAATCAGAATCCACTCATTAGCAGTGAGTTTGGTTTTTTGGAGGAGCTGAGAGTCAACATTTTTATCAAGTCTGTGTGCAGAGGGGATTTGTCAGAGGCGTAATCAACACTTTGTCTCTTCACTTCTTTTTTTAACTTATAAAACCCTGACTCTTTCTAGAAGCAGACAGCTTCACATTTCTCCCACAGAGAAGCTGGTGGGTCTGAACCACCAACATTGTGCTTAATAGACCAATGCTTAGTCCACAAGGCCACCAAGGCTCCTTAAAGACGACACGGTCTCCCATAACCATTCCATCATTTGCATTTATGCAGAATCAGGATCTTTCTCTGCATACTGAACATGTCTAGAGATCACCTTATCCTATGCCTAGAGCTCACCTTATCATAGGCTGAAAGAGGGACAAGCCCTGCTATTTGGATGGCCAGTATGGAAGTTACATAAACTGTCAACTTGGGATAGGATGGAGTCTAGCCTGTCAATCAGCTCCCACCTTGATCACCTCATTTGGATGCCCAGCCGAGAGAAATACCTCACTGGAAGTCAGACCCATACTCTCTGCTTTGTCTTCCTGCGAGATATTCCTGATGACAAGCCTGGTGTAACTATGCTGATAGAACTAGAGCCCTGGATCTGGAGGAGCCAGCACTGAGATGCTTCCATGCCACTGGATCTGTAAGACTTTTCGTCCAGTGGCCTGTGATTTTCCTGCATCCTGTGTTATTGTGTGTATTGCATGAGTCTGAAGGGGGATTTACACACTAGTTTCAGTATCAGGCATATGGCTTTATATAGAACTCAAGGACTTGATCAGGATTTTGCTGGGATGTTTTCTTAATATTCAATTATCTTTTATATAAATCTCTCTCTTACACACATGAGTTTCTCTGGATTTGTTTCTCTAGTCTACCCAGACTAACACAGCCAGTTCTCCCTCTAGGGACCAGCACTCTGTGCTTTGTCTTGGAGGATAATAGTCCTGAAAAATGCAATTAATATGAATGAAATAAGCCCTAACATGATAATCAGTAGGCAGGAATGTTTCAAGATATTAATTTATTAATTGGGGCAGTTATGATTTATTGAACTTTAACCACAGAGCCTAAGCATTGGGCTGCTACCCTCAAGATTAGGGGTTCAGGGAAGAGATGTCCGAGCTCAAAAACAAGCAACCAAATCTAGGTGATGGGGCTTACAGACCCAAAACCCACCTGTTAGATCATTGGACAGTTCCTCTCAGAAGGGCCACATGGAAGAGATGATAAATCCAGGGTGTGGTATAGCACTGATGAACCACAGAACTATCCTCTAGTTCTTTAATATTTCCTCCCCTTACTATTATGGTTTTTATTTGCTTTACCTCATTAATCATGTTATAGTTGCATATGTAATTTTTATATTTAAGATTGTTTTATACATGGAAGCCAAGATAGATGACCCTTCATAAACAGAAATAGAAGTAACGGTTCCCTGAGGGCACGGGAAGAGAAGTGAGGGGAAGGGGGAATAGCGAGCTGGTAGCATTGATGACTGGATAACCCCACTGGATGGAATCAGATAACAGAATTGTATGTGGATGGATATATTGGATTCTGTAAGATATGGTACACATACAAAAAAACTATTTTAGAATGTGTATGTGTATGTATATCTGTAGTGGGAAGGATGGGGAAGGGAGGGGATAAAGGGGAGCCGATATCAAGGAGCTCAAGAAGAAAAAAATGTTTTGAAACTGATTGTGGTAGCAATTGTACCGTACTGCTTGATGTGATTGAGCTATAGTATATTATGTTATCTGGAAGAGCTCCCAATACAATTATTTTTTTAAAGATCAGGGGTTCCGACCTGCCACCTCCTCCATGGGGAAGAGCCGAGGCTGCCTGCTCCTGCAAAGGCTTACAACCCTCGAGCAGCAGTTATCACCCTCTGCGAATGACCCTTCCAGAGGGGTCGCCTAAGACCATTAGAAAACACATATTTCTGATAGTCTTAGGAACCAAGACATCGCTCCTCTATCCCCGGTGGGTCCGCCCTCATGCAGATGTGCTGATCTGGTGAGAAAGAACCAACCTTCGCACTGACGTTGCTTTTTACACATACTGACGCAAAATGTAGCAATGTAGTTTACTGTTGTTATATTAAGACTGTTACCCCATGCTACACCATGCTTCAGACAAAATTTCATGTATTTGTCATTAGAAATAAATATTTCGGGGCTCCAGGAAGGTGGTTGCCAGATAGGTAGCTCACGCCCGAAGTTCCGAGGAGATAGGTGAGTGGGGAAAGTTGGGGGTGGCGTAGGGGTATCAAATCTGTCTGTTCGATTCCCAAGACTACTCAGAGCATCTCTCGGACCCAGAGGTGGAGCCCCCCTGATCGCCAGGGGTCTGTGCGGACACCCGGGGTCTCTGGTGTGGCGCTCGGGGAACCAGCTCTGCCGGACTGGCGCCACAGTGCAACCAAGTGCACGGCTGAGGATGCGCCTGCCTCGGCATTCCGAGCAAAACCGCCAGTCAGTAACCCCACCCCACCTCAGGGTGTCCGGGGTCCCTGTGTGTGCTCCAGCCAGCAGAATCCCTCCCCCCAACCCCGCAGTTCCGGTCCACACTCAGGGACCCCTTGTGGTCGAGCGGGCCAGACCCTCCCCCTGTTCTCCTGGGAGGTGCACGTCCAGCGCTAGTCAGGCAGAAGGCAGAGGCTGTGGTCCTGCCTTAGTGCTCTACGTGAACTGCCAATAAGACCTGCCGCACGCTCAGAGGTCTCAGCCCAGAGGTGACTGCCCCATCACTGCGCTCCTTGCAGATCCGTCAGCCAGCCCCTTCCTTGGGCCTCCCCCCTTACCCAGCCCCCTATACACGCGTACGTCCGTGTGGGTGCAGGGGCGCGCGCGCGCACACACACACACACACACACACACACACACACAGATGCACGTAGAGGTTCCTATCCTGCCACACTGCTTGAGGCCTGCCAGGCAGAGGACCCAAGTTTGGCAGAATTTTCTGCAGCTGCAGCATAGGAACCCAAACCATTGGGGCTTGCTCACTGCATTCACCCTTCTACCTGCTCACTCTGTCCCACCCTTTGGGCTCCAAGCGGTGCATCTGCACACCAGTTGCAGGCCCCCCCTCCCACCTGCCTACCTGAGGGAAGTGCCCCTAGCCAAAAACAGATCACCCAATCCCCAACCATCCCCTAAATACGCTCCCCTGCACTGGGGCCAATACTTTCTATCAGACTGCAGGATGCACAGCTGCAAACAGCCCCTAAGGGTACCTAAAGGTGACTGCAGCACAAACTATAGGCCAAGGGGAGAAGGAATGCCCAGCAGAACAAAGGTGAAACACAACCCCACGAGACAATTGACTTAAGGCAACCAGCTCGAACACCAACACCAATCTCCCAAAGAGGGAGCCCAGGGCTCTGAGACACCCAGGAAAATGGCACCAATTTCCAACAAATCGACCAAAAAACAGCAAACTGCTTCCACAGTTTCAACAAGAAAAGAGTAACAAAATTCGATGCCAGAGGACCACCTGGACCTAACAGCAATCATAGAAAAGGCAAAGATTGACCTCCCACAGAAAGAAACCTGCAGAATGCTGCTTGGAGCCACACAGGACATAAGGGAAGCATTACAGAAAAAAGGATGAAATGATAAAGGAAGTAAAAACCCTGCACCAAGCGGAAATACAGGAGTTAAAGGGCGAGATAACAAAAACTAATAGCAATCTGACTGATTTCACCCAGAGAATGGAGGAGGCAGAGAACCACAAGAGCAGTCTAGAGGATTCACAAGCAGAAATTAATAAATGTGAGGAAAAAGTCCAAGTCCATCAGGGAAGCTGAAGAAAACCTCAGAGCTATGTCTGATGCTATGAGAAGAAAGAACATCAGAATTATCAGCCTGCCGGAGGAATGCACATCAAGGAAACCAGCATCCAGAATAGTGATGGAATGCTTGGAGGAAAACTTCCCTTACTTAATGAATGAAACCAGGCAACTATCCAGGAGGCCGAAAGAACACCAGCTAGACTAAATCCCCAGAAGAAATCACCAAGACATACAATTGTTAAACTATCCTACTTTGAGAAAAAGGAGAAAATTATGAGAGCAGTTAGAGAAAAATGGGAAACCACATATAAAGGCAAGCAGATATGAATATGCTCAAACCTGTCAGCAGACACTATGAAGAAGAGGAGACAGTGGAATTCCAAAAATTGCAGGAAAATATCGCAAACCCAAGAATACTCTATCCAGCCAAATTATCTATCAAAATTGATGGAGAAGTGAGAGTCTTCCCAGACAAGGAAAGCCTCAAAGAATATGCTAAAAGGAACCCAGCACTACAAAAGATCCTCACTGACCCAGTATGGGCAGAAGAACAACACTCACCAAGCACATACAAGAGACCGCCACACAGAACAACTCCACCCAGAGACCATCAAAGGGAAAACAGCCCCCAAGATAGAACTGGCTCAATCATGGAAAGAAGGCAAGAAAGAACCACAAACACACATATGCACAACCCACAGAAAAGAAAGGGAGATAGGAAAACACCCAACACAAGAGAGATAAAACAACATCACAGGGTCCACAGATAGATGTAATAACCTTGAATATTAATGGTTTGAACTCTGCCCTTAAGAGACAGGCTAATAGACTGGCTTGGAAAACACAAACTCTTGATCTGCTGCCTACAGGAGATACATCTCAACATTACAGATAAAAAACAGGCTGAGAATCAAAGGTTTGAGACAATATCAGGCAAACTCTAATTCAAAAAGGGTTCCACAAGAAGAGTACTGGAAGCAATAGAGGAATATGGCAGAGTAGCAGGTTACAAGATCAACAAACAGAAGTCTATTGCACTACTATACACATCAGACAAGGACACAGAAGAGGGGATCAAAAAGGGGGTACCCTTCACAGTAGCCAAACACAAATTGGAATATCTAGAGATATACTTGCCTCAAAAAACAAAAGATCTGTATGAGGAAAACTACAAACCACTATTAAAAGAAACCAAGGATGACCTCAACAAATGGAAAGAGATCCCATGTTCGTGGATTGGCAGACTCAATATTTTAAAGATGTCAATTCTACCCAAGGCACTAAATAAGTTCAAAGCTATGCCAATACAAATTCCAGCAACTTTCTTCTAAGAGTTGGAAAAACAGATTGCCAACTTCATATGGAGAGGGAAGAAACTGAGAATTAGCAGAGAACTCCTCAAGGAGGAGGACCAAGTCGGAGGGCTTGCTTTACCCGACTTTAGCACCTACTACACAGCCACAGTGGTCAAAACAGCATGGTACTGGTATAACAATAGATATTCAGACCAATGGAAAAGGATTGAAAACCCAGAAATAAAATCATCTGCATACAGACAACTGATCTTTGATAAGGGGCCCCAAAATATCAAATGGGAAGTAGATGCCCTCTTCAATTATGGTACTGGAAAAAAATAGATACGTAGCTGCAGAAAAATGAAGCAAGACCTTTATCTCACTCCATGCACAAGAATAAACTCAAGGTGGAGCACAGACCTTGAGGTAAAACCCCAAACTATTAAGGCTATCAATGAGGAAATTGGGACAAACCTGAGAACCTTGGCACAGGGATTACATAGGCTATCAGACATCAGGAAGGACACCAACACAGAGGAGGCACAAATTGACCAATGGGACATACTAAAAATAAAGCACTTATGTACATCGAAAGAATTCACCAAGAGAGTAATAAGAGAGACTACAAAGTGGGAAAACATCTTTAGCAATGACACATCAGACAAAGGTCTTATTACTAAAATCTACAAAACACTGCTAAACTACAACAAGAAAAAAAACAATTGTCCACTCAAGAGGTGGGCAAAGGACCTGAACAGGAGTTTCTCAAGGGCAGAAATTCAAATGGCCAACAAATATATGAGAAAATGCTCCAGATCTCTAGCCATAAGAGAAATGCAAATTAAAACAACTATGAGATACCACCTAACACCCTTAAAGAGCCCAATTCCAAAAACCAGAAAGCAACAAGTGTTCGAGGGGAAGCGGAGAGACAGGAACTCTTGTCCACTGTTGGTGGACCTGTAGGTATGTACAACCATTATGGAAATCGATTTGGCAATATCTAAAACAGTTGGAAATTGAGCTACCTTATGATCCAACAATCCCCCTACTGTGCATATACCCAGAAGAGACAAAAAACAAACCACGGCCAGACATCTGTGCCACAACGTTCATTGCGGCACAGTTCACAATTGCAAGGAGTTGGAAACAGCCCAAATTCCCATCAACAGACAAATGGATTAAAAAAAACCCTGGTACATACATACAATGGAGTATTATGCATCCCTAAAAAGCAATGATGAACGCATGAAGCACATTGCCACATGGGAAGAACTAGAGGAGATTATGCTAAGTGAAGTAAGCCAAGCACAAAAGGACAAGTACTACATGAGTCTGCTGAGGTAAGTTCAAAAAAAAATTCAAAAGGGGCATAGGGAAGAAGATGCTGCATACATACGTCCCTGGGGTGAGGCCCAGGTAATATGGCAGGGGCCAGATTAAACTCAGGGATACATAAGGGATACATATGGTAGCCCATTAAAAGGGAGGATGGAAAAAGGTATGGGTACCGGGGGAACAGGGCACTAACCCACACAGGGGGAGGGTGTTGATTGTGTTTCCACAGGGAAAGAGAGACCAGACTACAGCTCGGAGCTCCAAGACAAGAATGCTCCAAGACAACATTGACACGAAGAAGGGAACCAATAGAGAGAGAGGCCTGAGGGGCCGGCCCCATTACCAACTATGTGGACAGCACCACCCTCCCCCCATGAAGAATTCACTTCAGAGGACAGCACTGATGCTACAGCTCAAGAAGAGGGGATGATGGACTGGTCTGGTCAGAGCACACAGGAGCCAATGAGGGAGCATAGGAGAAAATAAAGAAAAGAGTGACGCATATCCTGGCTCACCAAACCTTGAGGACAATGTTCCTGCTCAGAAAAGCAATGCACAGAGATGACCACAGGGCCAGCCCCACAATGGGACACAGTGTTCCTCATTGACCCATAACACCATTGGTAAGAACACTAGAGACACACAGCAGGAATTGTGCCTGCCATGAGCTCACCACGCCGAATCCAGCCCCTGGGGACATGCAGCAGAGCAGCGGGGGAAGCAGATCAATGAAGTCCCCAGGGATAGAGGCGGTGCCAGGGCATGGCACCCCATCAGACTTGACTGGAAAGCACCCATGAAAGAAAACAAACAAACCCTGAACTACTCATACGTTTATGTGTGTATGCATGTGTGTTGTTGTAGTTGTTGTAGCTATTGTTTTACTTTCTGTTGTTGCATCATGTTACTCAGTTTTGTGATAGCACATAGAATGTTTACCTGGAAAGGAGAGGCGGAATAAACAAGCCAGAAGAGAGATCAAAGGGATGACAGTTCCGGGGGGACATGGGGGTAAGAGAGGCGGGGGAAAGGAAGAGGGTGTTAACAAGCCCAGGGACAAGGGAATAACAAGGGATCAAAACCAATGTCAAGGACGGTGTGGGAGGTCTGGCAGGGCTGGGTCAAGGGCAATATAAACGAGAGGAATTCCTAAAGTGCAAATGAAGGCATAACATGATAATGGGACAAGAGGAAAGTACAAAGAAACAGAGGAAATAACTAGGAGGCAAAGGGTAGTCATATAGATTTAAATGCAGGCATATAAAGATGTAAATATATTTATAAATGATGAGGGGGAAATAGATCTATGTACATATATTTATAGGTTTAGTATTAAGGAAACAGATGGACAGTGGGCCCCTGCTCAAGTACTCACTCAACACAAGAACACTTTGTTCTAACAAGTCGGCATTCTGAGATGCTCACCTGCCTGGCACGACCACCGAAGACAATGGGTGCACAAGCAAATGTGGTGAAGAAAGTTGATGGTGCCCGGTTACCAAAAGATATAGCACCTGAAGTCGCTGAAGACAACGGGTACACAAGCAAATGTGGTGAAGAAAGCTGATAGTGCCCAGCTACCAAAAGATATAGCACCTGAAGTCTTAAAATCCTGAAGATAAACAAGCAGCCATCTATCTGACAGACAACAAAACCCACATGGAAGAAGCACACCGGCCTGTCCCGACTCGATCACGGACAAAGTGGGTGCATAAGCAAAAGTTGTGAAGAAAGCTGATGGTGACTGGCTATCAAATGATATAGCATCTGGGGTCTTAAAGGCTTGAAGACAATCAGGCGGCCATCTAGCTAAGAAACAACAAAGCCCACACGTAAGAAGCACACCAGCCTACTCCAACACGAATGCTGAAGACAAAGCAGGTGCATAGGCAAATGAGGTAAAGAAAGCTAATGGTGCCCAGTTGTCAAAATATATAGAATCTGGGGTCCCATATGCTGGGAGATAAACATCTCTAACTGAGAAACAACAAAGCCCACATGGGAAATGCATACCAGCCTCTGGGATTACACGGCATCGAAGGGATCAGGTATAAGGCATCAAAGACAAAAAAAAAATCATAGCATTGTGAGTGAGGGCGAGTGCGGAGTGGGGGACCGAGGGCCCATCTGTGGAAAATTGGACATCCCCTTGCAGAAGGGCTGCGGGGAGCAGATGAGCCAGCCAGGGTGCAGTGTGAGAGTGGCAATATCGGGAGGGTGGGGGGAAGGTGAGGGAAAAAGGGGGAAGAGATGACAAGGTCTACGTATAACCATCTCCTTGGAGGATAGACAGCAGAGAACTGGGTGAGGGAGACGTGGGATGGTGTAAGATATGATAAAATAATAATGATTTATAAATTATCAAGGGGGAAGGGGGAGCGGGGAGGGAGGGGAAAAATGAGCTGACACAAAGGGCTCAGGTAGAAAGCAGATGTTTTTTGTATGTGTGTTTTTAAAACATTTTATCAGGGGCTCATACAACTCTTATCACAATCCATACATACATCACTTGTGTAAGGCACATCTGTACATTCACTGCCCTCATCATTTTCAAAGCATTTCCTCTCCACGTAAGCCCTTTGCATCAGGTCCTCTTTTTACCCCCTCCCTCTCTGCTCCCCCGACCCTCATGAGCCCTTGATAATTTATAAATTAATATTTTGTCATATGGTGCCCGTTCTGACGTCTCCCTTCACCCCCTTTTCTGTTGTCCATCCCCCAGGGAGGAGGTCACATGTAGATCCTTGTAATCGGTTCCCTCTTTCCAACCCACTCTCCCTCTACCCTCCCAGTATCGCCACTCACACCCCTGGTCCTGAAGGGACCATTCGCCCCGGATTCCCTGTGCCTCCAGCTCCTATCTATACCAGTGTACATCCTCTGGTCTAGCCAGACTTGCAACGTAGAAATCGGATCATGATTGGGGGGTGGGGGGACCATTTAGGAACTAGACGAAAGCTGTATCCTTCATCAGTGCTACATCGCACCCAAACTGACTCATCTCTTCCCCTAGACCCCTCTGCAAGGTGATGTCCAGTGGCCGACAAATGGGCCTTGAGTCTCCACTCTGCACTTCCACCTTTATTCACTATGGTAAGATTTTTTTTTTTCTGATGATGATGCCTTATACCTGATCCTTTCAACATCTCGTGATCTCTAATAGGCTGGTGTGCTTCTTCCATGTGGGCTCTGTTGCTTCTTAGCTACATGGCCACTTGTTTACCTTCAAGCCTCCAAGACCCCAGATGCTATCTCTTTTGATAGCCGCGCACCATTAGCTTTCTTCGCCACATTTGCTTATGCACCTGTTTGTCCTCAGCAATCATATCCTGGAGGTGTGCACCCAATGATATGATTTTTTTGTTCTTTGATATCTGATAACTGATCCCTTCAGAACCACATGATCACACAGGCTGGTGTGTTTTTCCATGTGGGCTTTATTGCTTCTGAGCTAGATGGCCGCTTGTTTATCTTTAATCTTTAAGAACCCAGACGCTATATCTTTTGATAGCTGGGTAACATCAGCTTTCTTCACCACATTTGCTTAGTTCACCCGCTTTGTCTTTAGAGGTTGTGTCAGGAGGGTGGGCATCATAGAATGCCAATTTAATAGAATAAAGTATTCTTGCATTGAGGGAGTACTTGAATAGAAGCCCAATGTCCTTCTGCCACCTTAATACTAAACCTATAAATATAGGCACATAACTCTATTTCCCCACCCTCGTATATATATTTGCATATATACATGTCTTTTGTATAGACCTCTATAAATGCCATTTGCCTCCCAGCTCTTTCCTCTATTTCCCTTTACTTTCCTCCTTTCCCACAATCATGCTCCATCCCCACCTGGGTTTCAGCTATACCTCTTCGTTATATTACCCTTGATCATGCCCTACCAGGCCTCCCACACCCACCTCACCACCAATTTGGATCACTGTTGTTCCCTTGTCCCTGGGTTTGTTAACACCACTTCCTTGCCCCCAAGCTCCCCCTATCCCATGTGCCTCTGGAACTGTCGGTCCTGTTGTTTTTCCTCCAGATAATTCATCCAGCCTATTTATTTAGATACCTGAAAGCAGGTGTTTTGAGAATGCTGATGGCAACATATGTATGATTGTGCTGGACACAAATGATATATGTACGCAATGTGAAAAGAGTTGTATGAGACCATAATCAAATAATTATATATAAAAAAGGAAGTGTTCATAATCTATAATTACATATGGCTTTTGTGACTAATCACTATGCTTTAAAGATGTTCAATTTGTACCAATGAAAAAACATCCTGTATATCAGATATTTATGAGATGATTCATAATAGTAGAAACATTACAGTGATTAAGTAGCAATCAAAATAATTTTATGGTTGGGGTTACCACAACACGAGGAAGTGTATGAAAGGCTCATGGCATGATGAAAGTTGAGAACCACTGCTATATAGTGTCTCTATGTGTCAGAATCAGCCTGATGGTAGTGGGTTTGGTTTGGGGGGTTTACTCTGTGAACAGGCACTCTTTGAGGTGGTGTTGGAGATCCAGCAATAAGCAGGATGAGAAAAAAATCCCCATGCTCCTGGAACTTCTATCAACTAATCAGAAGCACACAAGGGGCTTCAAAAGGCTGGTCGAAAAAAAGAAAATTCCATGATGGAATTGTTTCACGAGCTTTCTAAAGCGTCCTGGTCTAGAACAACAGAGAATGGGGCGTACTAAGGCTTGTGAGAAAACGAAACCTCAGCCTGCTTAGTTGTGCAGCAAGGAAAACATTTGTGACCTAGCAAATGTCAAGACCTTTTCCGCCAGAACGTTTCTATGTACAAAACCAAACACAAACGCACTGCCATGAGTCAATTCTAGCTCACAGCAACCCCAAAGGATGGGTAGACTACCTCTGTGTGTTTCTGAGACTGTAACTCTTTACAGGAATAGAAAACCTCATCTCCCTTCCCCGAACCCCCCACCCACTGGAGTAGCTGGTGGTTTTGAACTGCTAACCTTGCAGTTAGCAGCCCCGAACATAACCACTACATCAGCAGGGCTTCTTACTCACCTGAATAGTGTACCCCAAAACAAAAGCCCCATTTCAGACCAGGAGGAAAAAGCAGTATTTGGACTGGAAAGATCTGGGTGCAAATGCCATGTCTACCACGACTGACCTTAAGCTAAGATGCAGTTAGCATCACTCCAAATCTCCATTATTTAATTTGGGAAAAAATATGGGAGAAATAATATTTACTTTTTAATGTTGAGGTAAGGACTAGATAAGAAATTATCTTCCTCCACTCATTTTTCGTCCCTCTCCACAGTCTGCCCTCCTGTACTCCCCCTGCTTGCCAGGGATTTGTGTGTGTCTGTGTGTGTGTGATGCTTTCATTGGTCATAAGTTTATTCATTTTGTCACAATTGGTTGTCGTGTCAGGTAGCCAATTTCAGCCAGAGTAACAGCTCTTCAAAGCCACAGTCAGCCTCTGGCCTGCAGACAGACCCATGCAGTGGAGGGACCACCACCCCTGCACTTGAGGGAGGAATCTATCCAACATATGTTGCCAAGAATTCACCTGTTGACATGATGCATGGCCCATTGTCCATCAAAACCCAAATGTAGTGACCAGGTTTGTGCAAACAAGTAGCATGACTTTTCCCACATAAGTTTCTACTGGCACCTGTTATCAGGTCGAACCACACACTGATCACAAAATTGGAACAATCCCAACTCCATTCAAGAGAATTCAAGGGGTCAGGTGATCAGGTCAAGTTCCCATTGAGAAGACAGCAGTCAGGCTGCTTCTGCAAGGAGGGAGGAAACTCTCCCTTTAGGCCCCCTGCTGTAGCACATGCCAGATAAGAAAATAATACCACTGCTCTAGAGGATGAATCCAAGAAACTGGGTTCTATGATGACGAATGTGGCGTCAGGATTGGAAAAGGGCCTATTAACAACCTGTGATACGAAGATGACACAGCCTAGCTTGTTGAAAGTGAGGCGGAAACTGAAGTTCTTGTTGATGAAGATCAAGCATTACAGCCTTTGGTGTGTACTCAGTTTAAAGAAAACAAAAACCCTCACAACTGGTACAATACTCAGCATCATGATAAATGGAGACTACATGAAGCTGTCAAGGATTTCGTCTTGGATTCCCAACCAAAGCCCGTTAAAGCAGAAGTCAAGAGATCAAATGGCTCATGGCATTGGGTAATTCTGTTGCACAAGACTTCTTTCAAGGGTGGAAGAGCGAAGTTGTCATTTTGAGAAGGAAGGTGTGGTGACCCACCTTCGATGGCATTTAAAATCAGTCTCATATGCATGTCAAAGCTGGACACTGAGTAAAGATGATGGAATAAAATCAGTGCAATTGAACTATGGTGTTGGCGAATACAGAAAGGACCATGGCCTGTCAAAAAGACAAACAAACCTGTCTAGGAAGAAGTACACCCTGAATGCTCTTTAGAGGGAAGGATGGGGAGACATTGTCTTACGTCATTTCAACATGCTGTCAGGAGTGAAAGGGACACCAAAAAAGAGATAAACCCTGGACAAGATGGATGCTCACAGTGGCTGGAACAATGGGATCAATATAAAAACTATTGTGAGGGTGGTACAAGGCAAACCATGTTTCATTCTGTTGTACATGCAGTCGCTATGAGTCAGCACGGACTAGAATGGTACCTTACACCAAAAACAGGACACGGAGGATGTGGTTTACTGATAGAGAATTGAGGCTCAACATAGTCAATCGTTTCCTCTGAAAGCAGTGATTGCTGAGCCAGGACTCCACCCCAGGTCTATCGTCCTTCCGAGTGTCAACCTCATTACCCTGCCTGGGATCTATCAGAGGATGGAAAAGGCTGATAAATGTCAACTGAATGGACTATGAGTAACTGTCAATCACAGGAATCCTTACTTCCCTTCTTGCTTCCTCCTTGTTTTCCTACCTGTGGGAAATACAGGACCAGGAAGAGAGTGTTTGCAGATGGTTTCTTTATTCTCACATTTCAGAGGTTGGGAGGCCAGGGTTCTGGGTGGAGAGAGGCCTTTACACGAGTGACTTAGAGATGAGTACCAATCATATTCTCATAATTCAGTGGTTCTCAACATTCCTAATGCTGCGAGACTTTAACACGGTTTCTCATGTTGTGGTGACCTTCTCAACCATAAAATTATTTTGTGGCTACTTCATAACTGTCATTTTGCTACTGTTATGAATCAGGCAACCCCTGTGAACGGGACCTTCAACCCCCAAAGGGGTTGTGACCCACAGGTTGAGAAACACTGTTGAAAATCATCCCCACAGAATAATTATACACATAGCTGGGGAGGCCCTGCCTGTCCTTGGGCCCTAGATGCGGCTGAGACAGTGCCCCCCTCCCAACCCCTGCTATATATAGCACATTGTGCTATATACAGAACAATGCAGGTACACCAGCTAACTCCAGCACCCAAGTGACCCCTGGCCATGGGCGCAATCTTGCTTTTGAAGCATCTGTGGAACCCTACATCAAACAGGTACACCACCCTGCTCCCTTAAGGAAGACTTATAACTCCTCCAGTCTCACGGACAGATGATTTATTTATCTTACACCAAAAACAGGACACGGAGGATGTGGTTTACTGATAGAGAATTGAGGCTCAACACAGTCAATCGTTTCCTCTGAAAGCAGTGATTGCTGAGCCAGGACTCCACCCCAGGTCTATCGTCCTTCCGAGTGTCAACCTCATTACCCTGCCTGGGATCTATCAGAGGATGGAAAAGGCTGATAAATGTCAACTGAATGGACTATGAGTAACTGTCAATCACAGGAATCCTTACTTCCCTTCTTGCTTCCTCCTTGTTTTCCTACCTGTGGGAAATACATTTATCTCCTTACCTACTACTCTACTTCTCACTTTATTCACTAGCCCTTCTAACTTTCCCACCACACTCAGTCTCAGCGAGCTCAGGTTTGTGTTGGAGTTTTATTTTCTTTCTTTCTTCTTTATCCCTCTTTCTTTTGTTCCCCCTGATTCTCTTCTCTCCCACTCTCTCCTATCATATGCCACTACTGACTTCCAGGTCACTACCCTCCACTTAGGGTAAATCAACCCAAATATCAGGAGGAAATCCAGCCTGCCCTCCGTGGGAGTGCTGTACACCACACAAGGCAGCTGGGACAAACACCTACACTGTGCTGCGCTGCTGAGGAAACTTCCATCAGACCTCTAAGGTGATCTCGTCAACTAGGGCAATCCTGCCCAGCACCAGTGGATCCCAGCATTACAAGGGCATGCCAACCTGCCATTTTGTGGCAGGGTCTAAACCCATCTGGCCCCACATTTAAGCAATCAGGAATCAGCTATCACTTTATTCATTATATCCTTCTTCTTTCTCTTCTCCCTCTTTATCATCACGGCCAAACTTAGTGAAATCAGTTGGGTTTATTTCCTTCTTTCTCTTTATTATCTTTTTCTTTCTTTCCTCTTTCTGTCTTTATTCTCCTCGCCTCTCTCCCCGCTTGTATGATTCTCTCTGCTCCCACTCATTCCGTTCACATGCAACTGCTGGTTCCCAGACCCCTACACTCTGCTTAGGGCAACCCTGTCCTCCCGGTGAGCAGCCTGACCCCTAAGACAGTGCTGCACACAGGACGAGTCAGTGCTATACACAGCACAGCACAGGGTCAGCTATTTAACTAGTTTTTAATTCTCTCTCCTTCTCCTTCCTTTTAGCTTCTCTTTTTTTTTCATTGCTCTCTTCTTATACATTCTCTTCTTTTCTCCTCTCCTTCAAGCTCTTCTCTATTTCCTACCACAGCCTCAACAGATTTAGTTCCTCCTTTTTAGCTGTTTTCTTTCTTTCTCTCATTTTAAACTGTTTTCACCTTTTTTTATTCTGTGCATTTTAGTTGTGCGTGAGTCAGTGGGTGTCAGTTTGCTTTGAATTATTGCCCAAGTCTGTGTCTTCCTCTTTCTCTCTTTTTCCTCTCCTTTCACTCTCTTTCCTGTCATAAGATACTAGCAGCCTCCAGGCCACTCCCCTCTGCCTAGGGCAACTCTGAAGGCCCAACTAAGGGAGCTCCCACCCACATTTATTGGCTTGGCAAGTGGCCGGTACTCTCCCACGTGAAGGTCCTCTCCCACACACCAAGCAGCAGGGGGGGGGTTCTCCCCTAAAAAAACTGGGGGCATCCCCAGCCTAAATCCTGAGGCCCTACAAGTGACTGGGGGAAACGCCTGACCACCACTTCTGGACTGCACGCTACTGCGGGAATATCCACCCAACCTCCAAGGCGATCTCTCTGTCTACGGTAATTCCCCTGCCAGCTAAAGTGCTCTACACCAAGGAGGGTATACCCACAAGCCCTCCTCAGCACTACAGTTGCATAGAAAAACACCAGAGGCCAACCGAGCTGCTTCAAGAACTGTGAAGCCTACTTAGAGATCAGCCGGGGAAGCGACCCCATCGTGGGCCCACAACAACCCAACCAGTGCCACATGAAAGGAATTTCCAATACACATTCCAAGTAACGGAATTCTGGATGGCTAGGATGTGTGAAATCACAGGAAGATATAGCGATAGCCTGACCCCTCAGAAAACTACCGGCAGGTAGTACATGGAAGTACTCATACAAATCCCCCAGGAGAGAGCCCAGGGATCTTCGACTCAGGAAGACGGCTCCAGGCTCCTCTAAAACAACACGTAAACAGCAACCAGTTCTAACACCTTCAACAAAAAAGCAGGAAAAACAGAAAACAATGCCAGAAGAAGTCATGAACCTAACGATGTGCGTAGAAGAAGCATATATTGACCTGTCACAAAAGACATTTTCAAAATGCTGCTTAAAGTCATAAAGGATAGGAGGGGAGCAATGCAGAAAAAAGATGAAATGATAGAGGAGATAAAGGCAACGCAGCAAAGGGAAATACAAGAGTTAAGGGATGAAATAACAGAATCCAGTGACAAATTGACAGACCTTGCGAATAGGGTTTAGGAGGCAGAGAATGGCACCAGTGACCTAGAGGACAACTAAGAAGACCTCAGCAAATGGAAAAAGCAATCAAATAAGACAATCAAAGAAGCTGAAGAAAACTTGACAGCCATGTCAGATGCTACGAAAAGAAACAATATTAGAATAATTGGACTACCGGAACAAGACACAACAAAGAAGTCAATAGTGAAAATAGCAAGAGAATTCTTAGAGGAAAACTTCCCCAGGGTAATAAATGAAAATCAAGTAACCATAGAAGAGGCTGAAAGAACACCAGCCAGACTGAATCACAAGAAGAAGTCACCAAGACATAATTGTCAAACTATCCAACTATGAAGAAAAGATCATAAAAGCAGCTAGAGAGAAGCAAACTGTCACGTATAAAGGTACCTCAATAAGAGTATTTTCAGATCTATCAGCGGAAACAATGAAGAAGAGGAGGAAATGGGAGTAACATATTCCAAAAATTGAAGGAAAACAATGCAAACTCAAGAATACTTTACCCAGCCAAATTATCTATTAAGATAGATAGAGAAGTAAGAGTCTTCCTAGACAGGGGCAACCTCAAAGAGTACATAAAAAGAAACCAAGCCTTACAAAAGATCCTTGTTGATCCAGTATGTGCTGAAGATCAACACTCACTGAGGGCAAATAAGAGACCATCACATAGAACAACTCCACCCATAGGGCAACAAAGAGGAAATAGCCCCCAGGATAGCATCAGCTCAATAGTGGAAAGAAGGCAAACATAAACCACTCACACAAAACAAGCAGATAAGATAGGTAGATAGGAAAATATCCATCACAAAAGGTACAATATGACATCACAGAGTCCATAGATATATAGAATAACACTGAATATCAATGGCCTGAACTCAGGCATTAAAAGGCGGAGGCTAACTGACTGTTCAGGAAACATAACCCATCGATCTGCAGCCCCCAGGAGACTCATCTCAAGCTTACAGACAAAAACAGGTTGAGAAGTAAAGCCTGGAGAAAAATATACCAAGCAAATGGTAATGCAAAAAAAGCAGGGGTAGCGATCTTAATATCTGATCAAATTGACATCAAGATAAAGGCCATCAAAATAGATAAGGAGAGGCACTATATAATGCTCAAGGGAACAATAGACCAAGAACCAGTGAGCATAATAAATATATATGCATCTAATGAGAGACCTGAGACATTTGTAAACACTCCAAAAGGTGAAAAAAAGAGATCACAGGCTCAGCAATTATAGCTGGTGACTTTAATACACCACTCTCTGATAAAGACAGATCATTGTGAAAGAAACTCAACAAGGAGGCTACAGATCTAAATATCAAAATTGGACGACATGACTTGATAGATATTTTCAGAGCTTTCCACCCACATGCAAAAAATTCACATTCTTTTCATGGCAACATGGCACATACTCGAAAATAGACCACATGCTGGAACACAAGTTGAACTTTAGTACATTCAAGCACACAGAGATTATACAGACATCTCCCTCCGATCATTGTGCCATAAAGCTGGAAATTAACAGAAGGACAGTGAAGAAAACAAGGACAAACAATTGAAGGATGAACAATTTCCTATTGCAAAAGGAGTGGGTATTGACCCAGATCGGGGATGAAATCAGGAAGTTTCTAGAAACCAATGAGAACGAAAATACGATGTACCAAAACCTGTGGGATACAGCAAAGGCATTTATCAGAGGAAGGCTGATAGCAATAAACACACACACATTAAAAATGAAGAGAAACTCGTGGATGATATGCTGACACAAAACTTGCACCAATTAGAGCAGAGTCAACAGAACAACCCTACTAATAGCAAGATGATGGATATAATAAAAATCAGAGCAGGGATACAGGAGAGGGAAAACAAGAAAACTATGGAAAAAATTAATGCCGTTAAAAGTTGGTTCTTTGACAGAATTAGCAGAATTGATATACCTCTGGCAAACCTAACCAAAGAAAGGAAGGAACAAACGGCATTTTCAAGGATGAGGGATGAAACAGGGGACTATACAATGGACCCTAATGAAAGCAAAAGGATAATTACACAGTACTATAAAGGTCTATATTCTAATGAATTCAACAATTGGAAGACATGGACAATATTTGGAAACACAATCCCTCCCTAGACTATCCCAGATGGGTGTCAACAACCTCAACAGACTCATAGTAAAGGAAGAAACAGACAAGGTAATCAAGGGATTACCAACAAAAATATCCGCTGGGCCAGATGGCTTCACAGGAGAATTCTACCAAGCATTCAGGGAAGAACTGACACCAAGCCTATACAAACTCTTCCAGAACATAGAAAAAGACGGAAAACTCCCAAACTCTTTCTATGAAGCTAGTATTTCTTTGATACCTAAAGCTGGAAAAGATGCCACAAGAATCAAGAATGATAGACCAATATCGATGCAATGAATATCAATGCAAAAATCCTTAATAAAATACTGGCCAATAGAATACAAAAGCATATTAAAAAATAATTCACCACGACCAAGTGGGATTCATACCAGGGATGCAGGGATGGTTCAACATACGAAAGACCATCAGCATTATTCACCCCATTGGAAGGAAAAATGATAAGAACCACATGATAATATCAATAGATGCAGAAAACGCATTCAACAACTTCCAACACTCATTCCTGTTTAAGACACTTAAGAAAATAGGAATTGAAGGAAAATTCCTCAGTATTATACAAACCATATATGAAAAACCAACAGCTAATGTGGTAGTTAACGGAGAAACGACGAAAACAATTCTACTGCAAAAGTGGACCAGACAAGGATGTCCCTTGTTCCCACTCCTATTTAACATCATACTAACAACATCAGACAAAGGAAAGACATTAAAGGTAATCAGCTGGGAAGGAAGAGGTGAAATTATCATTATTCGCAGACAATATGATTCTATGTATTGAAGATCCCTTAAACTCCACAAGCGGAGTGTGGGAAGCAATAGAGGAGTATGGCAGAGTGGCAGGTTACAAAATCAACAAACAGACGTCTATTGGACTGCTCTACAATTCAGACAATCCCACAGAAGAGACAATTAAAAAGGTAATACCCTGAACAATTGCCAAGCACAAATTGAAATACCTAGGGATATACCTGACTTTTAAAAAAAAACTAAGGATTTGTATGAGGAAAATTATAAAACACTACTTCAAGAAATCAAGAGTGACCTCAACAAATGGAAGGATATCCCATGCTTGTGGATTAGCAGACTGAATATAATAAAGATGTCAATTCTGCCCAAGGCGCTATATAAGTTCATTGCTATCCCGCTACAAATGCCACCATCTTTCTTCAAAGAACTGGAAAAACATATTACCAACTTCATATGGAGAGAGAAGAAGCCCAGAATTAGCAGAGAACTTCTCAAGAAGAAGGACAACGTGGGAGGGCTTGCTCTTCCTAATTTTAGCACGTACTATACAGCCACAGTAGTCAAAACCATGTGGTACTGGCACATGACAGATATTCACACCAATGGAAAAGAGCTGAAGACCCAGAAATAAAAAATATCAGCACACAGGCAACTGATCTTTGATAAGGGCCAAAAAAAATATTAAATGTGAAGCAGATGCCATCTTCAATAAATGGTGCTGGAAAAAATGGATATCTACCTGCAGAAAAATGAAACAAGACCCTTACCTCACCCCATGCACAATAAACTCGAGGTGGATCACAGACCTTGAGATAAAACCCCAAACAATTAGGGCCATAAATGAGGGAATTGGGACAAACCTGAGAACCCTGGCACAGAGAATACATAGGCTATTAGAAATAGGGAAGGATTGTACAGCCATTATGGAAATCGATTTGGTGATTTCTCAAACAGATGGAAATTGAGTTTCCATATGACCCAGCAATCCCCCTACTGGGCATATACCTAAAAGAGACAAGAAACAAGCCACGGCCAGACACCTGTGCTCCAGTGTTCATCGCAGCACAGTTCACAATCGCAAGGAGTTGGAAACAACCCAAATTTCTATCAACAGACGAATGGATTAAAAAACTGTGGTACATACATACAATGGAGTACTATGCATCGCTAAAAAGCAGTGATGAACACATGAAGCATATCGACGCATTGCAAGAACTGGAAGAAATTATGCTAAGTGAAGTAAGCCAAGCACAAAAGAACAAATATAACATGAGTCCGCTGAGGTAAGTCTATATATATATGTGAGAACACAATTAATACATTATACAATTAATACAGTATTAATTATATATGAGAATAACATAATATATAATAATATAATTTTATATTTATATTATATAAATTTGTAGAATAAAATATTTATTGATATATAATAAATTATAGATAATTATATATTATTAATATAATATTGTATGATATAATTTTATATTTAATAACTATGTTATAAAGTTTATATATTATATATATGAGAATAATATTATATATATGAGAACAGAAAGGTAAGTGCATAAGGGGCACAGGGAAAATGTTACTGTATACAAACACTCCAGGAGTGAGGTCCAGATAGTATCGCAGGGGCCAGACCAAATCCAGGGGTCCATATGGTAGCCAACTAAAATGGGGGTGGAGCAAGGAAAGGGGAAAGGAACAAAAAAAAGATGTGTGAAGGGGGACTAGGGAACTGATTCACCAAGGGGAGGGTATTGTTTGTGTCTCCACAGGGAAAGAGGGACCAGATATAAAGCCAGTGCCAGATGAATGCAGTGTGCTGGCAAGGAATGGGGAGCCAATGGAGGGGCCTGAGGGCTCGGCCCCCCTACCTCCCCCTACAACTCAGTCCCCTACCTCCCCCCTACCAGCTCGCCCCCCTACCTCCCCCCTACCAGCTCAGCCCCCCTACCTCCCCCTACAACTGCCCCTCACCCGAGAAGAATTTACTTGAGAGGATGGCACTGAAGCTGCAGCTAGGAGAGAGGGGCATGTTTGATCAGAGCAAATAAGAACAAAGAAGCGAATAATAAAAAAAAAAGAACAAAGAAGCGGGAGGAAGAGCGAGAGGAGCACATCCTGGCCCATCTATGGGTAATTGGTTTCTTTTTTTGTTATCATAGCTGTGTTCTCACTCATCACTTACCTTGCTATGACTTGATTTTGGGTGCATATTATTATCTCTACAGATTTATCTGGATAAGATAGACTGGATGAATAGACTGGAGGGGAAAATAACAGAACCAATGGTTCCGGGGGGACACAGGAGAGGGAGAGGTGGGGTAACCAACCCAGGGACAGGGGAGCAAGAAGTGATCCAAAATCAGTAGCAAGGAGGGTGTGAGTGGTCTGGTAGGGATTCAGCAAGGGCAAGGTAACTGAGAGAAATTACTGAAACCCAAATGAAGGTTGAGCATGATAGTGGGACAAGAGGAAAGTAAAGGGAAATAGAGGAAAGAACTAGATGACAAAGGATATGTCTAAAGACTGGAATGTACATATGGAAATATATTTATATGAGTGTAGGGAAACAGATCTATGTGCATATATTTAGAGATTTAGTACTAAGGCAGTAGGTGGACACAGGGCCTCCACTCAAGCACTTACTCAATGCAAGAACACGTTGTTCTATTAAATTGGCATTCTAGGTGGCACACCTTCCCAACACGATTGCTGAAGAAAAATGTGCGCATAAGCAAATGTGGTGAAGAAAGCTGACGATGCCTGGCTATCAAAAGATATAGTGTCTGGGATCTTAAAGGTTTGAAGATAAACAAGAGGCCATTTAGCTGAGAAGCATCAAAGCCCACATGGAAGAATCACACCAGCCTGTCTGACCACAAGGTGCAGAAAGGGCCAGTTATCAGACATCAAAGAACTAAAAATCATATCAATGGGTGCCCACCTCCCTGATACGATCAATGAAGACAAATGTGTGCATAAGCAAATGTGGTGAAGAACGCTGACGGTGCTCAGCTATCAAAAGATATAGCGTCTGGGGACTTAAAGGGTCGAAGATAAACAAGTGGCTATCTAGCTCAGAAGCAACAGAGCCCACATGGAAGAAACACACCAGCCTGTGTGACCACGAGCTGTTGAAGGGATCAGGTATCAAGCATCAAGGAACAAAATATCATATCATTGAAAATGTGGGTGAGTGCAGAATGGAGACTCAAAACCCATTGGTAGCCAACCGGACACCCTGTACTGAAGGGTTGTGGGGAGGAGATGAGCCAGTCAGGGTGCAGGGTAGCAACGATGAAACATATAACTTTCCTCTAGTTCTTAAATGCTTCCCTCCCCCAACCCCCGACTATCATGATCCCAATTCTACCTTATAAATCTGGCTAGAACAGAGGATGTACATAGGTACACATAGCAACTGGAAACACAGGGAATCCAGGACAGATGACTCCTTCAGGACCAGTGGTGAGAGTGGCAATGCCTGGAGGGTGGAAAGAATGCCTGGAGGGTGGAGATAATGTGGGGTAGAAAGGGGGAACTGGCTATCTCACATAATGTATGTGTCCTAATCATGGTTCCAGTCTCATTTTTGTAGTCCCACCTTCACTTTCAGATGCATTGATCTGCCACCAGTCATGATTCGGTGACAGTTTCCTTTGCCCTGCTCTGTCCTGTTTAAGCTACTAGTTCTCTGTAAACCTATGGACACTATTATGATCTTGTGCTCATGGTCTTCCTTGGCCAAAGTATGTGTCTTACCTTTGCCCTGTTTAAGACTTAATGTTCTCCACAAGATTTAGCTTCTCCTTAGTTCCCATCATAAGTTGAATGTTTGCTAATGGAAAAATGAGGAAATGGGAGAAAAAAAGGGGAGGGTGTGGAATAAAATATAAGATATTATTTGCTAAAAATTAAGGAGATAGGAAAGAAAGCAACCAACAATTGTAGATCTAGGGCCAGTAAGAAACAAAAAAATAAATAAATAAAGGGGGAACTGATTACAAGAATCTACGTATAGCCTCCTCCCTGGGGGATGGACAGCAGAGAAGAAGGCGGGGGGTGGGGGGAGACATCGGACAGTGTAATATATGACAAAATAATAATAATTTATGAATGATGAAGGGTTCATGAGGTGGGGGGTGTAGGGAGGGAGGAGGAAAATGAGTAGCTGATATTAAGGGCTCAACTAGAAGGCAAATATTTTGAGAATGATGATGGCAACAAATGTACATATGTTCTTGACACAATGGATGGATGGATGGATTGTGATAAGAATTGTAAGAGCCCCCAATAAAATGATTTAAAAAGAAGAAGAATAGGTTCAAGCTTGCCTATTATTACTAAAACGAAAAGAAAATCATCTCCACACTATCCTCCCTCTGTAAAAACAGAAAGTAGTGGTATCAAGAACAAAGATGCAATGTTTTCTACAAAAATTTATAATGAAAGGGAAAAGAGGCCAATGTACATCTATTTATACGTTAAGTATTAACATAGCAGATGGATTTTGGGACTCTACTAAAAGCTACCCTAAGCACAAGAACACTTTTTTTCTAATAACCTGACACTGTTTGATGCTCCCCTTCCCAACAAGATCACTGCAGAAAAATGGGTGCATAAGCAAATGAGGTGAAGGATGCTGATGGTGCCCGGGTATCAAAAGATAAAGTGTTTGGGGTCTTAAAGGCTTGAAGTTAAACAAGCAGCCATCTAGCAGGGAAGCACACCAGCCAGTGTGATCATGAAGTGCTGAGAGACTCAGGTATCAAAAGATCAAAAACAAACAATTATACCAATGTGAATGATGGGGGTTGGAGTGGAGACCCAAAGCCCATCTGTAGACAAACGGACATCCTTCCACAGACAAGGGTAACAAAGAAGGGACGATTCAACCAGGGTGCAGGATAGCCCTAAGGAAACACACATCATTCCTCTAGTTCCTGAATGCTTCCTCCCCGACACGACCATGACCCAGTTCTACCTTACAAATCTGGCTAGACCGGAGTACACACATGGGTACAGATAAGAGCTCTCCACAAATGGAATTCAAGACAGATAAAACCCCCAGGAAGAGTAGTGGGAGTAGGGATATCATAAAGATAGAGGAATGAGAGGTGGGGGGTAGGAGGGGAGGCAAACGAGGAACCCATCACAAAATTGAATATATTGCCCCCCCACTTGGATCAGAAAACAGAAATGTGGAAGAAGGGAGACAATCGACAGTGTAAGACACAAAATAACAACAATAAGATGTAATTGATCATGGATTCACAAGGGTAGGAGAGTGGGGGAGGGATAGATAAAAAGAGGAGCTGATACCAAGAGCTCCAGTAGAAAGAAAATGTTTTGGAAATGTTGATGGCAACATATGTACAAGTAAGCTTAATACAATTGAATGATGGATTGTCATAAATTTTAAGAGGTCCAATAAAATGTTTAATATAATAAATAAATAGGATCAATGGATTCAATAGCTGCAACAATGAGTTCAAATACAGAAACAATTGTGAATATTGGAGGGGAAAAAAACTGTCCTTTCTCCATCATAATCCTTACAGTATCAAGTCTGGTGATCTGCAGGTGCTAAAACGCAAGCTCACAGGAAAGTAGAAATGGGTATAACAATAGGAATAGATAGGTTCCTAGGGGAGAAGAAAGGAAAGTTTATGTATAACACACTTCATTTAGTCTTTCGAACTCAAAATTGTTTCTCCCTACTAATAAAAACTAACAAAAGTATGGTAGATACACATTTTTTCATCTCAACAGAAAAATCTGGTCCTGAGAAGACCGCAATGGATGACAATACATTTGGGCGCAGGTCTGCTAATCACCTGTAGGTGTTTATCTCATAAGGGTGGTTGCTCGCTCTCTTTGGAGTGGTAGAGCTGGCGCCAGAAACAGCCTGAATAAACTCCTAACAGGAGAGTAGAACATGAGCCTTCTGCCTTTTTTTAAATGAGTGAGGTTTATTTCTCCAATCCCCACCAATGTGTATAAAGGTTATTACTCTCTCAGAGGCTTCAGACTGCAATTAGGAGAGCTTTTCTCTGATATCTGTTGAAATATGGCCTCAACATTATCCTAGTTTCCAGAAGTTCCTCATTCTGCACTCAGGACAACTATTCATCTGTACTCACTATCATATGGACCACAGGTCTAACATCTCTTCCTTCTCTCTAGACTGAGAGAGTATTACAACATCTGGCATATGTGCTCCATAACTGCTATCTGTTATCAACTATTTTTTTTAACCATTGGTCAGGTGAGTCATGTTAGAAGGACAAGCCATCCCAGTTTCGTAGGACTCTCCCAATTCTAGTTCCACCTCAACAGACATTCCCTACTTATGGTCACATGAGGACAGTGGATAGAGGACAGCACGAGAGGAATAAGACCATGGACCCACTAAGACGCTCAAACAAAAAAACACACTCACTGCATCCAGTTGATTCTGATTCATAGAGACCCTGTAGGACAGGGTAGAACTGCTCCCTGTGGATTTCTGAGACTGCAACTCTTCCTGCGAGTAGAAAATCTCATGTTTCTCCTGAGGAGTGGCTGATGGTTTGGACCTCAATGGGTACCTACAATGCCACTACAACCAAAATGGAGTGAGTGGAACCTCAGCAATAAGCAGGAATGGTTTTCTACTTCTTAGCGCATCGGGCCAGGGACAGCTTCCTGAGTCCACCTAACTCTTGCTCCCTAGGAAAGCAGTCACTTCATGTAAAACCCATCAACGCACATAAGGGCCTAGATGCTATCTCCTCTGTGGCTCTCTTCAGAGAATTGATGTTCACACCTGGAAATAGTATCACTAAACATACTCTCTTTTATGACTATTATTTAGATTTTTCATATATCATTCATATCTGTCTTTCCCAAATTACAGTCAATTTGATAAAAGCTTCAGAATTCTAAAGATTGAATTGTATACTTCAGACATACACCTGGAGCTATACATTTTAGTACACACATCCTTTGGCTTTGGGGCTGGGGAGAGGATGAACAGGGCTAGTTTGCTAAGAGAATGCTTCTTGGTGCAGAAGCCTTGTCCCGGTCACATTTTCCTCTCCTTTTCCCAGCAGAGATGCTTGGCATTGGAGTGTTATAAATAGCCACTTGTCATGGGATGCATTGTGTTGCTCAAAAGTTAAGTTGAAATTCCAACTATCCAGCCTATAAAGTGACTCTATTTGGAAAAAAAGTGCTTGCTTTCTCTCTTCATGAGGCCTCTCCAGAGTAGCCTGGGTCCTAAACCTAACCCCGTCTACATTTCCCAAGCTAAACTCACTGCTATCCATTTGATGCCATCTCATTGTGATGATGCATTTAGACTGCCTTGTTGGCTTTTGAGTCAAGAGATTTTTTACTAGAACAGTAAGCCTCAGTTTTCTCCTGAGGAGCGGCTGGTGGTGTCAGACCCCATACCTTTGAATTAGCAGCCAATTCCTAACTCACTACACTACCAACATTCCTTCATTTCTCTTTAGCAGTTTCTTATAAAAAGACAGGAGCCCTGGTGTTAATCCAGTTGCTATTGTGCTGCAAACTGTGTAATCAGCAGTTGAAAACAACTAGCAGCAACTCAGGAGAAAGACTGGGCTTTCTGCTCCCCTAAACAGTTACACTCTCACAGATCCACGGGGGCCGCTAGGAGTCAGAATTGACTCCATAGCATTAATGTTTGGACTTTGGGTTATAAAGACATGATAGACAGACCCACAGAGAGAAACCCCATGAAAGCTAAATCTACAAGTAGCCTAGAACTGAGCAGGAGCTACAGACATCAAAAGAGATAAGCACTTTCTCCTCTAGCAGGCAGAAAGAGCCTAACCCTGCCTAGTATTGAATTCAGACTCCTAGCCTCCTCTACCCTGGAGGATCCAAGAAGAAAAATAAAAGACCCTCAAGGAGATGGAGGGACACAGTGGCTACAACAATGGGCTCAAGCACAACAATAGCTGTGAGGATAAAATCACATGATGTTTTGTTCTGTTTGTACATATTGTAGTGATGAGTAAGAACCAACTTGATGGCACCTAACAATAACAACAAAACCAACAGATTCCCAAACCGTAAGACAACGCACTTCTGTTCTCTACAACCACACGCTCACACTATTTTGCTATGACAGAGGTAGTAAACAATGACAAACCTAGGATGAGCAACCCAATGTAGCTTTCAAGTCTCAGTGTTTGCTGGATGATTTCTTCCTCTTGCCCCTCCCATCTCACCCTCCCTCAGAATTTAAGACCGAGAACATTGTCCCAAGAGTCTCCATCTGCAATTGTCCACAGACAGGGAACGACTCTGCTAGGATCTCATCATGGTTTCCCAAGTCCACATTCTGGTCTTTCTCTGCTTTCTATTCGGGTTGCAGCCATCGATGACTGCAGGTAAGTCTTGACACTCACTAATATAAACTTGTGAGAAGGGCAACAGCAATTTTGACCTTGAATATCCTGCTCCCCACAAGCGTTGCCAGTGGCTCTGATCTGATCCCTTTTTCCTTTCAAAGAAGCACTTGCTAAGCACTGGAGGGATGTAGGGGTAGGGGATTTTTCTCAATAACACAGGATCACAGAAGTGTTTTTCAAAGACAACTTGAAATCGGTTGGTGCTTTTCTGGCCTATCTGTAGGAATGTGCCACCAGGAACTGGGATTCACGATACAGCATCTAGGGCAAGTTCAGAGAGTGAGCCATGGTGACTGTGCTTTAAACTTTCATGCTGGGCTGTCCACAGGGTGGCAGGAAGAGCCCAGCTTCTCAGTAGGACCATGTGAGGGACATCTGGATGAGTACACTGGGTTTCAGCACTTGTTCCATCAGCACTGCTGGGGCACCTCAGTCAGTCATGTAGTTTCTGTAGGCTTTTATTCTTCTGTTTGAAAAATTTTAACTTCCTTGCTTCCTCAGAAACGAGCCATCGTAGCATCAAAAACCATGGTGGTACACTGTTTATGCATAAGGCTGATAACTGCAAGGTCAGCGGTTCAAATCCCCCAGTTGCTTCAAGGGAGAGATAATTGGCCTTCTACTGCCATCAACAAGTATGGTCTACAAATCACACATCGGCAGTTCTATCCTGTTCTCTATGGGTTACAATCAACTCTATGGCAGTGAGTTTTGTTTTTGAGTTTGCCTGCTTATAAAAGGTCCCTGCTAGCATCATGGGTTCTGTAGGTTAACAACCGCTAACTAAAGGATCAGCAGTTTGAACCAACCACCTACTCATCTGGAGACATCGGAGGCTTTCTACTCCACTAAAGATGGACAGTCTCAGAAAAACCATGCGGGTCCTTGCATCCTGTCCTGTGGGGTAACTATGAGCCAGAATCAACTCCATGGCAATGATTCTGATTTTCTGGTTGGTTGGTTGGTTGGTTGGTTTCCTCATAGGATATCAGACCTGCATGAGGCAGTGATAGACAGGCTGCAAATTCCAGGCAGACAACAGAAGCTGTCATACTTATCATGATTTCAAGGACCTAGCATGGTGTTGAGGTCACTTAAATCCGGGAACAAGCTGGCAAACACTCTCCTTCGAGATCTAATTCATGGGTTTGTGATCTCATCATGGTTAAGAGGTCTGAACTGAGGACTTTGTGGGGATGTCAATCAATGTGACCAATTAAAATGTGTCTGTTGTTGAGTGGAAAACCAATCTGCTCTGCAATCTTTCTTCCAAATCACGAAACTATGTTTTGTAAAATGATGAGATCGGAATGACATCCACTCTCTAGTTCTGCATTGGGCTGTGATCCACAGGGTGAGCAGTTTGAATCCACAATGAAAGATGGTCCTTTCAAATCCAGTAAGCAGTTAGAGTCTCATGAGCTCACAGGGGAAGTTCTACCATGTCCTGTAGGGTCAATATCAGTCAGCATCCACTCAATAGCAGTCAGGTTTTTTGGTTTTGGGGTTTGTTTGTTTGTTTGTTTGTTTTGGGGGGGGGTGTTGTGGTGGTTGGTTCTACCCTGCACTCATTACCAAGTGTCCAAAGAGAGTAGGTCTTGCTCAGGAGGTAGTCCATGCTGGCTACACATTGTCTTCTTACCAAGATTCTGACTCATGCTATCCAAGAAAATATTTATAGCAGGATGGTTAATTTGAGATTTTCTATGGTTCCCTTTTTTCTTGTCCAAATTCCCTACAATAATCATGCAGTACTTTTTATGTTTAGTCTTAATTCTCTAAAGAGCAATATTGATTTCAGACAGGAATTCATTATCCAGCTATTGTCAGTTAGAAACACATTAGTCTACTTTAAAATAGGTTCTTTGAGGACAGAATGTGGTATTTGCTTTGATTTCTTATAATGTGGCCTTGTGATTAGGATAAGCATATGGCCCCTGATAAAGAAAAAGAAGTCTTTGTCTTTAAAATTCAAGAGATTTGAACATGAGTATTTTATAGGCAGTAGATTGGGTTTGAACCAAAACACAAACTCGCTGCCACTGAGTCACTTCTGACTCACAGTGACCCTAAAGGACAAAGTCAAACTGCCCACGTTGGTTTTCATGAAGGTAACAATATGGATGTATACATCCCAAAGGAAGACACAGCCCAGTCTTCATCCCAAGGAGGTGCTGGTAGGTTCAAATGGGTGTCCTGCAGTTAGCAGTCCAATGACTTATCGACAATACACCAGAAGTTAAGGGAAATGACAGGATGGAAGTTTCTTGATAAGTGATCACTGTAAGAGCTGTAACATGATGCACGTCTGTGGACATGCACAAGAAGTCACATGTCAATTGAGGATCAGACCAGGCTGGTAGAATGTGCCCTTTCCCTCCATCCCTGAGCCGATGGAGGCAGAGAAGTATGCTGAGGGAACCTGCAGCCGAGCCTTCTGACACGCCTGAGCACGGAGGAAGCACCTGCCATTACTCAGGAAAGGCAGGAGCCCATGTGGATTGTGTTGAAAGGTACAAAAGAGACCCCAAGTCTAAAGTGCAATTTAAAGAGAACTTTCATTAGGAAACTTCAACAGGAAATAGACACAGACATAGACATCGCATCCAGATGAGAGACTGTGAGGACAAGGACATAATAGTGTCCGTGGGTTTTCTGAGATTCAGAGAACAAGAAAGAAAGTGGGAGGGCAGAAGATGCTGTCACACACATATGATTGGCAGAAGATCAATATTCCCAGTTATAGGTGGGGCTATAAAAGCTGGAAATGGATGGGGCATGGAAAATGTGTTAGACAGAAGAACTTACTCAATGGGTCTAGGCTCCTCCGACGAAGGCAGTGAGGACATGATTGACTCAGGACTGTGCAACCCTAGGACTGTACTCTCCATCACAGACACAGCAGGCAAGCACTGAGGGGAGAGTGCTCTTCCCTGGGCTGGCTAGATGCCTGGAGGTAATCCACCTCCCAATGCACTCTACCTGAGGGCAAGACTTGTTACACCTTGGTGAATGACAATAAAACAGCCACTACAACAAAGCAAGACCCCAAACTCACAGCCAGTCCACCCATTTTCATTCAGGGAGATTACAGGACAGGCTACACTGGGCCTGTTGATTTCCAAGACTCTAGCTCTTTACAGAAGTAGAAAGCCTCATCTTTCCCCTAAGCAATGGCTGCTGATTTTGAACTGCTAACCATGAGTTTGGAAGCCCAGGATGTAATGCATTTCACTACCAGACCTCCTGCTGATAAATGGTCAGAAGGAATTCAATGGAGGCTTTTTCCAGGTGGAGACTCTGCAAATGGGTTTGGACTTTCACTGTTATCCATTGCCTTCTGCAAACTGGATGCTCTACTATGGTTCCCATTGCTAAACAGGAAGTCATCTGTGTGAACGGTGGCCATGCCATCTTGGTGTGGAAACTGGCTGTGACTTTCATGTATTTTCCGTTTCTCAGTCTTCATAAGGAAGGAGGAGGCCAACAGCATCCTGCTCAGGCAAAGGCGAGCCAACGAGTTCTTGGAAGAAATGTGGGCAGGGTCACTGGAGAGGGAGTGCCATGAAGAGCAGTGCTCCTTTGAGGAAGCCAGGGAGATCTTCCAGATCCCAGAGAGGACCGTAAGTACCTCATCAAAGAGGGTGCCGTCAGCTCTCTCTGCCTTGAACGGTGTCGGGATATCTTCTCTGAGCTGCTGGCAAGGGGGCTGCACTAAAGGATGCTTCAGGGATGCTTCTTCCATTGAAGTCCAGGTTTCTCTGTGGCTGGGCTGGGCAAGCTCCTCACTGAGGGAAATGCATACACATAGCCAGTGTCCCCACCCCCTCCAGTCTGGACTGCTCCTCTTCCCAAAGGATGACTTCCTTCTCCTCAGTCAGAGCTCCCAGTGTCACCTATACCTCCTCCGGTGTTCAGAGACAACCTCCCCTGCATTACACACTCTCTACTTCCTATCACACCACGCACCCTCATTTTGACATGCGCACTTGATGTGTATCTTGCCTTTCCAAGGAAGACCTTCCCGTGCCCTCTGAAGATTCAGGGTCGGCCTTTGCCACATGAAGGGACTCTTCACACTTGAGAGGCTCCCTCTATAGCTTGCCTACCTGGGAGGCCCCCTGTTGTGCTTTGGCAGCATGGTGAATGCTATCTTCATGGTGGCATAGTGAGTTATAGGTAGTAGTTCAAAATCACCAGTGGCTCACTGGAAGAAAGATGAGGCTTTCTACTCCTTGACAGAGTTACTGTCTCAGAAACCCATAGGGGCAGTTGAACCCTGTCCTATAGGGTTGTTATGCATTGACGTTGATGTGATGGCAGTGTTGATTGTTGGTTTGCTTTCTATAAGATACATGTGGGAGTTGTACCACATCCCTTTGAAGATTTTGATCAGTAGCCTGAGCTCAGGTTATGATGGAGAGAAGCACTCATGGATTGAGAGACACATTCCAATGCTCTCTATTAGTAGGATGGGCACAAGACCAGGAGTTCACGGGGAAGTTGTGCAGTGGTCCTTCATGACTGTTGTTTGCTGGTGATACTGCTCATGTGTGTTTTCTCACAACTCCTCACGACATATGTCACCCTCACCATGATAGAACAATTTGAGACAGATGTAACATTTTTCTTCCCATATTGGTTGAAGAGATTCATACCTTGCATTTGTATAAAGCATCTTGGTGGCATTATGCATTATACTGCTAAGTGACAGATAAGCAGTTCAAGCCTAATACCCACTCCAGGAGAGTTCATGAGACGGTCTGCCCACAGAATGATTTACAGTCTCAGAAACCATCCAGAGCTTTTGTATTCTGTCCTATAAGTTCACTCATCAGACAGAATACCACGGAAGGCTCTGTGTGTGTGTGTGTGTGTGTTTTGTGGGTGTTGCATTTGCATTCCACTTAATTTTTCAAAACATTTTCAAATTTTCTTTTGTATTTTATCCTCACAGCAACACTGTGAGGTATAACTTCTTGGTTAAAAAGCACCTCAAAAATTAATTTTATTGTGTAGTCTTTGGAAGTTTATTTGGGAGAAAGCTGAGACATTCTGCTCGCATAAAAATTTACAGCCTCAAAATTCCAAACAGGCACTTCTACCCTCTTTGCTAGGGTCCTCATGAGTTAGGATCTACTCAATAGCAGTGAGATTTAGCTTCAGTTTTTGATGTTTGTAGGACACTGGGTGGCACAAATAGTGGGCATCCATCTGAAAAGGAGACTCCAGAACTTGACAGAACACCAAAGGAAATGTTCTCACTAGCTGATGAAGCACCAGAAGCACTCATCATCCATGCCAAGACATTAGGGAGACAATCTTAATTGTCCTCAGTCCCAAGAAAAGTGACGCAACAGAATGCACAAATTATCGAAGAACATCATCAATATCAAATGCAAGTAAAATTTTGCAAAAGATAATTCTACAATTGCAGCAGTACATTGGCAGCAAGTTGTCAGAAATACAAATAAGATTTTAAAAAGGATGCAGCACAAGGGAAATTATCAATGATACCAGATGAACCTTAGCTAAAAGCAGAAAATACCAGAAAGATATTCCTGGTGTTATTTTTGCAAATGCATTCACCAGTGTGGATCACAACAAAATATGGTATAATTTTGTGAAGAATGGGAATTCGAGAACACATCATGGTGCTCATGGGGTGTAGTGTGGAGACCAAGAGACAGTCTTTCAAGCAGAGCAAGGGTTCCCGCATGGCTGAATGTCAGAAAACGTGTGCATCAGGGTTGCATCCTTTTATCATACTTATTCCGTCTGTACACTGAGCAAGCAACCTGAGAAGCTGGACTATGTGAAGCAAAAGGAGCCTTCAGGATTGAAGAAAGACTTGTTAACAACATGTGATACGCACATGAAACAACCCTGCTTGCTGAAATTGGAAATGATGTAGTCATGGAAACCAAAGGGTACCTTCAGGTTGAATTTCAATTCCATGTAAAGAAAAGCAAAAATCCTAAGAACTGGACCAATAGACCAAATCAGGATGAACAGAGAAAGGGCTGAAGTGGTCAAGCATTGCATTTGACATGGAGCCACAATCAATGTTGACGGAATCAGCAGTCATGAAAGCACACTGCTTCATAAGACCTCCTTAAACTAGACGAGCAAGGATAGCACTCTAAGGACTAAGTGCACCTGACTAAGCCAATCATCACATGCTCATGTGAACGTTGGACACTGAATGAGAAAGAACAAAGAATAACTGATGCATTTGGAGCGACCAGGTTGGCAAAGATTATTGAAAGTACATGGACTGCCAAAAGAACAAACAGATGTGTCTTGGAGGATGTATGGCTACAACGCTCCCTACAGGTAAAGATGGTGGGACTTGGTCTCATGTACTTTGGACACGTTAGCGGAAGAGAACAGTGCCCGGATAGAGACATCACGCTTGGGAATGTGGAGGGGCAGCCACAAAGAGGAAGGGCCTCAATGAGATGGACTGACACAACGGCTGCCATAGAGGGCTCACACATTAGAACAATTGTGAGGATGGCCCAGGATCCGGCCTTGCTTCATTCTGTTATACATGGAGTCCCTATGAGTCGGAGCTGACTCAATGCCTCCGAACAACAGATGCATGTGAAAACAGCACAATGAGTAGAGAAGACCGGAGATTAATGGATGCATTTGAATTATGGTGTTGGTGAAAAATATTGAAATTGTATGAACGGCCAGAAGAACAAACAAATCTGTCTTGGAAGAAGTACAGCCAGAATGCTCCTTAACAGGGAAGATGGTGAGACTTTGTCTGAGTTACTTGAAGCATGTTAAGCGAGGCTAGTCTCTGGAAAAGGAAGGACACAAAGCTTGAAGTAAGGGTCAACAAAGAAGAGGAAGAGTGCCGAGGGGATGGACTGACACAGTGGTTGCAATGATGGGATCCAAGTGAACAATTGTGATGAGGGCACCCGACGAGGCTGCGATTTGTGCTTTTGAAGTATGGATCTTATGGATCGCAGGACAAGACAGACCACTGTGCCACTAGGGTTTCCTGAGGCAGCATTTTGTGTGCTTTGCAGCGTGTTGCTGTGGGTTAGAAGTGACTTCCCGGCACTTAACAATAACAGCCTAAAGGTTGAGAGTTGGAGCCTACGGAGCATCACCGTGACTAAAGGGCTGGAAATCTGCTTTCCTGAAGATTTCCCTGAAGGAAACTTTACAAGCAGCTTTACTCTGTACGACAGGGAATCTCCATGAGTCAGAACTGGTTTGACAGAAGCTAATTTAATTGGCTTTTGCAGATGATAAAATACTTCTCTATACCTTACTGCATTAATTGATCAAGTTGGATATAATCATCTAAGAAGAAAGTGGAGACACAGACAGGTTTTATGACTTGGTCTAGTTTCACAGGCAGTAGGGTCAGGGCTCAAACTCAAACCCACATTCATGGAGTCAATTCCATCTCATGGGTACCCTACAGGAGGGACCAGAGCTGCCCCGGTGGTTTCCAAGACTACAACTCGGAACAAGAGTAGAAACTCTCCTCTGTCTCCCTTGCAGCAGCTGGGGCTTTCAAATGACTGACCTTGAGGTTAGCAGCCCAAAGTGTGACCACTAAGGGTTAGGGCTAAAACCTGGATGTTCTAATTTGGAATAGGGACAAAGAGCCTCTGAGGGCAGGGGAAAGAGCAGGAAAGCACTGTTTCATCTCCACAGGAAACCTCTGCAGTGTCCTCAATCCATCACAAAGGGCCACAATCAGAAGCCCCCAGCCCACCCACTCTGGTCCACACCATGAATTCCATGCAATAAATGTTTCCTTTGGGTGACTATGTGTCTCATATGATTTTCTCTCATTTCCTCAGAACCAGTTCTGGCGTTCTTACACTGGTGAGTAAGCAAATCCTTTACTTATTTTGGCCCCACCCACCTGCCCCCCTGCAAGATCCCCCTTCTCTTCCACATACTCAGGAACAACAACTCTTTCCACAGATGGAGACCAGTGTGCTTCCAATCCATGCCAGAATGGAGGCACCTGTATGGACGACTTACAATATTACATCTGCTTCTGCCTAGAGGACTTTGAGGGTCGGAACTGTGAGAAAAGTAAGCCCCTACTTCCCATCCCATAATTTACAGAGCGGGGTCCCTGGGAAACTGATGGGAGCCAGCCCACCTGATCAAGAGAGCTTCTGAGTGAACATCCTCAGTAGAGGGACTGGTCCAGCCAGAGTTGAGCTCTGGTCAGATAGTGATTTAGGTGAACTTCCAATGTGCCCATCTTCAATCTAGAATTCTCAGATGATACTTCTCATACTTTATTACCCCACATCCACTTCTAAGAAGTATAAAAATCTCAGGCTCCCGGCACTGGGGCCTTCTGATATGCATAGAGAGGACAGGTGAGACTCACCTCATCACTTCCTACAGCCTACATATCCCACCAGCCAAGACAATTTGGCAAACTTTGCTTGGTGTTATTACTGTACCATCATTCCTTATTATTACATAAGTTTGTTTTACCTTCAAATATTAAAGTATTCCAAAATCTGCTAAGCCCACAATACCAGCCTCACCTCTGACACCAATGACAAGTTTAAGAGTTCACAAGACTACCTTCAAGTTTGATGCTTCACCAGAAAGGCTCATAGATTCCAAAAAAAGCTGTTACATTCTTGGTTACAGTTCATTAGAGTCAAGAACTACATATTAAAAATCTGTCAAGGAAAGAGGCGCATGCGTGAAAGTGCCAGAGGGTACAAGAACGAAGCTACCTCTTGTCATCGCCCAGTGGAGCTGTCGACAGTGTTGATATGTAACAATACATGAGGTGCACTGCCAATCAAGGGTGCTCACCTGGGGCTTTGCATTCAGGGTTTTTAATTGGGGATCAATCACATATGCATAGCATAGTCACATATACATATGTATATGTATATGTATATACATAGTTGTATGTGTGTACACATAGGCACCCATGGGGTTAACCTTCTCTCTAACTCCTCCAGCAGTTCAGCTAATACGACCAGACCAGGGCTGGGAACATCCAGCCCAATAATCATCAAGACCAGCTAACATTGTACTTCACCAAAGAGAAGTCTTTCTAGCCATCATCTTAGGGTTAATTAATATTTGAACAGTATGGTTCTTGAGATAATGTTATAAATATCAAATGACAATTGGCAAATAAAAAGGTTCCATACCACTGGCCTAGGCCATACAGTGTGGCCCAAGGTCCCCAGGGAAACCAAGACACTCGTCACAGGCTGAATACTCCAAGGACTTAGGGATGATCCTGCAGGAGCTAATGACAAAAGCCTCTTTCTGGGCAAGGTTAATTGTGTCCTGCACAGTGTATGTTCTGATATTGAGTGAGCTTTGCCGGGCCACATCTCCTTTCAAGGGGAGCTGGTTGATCTGTGATGTGATGTTGGGAGAGGGACTAGAGAGACAGTATGCCTGCTCCCATCTTTGCTCCTTGCCTTCTGCCATAGGAGAAGCCCAGGTACCTGGGGACATGGAGAAGCAGTGAGGGGCAACAGAGGAAAAGACATCAGGCCTAGGTACATCATAGGTAATGAATTGTCACCACCATTTACTCAAATATCTTGTCATATATGTACATATCAGATCAGAAACCTTCAGTAGGTACATAATAACTCATGGAGAAAACTAGAGAATATCAATGTTTACTCTCAATTACTTTGAGATGGGCTTAATCATGGCATTGTTATTTTGCAAACATCTAAAATTAAACTCTCCCCACCCCACCCCATCCCACTCTGTTATCCTGTTAAGAACTCCATGTCTTTCTTGGTTGTGAAAGCTATGCATTCAGTACATGGCTTGACATCAGTGTTAGACCAGGTTGACTAGAGAAACAAATCCAGTGACACTCATACATGTGCAATGAGAGCTTTATATCAAGAACTAATTATATATATATCAAGCAAACATCCCAGCCAAATCCAGCTCAAGTCCACAAGTTTGACAGTAGTCCTTAAGTCCCTCTTCAGACTCATACAGTCACAAACAATGATGCAGAATGCAGGAACATCACTGGCTGGTGGGTGCAAAGTCCCATGGATCCAATGGTAGTGGCTCTGGCAGCTCTCCAAGTGACTCAACAGCAGGAAGGTGAGGGCAGAGAGAGGGGGAAGTTCCCAAGACCCTCCTTATGAGGAGGTCACACCCACAAGTAAGCACCATCAGGCTGTGACCTGATTGACAGGCTAGACTCCACTCCCACACTTCAAGTCCACATGAAATTATGGAACTACCACAACACCCAAACTCTGAACTCTGTCAGTCCTAAAGAGTTGAGGATACCAAGTTCCTAGAGACATTCCCTGAATAAGGAATATTAGATAAATATTAATTTAAGGAATTCCAAAGCCCCAGCCTCTCCAGCAGGTCTCATCGGTATGCAAAAGGAAGCTGTTGCTCAGGCCCCTAAGACCACCCTGAGAGGCAACCCTAGAATGGGCCCATGATTATGGAGAATCCTTCAGAGGAAGCAGCCTCCCTGCCTCTGTTCTTGCCTATGAGGAAGCTCCTTGGAAGAAAGGACGTCAAGACTTTGTCTCCTCGTGCTTGGTTAAGTAGAAGGGTGTTGTGCTTGGGGAAGAACATCAGGCTTGGTAGAGTGGAAGGGTAGAGAAAGAGAGGAAGACCCCCAGTGGGTCCAGACAGTGTTTTCCTCTGTTGTGTGCAGGGTGTCTGTTTCAGAGCGGACTTGAGAGCACCTAACAACAACAACAACAACAGACATTTCTTTGTCAGGTCTCCACACAGTTGTCTATTGGTATTTCTACCTAATGAGAAAAAATAATATTTTTAGTAAATTACTGGTCACAATCAAAAGCATCTCTCAGAATTTATCTTGGCCCTCCTGATGCCAGCCTTGTATTGGATCTATCAGATCATACAATCTGAGTCCTACATGAGAAGGGTATCATAACTGTGGTTTTATAAGACAGTTATTTAATAAACTCACTAACTTTGAGTCAATGCTGACTCATAACGACTCCCTGTGAGTTTCCAAGATAATAACTGTTTACTGGAGCAGAAAGTAGTCTTACTTCCATGCAGCTGTTGGTGCTTTTGAACTGCCAACCATGTGAACTGCAGCCCAATGAACAACCACTTCACCATCAGGGCTCCAGCTACAGGGCAGTATTTTTCTTTTTTTCCTTTTTAAAAAATCCTTTTATTGGGGTCTTATACAACTCTTATCACAATACAAACAAACATAGTGTCAAGCACATTTGTACATTTGTTGCCCTCATTATTCTCAAAACATTTGCTTTCTTTATCAGCTGCTCGTTTTCCCCCTTCCTACCTGCTCCTCCTCCCTCATGAACCCTTGATCATTTATAAATTATTATTATTTTGTCACATCTTACACTGTCCTATGTTTCCCTTCATCCACTTTTCTATTGTCCAGCCCCCACAGAGGAAGTTATATGTAGATCCTGGTAATCCATTTTCCCTTTCCACCCGACTCTCCCTCTACCCTCACGGTATCACCACTCTCACCACTGCTCCTGAAGGGTTCATCTGTCCTGGATTACCTGTGTTTCCAGATCCTATCTATGCCAGTGTACATCCTCTGGTCTCGCCAGATTTGTACAGTACACTTGGGATCATGGTAGTGGGGCTGGGGGTAAGGGTGGGGAAGGAAGCATTAAAGAACTAGAGGAAAGTTGTATATTTCATCAGGGCTACACTGCGCCCTGACTAGAGCATCTCCTCCCTGCAACCCTTCTCTAAGGGATGCAAGACAGTATTTTTTAATAATCACAAAAACAGATTTATGTTAGGCCATCCTCGCGTTACATTTTTACTTGAAAAAATGAATGCTAAATCAGAGGAGAACCCCAAGTAGCTACATTAGCATTTTAGATGATTAGCTTCCACCTGTGTTTTTGTGTGTGGTAATGAAATGAAAGCATATTTAAGTGTTGCCTGCTCACTTCCCTGAATTCATCAGGGCAGCATCATCTTCCTGCCTGAACACAAACACTTCTACTCACACCTCCCCACCGTGTGCCCTGATTATCTTCACTGTGAAGTCCAGTCTCCATAAACCTACTGTCTCCTGCCTCTGGTGGTCGGAATTTGGGTCATGGTAAAGACAACCTGGGACCACTGAATTAACCAAATGCAAATAGTCTACGTGAGAGACAAGGACGGCCCTGGCATCGTTTCCAATGATCCCAGCCCAGCAATAGCTACGGAAAGACTAAGGACACAGGTGTCCTGCCAATCACCTAGTGACCCTGGGAAGTACAAACACCATCAGCCCGTCATTCCTGAAACACCATCATTCCTTCCTTCCTACCGTTACTCCTTTATTCCCCACACACCGTCCAGCCAACCCTTCTCCCCTACTCACAGGGATGCTGAGATGATGTCAGCTCTCCCCCACCCCCAAGAGTGCCGACCATGCAGCTCCAACCCTAGCGCCAAGGCTAGGACAAACTCAGTCTCTGCTGGCCACAGCGCCTCCTCCTGTCCAGAAGAAAACTGTTCCTCTCCTCCCAGGCAGAGGCAGCCCCTCACAACTGACTCTCTCACACTCCCCCTTCTCCTTCTCAGACAAAAACAGCGAGCTGGTCTGTTTGAATGAAAACGGGGGCTGTCAACAGTACTGCAGTGACAACCCAGGGACCAAGCGCTCCTGCAGATGTCACCAGGACTACAAGCTCATGGCTGACGAGGTGTCCTGTGAGCCCACAGGTAACTGGTTCCCAGGAAGTGCTCCCCAGCGTGCCATGGGGCCTCATTCGCTACTTACTGTTAGTCAGGTGAGGTGGTGACGAGGTCCTGTCCTAGTGTCTGTTATCTCAGATGACTGAAAGATGAGGCGGGATGGCATAACCTCTACTGAGCGTCCACTAAGTGCTGGTCGCATTGTGAGGCAGAGAGAAGGACCCAGGGTCAAGAAGGCTACTCCCACCCAAGAGCAGGTCAGAGCGTAGTATGTCCAGACTCAGTTTACGGGGCCAGTTTTCTTGGGCTCAGTGGTCTACAGCCCATCCTCAGGTTCAGTCTAACAAGAAAGAGAACAGGGGACCTCTCTTGGAGCACTGACTCCCAGAGCAAAGAGACTGGGACTTTTTAAGCATATGGGGATAGGGGACCTGATCTCTGTGCAGTAGCTTCAGAGGTGCTAGGCATCCTTCCAGGTGGAGGAGGGGAGGCAGGACTATAGTCTGGCCAGTGGACTTCCAGCTTCTGAAATGGCTCCATGGGAGCACAAATGGGTAGTTTCAGGACATTTTGTTTCTTGGTTTTATGCTCTGGCACTTATCAGGAGGCCAAGGTTTTCTTGTTGCATGTTCGGGGAGCCAGCTGGGACCAGCTCTCAATCAGTAGCTGAAAAACGTCTACCTACAGAGGGCTGGCAGGGAGTGGTGGGGAGCGGTGGTCTCTTCTAGTTGATTGAGAAGGCACATCTTGAGACTTGTTTAGCGTTCCAAGCGCCCTTACATCCTATCCGTATGGGGAATGGATAACCCAGATGGCTTCCACAGGGATCAGAAGTTGCAATGTGTACTTTACCAGAAACAGAGCCCCTCAGGACTTCTGCCAAAGTTTCCTAGATCTACTGACTCCAGACCCAGGGTTTGGAACACCTGCTGCACAATTCCAGAAACCAAACTTTTCAAAGGGAAGTATTTTTAGAAAAAGGAAAAAAAGGGTGCAAAGCAACTCAAACTAAGCAGGGCTACAATTTCAAAGGCTGATTGAGGTACCCTTACCAATTATGCCATGTGGAGATGGATGTTCTCCATCTGAAATTTAGCCTGGCCCTTTAAATCTGTGAGCCCCCCCCCCCCAGGCCCAAGAACTTTACTGGAGCATATTGGTGGGGTGGGGGTTCTCAGTCTGGGTTGGCTAAAGAAAAAATTCATAGAGACTCATTTGTGTTTCAGAGAGATCTTTATGTAAAACAGAAATTGTGTATTAAGAAAGCATCTCAGCCCAGTACATATGAAGTCCATAAGTCTGATATTATCCCTTATGTTGAAACTAGTCCATAAATTCTTCTGCAGAAGAGCTTATGGTGCCTGGCTATCAAAAGATAGAACATCTGGGGTTTTAAAGGCTTAACGTTAAACAAGCGGCTATCTAGCTCAGAGGCAACAAAGCCCACATAGAAGAAGCACAGCAGCCTCATCACAAGGTCTCGAAGGGATCAGGTATCAGGCATCAAAGAACAAAAAATAAAAGTATTGTGAAGGAAGGGAATACAGATTGGGGACCCAAGACCCATCTGTAGGCAACTGGACATCTCCTTACAGAAGGGTTGCATGGAGGAGATGAGCCAGTCATGGTGCAGGGTAGCAAAGATGAATCATACAACATTCCTCTACTTCTTTAATGTTCCTTCCCCTCTCCCCCTCCACTATCATGATCCCAATTCTATTTTAAAAATCCAACTAGACCAGAGCATGTACACTGGTACAGATAGGAAACACAGGGAATCCAGAACAAATGATCCCTTCAGGACCAGAGTAAGAGTGGTGATACTGGGAGGGTAGAGGGAAGGTGGGATAGACAAGGAGAACCGATTAGATGGATCTTCATATAACCTTCTCCCTCGGGGACAGACAACAGTAAAGTGGGTGAAGGGAGCTGTAGGACAGTGTACTATAGGACAAAATAATAAGAAATTATAAATTAGGAAGGGTTGAAGAGGGAGGGCAAACCAGGGAAGGAGGGGAAAAAATAAAGAGCTGATACCAAGTGCTCAAGGAGAAAGCATATGTTTTGAGAATGATGATGGCAACAAATGTACAAATGTGCTTGGCACAATGGATTTATATATGGATTGTGATAGGAGTTGCATGAGCACCCAATAAAATTTTTTTTGTAAATTCCTCTTCAGAATCATGAAACAAATGCAATGATGACAAATGCAGGAAGCTCACAGGCCAGTGGGTAGAAAATCTTGTGAATCCAGTGGTGGTGGAAGCATCTCAGCGCTAGTGTGGGACTCCATATAGTTCCTCCAGCTCCAGGGCTCTGGCTCCATCACTGGGTCTCCATGTGGCTTGTCACCAGGAATGTGTCACAGAGAGTATCACTGTGTCCCACCTCCAGCAAGCTACTTATCTCTGTAGTGCCTCCACATGAGGACATCAAGGTGTGACCTGATTGACAGGCTAAAGTCCACTGCTTCACTCTTAATTGTCTCAAGTTGACACCAGATATGTAACTACCACAGGCGGAGAAAATGGAGTAAAGCTAGCACTACATTTTCCTAAGAGATATTAATCAAAGACAAGAAGCATATGATCTTAGTTATTTCAAATATCTAGAAAAACAAATCGACTTCCACCCAGTCAGTTCTGATTTATAGTGATCCTGTAAGGCAGTGTAGAACTATTTCTGTGGGTTTTCGAGACTGTAATTCTATGAGAATAGAAAACCTCATCTTTCTCCCTTAGAAGCCACTAGTGGTTTCAAACTGCTGACCGTGTAGTCAATAATACAAAGCCTAACTCACTACAACACCAGCGCGCCTTATATCTAGAATAGGCAATTGCACAAAGACAAAACTTTAGTAGTCATTTCAGAAACCCGGCAAAAGGCAAGGAGCGATTAGTTGAGTTTTGCTTAGTGAAGGTTGAGTTTCTGTTTAGGGTGATGAAAACCCTTTGGAGATCGATACCAGTGAAAGTTGCACAACATGATGAAAGTAATTAATGTCATTAAGTGTGCAGTTACAATAGTTAAAATGGCTATCTCTCTCTATATATATATTTCCAGTAAATAATAAATTTATTTATTACATATATTTTACATAATTATATGTAAATATATTTAGAGAGAAATATATTCACATAAATGTATATGTATATATATATTCACAAAAGTATTTTGAAAGGAACTCTCCACTTTGCCCAAAAAGCACTACAATTATTCTCGATATAAGTTCATCTTTAGTGATTGAAGCCACACCGTTTTTCTCTTGAAAATGATGCAGAGCCTAGCTTCGAGAAAAGGTTCGCTGGCAGTGTGATGTTGAGACATTCAATCACTAATGGAAAGGTTGCAGTTTGAGCCCACCAGCTTCTGGGCCAGAGAAACATGTTGCTTCCACCAAGATCCCCACTGGTGCTGAGTTGGCTCACACACTGCAGCCCTAGAGGACAGAGCAGAATGCCCCAGAGGGCTTCAGGGTTCCAGTCTCTAGGGGAGCAGACTCCCACAAATCTCCCCTGCTGGGTTCAAACAGCCAGGTGGCCCAGTGCTTAATCACCTGGGCTCTTTCCATAACAAAGAAAAGCTTGGGAACCCTGGGGCAGTTCTACTCTGTCCACCAGGGCTCTTAGTGGAGGGAGGGAGCCCACAGAATCACAGCAGGATTAACTTTCAAGAAGTAGGACTACCTCCTGCCAAACCAGCCTGTGCCCCATCTCTTCATCTGACAGCTTCCCAACAGCCTCTCCCCAAGCTCCAATCCAGCAGGGTCCCCGATCAAGGGGCAACTGGGTAGGGCTCAGCCCTCTCCCACTCTGAGCCCTGAAGGCCTCCCCTCCAGTTCCTGGAAGGAGCAGCTATGCACTAAAAGGGGAAACAGAAAGCCACAGCCTCAGATCTCTGAGTAGAAAGCCCTTGAGCCCCTTGATCCACAAATGCATTTCTCCTTCATGAACCCCTGTGTCTGACTGACTTTTGTTCTATACAGTGAAATATCCCTGTGGGAAAATGCCTGTCCTGGAAAAAAGAAAAAACAGCGCCTCTGAAGGTCGAAATGTGGCTGGCGTGCTGTGTCCGCAAGGGGAATGTCCATGGCAGGTGAGTCTCCCCTGGCCCAATGGGCTGCTCAGAGCCCTGTCATTCATCGCTGGTTTTCTCCATGAATGTTCAGGCCCTGGTATGGTTGCAGACTTTTGAATGAGGACTCATCTAAACTCACATCCAAACTCACTCTCCACAAGTACATTCTGGCTCAGAAGGACCCTACACAACAGGGTCGCACTGCCCCTGTGGGTACCCAAAGCAGAAAGCCTCATCTGTCCACCACGGAGCGGCTGATGGTTCAAACTGCAGCCAAATTATACAAGTTGCTTCATAGACTGGAATATGATATAATTTAATTCTCACAACAGCTCTTTGAAGTGAGATGCAAGTGTGTATTTGGTGGAGTCAGCAGACATGAAAATACTGATGAGTCAGTGGACTCCCACACCAAGGCAGGTGGCCCTTGAACCACATGGTCTGAACTTCACAGGCCACTGAGATACATATGAGCTTTCCGGTTGCTCTTCCTTTGAGCTTAGGGCCTGCTAGGATCTGGGAAAACCTAGTGTGGTGCTAGTCATTTCCATGTAAGTGGTTCGATGGGCTTAGTGTCTCATGGGTCTTTAAGGTGATACTCATAAGCCTGGTCCTCACACAGCAGGAAAACATTAGCTGGTAAGTGGACAGCAAGGTTCAAACTCATGTTGTTCAAGGGTCAGACTGTTCCAAATGATGTTGGTCCCTAAACTTCATGCTACTCAAGGGTCAAATGAAGTACTATTGTCCCCCGATGGTACAGTATTAGGGTATATAGAACAAACAAAAAATCCAAACACATTGCCATGAAGAGGATGCCACCTTATAGCGACTAAACAGGACAAGGGGGGGGGGGGGGAACTAACTGCTCTGGTTTGCAAGTCTGTAATTGCTTATAGGAGTAGAAAGCCACATCTTTAGCCCTCAAAGTAGCTGCTGGATTTGAACTGCTGTCCTTGTGGCTACCATTTCAATGTATCATCCACTACACCATCAGGACTCCCAATCCCACAGAAAGAACTGTGAAATTCTGTGGAGGTCCAGGACAGGGATAACCATTAGCATGCTCAGCTACTAATCAACAGCACCTCGATAGAAAAACCTGATGATCAACTTCTTGGGGGAGAAAATGAGCCCTTGAAAATTGGAGCACAGTTCTACTCTGACACACTGCAGGGGCCATGAGTCTAAATCAAGTCCACAGTAGCTGCATTCTAGCTGTCTCCTCAGCATAATTCACTTGACCCTCCAATTCCTGAGGCAGGAACAGCTAGATGAGAGAACCCCCCCACCCCCCACCTGAACAAAAAGAAGCCAAGGACAGGATCTGCAAAGGTGCCAGTAGTTCAGAAATGAATGGCTAAGCTGTCCTGAAGCGGGTGTGGGGAGGTGAGAAACCAAGGAACCTGTGAGAGCAATGTAACCTTCCATGTCTCCTCTGCCTGTGCAGGCTGCGTTGACCCTGAAAGGGGAACTGCTGTGTGGAGGGGTGTTGTTGGATGCCACCTGGGTGGTCTCGGCAGCCCACTGTTTCGACAAACTCAATTCAAGGACTTGGAAGACTGTGAAGGTGGTGTTAGGTAGGTGTGGTCTTTGTCTCAAAGGCAGTCCTTGAATAAGGGTGCAAGGAGTGAGGATTCAGCACACTCCACTCCTCATCTGCAGACCAGAGAAGCTTGCTCAGAGGAGCCACAGTCTGCCCACCGGGCCCACCTCCCTGCTCACAGGGCTTCTCCCACTGTGGCCACTGTCCCCTCGACCTCTTTTCCACTCCTGACCCGAATATAGAAAGGACACAGGGGGAGAGATGCTGTCACTTATGCCAAGAGGCGATCGCTGTTGAGGAGGCAAGATGAGAGCCTAAGGCGAGAGGGCAGCAGAGGTGTGTCAGACGCGGTCTGGAGAGACCAGTGCAGGATTGTCAGCTCCCATCCTTCTTCCTGCTGGTCCCCGCTATCTGACACCCATCACCCTTTTAACATCTCAAGTTCCAAAGGGACCCTCCAGTCACACTCTTCCCACAGGGACTCAGCTTCTCTTCTAGAAAGGGCAGCAAACTTTTGAGCAAAGACTCTGCTTGATTTTTTTCCCAGAGAGTTGGGCAGGTCCTATCCACCTCTTCCACAGAAAGGGAGACCCACTCTCACACTTTGTATATCCCCCAAATAGCCATTATTTCCCCATTCCACTGCAGTCTGGCTCCAGGCAGGCAAAATGAGAATGTCATCTTGTCACGATTTTAGGTGGAGAAAGGCTTCCTGCCCAAACAACCACCAGCCCGATAATGACTGGTGTCCTTTCAGGTGAGCATGACCTTGGCAAAGAGGAAGGCACCGAACAAGAACGGTCCATTGCTCAAATGATTGTCCCTGATAAGTATAGGGTAGGCCAGGCCGACCATGATATCATCCTCCTCCGCCTAAGCACACCAGTGAACTTTACCGACTACGTGGTGCCCCTCTGCTTGCCAGACAAGAAGTTCTCTGAAGAAACGCTCATCAATATCAGGTTCTCCTCGGTGAGCTCCTGGAGTCAGTTCCTCTACAAAGGCTCTTCAGCCCCGCTGCTCATGACCATCAATGTGCCCAGACTGATGAACCAGGACTGTAAGGAGAAAGCAAAAGAGAATATCAATGTGACTAAGCTGACATATAACATGTTCTGTGCCGGTCACCTGAATGGGAAGAAAGATGCCTGCCATGGTGACAGTGGTGGCCCCCATTTCACCAAGTACAGAAGCACATGGTACCTGACAGGAATCGTCAGCTGGGGCGAGGGCTGTGCATCCAGAGGCCATATTGGAGTGTACACAAGGGTCTCCCAGTATACTGAATGGTTGCATAGGAACATGGGCCAGAAACTAATCTCAAAACGTTTACTACGAGCCCCATTTCCCTAAGCTCCATGTCAGCTCCAGGGGCCCCCTTACATGTGAAAATCAATCTGCTATTCATTGGAGATTTTCTTGCATCAAATCCCCAAAATTCTCCTGCGGGCCTTGGGTGGGAATCAGGGAGACAGAAAGAGAGAAAGACTGGGAGAGGAAAAGAGAACCAAGACATAAGGAGTAAAGAAAATGAGAGAGGGCAAGCGGCTGAGAGCCAAGAACTGGGGGAGATATTCTGAGAAGATGGAGAAAGAGCGAGAGGGGGAAAGAGAGAGAACGCGTGCGCGTAAACAAGAAGAGAGACTGAAATAGACTCAGAAGTTATAAGACACAGTCTGAGGCGGGATAAAAAGAGACCTCAGAGACAGAAATTGACCATCAAACACGGACTGTGGGAGAGACAGGTACCACATGCTGTCATGAAGGATGTCTTCTAACTTTCTGGAGTGAACCCACACTTCACCTTCCAGCACCCAGTGCCCAGCGATTCACATGTGGCAGCTGAACTGTCTTTTCTCATCAAATCTATACGTGTACATATGTGCATGTACACATGAACACACACATACAACATACACCCTGTAGGATGCATGCTATTGATGAAAGCTTTTAACAATTTTTTCCTCCGTCATTTCATCTCCATTCAGACAAATTAAAAACATGATCCACTCATTTTGATGAATAGCCTTCCAAATTTGTAGCTCAATGTGTGTTTTTCAAATAAAACGATGGCTTATACTACACATAGGTTTTGCCCCCTGTTGACACCAATTAACAAATCATTAATCTTCTCCATGTATTTTTGTGGTTGCTTGGCATTCCACCTGAGATTATTTCATGGAGATGTTGATGTCAATCATCCAAGGTTCTTGTTTCTTTCATCATGACTGCAAGGAGCTTTCTCCTGGGAAGGGTGTGTTTTACAAACTAAAGCTCTTGGTGCACTTTTGAGAATGGACTTCCCCAAAGCCTCTTCATGGAGGTGTTTGCTTCTTGCCAGGGCACTTCCCATGGTTGTTTTCTAAAGAGAGTCCCAGGGCCTGGCTGCAGGGGCCCACCAGGGCTGTCACATCAAATTCAAGTTCCAAGGTCTTGTCCAGGTGAACTGAATGAGAGCTGGTAGGAGACCTCAGAGAACAGTGGTTATGCATCAGGTCCCTAACCACAAGGTCAGCAGTGTAGAACCCCCAGCCACTCCCCGGGAGAAAGACAAGGCTTTCTCCTCCTGTAAAGAGTTACAGTCTTTAGAAACCCACCGGTACAGTTCTAATCTGCCCCACTGGGTGACTAGGAGTCAGAATCCATTCATTAGCAGTGAGTTTGGTTTTTTGGAGGAGCTGAGAGTCAACATTTTTATCAAGTCCCTCCGATGAGACTTGGATACACTCAACTGTGTACGTGTCAGCAGTCCTGGAGTGGCCCCCACCTGATGGCAACCCTGGGCAGGGCAGGGCCAAAGTGCCCCAGCCTGCACTGTGCAGCTGTCACGGCGTGAGTTTCCAAAGTGGATGGCCAGGTCTTTCTTGCTAGCCCATCTTAGTTCAGAGGTCCCATTGATACCTGTTGGACATCACAACAACACACAAGATGGTGGTGGCTGTACCTGAGCTACATTGGCCAGAAATCAAACCCAGATCTTCCTCATGGAAACTGAGACATCTACCACTGGTGTACCATAGTACACCCCAAACTACCTACCACTGGCCATGAGATGGCCTTATATGAGAATAGTAAGGAGCCAATAGTAAGGAGCCAATGACACGACATTCGCCTCCATTTCAACAGGGGAGAACACAGGATAAAAGGATAACCACCATGTGCACGCACCTCCCGCAGGGCATGCATCTGTCGCTGCAGGATGGTCCCTGCATTGTGTGTGATTGTTAGTGGCGGTGTCCCCTCTGAGAACCTGTCCTTGTGCCTGGAATACAACTGATACTTCACAACTGTTCATTAAGGGGCCAATACAATGATATATATAAAAGCAATATTCACTTTACCAATAACTTAGAATAAAATTGTAGTCTGCAAACTACATACATCCCGGGGGATAAGCCTAGACCAGATCTCATATGTAAAGTTTCCATGGAACAAAGTACCTCTCATTTGTTCACTGGTGGATGTATTGTCTTTAAAAGTGCACAGTGGAATCATTGAAACAGGGACCGGCTGGCCCCCAGAGTCTAAATATTTATTACCTGGGCCTTTACAGCAAAAGATTGCTGACATCTGGTCCAACTGGAATTTCTGAATGAAGTCGCCAAGCAAGAAATTCACTGTCACCCAGTCGATCCCGACTCGCAGCAATCCTACCCCGCAGAGTAGAACTACCCCTGGGTTTCCCAGGAGATAATTCTTTATGGGAGGGGAACGCCCCCTCTTTCTTCCATGGTACAGCCAGCGGTTTCCAACTGCTAACATTACTGTTACCACCCCAATATGTAACCCACGAGGCCACCAGGGCTCCTTCACCAAGAGAGAGCATAGAACTCAAGAGGGGTGACTCTGGAGTCTGAACACCTTGACGTAAAGTCTGGCTTTGTTACTTCTTTAAAAATATATATTATTAGACTTATATGCTATTTTTTTCTTTAAAAAGGTCATTAGGTGGGGGTGTACTTTCAGACCATCAATTTTGTATTATATAACTCAAGCTACTTATAGCACCACCGACCCCTCAGTAGCTTGTCCTACCCCACCTGTGATTTATCCTCTTCCTCTTACGCTCTCCTGTCTTCCCATTCTCCCAAGCCAGCCCCTCTCTACCCTTCTTCACCCCCGCCTTGCCCTCCCCACCCTCAGGAGCCATCAAAGTCTGTTTCCTTGGTTACGACAACTTTGTCTTGATTGTGTGCTTTACAGAAGTGCACCCATACAGGAATTGTCTTTTTGTGATTGGCTAATGTCACTCAGCATAATGTTCCCTGGTTCTATCCACTCTGTGAGTTGCTTCCTCTGTCACTTACTCTCATGCAAGTTACCTACCCTCTCTGTGCCTCCATTTGGTTCTCCCTCTGTAACATGGGAACTCACTATGTTGGTTGCTGTGAGACTGCTAGTTCATGCATGCACGAAGCTGGCACCTAGACCGCTGAGTGCTGCCACGAGGGAAAGTTGGTTTGTAAGTGCCCAGTTGTCCTCCAGCTCCACCAGCCCAGCCCAGGCCTCGCAGATTTAAGCGGGAAAATCTGCAATCAAAATGGGCCAGGCACCAAGCTCAGCTCCCCTCTCACAGCAGCTGTGTCTTACTGGAAACAGCAGTTGGCCAGGCCCCTCCTCTTGGGAAGAAGGAAAGGATGTGGTGAGGAGAATGGGCCATGCAAAGAAACAAAAATGCTAACAAGAACAAAACAAAACAGAGAAAACCCTCACCAAAAAAGAAAGCAGAAGGTAATAAAAACTAGAACAATTCTAAGTACATGTGTCATGATCCCCTTTCTAATGCACTTGCAAGATAGCCAGGCTATTCACAGCCATGGTTTGTGTGCAGAGGGGATTTGTCAGAGGTGTAATCAACACTTTGTCTCTTCGCTTCTTTTTTTAACTTATAAAACACTGACTCTTTCTAGAAGCAGACAGCTTCACATTTCTCCCACAGAGAAGCTGGTGGGTCTGAACCACCAACATTGTGCTTACTAGACCAATGCTTAGTCCACCAAGGCTCCTTAAAGACGACACGGTCTCCCATAACCATTCCATCATTTGCATTTATGCAGAATCAGGATCTTTCTCTGCATACTGAACATGTCTAGAGATCACCTTATCATAGGCTGGAAGAGGGACAAGCTCTGCTATTTGGATGGCCGGTATGGATGTTACATAAACTGTCAACTTGGGATAGGATGGAATCTAGCCTGTCAATCAGCTCCCACCTTGATGACCTCATTTGGACGCCCAGCCAAGAGAAATACCTCACTGGAAGTCAGACCCATACTCTCTGCTTTGTCTTCCTGCGAGATATTCCTGATGACAAGCCTGGTGTAGCTATGCTGATAGAACTAGAGCCCTGGATCTGGAGGAGCCAGCACTGAGATGCTTCCATGCCACTGGATCTGTAAGACTTTTCGTCCAGTGGCCTGTGATTTTCCTGCATCCTGTGTCATTGTGTGTGTTGCATGAGTCTGAAGGGGGATTTACACACTAGTTTCAGTATCAGGCATATGGCTTTATATAGGACTCAAGGACTTGATCAGGATTTTGCTGGGATGTTTTCTTAATATTCAATTATCTTTTATATAAATCTCTCTCTTACACACATGAGTTTCTCTGGATTTGTTTCTCTAGTCTACCCAGACTAACACAGCCAGTTCTCCCTCTAGGGACCAGGACTCTGTGCTTTGTCTTGGAGGATAATAGTCCTGAAAAATGCAATTAATATGAATGAAATAAGCCCTAACATGATAATCAGTAGGCAGGAATGTTTCAAGATATTAATTTATTAATTGGGGCAGTTATGATTTATTGAACTTTGACCACGGAGCCTAAGCATTGGGCTGCTACCCTCAAGATTAGGGGTTCAGGGAAGAGATGTCCGAGCTCAAAAACAAGCAACCAAATCTAGGTGATGGGGCTTACAGACCCAAAACTCACCTGTTAGATCATTGGACAGTTCCTCTCAGAAGGGCCACATGGAAGAGATGATAAATCCAGGGTGTGGTATAGCACTGATGAACCACAGAACTATCCTCTAGTTCTTTAATATTTCCTCCCCTTACTATTATGGTTTTTATTTGCTTTACCTCATTAATCATGTTAGATTTGCATATGTAATTTATATATTTAAGATTGTTTTGTACATGGAAGCCAAGATAGATGACCCTTCAGAAACAGAAATAGAAGTAACGGTTCACTGAGGGCACGGGAAGAGAAGTGAGGGGAAGGGGGAATAGCGAGCTGGTAGGATTGATGACTGGATAACCCCACTGGATGGAATCAGATAACAGAATTGTATGTGGATGGATATATTGGATCATGTAAAGTATGGTACACACAAAAAAACCTTTTAGGATTATGTGTGTGTGTTGTGTGTGTGTGTGTGTGTGTGTGTGTTTTCTCCTAAGGGGTAAGGGAGGCATATATATGGGTTCCTAGGAGGAAGGGAGGCAATAAAGGGGAGCTAATATCAAGGAGTTTAAGAAGAAAACCAAATGTTTTGAAACTGATTGTGGTAGCAATTGTACAGTACTGTTTGATGTGATTGCGGCCATCTAGCTCAGAAGCAACAACACCCACATGGAAGAAGCACACCAGCCTGTGCGATCACGAGGTATCAAAGGGCTCAGGCATCAGGCATCACTACAACAAAAAATATCATCATAGGAATGTGGGGGGAGTGCAGAGTGGAGACCCAAAGCCCATTTGTAGGCCACTGGATATCACCTTACAGAAGGGTCTTGGGGAGGAGATGAGTCAGTCAGGATGCAATGTAGCAACAATGAAAAATACAACTTTACTCTAGTTCCTAAACGCTTCCTGCCCGCCCTCCCCGCCACTATCATGATCCCAATTCTACTTTTCAAGTCTGGCTAGACTAGACGATGTACACCGGTACAGATAGAAACTAGAAACAGGGAATCCAGGGCAGATGATCCCTTCAGGACCAGTGGTGTGAGTGGCGATACTGGGAGGGTAGAAGGAGGGTGGGTTGGAAAGGGAGACCGATTACAAGGATCTACATATAACTTCATCCCTGGGTGACAGACAACAGAAAAGTGGGTAAAGGGAGACGTCAGATAGGGAAAGATATGACAAAATAATAATTTATAAATTATCAAGGGTTCATGAGGGATGGGAGAGCAGGGAGAGAGGGAAAAAATGAGGAGCTGATGCCAGGGGCTTAGGTGGAGAGCAAATGTTTTGAGAATGATAACGGCAATGAATGTACAAATGTGCTTTACACAATTGATATATGTATGGATTGTGATAAGAGTTGTATGAGCCTCTAATAAAACAATTAAAAAATATATTATGCTATCTGGAAGAGCTCCCAATAAAATGATGTTTTTAAAGACCAGGGGTTCAGACCTTCAATCTGCTCCGTGGGGAAGAGCCAAGGCTGCCTGTTCCTGCAAAGGTTTATAACCCTCGAGCAGTGGTTCTCACCCTGTGCGTTCCCTCCCCTTTGGGGGTCAAACCACCCTTCCATAGGGGTCGCCTAAGACCATCAGAAAACACGTAGTCCCTATAGTCTTAGGAACCGAGACACTGCTCCTCTATCTCCAGGTGGGTCCGCCCACATGCAGATGTGCTGATCTGGTGAGAAAGAAGCTATTACAACCTTCGCACTGACATTGCTTTTTACACATACTGACGCAAAATGTAGCAATGTAGTTTACTGTTGTCGTATTAAGACTGTTACCCATGCTATACCATGCTGCAAGACAAAATTTCATGTATTTGTCATTAGAAATAAATATTTCACAATCTATAATTACATATAGATTATGATTGGGGTTCACCACAACAAGGGGACCTGTATGAAAGGCTCGTGGCATGAGGAAGGTTGAGAACCACTGCTATTTAGTGTCTCTATGGGTCAGAATCAGCCTGATGGCAGTGGGGTTGTTTGGGGGTTTGCTCTGTGACCAGGCTCTCTTCGAGGTGGTGTTGGGGATCCAGCAATAAGCAGGATGGAAAAAATCCCCATGCTCCTGGGACTTCTATCATCCAATCAGAAGCATACAAGGGGGCTTCAAAAGGCTGGAAGAAAAACAGAGAATACCATGATGGAATTGTTTCGTGAGCTTTCTAAAGTGTCCTGGTCTGGAAAACCAGAGAATGGGGCGTACTGAGGATTGTGAGAAAACGAACCCCCAGCCTGTTTAGTTGTGTAGGAAGGAAAGCATTTGTGACCTAGCAAATGTCAAGACCTTTTCCGCCAGAACATTTCTATGTACAAAACCAAACACAAATGCACTGCCATGAGTGAATTCTAGCTCAGGGCAACCCCAAAGGATGGGTAGATACCTCTGTGTGTTTCCGAGACTGTAACGCTTTACAGGAATAGAAAGTCTCATTTCCCCTCCCCCTTATGCCAAATGGAGTAGCTGGTGGTTTTACATAACCACAACATCAGCAGGGCTTCTTACTCACCTGGATAGTGTACCCCAAAACAAAAGCCCCATTTCAGACCAGGAGGAAAAAGCAGTATTTGGACTGGAAAGATCTGAGTTCAAATCCCATGTCTATCATGACTGACCGTAAGCTCAGATACAGTTAGCATCGCTCCAAATCTCCATTATTTACTTTGGGAAAAAAATATGGGAGAAATAATATTTACTTTGTAATGTTGAGGTAAGGACTCAAGAACTTACCTTTCTCCACTCGTTTTTCCTTCCTATCCACCACCTGCCATCCTGCACTCCCCCTGTTTGCCAGGGATGTGTGTATGTGTTTGTGTGTGTGGGTGTGTGTGTGTGTGTGTGTGTGTGTGTGTGAGAGAGAGAGAGAGAGAGAGAGAGAGAGAGAGATACTTTCATTGGTCATAAGTTTATTCATTTTGTCACAATTGGTTGTCGTGTCAGGTAGCCAATTTCAGCCAGAGTAACAGCTCTTCAAAGCCACAGTCAGCCTCTGGCCTGCAGACAGACCCATGCAGTGGAGGGACCACCACCCCTGCACTTGAGGGAGGAATCTATCCAACATATGTTGCCAATAATTCACCTGCTGACATGATGCATGGCCCATTGTCCATCAAAACCCCAGTGTAGTGACCAGGTTTGTGCAAACAGCACAGGGCATGAATTTTCCCACATAAGTTTCTACTGGCACCTGTTATCAGGTCGAACCACACACTGATCACAAAATTGGAACAATCCCAACTCCATTCAAGAGAATTCAAGGGGTCAGGTGATCAGGTCAAGTTCCCATTGAGAAGACAGCAGTCAGGCTGCTTCTGCAAGGAGGGAGGAAACTCTCCCTTTAGGCCCCCTGCTGTAGCACATGCCAGATAAGAAAATAATACCACTGCTCTAGAGGATGAATCCAAGAAACTGGGTTCTATGATGACAAATGTGGCGTCAGGATTGGAAAAGGGCCTATTAACAACCTGTGATACGAAGATGACACAGCCTAGCTTGTTGAAAGTGAGGCGGAAACTGAAGTTCTTGTTGATGAAGATCAAGCATTACAGCCTTTGGTGTGTACTCAGTTTAAAGAAAACAAAAACCCTCACAACTGGTACAATACTCAGCATCATGATAAATGGAGACTACATGAAGCTGTCAAGGATTTTGTCTTGGATTCCCAACCAAAGCCCGTTAAAGCAGAAGTCAAGAGATCAAATGGCTCATGGCATTGGGTAATTCTGTTGCACAAGACTTCTTTCAAGGGTGGAAGAGCGAAGTTGTCATTTTGAGAAGGAAGGTGGGTGACCCCCTTTGATGGCATTTAAAATCAGTCTAATATGCAAGTCAAAGTTGGACACAGATTAAGGATGATAGAAGAAAATTAGTGCACATGAACTATAGTGTTGGCAAATACCGAAAGGACCCTGGACTGCCAAAAGGACAAGCAAATCTGTCTATGAAGAAGTACACCCTGAATGCTCCTGAGAGGCATGGACTGGGGAGACATTGTCTTACATCATTTGCACATGCTGTCTGGAGAGAGAAGGACACCATGTGAGGGGAAGCAAGAAAGAAGCAAACCCTGGACAAGATGGATGGACACAGGGGCTGCAACAATGGGATCAATATAAAAACCACTGTGAGGTTGGGACAGGGCAGGCCGTGTTTCATTCTGTTGTACATGCGGTCGCTATGAGTCAGCAACGACTAGAATGGTACCTCACACCCACAACAGAACACGGAGGATGTGGTTTACTGATTAAGAACTGAGGCTCAGCAGAGTGAATCGTCTCCTCTGAAAGCAGCGATTGCTGAGTCAGGACTCCACCCCAGGTCTATCGTCCTTCAGACTGTCAACCTCATGACCCTGCCTGGGGTCCATCAGAGGAATGTCAACTGAAAGTACTATGAGAAACTGTCCATCACAGGAATTCTTCCTTCCCCTCCATCCCCATTCTCTCCCTTCCTGCTTGCTTCTTGTTTTCCTTTCTGGTAGGAAACAGTGACCAGGAAGAGAGTGTATGCAGATGGATTCTTTATTCCCAATCTGAGAGCCTGTGGGGCCAGGGTTCTGGGCCGAGGGGGCCCTTTACACGAATGACTTAGAGATGAGTACCAATCATATTCTCATAATTCAGTGGTTCTCAACCTTTCTAATGCTACAACCCTTTAATATATTCCCTCACGTTGTGGGACCCCCTCAACAATAAAGTTATTTTCTTAACTACTTCACAACTGTAATTTTGCTACTATTATGAATCAGGTGACCCCTGGGAAATGGTGCTTTGACCCAAAAGGGTCGTTACCCTCAGGTTGAGAACCGCTGTTGGAAATCATCCCCACAGTATTCTCCCACAGTAGTGCTACCTTCGCAATACCACTCACAAGCATAGGGCTGTTTGCTATCTGGCCTTATCTAAAGGAGCAGATATGTTGCTGTTTCTCTTCCTGCTCAGGGGACAGTCACGCCCCCTTATCTGTCCCTAACCCTGATGTTAGGTTACTCTTACAATGAAACCTGAGACCTCTAGGATTAGGGTATAGCCCACTTTGTTAGGATGTGATTATCTACAATTAGGGGGCCTTGCATACCCCAGACCATATACACTGGTGTAAGAACACATTTTCTCTCTCTGTTGCCTGGACGTAGTTCCAGATGCCATGGAGGAGAGGAACACCTCAAAACTGTTGTCTGCCTCTTAATTTATTACCTTCAATGACACAACTGTCCTTAGGACCCACCCAGATCTGTGCGGGATTGCACATATGGTGTTGCCACCAATCAGGGATTAAGCTCCCAGAGGTAGAATAATCCCCAAATAGGGTTTTGTAACTTCTGGAAGATAGGGTGAATGGAGGAAATTAATCTGAGGTGGAGTGAAGTTGAGGGATTATTGAATATTTATATTGAATAATGGAGCAAGGTGAAAGCAAAATTAAGATGTACTGTATTACTTTCACCCACTTTGGTAAACAGAATGTAGTGGTAACAAGCAAAAAGATGCAAGGTATTTTACAATGAGTGCAACAGTAATCCATGGTTCCCTGAGGAGGGAACTTTTGATCTAGAGACCTGGGAAAGGTCATGGCAAACTTAACAAAAGTGTACATAGAGGGGCAAACAATACCCATGGAATGTTGCCCTACAACCAATTCTCTCAGGTGATAAAACGAATAAACTTATGATCAATGAAAGTATCATCATCAGACAGAGAGAGAGAGAGAGAGAGAGAGAGAGAGAGAGAGAGAGAGAGAGAGAAATCCCTGGCAAGCAGGGGGAGTGCAGCAGGGCAGAAGGGGATTTGGAGACTAGATTAGCCTTCCCTGTCCATGTTAAGGAGAGGAATCCTAATGCAGGGAACTGCAGGGATTTCAGGAATGTCATCATTATGGTTTCCCTTTCAAAGGTGTTAAAAGACCTCAAATGGGTTGTCTCAATTACAGTCCTAACTCTCCCTGTGAAATTAGCGTGCTCAGATAATTAGTGGAAACTGATAGATGGATACCAAAGACTGGCAGGTCAAGCTATGTTGACCCCCTCCCCAGAAGAATGTAATACAGAGGACAGCACTGAAGACAGACCCCAGGGAGATGGGTGGGTCATTACAGACCACAGGGGTGCAAACTAAGAAGGAGAGAAAGACAAAGAAAGAGAGAGAGGGAGAGAACCTCAGCATGGCCACAAAGCCCAAGGGGACAACATCCCTGCTTGGAGCAACCAATGCACACAGAGAACAGTAGGGTTGAACCCACGATGAGGCACAACGTTCCCTCACTGACTCAGAGTACTATGGGGACAGCACTGGAGACATTGTGTGGAAAGTGTGCTAAGTCTGCCACAAAGACAGCGGGGTGAAACTTCAAGAGCGTGCAACAGGGCAGCAAGGGAAGCAAAGTAACCCAGTCCTGGGGGAATCCTGAAAATTGACTTCTGACTTGGGTGACAGGGTTTGGCACCTCATCAGACCCAATTGGAAAACACTCATAAGGGTCAGCAGGCAGACCTGAATCATCTATTGGAGTTTGTTTGTTTGTTTGTTTGTTTTCTTTCTTTCATTCTCCCTATTTATATCTATATAAGATAGCCAGGCCAAATAATCCTATGGGGATAACATGACCAGGGGTCCCAGGAGGACATGGGAGAGGATGGGGCAGCATGGGGCATCAGAAAGCCAACAAACTCGGGAATGAGGGAACCAGAGCTCTAAACATGATAAGGAGGCCTGCTGAGATTTTGTCAAGTGTGATGTATCCAAGAGGAATTACTCAGAGCTGAGTGGAGGGTGAGCATGGTAGTAAGAAAGAAGGAAGGTGAAAGGATGTAGAGGAAAGAAGTAGTAAGCAATAGCTATTTATAGAAGTATAGCTATTGGCAAATATTTATATATATATCAATTTATAATGAAATGGATAAGAAGCCAATGTACATCTATTTATTGTTAAGTATTAGGGTAGCAGATGGACTTTGGGACTCGACTAAAGGTCACCCTAAGCACAAAAACACTTTGTTCTAATAACCTGACACTGTTTGATGCTCCCCTTCCCAACAAGATCATTGCAGAAAAAATGGGTGCACCTGCCCCTCCCCCGAAAAAAATTTGTTCCAAAGGACGACATTGACTCTGCAGCTCTGGAAGATGGACACAGTTAATCAGAGCACACGGGAGCAGATGAAGGGGCAGGAGGAGAGAGTGGAGCACAGCCTGGCCCACCAGGCCGTGATGATGATGTTCCTGAGTAGAGCAGCCAGTCCACAGAGAGAACAACATGGCTGGCCCCACTATGAGACATGATGCCCCTCAGTGACTAAGGGCGATACAGGGGACAGCACCGGAGACACAGTGTGGGAATTGCACCTGACCTGATCCCACCACACCGAGGCAAATCACTGGGGGAGTGCAGCGGAACAGCAAGGGAATGGAGTGGCAAGGTCCCCAGGGAATGCTGAAAGTGGACTTTGGGGCCAGGGCGTGGTGCCCCAACAGACTGGACTGGAAAACGCTCCTAAGGGCCAGCAAACGATCCCTGAACTACCTACAAGCTTTTCTCTTGTGAACTGTTTTGTTCTGTTCTTTGTCAGTGGTTTGTTTTTGTTGTTTTGTTGTCTGGTTGTATACTGTTGCTTTGTTTTCCTCTGTCTAGTTTTCGTGCATGTTAGTGACTCCACAGGTCTGTCTGAATAGGACAGGCTGGATGAACTATCTGGAGGAAAAACAACGGGACCGACAGTTCTGGGGGGACTTGGGGTGGGGGGGTAGGGGGGTAAGGAAGTGGTGTTAACAAACCCAGGGACAAGGGAAAAACATGGGACCCCAAATGGTAGAGAAGGGGGAGTGGCTGGCCTGGTGGGAAATGATCAAGGGTAAGGGTGTTTAGAGAAGAGGTATATTCTAGCCCAGGTGGCGATGAAGCATGGTAGTAGGGCAGGAGGAAAGTCAAGGGAGCTGGAGGAAAGAGCTAGGAGTCAAAGGGCATTCATGGAGGTCTAGACAAAGACATGTACATGCAAATATATATAGGAAGATGGGGAAATAGATCTATGTGTCTATATTTATAGGCCAAGTATTAAGGTGGCGGAAGGACCTTGGGCCTCTACTCAAACACTCCCTCAATGCATTAATACCTTCTTTTATTAAATTGGAACTCTATGATGCTCACTCTCCCGACACAACGGCTGGAGTCAAAGTGGGTGAACAAGTAAATGTGGTGAAGAAAGCTGATGGTGCCCGGCTATCAAAAGAGATAGTGACTGGGGTCTTAAAGGCTTGAAGATAAACAAGCGGCCATCTAGCTCAGAAGCAACAAAGTCCACATGGAAGAACACACCAGCCTGTGTGATCGAGTGGTCCCAAAGGGATCAGTTACCAGGCATCAAAGAACAAAAAATCATATCATTGACTGCACACCTCCATGATAGGATCGCTGAAGACAAATGGGTGCATAAGCAAATGTGGTGAAGAAAGCTGATGATGCCCGGCTATCAAAAGAGATAGCGTCTGGGGTCTTAAAGGCTTGAAGGTGAACAAGCGGCCATCTAGCTCAGAAGCAAATAAGCCCACATGGAAGAAGCACACCGGCCAGTGCGATCACGAGGTGCCCAAGGGACCAGGTATAAGGCATCATGCAAAAAAAAAAAAGATATAAGTGTGTGTATGTATGTGTACATATGTGTATATGTATATATGTATGTGTATATATGTATATATATATCATATTAAATGAAGGGGGAAGTGCAGAGTGGAGACCCAAGGCCCAAGTGTCGACCAATGGAGATCCCCTCATAGAGGGGTTTAGGAGAGGAGATGGGTTAATTAGGGTGTGAGGTAGTATCGATGAAGAACACAGCTTTCCCCCAGATCCTGGATGCTTCCTCCCCCCAACGACCATGATCCGAATTCTACCTTGCAGGGCTGGATAGGACAGAGGCTGTACACTGGTGCATATGAGGGTTGGAGGTACAGGGAATCCAGGGTGGATGATACCTTCAGGACCAAGGGTGTGAGGGACGATGCTGGGAGAGTGGAGGGTGAGTGGGTTGGAAAGGGGGAACTGATTACAAGGATCCACATGTGACCTCTTCCTTGGGAGAGGGACAGCAGAGAAGAGGGGAAGGGAGACTCCGGATAGGGCAAGATATGACAAAATAACGATGTATAAATTACCAAGGGCATATGAGGGAGGGGGGAATGGGGAGGGAGGGTGGGGGAAAAGAGGACCTGATGCAAGGGGCTTAAGTGGAGAGCAAATGCCTTGAGAATGATTGGGGCAGGGAATGTATGGATGTGCTTTACACAATTGATGTATGTATATGTATGGATTGTGGTAAGAGTTGTATGAGTCCCTAATAAAATGTAAAAGAAGAAAAGAGAAAAAAATGATTAGGGCAAAGACTGTACAGATGTGCTTTATACAATTGATGTATGTATATGTATGAACTGTGAAAAGAATTGTATGAGCCCCAATAAATTGTTAAAAAAAAAAGGGTGCATAAGCAAATGAGGGAAGGATGCTGATGGTGCCCGGCTAGTAAAACATAAAGTGCTTGGGGTCTTAAAGGCTTGAAGATAAACAAGCAGCCATCTAGCAAGGAAGTAAATGAGCCCTCATGGAAGAAGCACATCAGTCGATGTGATCACGAGGTGCTGACAGAATCAGGTATCAAAAGATTACAAAAAAAACTATTATACCAATGTGAATGAGGTGGGTTGGAGAGGAGACCCAAACACCATCTGTAGACAAATGGACATCCTCCGAGAGAGAGAGGAGTAACAAAGAAGGGATGATTCAACCAGGGTGCAGGATAACCCCAAGGAAACACACATCATTCCTCTAGTTCCTGAATGTTCCCTCCCCGACACGACCATGACCCAGTTCTACCTCACATATCTGGCTACACCAGAGTACATACATGGGTACAGATAAGAGATCTCCACAAATGGAATTCAAGACAGACAAAACACCCAGGAAGAGTAGTGGGAGTAGGGATATCATGAAGATAGAGGAATGATGTGGGGGGAGTAGGAGGAGAGGGAAAGGAAGAACCTATCACAAAGTTGATTGCCCCCCAAGTGGATCAGAAAACAGAAATGTGAAATAAGTGAGACAATGGACAGTGTAAGACACGAAAGAACAACAAGAAGATATAATTGATATGGACTCACAAGGGTAGGAGAGTGGGGGAAGGAAGGGGGAACAAAAGGAGCTGATATCAAGAGCTCCAGTAGAAAGAAAATGTTTTGGAAATGTTGATGGTAACATATGTACAAGTAAGCTTAATACAGTTGAATGATGGATTCCCATAAATGTTTAAGAAGTCCAGTAAAAAGTTTAATATAATAAATGAAAAAATAATATGAATGGATTCAATAGCTGCAAAAATGAGTTCAAATACAGAAACAATTGCGCAGATTGAAAAAAACACAGCTGTCCTTTCTCCATCATAATCCTTACAGTAACAAGCCTGGTGGTCTGAAGTTGCTAAAACACAAGCTTGCAGGAACATAGAAGCGGGTATAACAATAGGAGTAGATCAATCACTAGGGGAGAAGAAAGTGTACATATGACAAACTTCAATTAGTCTTTGGAACTCAAAGTTTTCTCTCCCTACTAACAGCATTGAACAAAATCAGGGTAGATACACACATTTTTACCCATAAACAAAAGGCTGATCTTGAGAAGAGCCCAAAGGATGGCAATCACGTGTGGCACCCAGGTCTGCTAATCACCTGTAGGTGATTATCTCATTAGGGTGATTGCTCTCTTTGGGGTGGTAGAGCTGGGGCCAGGAACAGCCTCAGTCACTTCCTACACGTGAGAAGAACGTGAGCCTTTTGCCTTTTGTGAATGAGCAAGGTTTGTGTCTCTAATGCCCACCAATGAGTATAAAGGTCATCAATCTCTCAGAGGCTCCAGACGAGGACCAGGAGAGCTTCACTCCAAAATGAGTTGAAATCCAGCCTCAATATCATCCTGGTTTGCAGAAGTTCCTCATTCTTACTCAGGACATCTCTACATCTGTACTCACTATCATCTTACCACAGGTCTAACATCTCTTCCTTCTTTCTGGAGTGAGAGTATTAGGACGTCTGGCAAAAGTGCTCCATAACTGCTATCTCTCATCACCTGCTTTTTCCCCCATTGGCCAGATGAGTCATGCTAGAAGTACAAGCCATCCTAGTTTCCCAGGACTCTCCCAATTCTAGTTCCAACTGAACAGACATTCCCTACTGTGATCACATGAGGACAGTGGATGGATGACCCTAACTTCTGGCCAGGGTACAGGACAGCACGAGAGGAATACGACCATGAACTAACTAAGACCCTCAAACGAAAAAAAAAACACTCACTGCATCCAGTTGATTCTGATTCATAGAGACCCTGTAGGACAGGGTAGAACTGTTCCCTGTGGATTTCTGAGACTGAAACTCTTCCTGAGAGTAGAAAGTCTCATCTTTCTCCTGAGCAGTGGCTGGTGGTTTGGGCCTCAACGTGTATCTACAATGCCGCTACAACCAAAATGGAGCGGGTGGACCCTCAGCAATAAACAGGAATAGTTTCCTCTTCTTGGTGCGTCTGCCCAGGGACAGCTTCCAGAGTCCATGTAAGTCTTGCTCCCTAGGAAAGCAGCCACTGCATGTAAAACCCGTCAACGCACATAAGGGCCCAGATGCCAACTCCTCTGTGGCTCTCTTCAGAGTATTGACGTTCACGTATGAAAGAGACTCATTAAACATATTCTACTTTTGATTATTACTTCTATTTTTCATCTTTACCTTACATCTGTATTTATCCCATTTACAGCCTGCTATGCTAAAAGCTTCAGAATTCTAAAGTCCGTTAGAAGTGTATACTTCGGACATACACCTGAATCTATATATGTTAGTATAAAATTCCCTTTAGTTTTGGGGTTTGTGGGGATGAGCAGATCTAGTGTGCTAAGAGAATGCTTATTGGTGCAGAAGCCTTGGCCTGTCATGTTTTCATCTCCTTCTCCCAGCAGAGATGCTTGGCATTGGGGTATTATAAATAGCTGCTTGTCACAGGTGCATTGTCACCATGGAAAGGTAAGTTGAAGTTACAACTCTCTGGCCTTTAAAGTGACTCTATGAGGCAAAAAGTGCTCTCTTTCTCTTCTTCAGGGGGCCTCTCCAGAGTAGTCTGGGACCTAAACCTAATCCCTTCTCAATCTCCAAAAACCAAATTCATTGCCATCGAGTCAATGCCAACTCATAGCAACCTTATAGGTCAGGGAAGAATTTCCTTGTTGGCTTCCAGGATTGTACATCTTGACTGGGAGAAAAGAGCCTCTTTTTCTCCTGAGGATACACTGGTGGTTTCAGACTGCTCACCTTTCAATTAGCAGCCCAACACCTCAACCTCTACACTACCAGCACTCCTTAATTCTTTAATGGCTCCTTATAAAAAGACACAGAGCCCTGGTAATGATCTGGTTACATGTTGGCCTGCAATCCACATGTTTGGCAGTTCAAAACCAGCATCATCTCCTCAGGAAAAGACTGGGATTTCTCCCCCCTCCCCCCCAAACCGATACAGTCTCACAAACCCACAGGGGTCACTAGGTGTCACCACTGAATCAATGGAATTGAGTTTGGTCTTTGGTTTGCAATTAGACATGATAGACAGACACAGAGAAACACATAGAAATTTCTGTCTACAAGTAGCCTAGGAACTTAGCTGTGGTTACAGAAGTCAGAAGAGATGAGTGCTTTCTCCTCAAGCAGGCAGAGAGGATCTACCCTTGCCTGCCATTGACTTCAGACTCCTATCCTCTTCTGCATTGGAGAAGACCCTCAAGGAGCTGCATTGACACAGTGGCTACTACGAGGGCTCAAACATAACAAAGGCTGTGAGTACTGGCAGCACCGGCTGGGGTTACCTTCCGTTGTGCACACTGTAGCGATCGGTCCGAATCAACTCAACAGCACCTAACCACAACCACCACCACCACCAGATTCCCAAACCATATGTACACCCATTTCTGTTCACTACACCTTCTTGCTCACAGTGTTTTTGCCATGGTAGCGGTAGTAAACAATGGCAAACCAAGAATGAATGTTCCCATGTAGCTTTCAAGTCTATGTGTTTGCAGGTTGATTTCGCCCTCCTTTCCTCTTCCCCCTCCCATCTCATCCTCCCTCAGCCTTTGGGGCTGAGAACTTTGCCCAAGGTATATCCATCTGCAAATGTCAGCAGACAAGGAACAACATAGCTAGGATTTTATTATGGTTTCCCAAGTCCACACACTGGCCTTGCTCTGCTTTCTATTTGGGTTGCAGCCATTTCTGACTGCAGATGTATCTTAGCAGATCACACTACCCCCTCTACCCCAGTAAACTTGAGAGAAGGGCAACAGAAATTTTGTCCTTGAGTTTCCTGCTTATCATAAGCACTGTCAGTCTCTCAGATCTGACCATATTTTTTCTTTCAAGGAAGCACATTCTAAACATTGGGGGGAAATTGCTCGCGGTGGCGCAGGTTTGTTTTGCCAAGACCTCTTCAAATCTGGTGGTGCTCTTCTGGCCAACCTGTGGGAACCGGCCACCAGGAAGGGGGATCCACGGTACAGAATTTGGGCAAGTTCAGAGAGTGAGGCATGGTGACTGTGCTTTGCAATGTCATGCTAGGGTGGCAGGAGCTGGCTCCAAGCTCCGCTGGTGCCCAGGTGCTCAGGAGGACGCCGTAAGTACAGCGATGTGAGTACACTGGGTTTTAGCACTTGCTCCCTCACTGCTGTTAGGGGACTTCAGCTTCTCACTTCGTCTCTTGAGGTTTTGATTCCTCCATTTAGAAAATTTACCTTCCCTGCTTTCACAGAAAGGAGCCCTGGAAGCACAAGCCGTCCTGGTGTCATAGAGGTTATGCCCAGGGCTTCTCAATACAAGGTCAGCGTTCCAGATCTACTCTCTGCTTCAAGGGAGAAAGACGTCGCCTTCTACTCCCATCAACACGTACACTCTGAAAAACTCACGTGGGAAGTTCTAGCCTGTCCTATAGGGTTGTTGTGAGGAAGAAGCAACTCGATGGCAGGAATTTTCATTATGAGTTTGCTTTCTCTTCAAAGATCCTTGGTTGCATTGGGGGTTCTGTGGGATAACAATGGCTAACTACAAGGTCAGCAGTTCAATTCAACCAGCCACCCCTCTGGAGAAATATGAGACTTTCAATACCTATAGATATTCACTATCTCACAAAGCCACAAGGGTAGTTCTACTCTGCCCTGTAGGGCCACCATGAGTCAGAATTGATTCTATGGAAGTGAGTCTGGTTTTCTCGTTGGTTGGTCAGTTTCCTCGTTGGTTGGTCGGTTTCCTCATAGGATCTCAGGCCTGAATGGGAGATGGCATGTGGCACTGAAACATAAGCTGAAAAGTCCATTCAACTAGAAGCAGCTGTAATTCTACATGCTTTTTTAGGACAATACTACTTAAAACAATTTACAGATGTAATGCAATTCTGAATCAAATCCCAAATTAATTCTTTAAAGAAATGGAACAACTAATCACCATTTTCATACGGAGGGGCTAAAGACCTATGATAAGCAAAGAGCTACTTAAAATGAAGAAGAACCAAGCAGGAGGTCTAGCACTGCCTAACCTACAAACCTACTACCTAGCCACAGTAGTCAAAACAGCCTGGTCCCAGTACAATGAGGATGCATGGACAATGGATCAGAAACAAAAGGCAAGCACAAATGCATCTGTCTACAGACATCTAATCTTTCACAAAGTAGCTAGAAATATCCAACGGGAGAGAAACAGCCTCTTCAACAAATGGTGCTGGCCAAACTGAAGTTCTATATTGCTAGACCTGTCACTAAAATTAAGTCTCAGAAACCTCCTAAAGGTGAGGTTGAGAGGATTATCCACGAAGAAGTACACTACACACATAAAGACCTGCTCGAGTTCTCAAATACGTACAAGCAAAAGCCTGGAGAATACCCCTGGGAATGGTTACTAAGGGTGTGGGATACTGGTGCACAAAATGTCATATTAGACCGGTCTGAGTTTCTGGATATGGGACCCCTAAGCACAGACTCTTCTTTCAATGTCTCTGCAAGACAGGCTAAAAAAAGGATCTAAGTCTTTATTTGGTTGGTTCAATGAAGCATGGACTGCCAGATGACCTAGATTAGACCAACTTGAAGTACCTGACCTACCTTGGTACACTGTAGAGGAAGGCATCCAAAAGCTTAGAGAAATTGGTATGTTAGAATGGATCTATCAAGATATTCCCATAGATCCAAAAAGGGGGTGTCCTGAAGACATATCCTTTATCACAACCATAAGGAACAAGTTTGTGAAGTGGGCCCCAGCATCTCTTAAGACTCCTGTAATTGCTATTCTATGTGCACCAGGATTAACAGTGGGGACTGCCCTAAGCGAACTCCAACATTTGCCCACAATGGGGCTGATTGGTCCCCGTGATGGTAGAGGGCAGGTGTCAGCACTGAATCAACAGAGACAGGGTGGGTGTGGTTATAATAGATAAAAAGTTTTCAATAATAATCAAAGCAACCTGTCTCGTGTGGAATTATGGCATTGGCTACTTAGCCACGGTGTCCCTAGGAATGAAATAGATGGGAAGCCTACTAAATATTTACGTGATCTGTATAGGCGAAAGAATGGTAGATCAGGTGAACAGCAGAATAGACAGTCACGATCGCTCAATCAATTCCCAGACCTGAGCTAGTTTACAGACCCACAACCCCTTGAATGAGGGGGAGGCCAGGGCCCTTTGTAAGAGAACTCTGCTACATCACTGAAGGTTTATACTGTTAGTCTTTCTTCTAGCCTTCCCCAAAGGGACCTGCGGCCTTTCACAGAGTGACTGTTCATTGGGGGAAAGGAAATAATCAAACTTTTCGGGGATTAATAGACACCGGCTTAGAACTGACACTAATTCCAGGAGACCCAAAATGTTTCGAAGGCCCACCAATCAGAGTGGGGGATTATGGAGGTCAAGTTATCAATGGAGTTTTAGCTCAAGAACGCCTCACTGTGGGTCCTGTGGGCCCCCGAACCCATCCTGTGGTTATTTCCCCAGTTCCAGAATGCATCATTGGAATAGACATACTTAGTAACTGGCAGAACCCCCATATCGGATCCCTAAAATGTGGAATAAGGGCTATCATGGTAGGAAAGGCCAAGTGGACACCATTAGAATTGCCATTACCTAGGAAAATAGTAAACCAAAAGCAATACCGCATTCCTGGGGGGATTACAGAGATCAGTGCCACCATCAAAGACTTGAAAGATACAGGGGTGGTGATTCCTACTACATCCCCATTTAATTCACCAATTTGGCCTGTAAAGAAGGCAGATGGATCCTGGAGAATGACAGTGGATTATCGTAAACTTAACCAGGTGGTGACTCCAATTGCAGCTGCTGTCCCAGATGTGATTACATTGCTTGAGCAAATTAATACTTCTCCTGGTACATGGTATGCAGCTATTGATCTGGCTAATGCCTTCTTCTCCATACCAGTCTCAAAGGACAGTGGTGAAGGGAAATCTTCCCAATGGGCAGAACTTCGAGCAGTGCACCTGGCCGTTCAGTTTGCATATAAGGAAAAATGGCCAGATGTGAGATTATATACTGATTCATGGGCTGTGGCTAATGGCTTGGCTGGATGGTCAGGGAATTGGAAGGACCATGATTGGAAAATTGGTGACAAGGAGGTGTGGGGAAGAGGTATGTGGATAGACCTCTCTGAATGGGCCAAGAAAGTAAAGTTAATTGTATCTCACGTGAACGCTCACCAAAGGATTACCTCTGAAGAGGAGAACTTTAATAATCAAGTGGATAAGATGACACGCGCTGTGGAGACTGGTCCTCCTCTTTCCTCTGCCACCCCTGTTATCGCCCAATGGGCACATGAACAAAGTGCACATGGCGGCAGGGATGGAGGTTATGCATGGGCACAGCAACATGGACTTCCACTCACCAAGGCTGAGTTGGCCACTGCTGAGTGTCCATTTGCCAGCAACAGAAACCAACATTAAGTCGAAGATATGGGACAATTCCTCAGGGAGATCAACCAGCAACTTGGTGGCAGGTTGATTACATAGGACCACTTCCATCATGGAGGGGACAGCATTTTGTTCTTACTGGAATAGACACCTACTCTGGATATGGATTTGCCTTCCCTGCATGTGATGCTTCTGCCAAAACTACTATTCGTGGACTTACAGAATGCCTCATCCACCGGCATGGCATCCCACATAGCATTGCTTCAGATCAAGGAACTCACTTTACAGCAAATACAGTGCGGCAATGGGCCCATTCCCATGGAATCCACTGGTCGTATCATGTTCCTCATCATCCTGAAGCTGCCGGCTTGATAGAACGATGGAATGGGTTCCTAAAGACACAATTACGGCGCCAACTAGGTGGCAACAACTTGCGGGGCTGGGGCAATGTTCTCCAGGAAGCTGTATACGCTCTAAACCAGCGGCCAATATATGGTGCTGTGTCTCCAATAGCCAGAATTCATGGGTCCAGGAACCAAGGGGTGGAAGCTGGAGTGGCACCACTCACTATTACTCCTAGTGATCCCCTTGCAGCATTTTTGCTTCCTGTCCCAGCAACCCTGTGTTCCTCAGGCCTAGAGGTCCTGGTCCCGAAGAAAGGAACTCTCCCACATGGAAAGACAGCACGGATTCCACTGAACTGGCAGCTGAGAATGCCCCCTGGGCACTTTGGACTTCTCATGCCTTTGGATCCACAGGTCAGGAAGAGTGTCACCATACTAAGTGGTGTGATTAATCCTGATTACCAAGGAGAAATTGAACTGGTACTACATAATGGAGGTAAAGAAGAATATGTCTGGAATCCAGGAGATCCCATAGGCCGACTCTTAGTGTTACCATGCCCTGTTATTAAAGTAAATGGTAAGTTGCAGCAACCCAATCCTAACAGGACTTATAATGACCCAGGCCCCTCAGGAATGAAGGTCTGGGTCACCCCGCCAGGCCTAAAACCACAGCCAGCTGGGGTGCTTGCTGAGGGCAAAGGTAATACAGAATGGGTAGCAGTAGAAGGAAGTTCTACCTATCAATTACAACCACGTGATCAATTGCAAAAGCGAGGCTTGTAATTGTCAATGTATTTTCTTTGTATGTGATTATTGTGTATATTTCCTTTGTTCAAGTATGTTATATCAGATATAATTTGACTCAGTGTGTTTTCATTTATATGTATGATAGATGATTGATGATAAGTATAAGTGTGATTTCATTAATATCTGGAAATTATATAAGTATGTATTGGTAAAGAATTGTGTACAGGTGCCAGGCTGGCAAGGGGTAGATTGCTATAGTTTATTGTGCCAGCCTGGCCGATAAACACAAGTAGGATTAACTGAAGGGCAGAGAGATAAATGGCTCGGTGAGCCTCACCTTGGTTGTTCTGTGCCTCAGTTTAAAGGGGTACACTACCTGTGGGATGCCTAGCCTGTGGACTGTGTCGCTGTAAGTTGAGGTCCCTTTAAGCCCACACGATTGGAATGTTCATCTCTGGACCTGGGGACTGGCAGTTGATGACAGTTGGGGACCTGCCTTGCTGTTTGCTGCCTGGGTATATATAGCCCAGCTCTCTCTACAGAAGGGGACTGGCACCTGGCAGCTCTCAAAACTTGAAGGACTGCTAGTGTCTCACTGCTTTATAATTTAACTGTTAGTTTATTGTATTATCTATCTGTGTATTATTTAAGGGTTTATTTCTTGAATTATATATCTATCTTATATAAATATATTTATATATAATTACTAGCAATCTGGTTTGTCTCTAAAGAACCCTTTCCAATACATATATGTAGAAGAATGAAACAAGACCCACATCTTTCCCGGTGCATAAAAATGAACTCAAGATGCATTAACGACCTAAATGTAAACCCTAAGCTCCCTGGATCATCAATGAGAAGGTTGGAACAAACTGAAGGGCCCTATTGCTGGTCAAACACATGCTATGAGGTATAAAGGAGGAGGCACATTCAGCAGATAGCAAAATAGATGATTGGGACATACTCAAATGACATCACTTATTACATCAAAAACTTTATCAGAAGAGTGGAATGAGAGCCAACAGAATTGGGGGGAAATTTTACCAATGACACATCAGACAAAGGAATAATTATCAAAATATACAGAACTCTACAATAGCTCAATAAGAAAAGAATAAGAGACCCAATTAAGAAATGGGAAAAGACATAGTTCACCAATAATGAAGTAAAAATAAATAACAAACATAAGAAAAAATGCTCACAATCACTAGCCATTAGGAAGATGCAAATTAAAACACAATGTGATATCAAGTTACACCTACAATGCTAGTCAAATGGAAACTGAAAAACAAAAGAAAGCAACAAATGCTAGAGAGGGTGTGGAGAGATTAGAACTGGTAAACACTGCCCATGGACTTGTAAATACATATAGCCACTGTGGAAAAGGAGATGGTGAAACTTAAAGCAAATGGAAATTAAAATTCCATAATGATCCAGCAATACCACTATTAGGTATATACCCTAAAGAAACAAGAAACACAACACAGGTGAAGATATTCTCTCCCATGTTCAAAGCAGCATAGTTCACATTAGTGAGTAACTGGAAGCAGCCCAGGTGCCCAACAGTAAAAGAATGGACAAAGAAACTATGGTATATACATACAATGGAATACTGTGTTAGTCTGGGTAGACTAGAGAAAGAAAATCATAAGCTCGTATATATATATATATATATATATATATATATATATATATATATATGAGAGTTTTATATAAAAGATAATTGCACATTAAGAAAACACCCCAACTCAGTCCAGTCCAAGACTGTAAGTCTGATATTAGCCCATATGTTCGATAAGAATCTATAAAGTCCTCTTCAGACTCATGAAATACATGCAATGAAGCCAAATGTTGGATGATCACAAGCTAGTGGGTAGAAAGTCTTTGGGTCCAGTGGCGTTGTAAGCATCTCAGTGCTGGTAGGATCTGTCTGTGGCTTCTCCGGCTCAGAAGTCTGGTTGCATCCATGTGGCTTGTCCAGCTCAGAGCACTAGGGTAGTTCCATGTGTCTTGTTAGCTGCAATGTCTGCCAGGGAGTGGCAGGGAGAGAGAAGCGACTCCCGCCTCCAAGGAGGAAGTACCAGATTTTCCAGAATTCTTAGGAGAAGGCCAGGCTCATGCAGAAGCCTCGCTGGCTATGATCTGATTGACAGACTAGACTTCGCCCTTTCACTGGTATTTCTCTGAAATTGATGATTATATAGCTACCACAAATACTATGCATCCCTAAAACACATGGACAAAAGCATGAAACACCGCATGACATGGAAAGACCTGGAAACCATTATGCCGAGTGAAGTAATAAGTCCATCACAAAAGGAAAAGTAATGTATGAATGCACTACTGTAAGAAGAAAAACCAACTCAACAAATCTTAGGAACCAATTCCCCCAAAGAAGAAAAGGAGTCTAACTACTGGACATCAAACACACATCACCACCCTTCTGCATGCTTCACAAGAGTCAACACTGTCTGGAGTCACTCCTTCAAGAGGGGGGAATTGGGAGATGACCATCCACTCGAGGCTATACAACATCAACCCAAGGCAGGGCCAAGTCACTGGGCCTCCCACAGGAATAGAAGGAGAAGCTTTCTGGAAATTCAAGCCAAGGCTACAGAGGGGACTACTTACATAGTGAAGGAGATGCCGATAGTTCTGTTGGTAAGTATGGAGGGTGACTGGGGAGAACTAACCACATAGAAGGAAGTGATGCTGAACAATGAGGATACGGAACCTAGGGGAACAACTGGCCTGATTCTAGGTACCTGGATAGACACTACAATTTTATTTGTGTACTATGGATTAAATACCGGGATGATTACAGGAGTTCTCCTCGCAGGCAGCAGGGCACAAAGCAGGAACTACAGCAGAAGGACTTCACATAGAGGCCATGCTGAATGAACTGAAACCTCCCTTGAACCTGCTTCCACACTTGGAATGAGGCTGGGGGTGCTTGGGTGGGAGAGGAAGCAGAGTGTCCACCCCAGTATTGTGGAAATGGTGGTCATTAGACCTTGGGGTAACCCCTGCCTGGGTGGGTGTCCAATGGAAAGGGACCCAGGAGAACCATACAATGCCCACCCTGCAATGACATGACAAGTTGGGATGCATTGAACAGGGATATACACTTGAAAAATTGATCCAGGAAGGCCCCCAGGACATTGACCCCATATATAGGATCAACAGAGGCCAATTGAAGGAGAAATCCAATTGAGTAGGACAAAACTCCTGGGTTGAAGCTCACGGTGTAGCTGAGCTTGCTGGGTCATTGGGGAAATTCATGATGATAATAGTGTAACTGACTTATATCCCAGGTGGGGTGAGTTGACAATGCTGTACTTCAAGGGTAAAATGGAATTTACTTTCCTACTTGTAGCTTGCTTGTCATATTTTTGTTTATTTTTAATTTTTTTGTGTTTATGTGTTCTGTTTGTTTGTTATTGGTTAGCTTTTGGCTGCTATTGATGCTGTTGATATTATAGGTTTGTGAGTTTGTCACATTATGAGCACCAAAGTAAACCTGAGATGTGAAACCCCATGAACAAGCAGATGGAATATGGGTTCCTACTGACCTGTAACCCTAGTTCAAGAACAGTTAGTTCTGATGACATGAACCTGCTCAATAGTCACCTTCATGAAAGGATCACTGATGATAAGGGTGTGGTGAAGAGTGTGGTGAAGAAAGTAGATGGTACCCAGCCAACAAACATAATTATCGACTTGGGTCTTAAAGGCTTATTTTCAAACAAGCAGGCATCTAAGTGAGGTGTTAACCAAGTCCACACAGAAGAAGCACACCAGCCTATGTGATCCAAAGATGACAATTACAAAATTTTTACATAGCAGAAGAAAAGTATCAGAGCTAAAATTATGAACACCCTATTTCTACAAGGCTCTAGAAGACAGTGGGAGACCAAAACCTATATGCAGAGTGTGTAGTCACACTGATCTGCTGGCAGATCCACTCTAGTCAAAGCCAGAATCTCAAACAGACTTACTATCAGGCAGAGACCATTGTACTCTTGATTAGGCTGGATCAAGCCAGATACTTGACCAGTTGGCCTCCCTGTAGACCCCACCTGAATTTGTTCTGGGTGCAAGTATGTCTTACTTGTTCCAGGACAGATATTTCTTCCCTGCCTTTGGGAATGTTGATGAGGTTCTTTTTCTCTTAATCCTTATTTGTATTTTGGCCTTTATATTATTGTTATTTTATTATTATTATCCTTACCACTTTATTTTGTCTTTTATTGTTTCTGTTGTGTTTCTCCCTTTGTAATGCACAGGAGAAGTGAATGCATAGTGATAATAACTGATACAAGGGTTAACAGGGGACACAAGGGTGTGGGGTGAGTGATAGGGAAGGAACAAGGATTTCAGGAATAATAAATGAAGGTGTGAGGGGGAGGAACCCTAGAACTAACTGTGATTGCTCAACGCATTTAAAAGGCAATAAGAACTATGGGGCAGCAATGTTTTAAAATTCACAGGATAACGATTTTACAATCCTCATTGAGATGACTGAATTATTGAATGTAAATCTATTAAATTAAAAAATAAATAAATACACACAACCCACCCAGCCCACCCCCCAAAAAAAGACTAAAGAAATTTCTGCGGGCATATAACTCCAAAATGAACTTACTGCCATTTAGTCAATTCTGACTCATAGTGACCCTATATGCCAGGTAGAATTACCCTTGGATTTCCAACACTCTTAACTCTTTACAAGGGTAGAAAGCATAACCATTCTCCCAGGAATCAGCTGTGGTTTTGAACTTCTGACCTTGAGGTTAGCAGCCCAATTCATAACCACTATGCCGCCAGGGTTCTTTGTGCACCTAACTACTGTGCCTCATATTTGGTTGGGTGGGGGGTGTGAGAGGGGTGACAGAATCTCTAGAAGAAGCACTCAAATGCTTCCATGTCTCTCTTTGGTCCCTGCAGGTCTCTTAGTTCTTCTCTATCGCCCGTGGGAGGCAGATGGCAGTAAAAGAGGTCCTTCTCATTTCTCAACAAGGAGACTGCCTCACAAATATTTTAAGAAGATTCCTCCATACCACAGTTTTGAAGCGCATGATTATTTCTCAAACTAGATTCTTTCACCAGAAAATAAGAGTACTGCACATAATTGGTTCCCAAACTTGACAGCACAAATTACTTAGGATGTTTATAAAATGCTATTTGAGGGACCACCCCCATGAGGCTCTGAATTCTTATACTGGGTCGGGGTGAGGGAATATGGGTGAGTGTATTTGTGTGTGTGTGTGTGTGTATGTGTGAGACACTCCGGGTGATTCTGCTGAGACACACTGTTCTTCATTCATTCACTCACTCATACATTGAGCATTCATTGAGCAACTACTTTGCGCCAAGTATCCCAGTGGTGCTTGCCAGATTGTCAACAAGGTAATCAAGAGTCCCAGAGGTTCCTAGGCATGAGTGATTGTTGAAGTCATTGAGTCAATCCATCACCCTAAGGACCTTCCTTATCTTCACAGCCCCTCTACTTTACCAAAAATGATATTCTTCTCCAGGGACACATCTTCCGTGAAAATATGTTCAAAGTATGTAAGACGAACTCTCACCAACCTTGCCTCTAAGGACCACTCTGACCTTACTTCGTACAATATGGATTAGTTGATCCTTTCAGTGGTTCATCAAACGCTCCATATTGTTCTCCAGCACAATTGAAATGCAGTCATTCTTCTTCAGTCTTCCACGAATGTTGAAATTTCTCTTGCACATAAGGCAATTGAAAATACCATTCCTTAGGCAATACAAACTTCTCTCTTTACACACAAAAGAGAAAAACTGTCTTTCATGGAAATCCTTCCGTTCCTTCGACACGCATTCTCTCCCTTTCTGCTTCTTTCCTGTTCTCCTTCCTCCTCTATTTCTCCTTTCCATCCTTCTTTCTTCCTATATAATTAACTCCTTCAACAATGGAGCAATTATTTATACCAACAATAAGCCATTGCAGAGATGATCAGCAACATATAGGATCTCAAAAGGGTGAGTGACCACTCCCCTTGGGGTGGTGGAGTTGGGCCAGAAATAGCCTGTGTAGCTTCCAACAAGAAGAATAGAACCTGATTTTTGTGCCTATTTGAGCAGAGTTGGTGTCTCTAATCTCACCATTGCATGTAAATGTTATTAATCTCTCATAAACTCCACATCGGGATCAGGAGAGCTTCACTCTAACCTAGGTTGAAATTTGGCCTCAACACATTCTCCTACTTTGCAGAAGTTCCTTATTCTGTACTCAGTACAACTGTATGTCTGTACTCACTTTAATCTGTTCCAAGGTCTAATATCTCTTCCTTCTATCTAGAGTGAGAATATTATGATGTCTGGCAAAAGTGCTCCATAACTATTATCTCTCATCACCTGTTTTTCCCCATTGGCCAGGTGAGTCATGCTAGAGAGACAAGCCATCCTAATTTCCCAGGACTCTCCCAATTCTAGTTCCAATTCCACAGACATTCCCTACTATGGTCACATGAGGACAGTGGATGGATGGCCCTAGCTTCTGGCCAGGGTACAGGACAGCATGAGAGGAATAAGACCATGAGCTCACTAAGACCCTCAAACGAAAAAACACACTCACTGCATCCAGTTGATTCTGATTGATAGAGACTCTGTAGGACAGGGTAGAACTGCTCCCTGAGGATTTCTGAGACTGCAACTCTTCCTGAAAGTAGAAAGTCTCATCTTTCTCCTGAGCAGCAGCTGGTGGTTTGGGCCTCAACGGGTACCTACAATGCCGCTACAACCAAAATGGAGTGAGTGGAACCTCAGCAATGAGCAGTAATGGTTTTCTACTTCTTGGCGCATCTGGCCAGGGACAGCTTCCTGAGTCCACCTAACTCTTGCTCCCTAGGAAAGCAGTCACTTCATGTAAAACCCGTCAATGCACATAAGGGCCCAGATGCCAACTCCTCTGTGGCTCTCTTTACAGTATTAACTTTCACACCTAAAATAATCTCGCTTAATATACTCTCTTTTATGATTATTATTTATATTTTCCATCTATCATACACACCTGCCTTTCCAAAATTACAGCCAATTTGATAAAAGCTTCAGAATTCTAAAGTTTGATTAGTATACTTCAGACATACACACCTGGATCTACACATTTTAGTACATATATCCTTTAGTTTTGGGGATGCGGAGAGGATGAACATGTCTAGTTTGCTAAGAGAATGCTTCTTGGTGCAGAAGCCTTGTCCCGGTCACATTTTCCTCTCCTTTTCTGAACAGAGATGCTTAGCACTGGGGTATTATAAATAGCCACTTGTCATGGGCTGCCTTGTATCCCTCAACTTAGGTTGAAATTACAACTATCTAGCCTATAAAGTGACTCTATTTTGAAAAAAAAAAAAGTGCTGTTTCTCTTCTTCATAAGGCCTCTCCAGAGTAGACAAAGTCATAAACCCTTCTTCATTTCCCAAGCCAAACTCACTGTTTTCACTACAAATTCATTGTAACCCTTTAGAACAGGGTTGAACTGCCTTGTTGGTTTTTGAGTCAGTATATTTTTGACTAGAATAGTAAGCCTCAATAGTAAGCTGGTGGTTTCAGACCACATACCTTAGAATTAGCAGCCCAATTCCTAACTTACTACACTACCAACACTCCTTCATTTCTTTTTATTGGTTTCTTATGAAAAGACAGAAGCCCTGGTGGTAATCCAGTTGCTATTGGGCTGCAATTTGTATGCTCAGCAGTTGAAAACAACTAGCAGCAACTCAGGAGAAAGATTGGGCTTTCTGCTCCCCTAAACAGTTACACTCTCACAGATCCACGGGGGCCACTAGGAGTCAGAATTGACTCCATAGCATTAATGTTTGGACTCTGGGTTATAAAAAGACATGATAGACAGACCCACACAGAGAAACTCGTTGAAAGCTATATCTACAAGTAGCCTAGGACTTAGCTGGAGCTACATACGTCAAAAGAGATAAGTACTTTCTCCTCTAGCAGACAGAAAGAGCCTAACCCTGCCTAGTATTGAATTCAGACTCCTAGCCTCCTCTACCCTGGAGGATCCAAGAAGAAAAATAAAAGACCCTCAAGGAGATGGAGGGACACCGTGGCTACAACAATGGGCTCAAGCACAACAATAGCTGTGAGGATAAAATCACATGATGTTTTGTTCTGTTTGTACATATTGTAGTGATGAGTAAGAACCAACTTGATGGCACCTAACAATAACAAAACCAACAGATTCCCAAACCGTAAGACAACGCACTTCTGTTCTCTGCAACCACATGCTCGCACTATTTTGCTATGACAGAGGTAGTAAACAATGACAAACCTAGGATGAGCAACCCAATGTAGCTTTCAAGTCTCAGTGTTTGCTGGGTGATTTCTTCATTTCTTCTTCTTGCCCCTCCCATCTCACCCTCCCTCAGAATTTAAGACCGAGAACATTGTCCCAAGAGTCTCCATCTGCAATTGTCTACAGACAGGGAACGACTCGGCTAGGATCTCATCATGGTTTCCCAAGTCCACATTCTGGTCTTGCTCTGCTTTCTATTTGGGTTGCAGCCATAGCTGACTGCAGGTAAGTCTTGACAGCCACCCATATAAACTTGTGAGAAGGGCAACAGCAATTTTGTCCTTGAATTTCCTGCTCCCCACAAGCATTGCCAGTGGCTCTAATATGATCCCATTTTTCCTTTCCAAGAAGCACTTGCTAAGCACTATGGGGATGCAGGAGGGTGGGGGGATTTGTTCTCGATGACACAGGACCACAGGATTGTTTGTCAAACAGATCTTCAAATCTGTTGGTGCTTTTCTGGCCTATCTGTGAGAAAGTGGCACCAGGAACTGGGATTCACAATACAGGATCTAGGGCAAGTTCACAGAGTGAGCTATGGTGACTATGCTTTAACATTTCATGCCAGGCTGTCTACAGGGTGGCAGGAGGCAGCCTGGGTTCTCAGTAGGACCATGTGAGGACCCGTAGGACCATGTGAGGGACAGCAAGATGGGTACACTGGGTTTCAGCACTTGTTCCATCAACATGGCTAGGGTACCTCAGTCAGTCATGTAGTATCTGTAGGATTTTATTCCTCCATTTGGAAAATGTTACCTTTCTTGCTTCCTCAGAAATGAGCCATGGTGGCATCAGAAACCCTGGTGGTATAGTGGTTATGGTTATGCATAAGACTGCTAACTGCAAGGTCAGCGGTTCAAATCCCCCAGTTACTTCAAGAGAGAAATAATTGGCCTTCTACTCACTGAACAAGTATGGTCTACAAATCCCACAAGGGCAGTTCTACCCTGTTCTATAGGGTCTGTATCAGTAAGAATTAACTCTATGGCTGTGAGTTTTGTTTTTGAGTGTGCCTCCTTATAAAATGTACCTGGTGACCTCGTGGCTTCTGTATGTTAACAACCACTAACTAAAGGATCAGCAGTTTGAACCCTACTTACCCCTCTGGAGACACCTGAGGTTTTCTACTCCATTAAAGACAGTCTCAGAAAAACCATTAGGGTCGCTGCACCCTGTCCTATAGGGCCACTATGAGTCAAAATCAACTCCATGGCAGTCAATCTGGTTTTCTGGTTAGTAGGTAGGTAGGTAGGTTGGTTGGTTGGTTAGTTAGTCAGTCCGTTGGTTGGTTGGACCATTGGTTGGTTGGTCTGTTGGTCGGTTGGTCGGTTGGTCGGTTGGTCGGTTGGTTGGTTGGTCAGTGTGTTGGTTTGTTTCCTCGTAGGATGTCAGACCTGCATGAGGCAAAGCTACAAAGCCCTTACACACAAGCAAATGTCATTCTTATCATGATTTTCAAGGACCCAGTATGGTGTTGAGGTCACTTAAATCCAGAAACAAGCTGGCAAACACTCTCCTTGGAGATCTAATTCATGGGTCTGTGATCTCATGGCAGTAAGCGGAGGTCTGAACTGAGGACGTTGTGGGGATTTCAATCAATGTCACCCATTAAAATGTGTCTGATGATTGAGTGGAAAACCAATCTGCTCTACAACCTTTCTTCCATATCACAATAACAGGTTTTGTGAAATGGTGAGATCTGAATGACATCCACTAGTGGTTATGCATGGGGCTGCAGCGATCCACAAGGTCAGCACTTTAAATCCACAATGGGAGAAACATGGTTCTTTCAACTCCCGGAAGTACTTAGAGTCTCAGAAACTCAAGGGGAAGTTCTACCCTGTCCTATAGGGTCAGTAGCAGTCAGCATCCACCCAATAGCATTCAGGTTTGTTGGGTTTGGGGGGGGGGGTTTGAAAGGGGGTGCTGGCTCCACCCTGAGCAAAGTACCAGATGTCCAAAGAGACTAGGAAGAGCTCAGGAGGTAGTCCATGCTGGCTACACGTTGTCGCTCTTACCAAGATTCTGACTCATGCTATCCAAGAAAATATTTACAACAGGATGGTTGATAGGAAATTTTCTTTTGTTCTCTTTTTTCTTGTCCAAATGCTCTACAACAATCATGTTATACTTTTTTATGTTTAGTTTTGATTCTCTGAAGACCAACTTTGGTTCCACACAGGAATTCATTATCCAGCTATATTCAGTTAGAAGCACATTAGTCTAATTTAAAATCACTTGCTTGAGGACAGGATGTGGTACTTGCTTTGATTTATTGTAATGTGGCCTTGTGATTAGGCTAAGCATATGTTTCCTGATAAGGAGAAAGGAGATATTTTCTTTAACATTGAAGAGATTTGAACAGGAGAATATTTCTAGGCAATTGATTGGTTTGGAACGAAAAACACAAACTCGCTGCCATTGAGTCACTTCTGACTCACAGGGACCCAACAGAACAAGGTCAAACTGCCCCCGTTGATTTTCAAGATGGTAACAATATGGATGTATAAATCCCATAGGAAGAGAGCCCAAATTTTTCTTTAAGAACTGCTGCTCAGTTCAAACGGGTGTCCTGCAGTTGGCAGCCCAATGACTTATCCACTATACACCAGAAGTTAGGGAAATGACAGGATGGAAGTTTCTGGATAAGTGATCACTGTAAGAGCTGTAACATGGTGCGCATCTGTGGACATGCACAAGAAGTCACATATCAACTGAGGATCAGACCAGGCTGGTAGAATGTGCCCTTTGCCTCCATCACTGAGCCGACAGAGACAGAGAAGCCTGCTGAGGGAACCTGCAGCCGAGCCTTCTGACGCGCCTGAGCACGAAGGAAGCACCTGCCATTACTCAGGAAAGGCAGGAATCCATTTGGATTGTGTTGAAGGGAATAAAAGAGACCCTAAATCTCAAATGCAATTTAAAGAGAACTTTGATTAAGTCTTCACCAGGAAATAGACAAGACCAAGACATAGACATCTCTTCCAGGTGAGAGACAGTGAGCACAAGGCCACAATGGTATCCGTGGGTTTGCTAAGATTCAGAGACCAAGAAAGAACGTGGGAGGGCAGAAGAAGTGGTAACACACGTATGATTGGCAACAGATCAATATTCCAGTTATAGGTGGGGCTACAAAAGCTGGAACAGGATGGGACATGGACAATATGTTAGACAGAGGAACTTACCCAATTAGTCCAGGGCTCCCCCCAACCCACTCCCACCGATGAAGACAGTAAGGACATGATTGACTCAGGACTATGCAACAATAGGACTGTACTCTGTCACAGACACAGCAGGCAAGCCCGGCAGCGAGAGTTCCCTTCCCTGGGCTGGCTAGGTGCATGGAGGTAATCCACCTCCCAATGCACTCTACCTCAAGGCAAGACTTGTCACATCCTTGTTGAATGACAATAAAACAACCACCCCAACAAAGCAAGACCCCAAACTCATAGCCATGCCACCCATTTTGATTCATGGTGACTCTATAGGACAGGCTAGAACTGGCCCTGTGGATTTCCAAGACTCCAACTCTTAAAGAAGTAGAAAGCCTCATTTTTTACACAAGGAGTAACGGCCAGTTTTGAACTGCCTGCCTTGAGTTTAGCAGCCCAAGAAGTAGCCAAGTATACCAACAGGCCACCCGCTGATTAATAGTCAGAAGGAATTCAATGGAGGCTGAATCCACCTGGCGACTTCGAAATGGGATTGGGCTTTTCACTATGATCCATAGCCTTTTGCAAACTGGATACTCCAATGCAATTCCCATTGTAAATAGGAAGCTATTTGTGTGAATGGCGGACTTGCCATCTTGGTGTGGAACTTGGCTGTCAATTGCATGGATTTTCCATTTCTCAGTCTTCACAGAACAGGTGTTGCCAAACATGCAAAGTCCAACCCACTCATCCCTGGGCAAAGTCAGGGCAGGGTCTCTGGAGAGAGAGTGCAAGCAGGTACCATGTCCCTCTGAGGAAGCCAGGGAGAACCACCAGAGGACCCGGAGGACCGTAAGTACCTCATCAAAGAGGGTGCCTTCAGCTCTCTCTGCCTTGAACGGTGTGTGGATATGTTCTCTGAGCTGCTGGCAAGGGGGCTGCACCAGAGGATGCTTCAGGGATGCTTCTTCCATTGAAGTCCAGGTTTCTCTGTGGCTGGGCTGGGCATGCTCCTCACCAAGGGAAATGTATACATATAGCAAGTGTCCCCACCCCCTCCAGTCTGGACTGCTCCTCTTCCCAAAGGATGACTTCCTTCTCCTCAGTCAGAGCTCCCAGTGTCACCTATACACCTCCGGTGTTCAGAGACCCCTCTGCTGCACTACACACTCTACTTTCTACCACATCGTGCACCCTCATTTACACATGCAAGAGCCCTCAGAGCCCTCCCGTGTCCCAGAAAGTGTGGTTTATCTATGTCTGTGTCTCACAGCTTACTCATCTGTCAAATAGGCATTCCCAAGCCACCCAGCCTCTCCCAGGCAGTTGAAAAGCCGCAATCAGCGAACACATGGCTAGTGTGTGCTTAGAACTGGCATATGCGTGCGCTCAAGGGACACTCCCTGTGGCGAGTAGCCGCAGCTTCACCTGACACAGTTCAGATCTGTGTGAAGACAACAAGCATGTCTTCCAGAGCTGCCTTCTCTGGGCACGGCTATTTACTGCAGAGCTGGGACATAGGCAGGGGGAAGGGGTCTTCAGTTCAGTGTCTCTGGGAGGTTCCGCATTTCCTCAGGCACAGGCTGACATTGTTCCCACCTGCATTGCTTTCCTGTTTCTGGGGGACAGTGCCAGGCTGGCCTCCTGCAGAGCCGAGATGCAGGCAGGGCTATGGAGGGCCAGGAAGGCACTGCCTTCCATTGGGTTGCCTGAGCAAAGGCTGCCAATGCTTCTCTGCCCTGCTGGCCGAGGTTGGATTTGACCATTGAAGGCAGGCGTTTTGAAAGTATAAAGTCGTGTTCCTGGCAGCTAGGTAGCATGTCCCACACAGTGGCAGGCTCTCCTAGGGACCATGTAGTGACACATTGTAGGGACATCTGTGGGGAGTTAGGTAAGCCACAACTGGCACAGGCCACTATTTCACATGGTTACTGCCATCCCTGGGAGAGATGTTTATTGGTCTTTTCCTCCCTTAGGGTCGTGTCAAAGGTTTCCATCCTACAATGCCCTCATTCCTTTCCAAGTACTTGAAGAACAGACCAACGATCCCCGGAGCACACTGGTAACGTTGTCATCACTGGCCTTACTTGCTGATGGAGGGTGGGGGTGCTGGAGTTCCCCAGAATGGTCTCATCCTCGATCCTCTTGGTTTCCTCACACCTTGCAGAGCTCCCATGGCTCAGAGATGTCTTTCTTCTATGTCCTTGGCTTATCCTTGAGTGGCCCAGAGCTGCAAGATTGGGGGCTTTAGATGAGCCCCCTTGCCCCCAGGTTCTCTGAGTGGCACTCAAGTTGGCGCTGGCACATGGAGACCCAAAAGGACCTGTCACAAAAGGACAGGTATCTTGGTCCTCATGGTGGTTAGGAGGTTCATGTCCATATCCCACAGGATCAAGAACTACTCCATTGGGCTTCCAAGGCTGCAAATCTCACAGAAGTGGACTCTGCCCTCTTACTTTCTCAGAGTGACTCAATCCACCAATCTTTTGGTTAGCTGCCCAATGCTCGGCCACACCGCAACACCAGAATTCCCTCATGTCACTTACAGGGAGTTAGGGAAAGAAAGAGGACATTAGCTGGATTGGGAGGCAACAGTCAGGTAGAGGCCCTTCAGACTGTTTGAAGTGAATTGCCTCTAGTCATCCCCTTCCCTTGACTTCTCAGTAAAACAGTTTTTCTAGAAGTCCCCTGTCTGAGCTTCCCATATGCACTCAAGCCTGTTAGCAAGTCAGCAGTACAGTGCTTGCTGCCAAGTCAGACACCTGCTCCTTTGATTCCCACCCGTAGTCCCTCATGCACGCCCACCACCTGCGCACCATCCATGGAGGCCTGCGTGGTGTCATGATGCTAAATAGGTTTTCCTGAAGCTTCTAGACTGAGGCAGACTAGGAAGAAAGACCTGGCAGGCTCATGAGGACATTGTGGATGTCAAGAGCCCCACCTGGAGCTGATGGTATGTCCAGCCCAGGGCCAGGGAGCTGTTCCGTGGCATTGTGCGTGGGGCCCGGAAGACAGGACCCAAACCGAGGGCCACTCATTCCATGTGAGTAGTAGCCACAGCCAGAGGAGCTAGCATTCCGAGGCAGGTCTGTCAGACCCGCAAGAAGCAGCCAAAAGTCTCCCAGCCCAGTGTGAAGAGAGTGAGGAGGACCATGCACATGGAGGGAGGAACGTTACGATGACCTGTCTGGCTTCAGGACAACAGCAAGGATTCACAGATGAAGGGGACCCATGGTGTGAGATGCAGAGACTGACTCAGGACTGAGGGGAGTGGCCTACAAGTGCTTGGCTGTTACAGGGCCAGTCAGCAGACCAGGAAACTGGGTCAGGAAGTGGGCCCTAGGTCTGCACAAGTCCCATAAGGAATTTGCAGTTTGCTCTCATTGTCACAGGGCCGGGGATGGTCCCGCACATAGCCACACCTCTCTGGTTTTTTTTTAACAAAGACGCTGCAGAGTTGTGAAGATTGCAATGGGGCCCAAGTAGGAGGTGAATGCAGGGTCCTTTGGTTAAGAGGTCAAGGTGGCTTGGTGAGCAGAAAGGGGCTCTTCCTCTGCTTCTGGATACCTGCAGCAGGACCAGCCAAGGCCACAGACCAGCCCCACTTAGTGACTAAATTTTCAATTAGCAGCCCAACATGATAACTGTTGGCTCCACCCTGGGACTTCACAGAAGTATTGAGTTCTTCCTAAGTATGTGGGAGTCCCCGTGGTCTAAAGGCTTACACACTGGGCTGCTAACCATAAGGTCAGCAGTTCAAACCCAGCAGCCACTCCTCAGGAGTAGGCTGAGGCTTTCTGTTCGTTCACAATGGTTTATTGCCTCAGAAACCCACAAGGCCATTGTACTGTGCCCTATGGTGTCGCTATGAGTCAGAGTCAACTTGAGGGGAGGGCGGTGGGTTTTGGGAGTAATGTAGCATCTTTATATAAAACTAATAATACAATAAGTTTGACATTGAGTCAACGCTATCTGATGGCAATCCCATGTGTGTCAGAGTAGAACTGTGATTCAGAAAGAGGGTAATGGCAGATGTTTGCTTAAGGATTGATTGATTCTGGAAGAAAATCACCAGGCCTTTCTTACCAGCTACGTCTGATTAGACTTGAACTTTCACTTTTTGGGTATTAGCCAAGTGCAGTTTACTATTTACACCATCCAGGGACGGTAAAAGTGGTCTTCCACCTGTCAAATTCACACTGTCGCAAGTAATGAGCAAGCTACTTAAGAAGAACTTCCTTTTCTCCAAATTCTGCATCCTCAGAAATTGCTCCACAAACATGTATTAAGTGTGTGTGTGCGTGTGTGTGTGTGTGTATAAATTGTCTCACAAGCCAGGCCAGGTAGAGGCTGGTGGGGGCTCTTGGTTTGCCTGATGATGTTCAGAGGAGGTCAATGTCAGACTGTGGAGCCTTCTCCGTCTCCTCCCTCTTGTCTCCCCCACTTAGGTTGCGAGTCAATACATGGCTTGGTAGGCCCAGGCCCAAGAAGCCATGGGAGACGAGGCAGCGCCGGTGAGCAGCTGGGACATGCTGGAGGTAAGCATGAGGGGGACAAGGGGCTCTGGTAAGAGGGGCCTCCAGGACCGGTTGACTGCACAGGTTAGAGCCATGTGACACCCAGAGCCCTCCTAGGTGTGTTAGGAACCTGAGCACCAATAAGGAGGGGTGGGGTGTCGGCCAGCAGCCTGTGGACACTGATCAGAAAATCCAAGCAGCTCAGTGCTTGAGCAGCTCAGGGAAGAGCCCACACACCGCATTGCCCTCACTCAGAACTTCCTGTCACATACACCCCACTGACAAGTTCAGAGGAAAACATAAAAACATGCCGTCAGGTCAACTCTGATTCAGGGCCTCCCCCATGTGCTTCAGAGCAGAGCTGTGCTCCCTGGGCTTCTCGGTGGTTGATATTTACGTCATAAGTTGCCAGGCCTGTCTTCCGAAGCACCTCTGAGCAGCTCTGACTTCCACCCTCTCAGTTAGCAGACTTGTGCTTAACCATTTGTAGCCTGCAGGGTACCACGAAAGAATACATACATAGGTACTTACTGTTTTTCTTTTTCCTTAGAGGACAAAGTCCAAACCAGGACGGACCTCCATCACTGATCTGTTGTTTTCCCTCCTTCTCCAGAGTCAGGCACCGGCTCCGCCTGATCAGCAAGTCCTCCAGCTGTAGTGAGAGCTGCAATGTCACCTTCTCAGACCTCAATGCTTACTGGTCCCAAAGTCAAGTTTCCGTCTCCTGTACGCAGCACTCTTGAGCAAACTCTTGTCAAAGCTGAAGAGCAGTATAACCAGAATGTGCATCTCTTACGTTTTCTTTTGCTTGGATTTATTTAGTTTGATGAGGGGATGGTGCTTTTCCAAGAAAATCCTGAAGAAAAAAAACAAAAACTAGAGTGTCCTGGAAGATCTAAATGAAGAACTGCCTAGCTGCCTGAGGGCTCTGGCGATGGCCAGATGCAGAGAAACATTCAGGAGGGGAGGTTCTTGAAGGTTCTGCTGGACAGCCTCAAGGCCAGAGGACCCTGGGTGCCACAGACCAGCCACTGTTCGCAGGAAGATCGCACCCAGGGGACACCTAGGCTTCCCGGATGAGGCTGCTTGCCCGCTAGTGGGTCACATGCAAGGAAGGCTGGGGTCAGACACCTGCTCCGACACATCCCTTTCTGGAGTCTCTCGGGCACATGCACTAGTGTGTGTCTTTCTGAGCAGCTGTGTTCACTGACCTCTCTGCTCTGGTGCTTTGTGCAGGAACGTGCATACTCTGGAAGCCATTTACTGAGAGAAGTTGAGCGCTTCAATGACCCAACAGCTTGAGCAGAGAGCAGGGCAGGTTTAGGTGGGGACTCGTTTAGTTTTTACAATTGTATTTTTAAGAAACTGGGTTAAATCCCATGGCCATTTCTTCGCTCAGTCTCTAATCTTTACAAAGAATAACTGTGTTTACATACAAGGATGATTTAATACTATATTTGATTTTAAAAAACTAATATTTTTTTCTGGGGTTTACTTGGGAACATGTTTTTACTACTGAATGGTTTGGGGGTTGGGGGCATGACCCGCTGCAGTCTTGAGCCAGCCGAGGTGGTCCTACCCTCTGAGGATTCCAAGATACACCGCCCTCAGGTCGGAATTAACATGGCACCCTGAGGCAGAAGGGACTCATTGGCAGTTAGTCATTCAGGTGTTCCTGTTGTGCCTTGTTGTATACAAAGCCATTGCTACCCAGGCCTTTGGAGGGCAGTAATGAAACAGAAGACTTGCCGAGACTTGGTAGCTGTTCTACTGCTGTATAAGTTACTTGAAAAAAACCTGGCTAACACTATTCACTTCATATATTGTTCAGACCAAACTCTCTCAACCAAACATGCCCCCACCCTCCACTTTTTTGTGATTTCTTCCTAATAAAGGCAACTTAAAAACTCACTTTAATTCAATCTTACTACTCCTTGTTTGTTTGTTTCCTTTATCTTCTGATGTAAATGAAATTTCTCTATTTTATGGGAGAAGTTTAAATAATTATTAGCATCCCATGGTGTCTGCACACATCTGTAAAGGCATGGATTTTACACATGTCCTTTACACACTGAATTGGGGTCCTGGTGATGATTATGCACCAGGGGCTTTTAGAAATTTATAGGAAAATAGAAATAATGAATTATGGCAGACCCACGCCCAACCTGTTTGAAGCTCACATTCATAATAGGTCAAATTCATAGCACAGTAACAGGAATGAGGCAGACAATAAATAATACAATCTAAGCAAGTGAATTTTTCTCCGGAATACTATGATAGTTGTAGCCTTTAAACCATTGACTATAATTTGGATGTTATAATATTTCTAGGATGCTGCAGAGCAATCAAATGTCCCGTATGCTGTACTTTGTTAAGTGATGAGATTCAAATCACAACAACACATTGTGGTTATGAGGGGCTGCTTACCTCAATGCTGGCAGTTAAAAGCCTCCAGCTGCTCCATGGCAGAAAGACGAGGTTTTCTACTCCCTACAGAATGAGACTCTCAAATCCCCACTGTCCTACAGGACCTCTACGAGTCAGAGATGGCAAGTCAAAAATCTGCAGAGGTGACAAGTAGAAGGAATTCAAATAGACAGCAGAAAAATAGCTCTGGGGAGCGGGCATGGCAATACTGATCACACACACACACATGTACACACGGAATGAAAACAAATTATAGAGTCAAAGGGAACCACATAGAATCACATACTTGAGAGCATCTAGCAATACAAGCCAAAATAGAACAAAAACTGACATCTGCAAGACAGTGTGAGTTTCTCTCTCTTGGTAACTGATGACCACTTGTCCATGAAAATAGAAGTGAGAAACTGGTTTCCAGCACATGTGGGATGTCGACTAATACAAGGAGTCTTCCAAAGGTTTGTGGGGGGTAACCTACTACCTTTGAACTCTGTTTTCCCACAACATTTTTGGAGCTCCATCCTATTTACAAAGCAATGAAAAACAATTTTTAAAAGAATTGGGAAATTAAAAACTATGTGTCTAATTCATCTGAAGAGATGGAAGTGTCATTAGAAACCCTGATAAAACTGGACAGAGTTGGGCCTATCAGAATCCAGGGGCCAACTGAAGGAGAGTTGAAATGGATCCTTATAACTTAACAGTGTTCAATGTTGTGCACAACAAATCAGGTATGGAAGGACACCAAGAAAAGAGCGACCTAGATTAAGAAAGCCAAAGAAGAAATTCACACACTTGACAGAAGAAAGGCTTTCAAAAATCCTGTTTCTTGAGAAATCTAATAAACAGTTTAACTTGTAGAAAACCTGAACAACTTCTGTACAAATAAAATACAGATTGGGCTGGGAGCACTATTACCCCGCCTGTCGGACAGTAAGTCTGGAACCGGATCAAATGCAAGCTTTATTGTTTTTTTAAAAGTGGGGAGGGTTAAAATTGATGAAGACGATTTAAAAATCGAGGGAGGTAGGAATACTGAACCACAGTAAGGGTTTTTGAAAAGACGATGCCAGATACAAAGCCAATGTCGTCCTAGAGCTGCAACCTCCCTTTTAGGTAAATATCATATAACCAAAGTATTTATGCACTATGTTGTGAAGAACTGAAAAATGGAAACAAACTATTAACCTTGCGTGTTAGTCTGGGTTGACTGGAGAAACAAATACAGAGACACTCATACGTGTTAGAGAAGGAGCTTTATGTAAAAAGGCAATGGAATATTGAGGAAACATCTGAGCCCAGTCCAGATCAAGGCCATAAATCCATTATCAGCCCATATGTCTGATATCAATCTACAGATTCCTCTTCAGACTCATGCAACACATTGCAATGATGCCATCTGAAGGACGATCACAGGCCTGTGGGTGAATAGTCTTGTGGATCCAGTGGCAGTAGAAGCATGTGAGCACTGGTGTGGGTCTCTCCATGTGGTTCCTCCAGCTCTAGGGTTCTGGCTCCATCAGTGTAGCTCCATGTGTCTCATCAACAGGAATGTGTAGCAGAGAGAGAGTGTGCTGTGCCTCCCAGGAAGAAGGCTGGAGTTCCCAGAATCCTCAGGAGAAGGTCAGGCCCACACAAAGGCATGATTGGACATGGCCTGATTGACAAGCTAGACTCCACCCCTGTAACCTAATGAACAAGTTGACATGAAATTATGTAACTTCCACACCTTGGTACCAAAGAATTGCTAGGGTGAAGAAAACATTGTGAGCGTAAATGCAGAACTTATAAATGTATAATCAGAGTTAATTCTATGGCCATGAGCTGTGTTGTATATGTCTCTAGGTTACAAACAAAATAATATATATTCAAACCAAGTAAATGTGCCCTAGGAACATAAACATGGTTTAATAAAAATAAGTAGTATTATATCGAGGCAATGTTTTTTTTGTTCTGCTACACAAAGGCCGCTATCTGTTAGAAACATCTCAAAGGTACTTAACAACAACAGGAATTGATCATATTCAGTGGCTGTGTCGGGAAGGTGAGCATCATAGAATGCCAATGTAATAGAAGAAAGTATTCTTGTATTGAGGGAGTACTTGAGTGGAGCCCAATGTCCTTCTGCTACCTTAATATTAAACCTATAAATACATGCACATAGATCTATTTCCCCATCCTCATACATAAATATATTTGCATATGTACATGCCTTTATCTAGACCTCTATAAATGCCTGACACAACCACTGAAGACAAAGCGCGTGAATAATCAAATGTGGTGAAGAAAGCTGATGGTGCCTGGCTATCAAAAGATATAACATCTGGGGTCTTAAAAGCTAGAAGGTAAATAAGCAGCCATCTAGCTCAGAAGCAACAAAGCCCACATGGAAGAAGCACACCAGCCTGTGTGATCACAAGGTACTGAAGGGATCAGTTATCAGGCATCAATGAACAAAAAAATCTTATCATTGTGTGCTCAACTCCCATGATAACATCACTGAAGGTAAATGGGTGCATAAGCAAATGTGGTGAAGAAAGCTGTGGTGCACAGGTATCAAAAGACATAGCATCATGGGCATTAAAGTAAGTTGACCAGACATCCCATTTTTGGCGGATAGTACTGATTTTTAACAATTTGTCCTGCATCCCACGGTGTTTTAAAAAGGTCCCAATGTTTTGAAAGAATGCCCGACAATCTAGAGAACAGCGGGAGAACGGGAAGGGAATATAAGGTTTTCAGCTGCCATGTGGCTATTTCGCCAGGATATGAGTTTTATATTATTTTTGTTAATTTTATAATGTTAAAATTAATAATAACAAGTAATTGTTGAGAACTGATTATCGAGAACTGCTTATCAAAATTCGAATTGCTGATCCGTTGTTAGAATTCGACCCCCATTGTTTGGACTTAATGAACAATGGCATTTTTGGCATTGGCAGCTATGAAGACATTTTGTAACTGTCTCTCAGACAACACACATCGTACTGCATGCTAGTGCTAGTTAAACAAGTGATGTCAACAAATCAGCTAATGCTTATTACTTTTCTTCGTCGCCATAAGTTGATTTCCGAAAAAAAAATTCCTGTATTTTGGAGGAAGATGCAGCAGTATTTAAATATCTTTTATGTTTATATTTCTTTGTGTTTTGAAATATCATTCTTCCTGCCGTGCAAAAATAATTTGATCATATTACTCAAAATTTCCCATATAGTAATATTTTCGAAAATGATCTTTTTAATGAGGTATCCTTATTAAAAATATATATTGATAAGGAAAAAATTAAATCTTGGGCATCAGCAAAAATCACAATAGAGAACAAATGGTTAGAAATATTTCATCATTTTGAAACAAACCATGTTCCATACAATAATGCACTAAAAATTGTGGAATACACGCTGTCCTTACCAGGAACTAATGTTTTGACTGAACGTGGTTTTTCTATGGTAAATAAAGTGTGGACATCACAAAAATTACAATTAAGTGTTGAGGCTTTGAAAGCCATTTTATGTGTCAAATATAATTTAACAAATTCTTGTGAAAATTTTCATGACTTTTTAAACATCAACAACAATCTACTAAAACAACTCACTCAAATGAGAAATATGTCAAAGAATAAAATAATACTATACATAATTTAATGTATTATATTTGTAAATTGAACTTCTGTTGAAATTTTAAAAATATATTACAATACTATTTTTGCATTCTATGAACATTTTTGTTGCTCCATATAGACCAAATTTTTAATCAATAATCGCCCCTCCCTCCCCCCACCATCAATGGTATCCGGCTTATCAATTTTAAAATTTGGTCACCTTATATTAAAGGCTTGAAGGTAAAAAAGCGGCCATCTAGCTCAGAAGCAGCAAAGCCCACATGGAAGAAGCACACCAGCTTGTGCGATCACGAGGTATCGAAGGGATCAGGTATCAGGCATCATCGGAACAAAAATTCTTACCATAGTGAATGAGTGGGGGAGTATGGGTGGAGACCCAGAGCCCATTTGTAGGTCACTGGAGATCCCCTTGCAGAGCGGTCTAGGGGAGGAGATTATGCAGTCAGGGTGCGATGTAGCAATGATGAAAAATACAACTTTCCTCTCATTCCTAAATGCTTCCTCCCCTCATCTCCCCACTCTATCATGATCCGAATTCTCCTTTGCAAATCTGGCTAGACCAGAGGATATACACTGGTACAGAAAGGAACTGGAAACACAGGGAATCCAGTGCGGATGATCCCTTTAGGACCAGTGGTGTGAGTGGCGATACTGGGAGGGTAGAGGGAGGGTGGGTTGTAAAGGGGGAACCGATTATAAGGATCTACATGTAACGTCCTCCCAGGGGATGGACAACAGAGGTGTAGGTGAAGGAGATGTTGGACAGGGCAAGATATGACAAAATAATAATTTCTAAATTATCAAGGCTTCATGAGGGAGAGGGTAGCGGGGAGGGAAAGGGGGGGAAAGAGGACCTGATGCCTTGGGCTTAAGTGGAGAGCAAATTTTTTGAGAAAGATGAGGGCAATGAATGTACAAATGTGCTTTACACAATTGATGTATGTATGGATTGTGATAAGAGTTGTATGAGGCCCTAACAAAATGATTTTTAAAAAAGATATGAAAATAATAACAATTTATCAAGGGGTCACAAGGGAGGGAGGACATTAGGGAGGGTAGGAAGAGGAGCTGATACCAAGGGCTTAAATTGAATGTAAAGGTTTCGAAAATAATGATGGCAACATATGTACAAATATGCTTGATACAATTGATTTATGGATTATTATAAAAGCTGTAAGAACTGCCAATGAAATGATCATTAAAAAAGAAAGAATTCATCATATTAACAAACTAAAAGAGGGGTGAGGGTGGGGGGTAGTGACCAGCTCAACGTTTTATTTAATGTTTAAAAGACAGAGGCTGACTGGATCACTGAAGACAAAGTAGGTGCATAACCAAATGTGGTGAAGAAAGCAGATGGTGTCTAGCTATCAAAAGATATAGCATCTGGGGTCTTAATGACTTGAAGATAAACAAGCAGCCAACTAGCTCAGAAGCAACAAAGTCCACATGGAAGAAGCGCAAGACCTTGCTATCATGAAGTTTCAATGGGATAGGTTATCAGGCATCTAAGACCTAGAACAAATCATACCAATTTGAATTAGGTGGGGGGGTGGTGGTGGCAGTGGATATCCAAAGCCCATCTATAGACATTTGGACATCCCCTTACAGAAGGGTCACAAGGAAGAGACGAGCCAGTCAGGGTGGAGTATAGCACTGATGAAACACACAACTTTCCTCTAGATCTTTAATGCTCCCCACCCTGACCCCCCACTATCATGACCTCAATCTACTTTACAAATCAGATTCGACCAGAACATGCACACTGCTACATATAAGAGCCAGAGAAACAGGGAATCCAGGATAGAAAACCCCCTCAGGACCAACAGTAAGACTAGACAAACCAGGAGAGTAAGGGGAAATGGGGGGAGAAAGGAGAAATTGACCACAAGGATCAACATATCCCCCTCCCAGGGGGAAGAACAACAGAAAAGTGGGTAAAGGGTGACAGAGGAAGAAAAGATATGAAAATAAAAATCTATAACTTATCAAGGGTTCATGAAGGAGGGAGGGGGTTAAAAATGAGGAACTGACACCAAGGGCTCAAGTAGAAAGAAAATGCTTTGAAAATGATGATGGCAACATATGTACAGATGTGCTTGACACATTGGATAAATGTATGGATTGTGATAAGAGATGTAAAAACTCTGAATAAAAGTATTTAATTGAAAAAAAGAAAAGAAAAATATAAAAAAAGATATGGAGGAGCTTTATTTTTTAAAAAACTGATTACATTTAACAAAATCTTCACAGTACACAAACAGAGAACAGTATTTAAATACATTGCAGGCATCTCCATTAAAGTTCACACAGGGATTCCCAGGACTATTCAAATGTTAATAGACAGTATGATAGGTAAGAAGACTGGAGAGGAATGTGATTGTTGATTAACAGGCTTTACTGAGAGACACATCCAAGGAGTTTTTACATTGCATGGGAAAGCACAGATCCAAAATGGGGAGAGGCAGAGTGATAAAATAACTGAAAGGGAGAACAAGAGGGTGAGGGAGCAAGACCAGAGACAAGCGCTCTGGGACAAGAGAATCAGAGAGACAGGGCAAGAGAGCGAAACACAGACAGCACGCACTATTATGCCCTCCAAGGCTGTGGTTAATAATTAGGTTCGGGAAAGCACCCTGCATCCTCTTGATTGGGAAGTTTGAATGGGGTGAGGGTGACGTAAACTCTGATATGCACAGGAGCTTCCTTTGGCGCACTACAGCAGGTGCAGGGGTGGAGAGAGTTGTGGGAGGTACTCAAAATGGCTTGGTGCCTTTTTTATGCTCAGCCAGACCATTATTCCTGCCTTCTGGTAACAGGGAATGAGGCCAAAGGTCTCATTTCCTGTAACTGCTTCCTGCTGGACAGGAGCGATGAACAACCTCTAGCTGTCTTTTCTCGGCATGGTTTGGTGAGCACCTCAGTAGTGGAATCCCAGCCATTATCACCTCCAAGTAGGTTTAACTGGTGAGCTATGCACACGTAACTATAAGAAATTTCAAAAAGAACGAAGCAGACAAAGCCCACAACACAGGTACATACATATTAAATTGACAGGTCCTAGGAGGGGCAGGGTCCATGGGGCCAAGACTTCCAAAAGCCAAAGATATTTCCCTGTGTATTCCAGGGAGTTTTCCATGTCCTATTCATCTAAAAATGTATGTCTGGAATGAGGAAGATCATAATCCTGTCCATCCAGCCTGTAGACATGTGTACCCAAATAGATCACATAGGAAAAATATCCCAGGTGAGGCACACTGAGTCTTAGTATTTGGCCAAAAGAAACCCTTCAGGGGCCAGTAGGCAGACAGTGTCCTCATGAGGAAGGAGAGGGTTTCGGTGACTACTGGCTTCGTGGTAGGGGATGCTTGTCTCGGTTATATTAGATGTTACCTATGCAGATGTTAGATACTGTCTTTGTTGGGGAGGAACACATAACCAACACTGTGTGGTGAGCATTGTTTGGCTAAGAAGGTGGTGAGCGGTGTTAAAGAGAGGTAAGATGAATGTCTGGGGTCAGCCTGTGGTGCTATTTTCTGGGTCTGGCTGGATCTACTGGTTTGTATGAAGCCGGAGATTTATTTTGCTCCTTAAGCCTTTTGATGCCTGTTTGGGTTATTTTTATGAGTGGCTCATATAGACATACTGACCAAGCGTTGTGGGACATTCAGTTGTTTTTGTGCCCACCCAAAATCCAGTTATTCCACCTGTCAAAAATTCACTATTTTCTTCCTGGCACCTATGTAACCATGTGGGTTTTACACACCCATCAGGTAAGATTAAATGATATCTAAAGGACGGCCTTGTCCCAGGTATGAGGGGCGGAGGGTTCATTACCCTTGTCCCAGGTATGAGGGCATCTGTTGTTCACTTACTAACTTGAACTTGAAAGAGCACCAAAGACTTATTATAGCTCAGTGTGCACTTACAATCTTTTGGAGAAGCAGCTCCTAACCGACGCCAAAAAGGAACGCGGAAAGAAGGGCACCAATGAGACGTATGATACCAAAGGGGTCTCCTGAGACTAGACTAGTACAATGGTGACTGATGATACAAGTTCACATCAACTTAATAAAAGAATGCAGGGGTGGGGTTTAGCCTGTCAATCCAGTCACCCCCTGAAGATGTGTCCTTCTGGGAGTGTCCTAATCATGACAATTCTGAGAATTTCCTATCTTCCTCCACAGAGGTTGGGACACACACACTCGCTCCCTCTGCTTCACATTCCTGTTGACAAGCCACATGAAACCAGATGATGGCAGACACAGCACTGGAGATGTATCCACTGCCATTGGATCCACAGGACTTTCCACGCACTGGCCTATGATCTTCCTGCATTCGGCATCATTGCATGTGATCTTTCAGTCTGAAGTGGAATTCACAGGCTAAGAATATATGGCCTTGATCTGGTCTGGGTTGGGATGTGTTAATGCTGCATAATTATTTCTAGATATAAAGATCTCTCTTACACACATATGAGTATCAATGAATTTGTTTCTCTAGCCAACAGGGTCTAACACAAATGGCTCATTGGACAAGCTAACACAGTGGGATTTCTAATGATAGAAGAAACAGTGGGGCCAGGCAGCAGATTAGAAGGAGTGAGGAAAATTGAGTTTCCTCACAGGAAACGATCCTAAAGGCACCTGGAACCAGAGGTCTTCAATCCACCATACGATGGCTTCCAGGGGTGTTGTTGGAAGGACAGAACCAGAGCACACTCAAGGAAGGTCTGAAATGGGCACTGCAAAGGTGTGGGCACCTGTTTCCTCAGGAATCTAAGAAAGCCTCAGAGATCATTTAAGCTGTGTTGGTCCTAATACCTGAGAAGAGTATGAATCCATATATTGATTAAGCTCCTTATTAGATGGATTAGAAGAGGAGGGAGATGAAGATTTGGGAGGAAAAAGTTTCATCATTGAAAGGGGATACCAAGAGAGTTTCCCTGATAGCTTTCCTGCTATGGAAGTAGTTAGAAGGACCGTATATGAGGCACTAGGGGACCCAATTGTCTTGATTTTAGTAATATTTGTCCTGGGGAAACTGAAAAATGTACTTCTTTGGTTGGATAAGGTTGAGGCAGGTGCATGTTTGCTTGCATCCTGAGAAGATGTCTATCAAGGTTTGGAGTGAGAGTGTCATCTTCTAATGGAGGTGATGAGGAAGGGGAGTTTCATGAAAGGAAGGGTCTGCCGTACATTCACTCGAAAGGGCTGAAAAGGAGAGCTATGAGGTATGGTTCTTCTATGCATCAGAGCAAGAGTTAAGAGGTGAGTCCAAGACAGGTGAAGTTCAAGAGAGGGTCTGGGTAAGTGAGATTTCAGGATGTGGTTGGCATTTTCTACTTTTCCTGACGACTGGATGTGCAGGGCCCATTGTATGTTGAGAGCCTGAGCTGTGACCTGAGCTACTTGTGAGATGAAGGCTGGACCACTGTCTGATTGTAGAGTTGCTGGCAAACCCAAATGGACAATGATTTGTGCTATGAGTATCTGGGCGACTTGTTCTGCCCCTTCTGAGATAGAAGGAAATGCTTCTCCCCTTTCTGAGAAAGTGTCAATCATTGTGAGTGTCAATCATTTTAAGAGGAGGCATGTGTGTGAAAAAGATTTGCTAATCCTGTCCAGGAACACGTCCCCTTGTCTGGAGGGTGGGCAATGAGCAGGGTTGGATTCCTCCCTGATAGGATGTCACGGAGCATATACTACATCCTGTGTGATCAGTTGGAGTATCATGTTTATGTGAGGATGAGAAGACAGGTTTTATTAGCTGTGAAAGGGGGCAATGCCCTACATGCAGAGTCTTATGTACATCAGTTAGAATGGACAGTGTGGGTGTGTCTGGTAAGACATATCAACCTGCCATCACAATCTATCCATCTTTGAATTGAGGCCCTCTAATAAGAAGTTCCTGTTTTACAATAGGGAGTAGGTAGGATGAACAGGAGGGATGGCTACTATTTGCAGATTAGTTGGGGTTTGTAGGGCAGCCTTCCTGGCTTCCCTGTCTGCCCTGTTGTTTCCCACCACTATGGGATCAGTGTAATGTTGATGTCCCTGGCAATGAAAATAGCAACCTGCTGTGGTAGGAGAGCAGCCTGTAAAAGGTGCTGCATTAGGTTTCTGTTTATAATTGGCCCTTCTTTGGTTGTCACATTATCCTCTTTCCTGCCAGATAGCAGCATGGGAAAGTAAAATGTAGAAAGAAGAGCTAGAATGTGAATAAATGTTCACCTTTTTGTCTTGTTTAATGTTAAGGCTTGCGGCATTGCGATTCGCTCTGCCTTTGGAGAGGTTGTGCTATTTGGGAGAGGGCATGCCTCTACTGTACCTGAGGAGCTGACTCTGGCATCAACAGCCTGGTACACACCTTGGAGATGAGAGTTGAGCTTCCATCTATGAATCACGGGTAGTCTGCGTCAAGTAGGGGTGAGGCAGAGATGTGAGGTAGCGGAATGGCAAAGAGATCAGGGGATTCAGTATAGGAATACTGAAGTGGTGATGAAGACATGGGAATTAGAGTAGCCAGATTTACTTGTGGCAGGGCTACGATGTAAAACGTGCATAAAGGTGAGATGAAATGGCTATAGATGAAAGGTGTAAGAGCTGACCTGGCATGGCAGAAGAGTAGGTCACATACATGATGAGGGGACCTAATGCAGCTGCCTTGGTCAAAGGTAATTTTTGTGCTTTCTTGGGCCAGGAGAGTGGCTGCTGCCAGGGCCCATAGGAATAGGTACCATCCCCTGAAGGTTGGATCTGTTTAGATAAATAGACCACTGGGGCTAAGACTGGTCCTCTTTCCTGGATTAGGACGCCCATGGCCACACTAGGAGTTTCACTCAATAATAGCGTGAAAGTAGGAGTTGGGCTGGGGACAGAAAGCTATGAACCTGAGAGCAGAGCAGAATGGAGGTCCTGTACAAGCCTTCGATCGAAGTTGCTGCATCAGTGAGATCTCCTATTGCCAGTCCAAAGAGGGGTTTAGCTAACATGCTAAAATCCACAGTGAGATAGCCTGCAGGGCCTAGAAAGAAGAGGACATCAGCTCTTGTAGAGGGAGTTGGGAGTTGAGTAAAAAGCTGTTTTCTGTGTACTGTAATCTCCATGGAGTGTTTTGTGAGTCAGACCCCCAGCTAGATGACAGAAGGGAGAGAAAGCTGGACCTTGGAGGGGGACACTGGGTTCCCTTTATCTACTAGGAAGTTCAAAAGAACATTAGCGTGATGCTGTGAGTCCGAAAGGGAGGGGCTACATAACAGGAGTCATCCACTTAGTGGAGGAGGAAGCTGGGGAAAAGGTCTAAGGGCAAGAGGTCGGTCACTAGGGCTTGATGGAAGACATGGGAGCTGTGTCAGAATCCCTAGGGGAGGATTCCCAACATAATTGTTGAGAATAAAGGGGTAAAGTACCAGACATCAGTGTAACAAAGGGGATTTAAGTATTCATGTAAAAATGACCAAACATTACACATGGTCATGAAAGATGGTCATGGAAATAAATGGAGACCCACAGATAAATAGAGAGTAGCATAGGTAAATTTAGGGTTGGGGGGGGCGGTAAGTTTCAGTGTGCTGGCACTTCTAAAACCCAAATGGGTATAGGGGCCAGCAGGGGTCAACAAAAGAGGACCCTGGGGAAGGCCCCTATTGTTCCCTGAGGACCAGCAAACTGACTCACTTATTGACAGGTTCATAAGTTGGGGTGTAATGTGGGGATTTCTCTCTCTAAATCCTAGCAGGGTCCTTTGTTGAATTGGGAAGGTTATTGTCAAATACATATTGAGTGGATGACTAAGAATCCTGAGGGAAGGCTAACAAAACTAAACAAAAAGGGGATGAAAAGGATGAGGTATTCCACCAGATACTGAGGTTTATTATAAAGCTGTAAAGTGGCCAAAACAGAGGTACAGAGATCAGCAAATCGCTTGAAGAGAATTAACAGATTCCCACACATGAGGGTATGGTAACATTGTTATATGATAAAGAGGATCAAAGACATAAGTGAAATAAAGTTTTCTGCTAAATTCAGCATTCCATTTGAAAATTAAGATTTCTCCCTAAACTTCAAGCAACAAAATGACATTTGCAGCTTCTTGGAATGTGGTAAACAGAAAGATTTCTCCCAAGTTGTCTCCCCCAAACCTAGCTGCTTGCTACACATGGACTTGGAGGTCAACAAAAGTAGGCCAGAGTTTATTCTCCCTAAGGGTTATCAGTCATCTAGAGCAATCAGACTCTATAGTCTGTCCCACCCTTAGTAGGGCCTACTTCCCTCTGATAGGGATAGTAGTAGATTATTTTCCTGAAGGAGAACCCAGGGATGTTAAGCCCACTCAAGGGTGACCAAGATTAGGCCACCATCGTGAATCTAGGGTCCACCTTTCTTGTCACGTGTACACCCCTAGTCCCTCTCCTTCCTTTTATGTGTGCTCCCCAAGCTCATCCCCTTCTGGTTACACTTAGGTCCATTGTATATCCCCCTCCTATTGCTTGTATTTCCTATTATACAACCGCTTCCTGTGACATACGTCTTTACCTATAATTAGGTGCCATGCATGTCCCCAAAGATATATAAGCCTTAGTTAGCAATAAATCACTCTTTCCTGCCCTCTCTGTCCACGCTGTGCACGGACCTGTCTGTTGAGATCATGGCTGACCAGAAGGTAAGCATGCTACCATGAAATGTGTCTGACTTCTTTATTTTACTCTCTCTCTCCCATCTTTCCCATTTCTCTATGACCTTACTCTGATCTTTATATATCTCAACCGTAAAATTAGGCCTACCGAACCCGTGATTAATTGTGTGGGGCTGGCTTCTCCCACAAAGGGTGCTCAACATAGGGCAGTAGGAAAATAATTCTTTTAAGTTATATCCCATGTAACAATTCTACGTCCCTACTGGACAGGAAGGTGAATCTGGAAATTATGTGAAGTGAGCATCCAGTGTAGGGATTAGCAGGTAAGTAGTGGAAATGGTGAATCAGTATTTTAAAGAGAACAACGGGGCAAGGTAAAAGTAAACCTGAAACTTAAGGTACTATACTCATCAACTTACTGAAAAGACAGAGTGTAAAAGTAACAAAGAAAAAGATGTAATGTTTTCTAAAAGTAGTAAAAAGATATAATATATCGCTCCAAGAAGAAGGAACCTTCAATCTAGAGACTTGGGAGGAAGTCATTGTAATATTAAAGAAAGCATACAGAGATGGGGAGAATATGCCCATGGAGACACGGTCTCTGTGGGCCCAAGTTAGTATGGTTTTAGAACCTTTGCAGAAGGAGAGAAAGAGGATTATCAGTCTAGCGAGAAGTCTTGTAGCTATCCAAATCTAGAAAAGCAAACTAAACTCTGTGAATGAGTGTGAATTAGGTGATGAAAATTTAGGAAAAACTGAAGAAACAGGGATTGATTTGTTATCTAAGCCCTCCGATTCTAAAGGAAACCTTATGGCCAAAGCCTCTATGCCTTCAGGGAACTGCAGCCTCCGAAGGTCTAATGGTAATAAAGCACTAGAGGAAATTAATTCCAAGATCCAAAGCGAGGCTATTAAATAATGCCATAAAGCTCCCTTGCTTTCAAAGGTAGAGAAAGCAAAGAAACAAAACCAGCAGAATAGTCAGAAGCCTCTGAGATACCAAACTTAAATCTGGTGAGAGGCAGGCAGAATGGTTATCAGGCCAATGAGAAGATTTTAGACAGATCTGAGAAAACTAAGCCTGAATCAGAAGGAGTCATCAGATTAGAAGCATCTGTCCTGCCACGAGAATTTAGTGTAGAAAAGACTAGAGATTGTAAAATAACTAATCAAGCCAGTGTTGGAAGTAGAGACATTAGTTCCAAAGAAACACAAACTAAAAAAGCACACACAGAAAATGAAGTTCGGGAAGTAGAATTTCAATGTGTGCTAGTCGAGAAGACCAGCTCAGAAAATAAAAGCAAAGAGGCAAAGTAAAAGTGTCTTTACTTTCAAGGGTAGAAAGAGAGATTGCAGAAGGAGATTGAGAATTAAGATTGTCTTATCCTATTAGAGTTATTAATAGGCAGCCTTATGGGAAACACCCACAAGTAATTCACAGTGCCTTCTCCTTTGAGTTGCTAAAAGATCTCACTGACTATGGGCCAGACTCTCATTTTGTAATTAGCATGATAAGGTATTTGGCAGAGTCTCAGTGGTGGATCCCTGCTGACGGTGAGCCTTTGCAAAAATAGGTCTTTATCCTTCAGAATTTTTACAATATTATACGTGTTGGGAATTTACAGCCCATTCACAAGCTCGTAAGAATGCTGAAAATGGGATAGACATAGGAATTCATCAATTGCTAGCAAATGAGACTTATATCATAGTTGAGTCACAACTAGCGTGTACTGAACAGGCAGGAACACAGGTATGTGAGGTTTGCCTAAGGGCCTGGAAAAGATAATTCCAACAGGAGAGAGAATGCTTGATTACACAGCTATAAGACAGCATAATGATGAATCCTCCTGTGTTTCCCTGAAAATAAGCTATACCCATAAAATAAGCTGTAGCAGAATTTCTAAGCATTTGTGCAATATAAGCCATACCCCAAAAATAAGACATAGTGATAGGCGTGGCTATGCAGCATACCAGAACGGAGCGGGCATGAAGACGGGCAGCCCTTCTCATCTGCCCAATCGTGACAGCTGTTATCTCTGAGGTTACTGGAGAGGTACACATGGCCCCATTAACAAGGTCGGCTCCCCCTGTCAGGTCCAGGTTGTTCTGTGTATGCTGCAAGCTGAGACACAGAGGGAGACATAGAAAGTGAAAGTAAAAGTCTTCTCAGTGAAGTGAGGAGCAGAATGCTCTGCTTCAAGTATTGTGTGTCCTCAGGGGGAAGACATGAAGCTGTATCTACCGATTGACTTAGCACTGTGGGTCAATGTTGCAGAAGAAGACGACTTAACTATATTTGAATAAATGTAAATTGTTGTGCTATACTCAACAAAAATAAGACAGCCCCTGAAAATAAGCCATTGTGTGTCTTCTTGAGGAAAAATAAATATAAGACAGTGTCTTATTTTGGGGGAAACACGGTATGTTGACATTGTGTCCCAACTAGAAAATTCTGTGAGCAAATGTGTAAAAAATGTGCAGGCAGTAAAAGATCTAGCTATCTTATGATTTCTCCAAGAAACACTGAAAAATGCCTTGCATCTCCAGAAGGAACAGGGCACACTGTTAGATTATCTTAGAATATGCAGGAATGTAGGGACAGATTAATACAAGGCCAACCTCATGGCAGCCACTTTAGCAAAGTACACTAGCCATTGAGGAAAGTGCTGTAGTTGTGAAAAGATAAGTCATCTTCAAAGAGAGTGTAGCCAGAACAGGCCAATCAACCTGGCTCCAAAGAGCAAACTGAAGCCTGAGCCAGATCATGAGCCAGGACCACTGAGCTCAGGTTTAAAAGTACCTGGACTTTGCCTCCACTGTAGGAAAGAAAATCACTGGGCTAGTCAATGTTGCTCAGGATTCAACAGTAAAGGATTGTCATTAGCAAAGGCTTACCGGTAAGGAAATAGAGAAAAGAGTTTATCCAAGCCTCACCCAACAGAGCACAGAAGACAAAGCCTGACCTAGCGAAGAAAATCTTAGATAGAAATTGCAGGTATCCCCAGCCTCACAGGAGGTGACTAGACCTAACCAAATTTGGAAACGTCCAGCCTCTGTTCTTGCTGCAGAAAGTTTGACTAACCAAGAGAACACTCAGAAGCCCTTGCAGCAGCCTGTTGATACCAAAAGGAAGGAGCCTCTTATTAAAAGAGTAATAAAGTTTTTATCAGGAAGATTTAACCTAAGAACTCAAGGAATTCAAATTGATACTGGATTTGATCAGAGTTGTGAGGAAAAGCTAAAAGCTGTAATCAAACCAGAAATTAGTAAGAGTGGTAATTGGCGTCCGCTACCTAACAGAACTATGGAATGGTTATTAGGAAGGTCTAACCTAAATTCTCAAAAACGTTCAGATTGTTAGTAGAGTTACTAATCAGAATTATGTAGAAGAAATTAAGGCAGTGATAAAATTTTACATACCATGGTTTATAAAGAAGGAAGATCGCTTAAGCCAATCTTGATTCATTGCATTTCTAGAGTTAAAATGTATGCCTATCAGGAAAGAGTACTTGAGAAGTCTGACCACCCTTTAAATCAAGGGGTCGTTTGGAATGCTGTTATAGGGAAACAACAGCACCCCCGCATGCATTTAGAAATTGGTGGAAAAGGGTTTTTAAATTTTGGATATGGGGTTATTTCCTTATGGAATTCATGAGGGCCTAAGACCCACCCATTAACTTCCTCTAAATCAAGCATGGAAGGAATGACAGAAGTTAACCAGGTCAGAATATTGCAAGATTGTAAAATCCTACAATGTAAGAAGCCTGAAGGGCAATATGGCTTAGTTGAGCCCATACCCTTACTGGTACACTTAGAGAAAAAATGTCTGTTTGATAAATTAGTTCAAAAACAGCTGAACAAATTTATTAAGAATTTTTTTCAGACTTCCTGCTCAGGAGACACATGTTGAGGGCTCCGAGTTCGTGGTCCCGGTTCGCACAGCGGTGGAGGCAGCCGCAGCAGCATCTCCCTGCAGGGGCACGCGCAGGGGGGTGGGGGGCAAGACGTCAGCGTCCACCAAGGTCGGAGGTTCGGAGAGATTTTTTCCGCGCGGGCGCTACCTTCACGAAGCTCGGAGAATTAACAATGCATCTCGTCGCTGACTCTTTGCCCGCGGGTGCGAAGTGGACCGAAAAAGAAATAGAGATGCTGGGGGCTGCTGTTAAGCACTTTGGGGACGATCTTAATCACATCAGCTGTGTCATCAAGGTACGGACAGTGGCTCAGATAAAGGCCACCGTGAAACGCAAGGTTTATGAAGATTCTGGCATCTCTCTTCCAGCTGAGTCACCCAAGAAAAGGCCCAAGAAAGTGGCATCTGGCATTCTGTCACCTCCTCCAGCAGCCCCTCCAACCAGCAGCTCCATTGTCCCAGAGGCCGGGGGTCCCCCCATAAAGAAGCAGAAGGCTGATGTGACCCTCGGTGCCCTGAACAACTCGGACGCCAACAGTGACCTAGTGGATATTAAAGGGCTAGGAGAAACCCCTCCAGTCAAAACACTCAACTTCAACCAGGATAGCCTGACCCTGGACTCTGGCCTTCTCATGACCTCTGTGGACCCTCCTCTCCTCTCCCACTGAAGCCTTCTGCTTCTGACCCCTCTCACTGGTCACCTGGACCCAGAGATTGTCAAGGATTCCCCACCCCCACCCCCCACCACTGTCAGAGGTCCAAAGGCTGCTGGGGCTGGAAGAGCCCCCCTCCCCCTATCCCTGAAGAGCCATCTGCTGCCCCCTCCCCTCAACCCTTTGACTTCCACCTGACAGACATTTTTATACAGAAAATGAAAACAATAAAGACCTCTCTGTCTGCAAAAGAATTTTTCAGTCTTTCAATCATCCTGAGTGTGTTAAGAGGTTCTCACAATTAGTTAGCTCTCTCGATTCTCTGAGAGCTAGAAGCCTAGGTTTGCAAAACAGTGGGGGTCTGTCTAACTAGTAATTTTACTAGTTCAAAACCAAGCAAGTTAACTGAGATTGCTAGCTATGTTTTAAACTCTCCATTGTTAAAACAGAAATCAGAGAAAAGAAATCCTAGGTGCAAGAAAGTTCATTTAGTCATTTTAACTGAAAAAAATTTTCCCCTTACTAAAAGCTTGTAACAAAATTAGGGCAGATAAATACATTTTCACTTCTACAGAAAAAGCTGATCCTGGAAATTCCCAGGAAAATGGAAATTGTGTTTGGGATCCAGGTCCATTTATCACCTGGAGAAAGGGCTATCCATTTATGTTTTTGCAGAATAAAACTGGGGACACAACCACATTTGGAGAAAGATGAAGGACACAGAGGAGATGGAAAAACAACCTGATCTTAACCATGATTGTTTCCAGGTGGCTGACACCATGAACACAGGGGCTATTTGTTTGTGTTTTCACAGGCAAAGTAGATAGGTGGATTTCTCTTCAGCCAGCAAGGCCCAGAAGAAAGGAGGGAAGCTGATGCTGTGCCTTGAGAGTTAAGGGAATAGCCCTACACCCCAATGAGGAAGGCAAAAATTTTAATTTCACCCTGGGCTTTGAAACTCTGCCTTTACGTGTGGGTGCCAGCCTTAGGTGTTTATCCATAAATTCCCAAGCATGGAATAACTGGCTGGTCTTTAACAAGACCAGCTATGGCGTCTACATGATAATGGTGAGGCATTAGCAAAATGTGAAAACTCAACTACGGTGGAGGGGACAGGAGATATGGAAGCCTCTAAAGTTATTAGTTACCAGCATGCCGTTGCTGACAGGCTCAAATGGCTCAAATGTCAGGAGCCACATGAAAAGGTGTTAAGAAATGACACGGTAACTATTATTGATTGGGGGCCACCCATGGAAAATTTCTAACTATTTGCTCAGCAGAGGAATCCAATATCACCTCATGTGATTATGTCAGTAATTGTGAGTGGCAAAAGACACCTAATGGCATTGCCACTACCAAGTCAAAGTTAATGGCCTGGCATGAAGGGGCCTTGCACCCCCTCCCCCTGCCCCAGGTTACTGAAGCCTGAGAGAGGACCTGAGCAGTGGGGCCTGCTCTTGTCACTCTTGCCACTAAGCCATTAACAGGCTACACAGGAAGCTTGACTGGCACCAGTCAGTCTGGCTAGACTTAGGCTTTTCACAAGCATGACACTCAATACATAGTCTCGTGTGTAAAGCTGCCTTATGTGCTTGCTGTAGGAAACATCATCATAAATGAAACTGCTCACAGTGCCACTTGCCATAATTGAAAATTGCTCACTTGCATGAACTTTGCTCTGCTTATAAACCTCTCTAAACACAGCATCCTCATCCTAAAGAGCAGGATGGGGGTGTGGATCCCAGTGGAGATGAAGTGTAGATAGGAGAGCAGTCCAGAATCATCCTCCATGATGCAAGTGATGTCAGAGATGCTGAAAAGACCTTGCCGATTTGTGTGAATGGTGTTCGCAGCTATCATCGGACTTATACCAATGGCCGCCACTGCTGCTGTCGCTGGGGGAGCACAACAAGAATCCATCAAAACTGAACATTTTGTGCAGAAGTGGCACGTGAACTCACATCAGCTCTAGGCCACTCAGACAAAGGTGGACAATGAAGTGGCGGGAAGTAGCAGAGCTGCAGCAAACTGTCCAGTGGTTGGGAGATCAAATCATGGACTTGCAACATCAATTAATGTTAAAATCTGATTGGAATGTAACTGATTTTTATATAATAAGACATTGTTCTAGCTATGTTTTCTAGAACTCTCCAATTGAGGTTTAAGGGAAACATTTCATTAGATGTTATCCAGCTAAAAAATAATGTTTTCTATACATTCAAAGACATACTCAAGGCATCCCCTGTCTCTGATATGATTAAACAACTGGTGGGTAGCATGGAAATATTGGACTCGCATGCTTGGGTTCAAAGCATTTCTCATAGCCTGGGTTCCAGCATAACAATGCTATTCATAATCATAATTTTTGTCCTGACTATCACGTGTTGCTTCTATAGAAAGTTAAAGCATGTGGAGGAAAATCATATGGCGTCCATGGCCCTTTTGAACTATGTGCATAAAGCAAACACTGGGGAGCAGAGAACAAAGAGTGTTTAAGAATGAGTCCTTTATTCTCACGCTAAGAAGCCTGGCAGGCTGAGTTTCTAGGGGTGGAGGGAGGCCTTCACCCTGCTGGTTGTAGGTAAGTCCTAATCATATTCTCATATTATTCCTCGCTTTACCTTCCTATAGGGTGCTGACTCAAAGTTGTCTCTTAGAAGCACAGAGCTGATTGCGGTGTGGCCTGGAGCTTTAACTATAAAAGCAAACATTCCTATTTGCTCTTTTCCTATCTCGACATCCAACTCCTCTCATACGTTGCCCCAATAGTAGTTGGGCATAGGGGGACTTTATCCCCCCATGCCTGGACTCAAAATGGTCACCATGAGCCTGAGTTTTTGACTTCACTACTTTTATGTTGTCATCAATTTTGTCTTGACGGCTTTCAATGTATAGAAAATAACCCTGTAGCTACGGTAGCTCTTTTGGATTTAATACATAAACCAAAAGGGGGAATTGTGGGAAACAGAAAGCTTTCTCCCAAGTTGTCTCCCCCAAAATATATGCCAAACCTAGCTGTTTGCTACACATGGTAAATGACTATACACTTGGAGGTCAACGAAAGTAGGTCAGAGGTTATTCTCCCAAAGGGTGATCAGTTTTCTAGAACAATCAGACTCTACAGTCTGTCTCACCCTAAGTAGGGCCTACTCCCTTCTGATAGGGATAGTAGAAGTTTATTTCCTTGAAAGAGAGCCCAGGGAAGTTGAGCCCAAAGTTAGGCCACCATCATGAGTCTATGGACCACCCATCTTGTCACATGTGCACCTAGTCCCTCCCCTTCCTATTATGTGTATACCCTATTATGTGTACACCCATAGTTCATCGCCTTCCCTTTACATTTATGCCCATTGTATATCCCCCTCCTGTTGTTTGTATTGCCTGTTATACAACCCCTTCCTGTGACATATGTCTTTACTTGCAATTACGGGGCATGCACGCTCCAAAAATAAAAAGCCTTGGTTAGCAATAAATCACTTTCTCATGCCCTCTCTGCCCATGCTGTTCACAGACCTGGCTGTTGAGATCATGGCCATCCAGGAGGTAAGCATGCTACCAAGAAATGTGTCTGACTTTTTATTGTACTCACTCTTTCCCATCTCTCTCATTTCTCTATGACTTTACCATGACCTTTATATAGCTCAACTATACAACTGAGCCTACCAAACCCATGAATAGTTGGGTGGGGCTGGATTCGCCACGTTGGAAGAAAACGCTGTTGTTGGGAATCTACCAAATCAATTTAGACTCATGACCACTTCTTGTAACAGCATAACTGGGTTTTCTAGGATGTAATATTTATGTGAGTAAACTATTAGGTCTTTCTCCTGCCAAGTACTAGGTGAGTTAGAACCCCAAACCTGTGGGTCAGTAGGCAAGCACTGCCACTGAGATCCGTAGAAGAAACTATGGAACATCCTTATTGTCACAGGAGAAAAATCCCTCACCAAATCCAAAAATTAAATTAATCTTAAAGGAAAAGATGACTAAATCTGATTTCTGATTCTCAACACATAAGTCAGCATAGTATACACAGGTCAGTGTTGGACTGCTAACCACGAGGTCTAAAGTTCAAGCCCACCATTTGCTCCCTGGAAGAAAGATGAGGCTGGCTTCTCCAGTAGAGAATTGTAGTCTCGGGAGCCTGGTCTTCATGACACCCCAACCCCAACCACACACCCCACACTCCACTTTGGGACTTTATACAAAGTTATTGTCAGCTAGGGTCTCTAAGTTCCTTCAAGCGTTAGATCAATTTGTCTCTAACCTCTAAAACTACAGACACACACTCCCTTCACTATTAGTTCACCTTCTCTTTTCTCTTTTCCTTTCCGAAACAGGCCAGCTGGATCCTACCCCACCAGCAGGGAATTCTGTGATTTTAATTATTTGACTGAGTGGTGGGTGCATTGTGAGTATGGGGTCTCCCATCATCTTGGAAGCTCCTCCCTAGCCTGCATTTTACCATGGACATTCAGAGGGTCCATTCTATCCCAATTAAACTTATCCAAACCACCTCTCCACAAAGTTCTCCTCATGCTAAAGTTCTCCTGTCAGCTTCTAAGAAAATTCCAATTTCTCCATGCCATCAAGGATATGCTGTCTCCTAGTGAGCCTAAAAGACTAGTAACTCTTTACTTTATGAGGGTAAAAAGCCTCACCTTCCTCCCACGGAGCATCTGGTGGTTTTGATCTTCTGACCCTGAGGTTAGCAAGAGCAGTTGTGGAACAATCTCGTTCTCTCTGGAGATGGTGTATCTGATTTCTCTCAAACGTGGAGCTTTGCCTCTAACACTAGGGCTGGTATTCCAAGCCCTGTGGTCACAAATGTAGACATTAGGCCGCATTCACTTTCATCCAAGTTCTCCTTTTGCCACAATTCCCCCCTTTGCTTAATGTTTTAAATTCAAAGGTGCTCCTTACTCAACATGGCTACTGTCTTCATGAAGTTGCCTTCTGTGAAAGCAGAGGGTATATGTCAAGACAAAATCAATGACAACAAGAAACACAGCCAAACCAGAACCCACACTATGTGCAAGACTCTGTACTTAGGCCTGGGGTCAAGCCCCTGTAGTCCTACCACCAACTGCCTAATCATGCCAGTGCTAAGGGATGCTTTTAACCCATCCCTAAATGTATTGAAAAGTTCCCTTTTAGTTGCTTGACATCTAATGAGATGATTCCTTCAATCCCTGAGGATAGTTTCTAATTAAGAACTTATCAGATAAGGTTTCATCCTATGGGTAAGGGGTTACACAAAAGTCTGTAATGTTCCCGTCCCATTCCAGCATCAATTAATACTGCAAGGCCATAATATGATCTCCTAACCTCTGAGCAGTTTGTGGTAATTCAGGCACTGTCCCTTCCAATTCATCCTCCACCTTTGCCTGAATGGCCCAGAGCTGATGGAAGTCGCCGTGCCACTTCTGCACAGATGTTCAGTTTTGATGGACTCCTCGGGTGCCCCTCTAGTGACTGCAGCAGTGGGAGAAATGGTTATAATTCCCATAAAGGCAGCAATCGCCATTTTTACAAATCAGCACGGTCTTTTTTACGTTTCTGATAATGTCTGCTGTCTTCCCATCCCCCATGACACCCCGTCACTTATTCTCTCCTTGACAGGCCCCCCTCACTGCCAAAGAGGACTCTACTTATGCTGTTCTTTACCTGGGAAAGCATAAGCAAATAGCCCCTCCCTTTGGCTGTTAGGAACCTGGGGCAGAATCAGTGCTAAGAGGGCTGGGTTGTGTCTTCACCTCCTCCTTGTCCAATTTTCTCCACACAAGGCTGTACTCTTTTGGGGGGAGACCACCTGCGTTTTCTGACATCTTGAAAATGGAAACATATCCCTGGACCCTAGCTGTTTGTGAACCAGGTTCCCAAACACCATTGTCATTCTTCCACCAGATCCTCTCAGGATCAGCTTTCTCATTAGGGGTAGCACGTGCTTTCCCCTCCTAGTTATGTTAGAAGCATTAAGTAGAGAAAAATGAAGTTAATAAGGCTACATGATGCTTTTCTTGTACAAAACTATCCTTCATCTCACCATTCTGATTTAATAATCATTCATTATTAGTAGCAATTTTAAAGTGCCATGTGTTCATTCAATGAGGTCTTCACTGTGAAGATGGTAGGGAAGGCCTGTAATGTGATGAATACTCCAGTCTTGAAAAACATTGTGAAACCTCTTGCTGGTGTAACCAGGGCCATTATCTGTGTTCAAATAGGTTGGAGTACCCACCACAGACAACAGGACATCAAATGGCTAATGACATGTTTGTTTGTTTTTATTCCTCAGTCATGGCTAATGCCAACAAAAATCCTGAGAAAGTATCTCTAGTTACCTGAAAGTATCTATCGTAACAGCTCCTAGGGGTCCAAAGGAAGCTACTTCAGTACCAACTGCCATAATGCATTGGCTTTATCCCTGTGTGGATGAACTCCACTGGCTCCCTCCTTAAGGCAATGCACACTCCCTGACCATTTGTCAGGATTGAGCCCTAACTAAGTGATATCTATTCTTTGGGCTGACTGCAGTGTTTTGTAGATTTTGATGATCAGCACTCAGGAGGGCAAATGTGAGTGACACCTTTCGAGTTGGTTTGTCAGAGTTTGCATTTCCCATGGCAACCAGCAATGGACTGTGCACCCACATGTGTCTGATAAAGAATTGGTGGAGGTGGGATCTAATTTGAATTTTTAAAGTGAGGCGTAACTCACCAATGTGGGAGTGTGGGTCCCTTTTAAGCTTGGCTGTTTCAATGAAAGAGCACGCCTATACTACATAGGCAGAGCCACCGTTATATCAATAGGCTGCTTCACACATTTGCACAACAGAATAAGGGCAGATCTCTCTGTTTCCGAACAAGTTGGAAAGGATTGAAAAAGGGGACTGTCTGTAAACTATGTAGGGACTCCCTCAAGTGTCTGGGGGAGGATATTTGGTTAATAATTCATGAAGTCCCTTTCAGGAACTCCTGGAGATTCCCTGGATGGTCATGACAACCTAATTTAACTCAAAATTCAGCTAGCATTATTGGAAAATCTATAGAAAATTCAAAGAGAGTTTTTAACCTAAGCTGGGGTATAAGGTAAAATTATGATGAATGGATCAGACCCACTCAGTTGTCAGCAGCGATGTCCGCCTTTGGCAATCAGCTGAGCTATTTGTTCCCAATAAGGCCGCATGACTTTGGGGCCCATGTTGCCTAAATGTAGGCACTGTGGGTAATATAAGTAAGTGAAAACTGACAAGACAAACACGTTTAGCTTGATCAACGCAAAAAATATTTTCCTGGCTGATGCATTCTTTCACAAATTGTACTTCTAGGCAAGCCTCAGGTGAGAGTTCTAGGAGGACTCACCTGGGGTCCCTTTTAATGTGTCCAACAAGTGGTGGCGTGCTCCTGTGGGGATACCAAGCACAAGTCTTTTCCTAGTGACTTTTGAAAATCTTTTCATGTTCTTAGGTGGTCTTTTCTTTTTTTTTTTTTTTTTTACATTTTATTAGGGACTCATACAACTCTTATCACAATCCATACATACACATACATCAATTTTATAAAGCACATCCGTATATTCTTTGCCCTAATCATTTCAAAGCATTTGCTCTCCACTTAAGCCCTTTGCATCAGGTCCTCTTTTTTTCCCCTCCCTCCCCGCTCCCTCCTCCCTCATGAGCCCTTGATAATTTATGATTGTTATTTTGTCATATCTTGCCCTATCCGGAGTCTCCCTTCCCCCCCTTCGCTGCCGTCCATCTCCCTGGGAGGAGTTCACATGTGGATCCTTGTAATCAGTTCCCCCTTTCCAACCCACTCACCCTCCACTCTCTCAGTATCGCCCCTCACACCCCTGGTCCTGAAGGTATCATCCACCCTGGATTCCCTGTGCCTCCAGCTCCCATATGCACCAGTGTACAACCTCTGCCCTATCCAGTCCTGCAAGGTCGAATTCGGATCATGGTAGTTGTGGGGAGGAAGCATCCAGGATCTGGGGGAAAGCTGTGTTCTTTGTCGGTGCTACATCCACCCTGACTGACCCATCTCTTCTCCTAAACCCCTCTGTGAGGGGATGTCCAGTGACCGACAAATGGGCTTTGGGTCTCCACTCTGCACTTCTCCCTTTATTCACTATGGTGTATATATGTAGATATACATATATATATATTTTTTTTTTTTTTGCATGATGCCTTATAGCTGGTCCCTTTGGCACCTCGTGATCGCAGAGGTTGGTGTGCTTCTTCCTGTGGGCTTTATTGCTTCTGAGCTAGATGGCCGCTTGTTTACCTTTAAGCCTTTAAGACCCCAGACACTATCTCTTTTGATAGCCAGGCACCATCAGCTGTCTTCGCCACATTTGCTTATGCACCCGTTTGTCTTCGGCGATCGTATCATGGAGGTGTGCAGCCAATGATATGATTTTTTGTTCTTTGATGCCTGATAACTGACTTAGGTGGTCTTTTCTAATTTCAAGTTTCTGTTGTGTAATGGTGGTTCAGTCCACCACTGTTCCTAAGGGCTCCTTGGGAGAAAGACTGGGCTTTTGACTCTTGTACATAGAGAAGGTTTCAAAACCCATAGGAAGTACTACGAGTCAGCATTTACTCAATGGCAGTGAGTTTGGTTTTGGATTTATCAAAAGTCACGAGGCAGATACATACAGAGAAACACATGGAAAGCTCAATCTACAAGCCGCCTACGAATTTAGCTGGGCCTACAGACGTCCAAAGAGAGAATGACTTTCTCCTCAAGCAGGCAAAGAAAGCCTAATCCTGACTAGCATTGAATGTAGACTCCTAGCCTATTCTACAACAGAGGATCCATCTGAGAAGATTCTCAAGAAGATGGAGTGACACAGTGGGTACAACGATGGCCTCACACATGACAATGGTTGTGAGGAAAAGCAAGATCTGGCGGTGCTTTGTTCTTTTGTACATACTGTCGCAATCAGTTGGAACCAACTCAAGGGCACCAACAAAAACTATAGCAGATTCGCAAACCATAAGTTAGTCCATTTCTGTTCTCTAAAGCCACTTGCTTTAAGGTATTTTGCTATAGCAGGTTAGTTAGCAACGACAAACCTAGAATGAATAATCCAATGTAGCGTTCAAGTCTGTATGTTTTACTGGGTGATTTCTTCATTTCTTCCTCTTGCTCCTCCCATCTCATCCTCTCTCTGCCTTTAAGGCTGAGAACTTTGATCCAACAGCTCCCATCTGGAATTGTCAACAGACAGGGAATGACACTGCTGGGATTTCATCATGGTTTCCCAAGTCCATACACTGGCTTTGCTCTGCTTTCTGTTCGGGTTGAAGCCATCTCTGACTGCAGGTAAGTCTTGACAGCACCCCCATATAAACTTGTGAGAAGGGCAACAGCAATTTTGTCCTTGAATTTCCTGCTCCCCATAAGCATTGCCTGTGCCTCTGATCTGATCCCGTTTTTCCTTTCCAAGAAACACTTGCTAAGCACTGGGGGGAAATTGTTCTCCATGACACAGGATCACAGAAATGTTTTTCAAAGACCTCTTCAAATCTGGTGGTGCTTCTCTGGCCAATCTGGAGGAACATGGCACCAGGAAGTGGGATTCACGGTACAGAATGTGAGGCAAGTTCAGAGAGTGAGGCATGGTGACTGTACTTTAAAGTTTCATGCTGGGCTGTCTACAGAGTGGCAGGAGTCAGCTCCAAGCTGTGCTGGTGTCCAGGTTCTTGGTAGGACCATATGAGGGGCAGCTGCATGGATACACTTGCTCGATCACCACTTCTAGGGGCTCTCACTTTGTAACATAGTTTCTTTAGGCTTTGATTCCTCCATTTGGAAAATTTTACTTCCCCTGCTTCCTCAGAAATGAGTCCTGGTGGCATGAGGTGCACTAGTTGCGTAGTGGTTCTGTGTAGGACTGCAGTTTGAATACACCAACTGGTTTGAGGGAGAACATTATGCCCCTCTACTCCTACCAACTAGTACATTCTCAAAAACCCATAGGGGCAATTCTACTCTTCCTTTAGGGTAGCTAGGCATCAGAGACAATGCAATGGCAGTGAGTTTTCTTTTTGAGTTTGATTCCTCATAAAAGATCCCTGTTAAGATAGGCGAGATAAACAATCCAGAGGAGAAAACAATGGGATCGATGGTTCACGGCAGTGGGTGGGTGGGGGGGTACATGGGAGAGGGGAGTGGGAAAAAGAAGTGGGTGTTAACAAATCCAGGACAAAGGAACAACAAGTGATCTAAAAAGGATGGTGAGGAGGGCATAGGATGCCTGACAGAACTTGATCAAGTGTGATATAAATGAGAGGAATTAATAAAACCCAAATGAAGGCTAAACATGATAGTGGCACAGGAGGAAAGTAAAAGGAAATAGAAGAAAGAACGAGGAGGTGAAGGACATTTAATGAGGTCTAAATACAGGCATGTACATATATAAATATATTTTATATGATAGGGAAATAGATCGATGTACACATATTTATATGTTAAGTATCAAGGTAGGAGACAGACATTGAGCCTCTACTCAAGTACTCCCTAAACACAAGAACACTTTGTTCTAATAACCTGGCATTCCGTGATGCTTACCTTACCAACATGATTGCTAAAGACCAAATGGGTGCATAAGCAAATGTGATAAAGAACGCTGTTGGTGCCTGGCTATCAAAAGATATACCATCTGGGGTCTTAAAGGCTTGAAGACAAACAAATGGTCATGTAACTGAAAATCAACAAAGCCCACATGGAAGAAGCACACCAGTCTGTGCGATCATGGGGTGTCGATGGGATCAGGTATCAGGCATCAAAGAACAAAAAATCATATCAGTGTGAATGAGGGGGAGTGCACAGTGGAGGTCCAAAGCCCATCTGTAGACAGTTGGACATCCCCTTACAGCGGAAGGGTTCCAAGGAAGAGATGAACTAGTCAGGGTACAGGATAGCACCAATGACATATACAACTTTCCTCTAGTTATTTAATGCTTCCCTCCCCCCACTATCATGATCCCAATTCTACCTTACAAATCCAGCTAGACCAGAGCATGTGCATGGGTACAGATAAGACCTGGAAACACAGGGAATGCAGGACAGATAAACCCCTCAGGACCAACAATGAGTAGCCATAACGCCAGGGGGGAGAGGGGGAGGGGAAGGTGGGAGGAGGAAGGAGGTATCTATCACAGTGATCTACATATAACTCTGTCCCTGGGGGATGGACAAGAGAAAAGTGGGTGAAGGGAAAAACCAGACAGTATAAAACATGAAAAAATATTTTCAATATTTAAATTATCAAGGGTTCATGAAGAAAGAAGGGTGGGGGGGAAAAGGAAGGAAAATGAGTAGCTGATACCAGGGACTTAAGTAGAAAGAAAATGTATTGAAAATGATGGTGGCCACAAATATACAAATGTGCTTAATACAATGGATGATTGTTCTAAGAGCTGTATGAATCCCCAATAAAATGATTTAAGTAAAATAAAATAAAAAGATCCCTGTTGCCATTGGGATTCTGTGGGTTAAGAATGGCTAACTACAAGGTCAGAAGTTCCAATCTACCAGCCACACCTCTGGAGAAAGAAGAGGCTTTCTACTATGTTAGAGGTTTACAGTCTCAGAAAACCCACAGGGGTAGCTCCACCCTGTCCTGTGGGGTCACCCTGAGTCAGAATTGATTCTATGGCAGTGAGTTTGGTTTTCTGTTTGGTTGGTTGGTTGGTTGGTTGGTTGGTTGGTTGGTTGGTTAGTTGGCTGGTTGGTTGGTTGATTTCCTCATAGGATGTCAGAACTGAATGGGAGATAGTTTGACACAGTGCTAAACAAGCAGCAAAGTCCATGCACACAGAAGCAGCTGTCATTTTTATCTTGATTTTTAAGGACCTAGGGTCGTGCTGGGGTCATTCACATCTAGAAATAAGCTGGCAAACACTCTGCTTCAAGATCTAGTTCATGGGCTTCAGATCACGTGGCAGTTAAGAGGTGCTCTGAACGGAGTACACTGTGGGGAATTCAATCAATATCCCCAATTAAAATGTGTCTGATTGTTGAGTCAAAAAATCTGCAATTGCCCTTAAACTTTTCCTCCAAATCATGATACAACATGTTTGAAATGAGGAGCTCTGAAGTAGGTCCACTAGTGGTTATGCATTGGGCTGCGATCCACAAGGTCAGCAGTTTGAAACCATCACTCACTCCAAAGGAGAACGATCGTTTTCTGCTCCCCTAAACTGTTACCGTCTCAGCAACTCCCAGGGGCACCCCTTCCCTATCCTGTACGGTTGCTATCACTCAGCATCAGCTTGAGAGCAGTTTTTCCCTACACTGCACTACGTGCCACGTGTCCAAAGAGAACACGTCTTGCATCTGAGGAAGTTCATGCTTGCTACACATTGTCCTTCCTTATCATGACTCTGACTCATGGCAATGAAGAAAATATTTAGAGGACCATGACTTGAAATTTTCTTCTTAGTTCTCTTTCCCAAATCTCCACAATAATCATGTGGTACTTTTTAATGCATAGACTTTTCTCTGATTCTCTGAAAGTCACTTTCAACCACGAATGCATTATGTAGGTATCAGTTAGAAGCAGGTTAGTCTAATTTAAAATCAGGTCCTTGAGAACATTATGTGGTACTTGCTTTTATTTTTTAATGTGGCCTTGTGATGAGGATAAGCACATAACATACTCCCTGACAAGGTAAAAGAAGACTTTTTCTTTAAAATTCAAGTTACTTGAGCATAAGTATATTTCTAGGCAATAGATCAGGCTTGGATCAGAAACACAAACTCACTGCCACTGAGTCACTTCTGACTCACAGTGATCCTATAAGTCAGGGTAGTAGAAGTGCGCCTGTTGGTTTCAAGAAGGTAACACTAGGAAAGGATAAGTCCCTTAAGAAGAGAAGACCAGAAGTCCTCCCAAGGAGCTGCTGGTCAGTTCAAACAGGTGTCCTGCAGTCAGCAGTCCAATGACATATCCACTATAGAACAGAAGTTAGGGGAAATGACAGGATGGAAGTTTCTTGACAAGTGTTCACTGTAAGAGCTGTAACATGGTGCACGTCTGTGCACATGCACAAGAAGTCACATGTCAATTGAGGATCAGACCAAGCTTGTAGACTATGCCCTTTCCCTCCATCCCTGAGCCGACAGAGACAGAGAAGCCTGCTGAGGCAACCTGCAGCCGAGCCTTCGGACGCGCCTGAGCACGGAGGAAGCACCTGCCAGGGTACAAAAGAGACCCTAAATCTCAAATGTAATTTAAAGAGAACTTCAATTAAGTCTTCACCAGGAAATAGACAAGACAAAGATATCTCATCCAGATGAGAGAGGCTGTGAGAAGCAGGCCACAATGGTGTCTGTGGGTCTGATGAGATTCAGAGACCAGGAAAGACCATGGGAGGGCAGAAGAAGCTGTCACACACATATGATTGGGACCAGATCAATATTCCTAGTTAAAGGTAGGGCTACAAAAGATGGAACAGGATAGGACATGGGCAATATGTTAGACAGAAGAGCTTACCCAATTGGTCCAGGGCCCTCCAACAAAGGTAGTCAGGACTTGATTGACTCAGGACTATGAATCCCTCAGACTGTACTCTCCATCACAGACACAGCAGGCAAGCCCTGAAGCGAGAGTGCTCTGGGCTGGCTAGACGTGTGGAGGTAATCCACTTCCCAATGCACTCTACCTGAGGGCAAGACTTGTCACATCCTTGGTGAATGACAATAAAACAGCCACTACAACAAAGCAATACCCCTCAAAGTCACTGCCATGCCATCCATTTTGATTCATGGTGACTCTACAGAACACGGTATAATTGGCCCTATGGGTTTCCAAAGCTCGAATTCTTTATAGAAGTGGCTGGTGGTTTTGAACTGCTAACCTTCAGTTTAGAAGCATAAGATGTAACCCACAATACCATCAGACCTCCTGCTGATTAATGGTCAGAAGGCATTCAATGGAGGCTTTTTCCAGGTGGAGACCTGCAAATGGGTTTGGAGCTTTCACTGTTATCCATTGCCTTCTGCAAACTGGATGCTCTACTATGGTTCCCATTGCTAAACAGGAAGCCATCTGTGTGAATGGTGGCCATGCCATCTTGGTGTGGAAACTGGCTGTGACTTTCATGGATTTTCCGTTTCTCAGTCTTCATATGGCAGGAGAAGGCCAACAGCATCCTGCACAGGCAAAGGCGAGCCAATGAGTTCTTGGAAGAAATGTGGGCAGGGTCACTGGAGAGGGAGTGCCATGAGGAGCAGTGCTCCTTTGAGGAAGTCAGGGAGATCTTCCAGATCCCAGAGAGGACCGTAAGTACTTCATCAAAGAGGGTGCTGTCAGCTCTCTCTGCCTTGAACGGTGTCGGGATATCTTCTCTGAGCTGCTGGCAAGGGGGCTGCACCAAAGGATGCTTCAAGGATGCTTCTTCCATTCAAGTCCAGGTTTCTCTGTGGCTGGGCTGGGCATGCTCCTCACCGAGGGAAATGCATACACATTGCCAGTGTCCCCACCCCCTCCAGTCTGGACTGCTCCTCTTCCCAAAGGATGACTTCCTTCTCCTCAGTCAGAGCTCCCAGTGTCACCTATACCTCCTCCGGTGTTCAGAGACAACCTCCCCTGCATTACACACTCTCTACTTATCATACCATGCACCCTCATTTTGACATGCACACTTGATGTGTACTTGCGTTTCTAAGGAAAACCCTCCCATGCCCCCCGAAGACTCAGGGTCGGCCTGTGTAACAGGAAGGGACTTTTCACCTTTGAGAGGCTTCCTCTCTACTTTGCCTACCTGGGAGACCCCCTACTGTGCTTTGACAGCATAGTGAATGCCATCTTTATGATGGCATAGTGAGTTATATACTACCTGGGCTGCTACCCATGAGTTCAGTAGTTCAAAATCAACAGTGGCTCATTGGGAGAAAGATGAGGCTTTCTACTCCTGGAAAAACTTACTGTCTCAGAAACCCATAGGGGCAGTTGAACCCTGTCCTATAGGATGTTATGAATCGACATTGATGTGATGGCAGTGTTGATTGTTGGTTTGGTTTCTATAAAATACATGTGTAAGTTATATGACATCCCCTTGAAGATTTTGATCAGTAGCCTGAGCTCAGGTTATAATGAAGACAAGCACTTGTGGGTTCAGAGACAGGTTCCAATGTTCTCTGTTAGGAGGATGAGCACAGGACCAGGTGCTCCCGGGGAAGTTGTGCAGTGGACCTTCATGACTGTTGTCTGCTGGTGATACTGGTCATGTGTGTTTTCTCACAAACAACACCTCACGACATACGTTACCCTCACCATGACAGGACAATTTGAGACAGATGTAACATTTTTCTTCCCATAAGGTTGCAGAGGTTCATACTTTGCATTTGTATAAAAAGTCTACGTGGTATAATGAGTTAAGCATTATACTGCTAAGTAACCTATAAGCAGTTTGAGCTCACTAGCCACTCCAGGGGAGATCATTGAGACTGTCTGCCCCCAGAATGATTTATAGTCTCAGACACATCCAGAGTTTTTATATTATGTCCTATAAGTTCACTCAACAGAAAGGATCACATGGATGGCTGAGTGTGTGTGTGTGTATGTGTGTGTGCTGGGTATGTTGAATTTGTATACCACTTAATTTTTTAAAGCATTTTCAACATCTCATTTCATTTTAACCTCACAGCAGCACTGTGAGGTATAAGTTCTTGGTAAACAGGCACCTCAAGAATTAATTACAGTGTGCAGTCCTTTGAAGTTTATTTGGGAGAAAGCTGAGAAATTTTTGCTCCCATAAAAATTTACAGCCTCAAAATCCCAAAGGGACACATATACCCACTTCTCTGGGGTCCTCATGAGCTGGGATCTACTCAACGGCAGTGAGTTTTCGCTTCAGTTTTTTGATGTTTTTAGAACATTGGGTACACATGTGGTGAGCATCCATCTGAAAACCAGACTCCAGGAATTGACAAAATACCAAGGGAGATGTTTCCACAAGCTGAGGAAGCACAGGAAGCACTCACTATCCATGCCAAGACATTTGGGAGAGATCCTTAATTGCCCTCAGTGCAAAGAAAAGAGACCCAACAGAATGCGCAAATATCGAAGAACAACGTTAATATCAAATGCAAGTAAATTTTTGCAGAAGACAATTCAATAACTGCAGTCATACATGGGCAGCATTTTGTCAGAAATACAAGTACGATTCAGAAAAGGATGAAGCACATGGGATATTATTGATGATGCCAGTTGAATCTTAGTTAAAAGGAGAGAATACCACAAAGATGTTGCTGGCGTTTTTTGTGCACATACATTCAACTGTACGGATCACAACAAACTATGGGATAACTTTGTGAAGAATGGGAATTCTAGAACACATCATGGTGCTCATGGGGTGTAGTGTGTAGACCAAGAGACAGTCTTTCAAGCAGAGCAAGGGTTCCCGCATGGCTGGATATCAGAAAACGTGTGCATCAGGGTTGCATCCTTTTATCATACTTATTCCGTCTGTACACTGAGCAAGCAATCTGAGAAGCTGGACTATGTGAAGCAAAAGGAGTCTTCAGGATTGTTAACATGTGATCTGCACATGAAACAACCCTGCATGCTGAAACTGGGGAGGACTTAGTCATGAAAATCAAAGGCTGTCTTCAGTATGAATTTCAATTCAATGTAAAGAAAAGCAAAAATCCTCCAGAACTGGACCAATAGACCACATCATGACAAATAAAGAAAGGGTTTAAGTGGTCAAGAGTAATGAAACTGAGAGGAATTAATGAAATCCAAATGAAGTCCGAACATGATAGTGGGACAAAAGGAAAGTAAAAGGAAATAGAGGAAAGAACTAGGAGGCAAAGGGCATTTATAGAGGTCTAAATACAGGCATGTACATATGTAAATATATTTATATAGGATGATCGGGAACTAGATCTATGTGCATATATTAACAGGTTTAGTATTAAGGCAGCAGATGGACATTGGCCCTCCACTCAAGTACTTACTCAATGCCAGAACACTCTATTTTATTAAATTGGCATTCCATAATGCACACCTTCCGGAAATGATTGCTGAAGACAAATGTGTGCATAAGCAAATGTGGTGAAGAAAGCTGATGTTGCCCAGCTATCAAAATATATAGTGTTTGGAGTCTTAAAGGCATGGAGGTACACAAACAGACATCTATCTCAAAAGAAAGAAAGCCTATGTGGAAGAAGAACACCAGCCTATATGATCACCAGGGTGTAGAAGGGACCAGGTATCAGGCTTCAAAGAACAAAAAATCTTATATTGTTAATAAGGAGAAGTCCAGAGTGAAGCCCGAAAGCCTATCTGTAGGTAATGGGACAGCCCCTTACAGAAGGGTGTGGGGAGGAGACGGGCCAGTCAGCGTGCAGTGTAGCAACAATGAAACATACAACTTTCCTCTAATTCTAAAATGCTTCCTCCCCCTCCCCCACTATCACAATCCCAATTATACCCTACAAATCAGGCTAGACCAGAGGTTGTACACTAGAACAAATAGGAACCGGAAACACAGGGAAGCCAGGATAGATGATCCCTTCAGGACCAGTGGTGAGAGTGACGATACCGGAGGGTGGAGGGAAGGTGGGGTAGGAAGGGGAAGCCGATTATAGAGATCTAAATATAACCACCTCTTTGGGAGAGGGACAAAAGAAAAGTGGGTGAAGAGAAACATCTGACAGTGTAATACAGGATAAAATAATAGTAATTTACAATTATCCACGGTGCATGAGGAAGGGGAGAGAGAGGAGTAGGGGCAAAAGGGTGAGCTGATACCAAGGACTTAAGTGGAGAGCAAATATTTTGAGGATAAGGGCAATGAATGTAAAACTGTGCTTGACACAATTGATTTATGTATGGATTGTGATAAGAGTTGTAGGAGGCCCGAATAAAATGATTTTTTTTTAAAAGAAGAAGAAAGTACATGGACTGCCAAAAGAACAAACAGATGTGTCTTGGAGGATGTATGGCTACAACGCTCCCTACAGGTAAAGATGGTGGGACTTGGTCTCATGTACTTTGGACACGTTAGCGGAAGAGAACAGTGCCCGGATAGAGACTTCACGCTTGGGAATGTGGAGGGGCAGCCACAAAGAGGAAGGGCCTCAATGAGATGGACTGACACAACGGCTGCCATAGAGGGCTCACACATTAGAACAATTGTGAGGATGGCCCAGGATCCGGCCTTGCTTCATTCTGTTATACATGGAGTCCCTATGAGTCGGAGCTGACTCAATGCCTCCAAACAACAGATGCATGTGAAAACAGCACAATGAGTATAGAAGACCGAAGATTAATGGATGCATTTGAATTATGGTGTTGGTGAAAAATATTGAAATTGTATGAACGGCCAGAAGAACAAACAAATCTGTCTTGCAAGAAGTACAGCCAGAATGCTCCTTAACAGGGAAGATGGTGAGACTTTGTCTGAGTTACTAGAAGCATGTTAAGCGAGGCTAGTCTCTGGAAAAGGAAGGACACAAAGCTTGGTGAAGTAAGAGTCAACAAAGAAGAGGAAGAGTGCCAAGGGGATGAACTGACACAGTGGTTGCAAAGGTGGGCTCCAAGTGAACAATTGTGAAGATGGTGCCCGACTAGGCAGTGTTTTGTACTTTTGAAGTATGGACCTTGTGGATCGCAGGACAAGACAGACCACTGTGCCACCAGGGTTTCCTGAGGCAGCATTTTGTGTGCTTTGCAGCGTGTTGCTGTGAGTAAGAAGTGACTTCCCGGCACTTAAAAATAACAGCCTAAAGGTTGAAAGTTGGAGTCTATGCAGAAACACCATGGAAGTAAGGTCTGGCAATCTTTCCCTGAAGAAAACCTTATGAGCAGCTCTACTCTGTACGACATGGGATCTCCATGAGTCTGAGCTGGCTTGACAGTAGCTGATTTGATTGGCTTTTGCAGATGATAAAATACTTCTCTATACCTTACTGCATTAATTGATCAAGTTGGACATAATCATCAAAGAAGAAAGTGGAGACACAGACAGGTTTTATGACTTGGTCTAGTTTCACAGGCAGTAGGGTCAGGGCTCAAACTCAAACCCACTTGCATGGAGTCAATTCCATCTCATGGGTACCCTACAGGAGGGACCAGAGCTGCCGCGGTGGTTTCCAAGACTGCAACTTGGAACAAGAGTAGAAACTCTCCTCTGTCTCCCTTGCAGCAGCTGGGGCTTTCAAATGACTGACTTTGAGGTTAGTGGCCCAAAGTGTGACCATTAAGGGTTAGGGCTAAAACCTGGATGTTCTAATTTGGAATAGGGACAAAGAGCCTCTGAGGGCAGGGGAAAGAGCAGGAAAGCACTGTTTCATCTCCACAGGAAACCTCTGCAGTGTCCTCAATCCATCACAAAGGGCCACAATCAGAAGCTCCCACCCCACCCACTCTGGTCCACACCATGAATTCCATGCAATAAATGTTTTCTTTGGGTGACTATTGTCTCATATGATTTTCTCTCATTTCCTCAGAACCAGTTCTGGCGTTATTACACTGGTGAGTAAGCAAATCCTTTACTTATTTTGGCCCCACCCACCTGCCCCCTTGCAAGATCCCCCTTCTCCTCCACATACTCAGGAACAACAACTCTTTCCACAGATGGAGACCAGTGTGCTTCAAATCCATGCCAGAATGGAGGCACCTGTATGGACGACTTACAATATTACATTTGCTTCTGCCTAGAGGACTTTGAGGGTCGGAACTGTGAGAAAAGTAAGCCCCTACTTCCCATCCCATAATTTACAGAGCGGGGTCCCTGGGAAACTGATGGGAGCCAGCCCACCTGATCAAGAGAGCTTCTGAGTGAACATCCTCAGTAGAGGGACTGGTCCAGCCAGAGTTGAGCTCTGGTCAGATAGTGATTTAGGTGAACTTCCAATGTGCCCGTCTTCAATCTAGAATTCTCAGATGATACTTCTCATACTTTATTACCCCATATCCACTTCTAAGAAGTATAAAAATCTCAGGCTCACGGCACTGGGGCCTTCTGATATGCATAGAGAGGACAGGTGAGACTCACCTCATCACTTCCTACAGCCTACATATCCCACCAGCCAAGACAATTTGGCAAACTTTGCTTGGTGTTATTACTGTACCATCATTCCTTGTTATTACAGAGGTTTTTTCACCTTCAAATATTAAAATATTGCAAAATCTGGTAAGCCCCAAACACCACCCTCACCTCTGACAACAATGACAAGTTCAAGAGTCTACAAGATTATCTTCAAGTTTGATGCTGGACACCAGAAAGGCTCATAGAATCCATGAAAAGTTGTTATACTCCTGGTTACAGTTTATTAGAACCAACAAATACATATTAAAAGTCTGTCAAGGGGACAAGCACATGGGTAAGAGTGTAGGAGGGTACAAGCACAAAGCTACCTGTTATCATCACCAAGTGGAGCTGTGGACAGTGTTGATATGCAACAATACATAAGGTGCATTGCCAATGAAGGGTGTTAACGTGGGCCTTGGTGTTCAGAGTCCTTAATTGGGTTCAGTCACATATGCATAGCATATTCACATATACAAATGTATATGCATATGTATACATACATAGTTGTATGTGTGTACACATATGCAACCCATGGGGTTGACATTCTCTCCAACTCCTCCAGCAGTTCAGCTAATACTATGAGATCAGGGGTGGGGAATATCCAACCCAATAATCATCAAGACCAGTTAACATCACCCACTTGACCAAAGAGAAGTCATTCTAGCCATCATCTTAGGGTTGCCTTAATTAATATTTTAATAGTATGGTTCTTGAGATGATGTTATAAAAGGGTTCCATACTGCTGGCCTAGGCTATACAGTGTGGCCTGAGGTCCCCAGGTAAACATAGACATTCTTCACAGGCTGAATACTCCAAGGGCGTAGGGATGACCCTACAGGAACTGATGACAAAAACCTCTTTCTGGACAAGGTTAATTCTGTCCTGCACAGATGTAGGTTCTGATATTGAATGAAATTTTCTGGGCCACATCTGCTTTCAAGGGGAGCCCCTGGTTGCTCTCTGGATGTGATGTTGGGAAAGGGATTGGAGAGACAGTATGCCTGCTCCCTTCTTGGCTCCTTGCCTTCTGCCACAGGAAAGGCCCAGGGACTCTCAAGAACATGGAGAAGCAGTGAGGTGCACCAGAGGGAAAGATGCCAGGCCTGGGGGCATCATGGGTCATGAATTGTCCCCACTTTCACTCAAATGTCCATGTATTTAAAGTATATATCTGACCTGAATCCTTGAGTAAGTGCACAATAAACCATGGAGAAAACGAGAGAAAATCAATGTTTATTCTCCATTACTTTGAGATGGGCTCGATCATAGGATAGTTCCTGTGCACACATCTAAAATCGAACTCTCCCAACCCCACTGCATCCCACTCTTTTATCTTGATAAGATATCCATGTCCTTCTTGGTTGTAAAAGCTACGCATTCACTACATGGCTTGACATCTGAGTTAGACCAGGTTGACTAGAGAAACAAATCCAGCGACACTCATACATGTGTAAGAGAGAAGTAATTTATATATATTAAGCAAACATCCCAGCCTAGTCCAGCTCAAGTTCACAAGTCCAATACTAGTCCTTAAGTCCTTCTTCAGACACATGCACTCACAAGCAAATATGCAGAATGCAGGAACATCACTGGCTGGTGGGTGCAAAGTCCCATGGATCCAATGGTAGTGGCTCTGGCAGCTCTCCAAGTGACTCAACAGCAGGAAGGTGAGGGCAGAGAGAGGGGGAAGCTCCCAAGATCCTCCTTATGAGGAAGTCACACCCACAAGTAAGCACCATCAGGCTGTGACCTGATTGACAGGCTAGACTCCACTCCTACACTTCAAATTCACATGAAATTATGGAACTACCACAACATCCAAACTCTAAACTCAGTCAGTCCTAAAGAGTTGAGGATACCAAGTTCCTAGAGGCACTCCCTGAATAAGGAATATTGGATAAATATTAATTTAAGGAATTCCAAAGCCCCAGCCTCTCCAGCAGGTCTCATCGGTATGCAAAAGGAAGCTGTTGCTCAGGCCCCTAGGACCACCCTGAGAGGCCACCCTAGAATGGGCCCATGATTATGGAGAATCCTTCAGAGGAAGTAGCCTCCCTGCCTCTGTTCTTGCCTATGAGGAAGCTCCTTGGAAGAGAGGACGTCAAGACTTTGTCTCCTCGTGCTTGGTTAAGTAGAAGGGTGTTGTGCTTGGGGAAGAACATCAGGCTTGGTAGAGTGGAAGGGCAGAGAAAGAGAGGAAGACGCCCAGTGGGTCCAGACAGTGTTTTCCTTTGTTGTGTGCAGGGTGTCTGTTTCAGAGCGGACTTGAGAGCACCTAACAACAACAACATCAACAGACATGGTGTCAGCAAGACCCTCGCTCGGGTTCTCCCACTGCTGCACTGGGATGGCCCTGTTCTGAGCCATCCACTGAGCAACTATGGATGAGAGCATTGGGATCTGTAGGGTTTTTGGAAATGGAACGCCAGGCCTTTCTTCTTAGTCTGTTAAAGTCTGTTTTGCTGAAGTCTCTTCCACATCATCAACACACAAGCTTCCACTGACAGATGGATGGTGGCTGTGGATGAGGTACATTGACTGGGCATTGAACCTGTGAATTTCATGTGAAAGAATTCTACAACTGGGCCATCAATGCTTTTTATGCCTTTGCTTTGTTGTTGTTAGGTACCATCAAGTTGAATGCAACCCATAGTGACCTTATGCACAACAGAACAAAGCACTTCCCAGTCCTGTGCCACCCTCACAGTTGTTCCTATGCGTGAGACCATTGTTATACCCACTATGTCAATCCATCTCACTGAGGGCTTTCTTCTTTTATTACTTGCCCTCAACCGAGCGTGATGGTCCCAATACCACCCTCTACTGCTGTCCTAGGGTCTCTGAAATACACCCTGACATGTAGGCACATAGACAAGAACCAAAGAGAGCCCCAGATACACAAATGTTTTACAGAGTTTCTAAGGACTCACAGGGTCCCTGAGACTCATCCTGGCTCTTTATATTGAATCCTTCCCCCAAACCACTAGAGGCATTTCTTTGTCAGGCCTCCAGAGAGTTGTCTACTATTGGTGTTTCTTCCTAATGAGGAAAAATAATATGTTTAGTAAATTACTGGTCACAATAAAAAGAATGTCTCAGAATTTGTCTTGGACCTCCTGATCCCAGTCTTGTATTAGATCTATCAGTTCATAGAATCCTAGTCCTAGATGAGAAGGGTATCATAACAGTGGTCTTATAAGACAATTATTCAGCAAACTCACTGCCATCGAGTCAATGCTGACTCATAATGACCCCTTGTGGGTTTCCAAGATGAAAACTGTTTACTGGAGTAGAAAGATAAGTCTTACTTCCATGAAGCTGTTGGTGGTTTTGAACTGCCAACCATGTGGATTGCAGCCCGATGAGCAACCATTGTACCACCAGGGCTCCAGTTACAGGACAGTATTTTTCCATAACCAGAAAAATATTTTTATGTTAGGCCTTCCTCATTTTTAATTTTTACATGAAACAATGAACGGTAAATCAGAGAGGAACCCCAACTAACTACATTAGCATCTTAGATGATCAGCTTCCACCATTGTTGTTGTGTGTGGTGAGCAATGAAAGCATATTTAAGTTCTGCCTTCTTATTTCCCTGAATTCATCAGGGCAGCATCATCTTCCTGCCTGAACACAAAACACTTCTACTCACACCTCCCCACCGTGTGCCCTAATGATCTTCACTGTGAAGTCCAGTCTCCATAAACCTACTATCTCGTGCCTCTGGTGGTCGGAATTTGGGTCATGGTAAAGACAACCTGGGATCACTGAATTAACCAAATGCAAATAGTCTACGTGAGAGACAAGGACGGCCCTGGCATCGTTTCCAATGATCCCAGCCCAGCAATAGCTACCGAAAGACTAAGGACACAGGTGTCCTGCCAATCACCTAGTGACCCTGGGAAGTACAAACACCATCAGCCCTTCATTCCTGAAACACCATCATTCCTTCCTTCCTACCGTTATTCCTTTATTCCCACAAACCGTCCAGCCAACCCTTCTCCCCTACTCACAGGGATGCTGAGATGATGTCAGCTCTCCCCCACCCCCAAGAGTGCCGACCATGCAGCTCCAACCTAGCGCCAAGGCTAGGACAAACTCAGTCTCTGCTGGCCACAGCGCCTCCTCCTGTCCAGAAGAAAACTGTTCCTCTCCTCCCGGGCAGAGGCAGCCCCTCACAACTGACTCTCTCACACTCCCCCTTCTCCTTCTCAGACAAAAACAGCGAGCTGGTCTGTTTGAATGAAAACGGGGGCTGTCAACAGTACTGCAGTGACAACCCAGGGACCAAGCGCTCCTGCAGATGTCACCAGGACTACAAGCTCATGGCAGACGAGGTGTCCTGTGAGCCCACAGGTAACTGGTTCCCAGGAAGTGCTCCCCAGCGTGCCATGGGGACTCATTCGCTACTTACTGTTAGTCAGGTGAGGTGGTGACGAGGTCCTGTCCTAGTGTCTGTTATCTCAGATGACTGAAAGATGAGGCTGGTGGCATAACCTCTACTGAGTGTCCACTAGGTGCTGGTCGCATTGTGAGGCAGAGAGAAGGACCCAGGGTCAAGAAGGCTACTCCCACCCAAGAGCAGGTCAGAGCGTAGTATGTCCAGACTCAGTTTACGGGGCCAGTTTTCCTGGGCTCAGTGGTCTACAGCCCATCCTCAGGTTCAGTCTAACAAGAAAGACAACAGGGGACCTCTCTTGGAGCACTGACTCCCAGAACAAAGAGGTTGGGACTTTTTAAGCATATGGGGACAGAGGACCTGCTCTCTGTGCAGTAACTTCAGAGGTGCTAGGCATCCTTCCAGGTGGAGGAGGGGAGGCAGGGTTATAATCTGGCCAGTGGACATCCAGCTTCTGAAATGGCTTTTTGAGAGCACAAATGGGTAGTTTCGGGAGTTTTTATTCCTTGGTTTTATGCTTCAGAATTAGTCAGAGGTCCAAGGTTTCCTTGTTGCATGCTCCGGGAGCCAGCTGGAACCAGCTCTCAATCAGTAGCTGAAAAACGTCTACCTACAGAGGGCTGGCAGGGAGTGGTGGGGAGGGGAGGTCTCTTCTAGTTGATTGAGAAGGCACATCTTGTGTCTTGTTTAGTGTTCCAAGTGCCCTTACACCTTAGTTATATGGGGAATGGATAACCCAGATGGCTTCCACAGGGATCAGAAGTTGCAATGTGTACTTTACCAGAAACAGAGCAGACAGTCCACCTGCCGCTAACACCCTGAAAGTAGCCTGCTAGATGATTCTCTTCTAAGTCGGCCCAGAACACCAGGCTGAGACTCTGTCAGACTCACATCAATTCCACACTCCTGGAGTCCCAGAGCCCCTCAGGACTTGTGCCAAGGGTTCTTGGATCTAGTGACTCCACACCCAGGGTGTGGAATACTTGCTGCACAACTGCAGAGACAAAACTTTTCAAAGGGAAATGATTTTGCAAAAATGAAATAGATGGTCCAAACCAAACTCAAACTAAGCAGGGCTACAATGTCAAAGGCTGATTGAGGTACCCCTTACCAATTGTGTTTTGTGAAGATGGATGTTCCCCATCTGAAATTTACCCTAGCCCTTTTAAACATGCCTTCCGCACCCCCTGGCCAAGAACTTTATTGGAGCAGATTGGTGGAGAGGGTGGGGTGTGTCAGTCAGGGTTTGCTAAAGGAACAAATTCATAGACACTCATTTGTATATAAGAGAGATCTTTGTGTAAAAGAGAAATTGTATATTAAGAAAACATCCCAGACCAGGACAGAACAAGTCCTTAAGTCCGATATTATCCCGTATGTCAAAACTACTCCATAAATTCCTCTTCAGACTCACACAACACATGGAATGATGCTCAATGCAGAAAAATCACAAGTCAGTGAGTGGAAAGTCTTGTGGATAGAGTGGTGGTGGAAGCATCTCAGAGTGGGGGTAGGTCTCCACGTGGTTCCTCCAGCTCCAGGGCTCTGCCTCCATCACTGTGTCTCCCCATGGCTTGTCAACAGGAATGTGTCTAAGAGAGTATCATTGTGCCCCACCTCCAGTTAGCTACTTATCTCTGTAGTGCCTCCAAATGAGGTCATCAAGGTGTGACCTGATTGACAGGCTAAACTCCACCCCTTCGCTCTTAATAGTCTCAAGTTGACACCAGATATGTAACTACCACAGGCATATAAAATGGAGTAAGGCTAGCATTATGTTGTGCTAAGAGCTATAAAGCAAACACAAGAAGCATATGATCTTACTTATTTGAAATATCTAGAAAAAATCAACTGCCACCCAGTCAATTGCGACTAATAGTGATCCTACAAGGCAGTGTAGAACTATCTCTGTGGGTTTCTGAGACTGTAACTTTATGAGAATAGAAAACCCCATCTTTTTCCCTTGAAAGCGGCTACTGATTTCGAACTGCTGACCTTGTAGTCAGCAACCCAAAACCTAACTCGCTTCAACACCAGCACTCCTTATATCTAGAATAGACAGTTGCATAAAGACAAAACTTTAGTAATCATTCGCAGAAGCCAGGCAAAAGGCAAGGAGAGAACGGTTGAGCTTTGTTTATCGCAGGCCGAGTTTCTTTTTAGGGTGATGAAAACTCTTTGGAGATAGATAACAGTGAAAGTTGCACAATATGATGAAAGTAATTAATATCATTGAATATACACTTAAAATTGTTAAAATGGCTATATATATCCAATAGATAATAAATTTGTTTATTACATATATTTTACATGAGTATATATTTAATAATATATAAATATATTTAGACATAAGTCTATATATATTCACAAAAATATTTTGAAAGAAACTCCCCCCTTCCCCAAAAAAGCACTACAATTGTTCTCAATATTAGTTCATTTTGGGCCATTCAAGCCACACCTTTTTTCTCTGAAAAATGTACCAGAACCTGGCTTTGAGAAAAGGTTCCTGGCAGTGTGGTTTTGAAACATTCAATCACTAATGGAAAGGTTGCAGTTTGAGCCCACCAGCTTCTGGGCCAGAGAAACATGTTGCTTCCACCAAGATCCCCACTGGTGCTGAGTTGGCTCACTCACAGCAGCCCTAGAGGACAGAGCAGAATGCCCCAGAGGGCTTCAGGGTTCCAGTCTCTAGGGGAGCAGACTCCCACAAATCTCCCCTGCTGGGTTCAAACAGCCAGGTGGCCCAGTGCTTAATCACCTGGGCTCTTTCCATAACAAAGAAAAGCTTGGGAACCCTGGGGCAGTTCTACTCTGTCCACCAGGGCTCTTAGTGGAGGGAGCCCACAGAATCACAGCAGGATTAACTTTCAAGCCAGGCAGTGTAAAATAAGATAAAATAATAATTTATAAATGATTAGGGGTTCATGAGGGAGGGGGTCATGGGGAAGGAGGGGAAGGGAAAAAAAGAAAACTGAGCTGATTCCAGGAACCCAAGCGGTAGGCAAATTTCGAGGATGAGGGCAATGAATGTATAAGAGTGCTTTATTCAATTGATGTATTATGGATTGTGAGTTGTATGAGCCACAATAAAATGATTTTTAAAAAAAAAAAAGAAGTAGGAGTATCTCCTCCCAGACCAGCCTCAACCCTCCTCTTCATCTGAGCACTTCCCAACAGCCTCTCCACCATCTCTTATTCAGCATAGTACAGATCAAGGGGCATCTGGATAGGGCTCAGCCCTCTCCCTGAAGGCTTCCCCTCCAGTTCCTGGAAGGAGCAGCTATGTGCTAAAAGGGGAAACAGAAAGCCACAGCCTCAGATCTCTGAGTAGAAAGCCCTTGAGCCCCTTGATCCACAAATGCAACTGTCCTTCATGCACCCCTGTGTCTGACTGACTTTTGCTCTACACAGTTAAATATCCGTGTGGGAAAATACCTGTCCTGGAAAAAAGAAACAACAGCGCCTCTCTAGGTCGAATTGTGGCTGGCGTGCTGTGTCCCCCAGGGGAATGTCCATGGCAGGTGAGTCTCGACTGGCCAGATGAGCTGCTCAAAGCCTTGTCATTCATCACTGGTTTTCTCCAAGAAAGTCCAGGTCCTAGTATGGTTGCAGACTTTTGAATGAGGACTCACCCAAACTCACACCCAAACTCACTGTCCCCAAGTACATTCTGGCTTAGAAGGACCCTACACAACAGGGTCGCACTGCCCCTGTGGGTACGCAAAGCAGAAAGCCTCATCTGACTACCTCAGAGGGGCTGGTGGTTCAAACTGCAGCCAAACTATACGAGTTGCTTCACAGACTGGAAGATGATATAATTTAATCCTCACAACAGCTCTTTGAAGTGAGATGCAAGTGTGTATTTGGTGGTGTCAGCAGACTTGAAAATACTACTGATTCAGCGTACTCCCACACCAAGGCAGGTGGCCCTTGAAACACACGGTCTGAACTTCACAGGCCACTGAGATGCATAAGAGCTTTCCAGTTGCTCTTGCAATGAGCTTAGATCCTGCAAGGATGTGGGTAACCCAGGGTGGTGCTAGTCATCTCCGATGAGCAATTCAGGGGTGCTCAGTGTCTCATGGATCTGTACGATGATACTCATAAGCCTGGTGCTGACACAGCAGGAAAACATCAACTGGTAAGTGGACAGGCAGAGTTCAAACTCATGTTGTTGTTCAAGGGTCAGACTGCTCCTCAGGATGTTGATCCCAATCTCCATGCTACTCAATGGTCTAATGAGTACTACTGTCCCCGATGGTACAGTTTTAGGGTATATAGAACGAACCACACACACTGACATGAAGAGGACGCCAGCTTACAGCCACCCTACAGGACAGGGTAGAACTAACTGCTCTGGAGAGTTTCCAAGTCTATAATTGCTTATAGGAGTAGAAAGCCACATCTTTTTCCCTCAGGGTAGCTGCTGGATTTGAACTGCTGTCTTTGTGGTGAGCATCTGAGTGCATCGTCCACTACACCATCAGGACTCCCATTCCCATAGGAAGGACTGTGTAATTCTGTGGAGGGCCAGGGCAGGGATAACCATTACCATGCTCAGCTGCGAATCACCAGCACCTCAGAAGGAGTGGGGGGAAATCAGTCCTTGAAAACTGAAGCACAGTTCTACTCTGACACACTGCGGGGACCATGAGTCTAAATCAAGTGCACAGTAGCTGCATTCTAGCTTTCTCCTCAGCATAATGCTCTTGCCCCTCCAATTACTGAGGCAGGAACAGCTAGATGAGAGAGAGAGACCCCTTACCTGAACAAAAAGAAGCCAACGACAGAATCTGCAAAGGTGCCAGGAGTTCAGAAATGAATGGCTGAGCTGTCCTGAAGCGGGTGTGGGGAGGTGAGAAACCAAGGAACCTGTGAGAGCAATGTAACCTTCCATGTCTCCTCTGCCCTGTGCAGGCTGCGTTGACTCTGGAAGGGAAACTGCTCGGTGGAGGGGTGTTGTTGGACGACACCTGGGTGGTCTCGGCAGCCCACTGTTTTGACAAAGTCTACCCAAACTCTACATGGAAGACTGTGAAGGTGGTGTTAGGTAGGTGTGGTCTTTGTCTCAAAGGCAGTCCTCCAATGAGGGTGCAAGGAGTGAGGATTCAGCACACTCCACTCCTCATCTGCAGACCAGAGAAGCTTGCTCAGAGGACCCACAGTCTGCCCACCGGGCCCACCTCTCTGCTCACAGGGCTTCTCCCCCTGTGGCCACTGTCCCCTTGGCCTCTTTTCCACTCCTGACCCAAACATAGAAAGGACACAGGGGGAGAGATGCTGTCACTTGTGCCAAGAGGCGATCGCTGTTGAGGAGGGCTCAGTGAGGCAAGACGAGAGCGTAAGGTGAGAGGGCAGCAGAGGTGTGTCAGACACGGTCTGGGGAGACCAGTGCAGGATTGTCAGCTCCAAGCCCTCTTCCTGCTGGTCCCCGCTTATCTGCAACCTACCACTCTTTTAACATCTCATGTTCCGGAGGGACCCTCCAGTCACACTCTTCCCACATGGTCTCAGCTTATCTCCTAGAAAGGGCAACAAACATCTGGGCAAAGACTCTGCGTGATTTTTTCTTTAAATAGTTGGGCCAGGTCCCATCCACTTCATCCAAAGGGAGACCCACTCTCACATTTTCCATATATCCCAAATGGACTATTATGTCCCCATTCCACTGCAGTCTGGCTCTAGGCGGGCAAAATGAGAATGCCATCATGCCAGGCTTTTAGGTGGGGAAAGACTTCCTGACCAAACAACCACCAGCCCGATAATGACTGGTGTCCTTTCAGGTGAGCATGACCTTGGCAAAGAGGAAGGCACCGAACAAGAACGGTCCATTGCTCAAATGATTGTCCCTGATAAGTACAGCATAGGCCAGAGCAACCATGACATCATCCTGCTCCGCCTGAGCTCACCAGTGAACTTTACCGACTACGTGGTGCCCCTCTGCTTGCCAGACAAGAAGTTCTCTGAGCAAACGCTCATCAATATCAGGTTCTCCTCGGTGAGCGGCTGGGGTCAGCTCCTCTACAAAGGCTCCACAGCCCTGCAGCTCATGACCATCAACGTGCCCAGAATGATGAACCAGGACTGTGAGGAGAAAGCAAAAAGGAGTATCAATGCCCCTGCACTGACAGAGAACATGTTCTGTGCCGGCGACCTGGATGGGAGCAAAGATGCCTGCCAGGGTGACAGTGGTGGCCCCCATTCCACCAAGTACAGAAGCACATGGTACCTGACAGGAATCGTCAGCTGGGGCGAGGGCTGTGCAGCCATAGGCCATGTTGGGGTGTACACCAGGGTCTCCCAGTATACTGAGTGGTTGCACAGGAACATGGACCGGAAACGAAGCTCAGGTGTACTGCGAGCCCCATTTCCCTAGGCCCCATGTGAGCTCCGGGGCCCCCTTCCGTGTGAAAATCAATCTGCTATTCCTTGGAGCTGTTCTTGCATCAAATCCCCAAAATTCTTCTATGATCCTTGGGAGGGGAAACAGGGAGACAGAAAGAGAGAGAGAGAGAGAGAGACTGGGAGAGGGAGAGAACCAAGGATAGAGAGAATGAGAGAAGGCAAGCGGCTGAGAGCCAAGAACTGGGGGAGATATTCTGAGAAGGTGGAGAAAGAGAGACAGAGAGGGAGAGCTGAGAGAGACTGAAAGAGACTCAGATATTCAAATACAGTCTGAGGTGGAATTAAAAGGGACCTCAGAGATAGAAATGGACCATCAGACACTGGGACTGAGGGAGACAGAGAGAGGAACCACATGCTGTCTTGAAGGCTGTCTCCTAACTTTCTGGAGCGATCCCACATCTCACCCTGCATCTTCCCTGAACCCCCAGTGATTCACATGTGGCAGTTGAGCTATCTTTTTTCATCAAATCTATACATGTACACATGAACACACACATACAATATACAACTGATGGGTGCATGCCATTGATGAAGGCTGTTTTCCAATTTTTTCCTCCTACATTAACTTTTTCCTCTGATTTCATCTCCATTCTGACAAATTAAAAACATCATCCACTCATTTTGATGAATAGCCTTCCAAATTTGTAGCTCAATGTGTGTTTTTCATGTAAAATGATGTCTCATACTCCACATAGGTTTTACCCCCTGCTGATCTCACTTAACAAGTCATTAATCTTCTCCAGGTATTTTTGTGGTTGCTTGGCATTCCACCTGAGATTATTTCATGGAGATGTTGATGTCAATCATCCAAGGTTCTTGTTCCTTTCATCATGACTGCAAGGAACTTTCTCCTGGGAAGGGTGTGTTTTACAAACTAAAGCTCTTTGGTGCACTTTTGAGAATGGACTTCCCCAAAGCCTCTTCATGGAGGTGTTTGCTTCTTGCCAGGGCCCTTCCCAAGGTTGTTTTCTTTTCTTTTCTTTTTTTTTTTTTCCCCAAGGTTGTTTTCTAAAGAGAGTCCCAGGGCCTGGCTGCAGGGGAACCACCAGGGCTGTCACATCAAATTCAAGTTCCAAGGTCTTGTCCAGATGAACTGAATGAGAGCTGGTAGGAGCCCTTGGAGAACAGTGGTTATGCATCAGGTCCCTAACCACAAGGTTAGCAATGTAGAACCTCCAGCCACTTCCTGGGAGAATGACAAGGCTTTCTCCTCCTGTAAAGAGTTACAGTCTTAGAAACCCACCAGTACAGTTCTAAACTGCCCCACTGGGTCACTAGGAAACAGAATCCATTCGTTAGCAGTGAGTTTGGTTTTTTGGAGGAGCCGAGAGTCGACATTTTTATCAAGTCCCTCTGATGAGACTTGATGAGACTTGGATACACTCAAATGTGTCGAATGTGTACGTGTCAGCAGCCATGGAGTGGCCCCCACCTGATGGCAACCCTGGGCAGGGCCAAAGTGCCCCAGCCTGTACTGTGCAGCTGTCACGGGCTGAGTTTCCAAAGTGGGGGGGCCAAGTCTTTCTTGCTAGTTTATCTCAGTTCAGAAGTCCCACCGATACCTGTTGGACATCACAGCAACGCACAGAATGGTGGTGGCTGTACCTGAGCTACATTGGCCAGAAATCAAACCCAGATCTTCCTCATGGAAACTGAAACATCTACTACTGGTCTACCAATAGTACTCCCCAAGCTACCAACCACTGGCCATGAGATGGTCTCAGATGGAGAACAGTAACGAGCAAATGAGATGCTGAACTGACATTCGCCTCCACTTCAACAGGGGAGAACACAGGATAAAAAGATAACCACCATGTGCACGCATCTCCCCCGGAGTATGCATCTGTCTCTGTAGGATGGTCCCTGCATTGTGTGTGATTGTTAGTGGCGGTGTCCCCTCTGAGAACCTGTCCTTGTGCCAGGAATACAACTGATACTTCACAACTGTTCATTAAGAGGCCAATACATGATATATATAAAAGCAATATTCACTTTACCAATAACTTAGAATAAAATTGTAGTCTGCAAACTACATACATCCAGGGGGATAAGCCTAGACCAGATCTCATATGTAAAGTTTCCATGGAACAAAGTACCTCTCATTTGTTCACTGGTGGATGTATTGTCTTTAAAAGTGCACAGTGGAATCATTTAAATAGGGACCGGCTGGCCCCCAGAGCCTTTACAGCAAAAGATTGCTGATTTCTGGTCCAACTGGAATTTCTGAATGATCTCACCAAGCAAGAAATTCACTACCAGGGGCCGGCTCCAATCCCAACTACGTGGACACCTGCCCGACCCCCAAGAAGAGTTTATTTCAGAGGACGGCACTGAAGCTGCAGCTCAGGGAGAGGGACAGATCTTATGAGAGCACATGGGAGCAAATGAAGGGGCAGGAATAGAGAGTGGAGAACATCCTGGCCCACCAAGCCTTGAGGACGATATACCCGCTCAGAGCACCCAATCCACAGAGAAGACCATATGGCTGGCCCCACTATGACACATAACACATCTCACTGACCCAAAGCTCTACAGGGGGGAACACTGGACACACAATGTGGAAATTGCACCCAATCTGATCCCACCACACCGAGGCAAAACACTAAGAACATGCAACAAAACAAGGGGAACAGAGCAATGATGTCCCAGGGAATACCAAAAATAGACTCTGGGGCCACAGCTTGGCACCCCATCAGACTCAACCGTAAAACACTCCTAAAGGCCAAAAAATAGTCCTGGAACTAACTACAAGATTTTCTTTTTTGTTGTTGGTGGTTTTTTTGTGTGTCATTGGCTTTTTCTTGTTGTTATTGTGTTTTCTTTTGTTGTTTTGTTTTGCTTGTCTTGTTTTTGTGCATGTTATTATCTCCGCAGGTCTGTCTAAATAGATAGGCTGGATGAATAATCTGGAGGTAGAAAACAATGGGACCGATGGTTCTAGAGAACATGGGAGAAGGGAGTGTATGGGGGGGAAAGAAAGTGGTGTTAACAAACCCAGGGACAAGAGAAAACAAGTGATCTAAATCGGTGGTGAGGAGGGTGTAGGAGGCCTGGTAGGGCGTGATCAAGTGTAATGTAACCAAGAGGAATTACTGAAACCCAAATGAAGGCTGATCATAATAGTGGGACAAGAGGAAAGTAAAAGGAAACAGAAGAACTAGGAAGCAAAGGGCATTTATAGAGGTCTAAATAATAGCATGTACATATGTAAATATGTTTATATATGAAGATGTGGAAATAGATCTATGTGCATATATTTATAAGATTAGAATTAAGGTAGCAGATGATCTTTGGGTCTCCACTCAAATTCTCCCCCAATGTAAGAACACTTTGTTCTATTAAACTGGGATGCCATCATCCTCACCTTCCTGACATGATCACTGAAGGCAAAGTGGGTGCATTAAAAAATGCAGTGAAGAAAGCTGTGGTGCGCAGTTATCAAAAGACATAGCATCTTGGGTATTAAAGGCTTGAAGGTAAACAAGTGGTCATCTAGCTCAGAAGTAACAAAGCCCACATGGAAGAAGCAAGCCAGCCTGTGTGATTAGGAGGTGTCGAAAGGATTGGTTATCAGGCATCATAGAACAAAAAAACATATCATTGTGTGCTCACCACCCTGATATGATTGCTGAAGACAAATTGGTACATAAGCAAATGTGCTGAACAGTGCTGATGGTGGCCAGCTATCAAAAGATATAGTGTCTGCGGTCTTAAAGGCTTGAAGGTAAACAAGCGGCCATCTAGCTCAGAAGCAATAAAGCCCACATGGAAAAACACACCAGCCTGTGTGATCATGTGGTTCCGAAGGGATCAGTTATCAGGCATCAAAGAACAAAAAAATTATATAATTAGGTGCACACCTCCAGGATACGATCGCTGAAGACAAATGGGTGCATAAGCAAATGTGGCGAAGAAAGCTGATGGTGCCTGGCTATCAAAAGAGATAGCGTCTGGGGTCTTAAAGGCTTGAAGGTAAACAAGCGGCCATCTAGCTGAGAAGCAACAAAGCCCACATGGAAGAAGCACACCAGCCTGTGTGATCACGAGGTGTCGAAGGGATCAGGTATCCATCAAAGAACAAAAAATAACATCATTGTGAATGAGGGGGAGTACAGATTGGGGACCCAAAAACCATCTGGAGGCCACTGGACATCCCCTTACCGAAGGGTCTAGGGGAGGAGACAAGCCAGTCAGGGTGCAGTATAGCAACGATGAAACATACAACTTTCCTCTAGTTTTTAAATGCTTCCTCCCCGCCAACTATCATGATCCCAATTCTACCTTACAAATCTGACTAGACCAGAGGTTGGACACTGGTACAGATAGCAACTGGGAACACAGAGAATCCAGGACAGATGATCGCTTTCAGACCAGTGCCGAGAGTGGCAATACTGGGAGGATAGAGGGAAGGGATGGAAAGAAGGAACTGATTGCAAGGATCTACCTATAACCTCCTCCCTGGCGGACGGACAACAGAAAAGTGGATGAAGGGAGACGTTGGACAATGTAAGATATGACAAAATAATAATTTATAAAATATCTAGAGTTCATGAGGGAGGGGGACGCAGGGAGGAGGGAATGAGGAGCTGATGCCAAGAGCTTAAGTGACCAGGCCTTGAGGATGATGACCCCAATTAAAGCAGCCAGTCTACAGAAAGGACCACATGGCCAGCTCCACTATGAGACATGACACCCTTCACTGACCCATAGCTCTACAGAGGACAACACCAGAGATACAATATGGGAATTTCACCCGATCTGATCCCACCACACAGAGGCAAAACACTAAGGGGATGCAACAGAACAGCAAGGGAATGGAGCAGCAAGGTCCCCAGGGAATGTTGAAGGTGGACTTTGGGGCCAGGGCATGGGGCCTGAACACACTGGACCAGAAAACACTCCTAAAGGCTAACAAATGATCCTTGAACTAACTACAAGCTTTTCTTACTTGTTGTGTTTTGTTTTGTTCTTTGTCAGTGGTTTGTTGTCGTTGTTTTGTGTATATTGTTGCTCGGTTTTGGTCTGTCTTGTTTTTGTGCATGTTATTATCTCCGCAGGTCTGTCTAAATAAGATAGGCTGGATGAACTATCTGGAGGAAAAACAATGGGACCGACAGTTCGGTGGGGGAAATGGGAGAGGGGGAGGTGGAGGGTAAGGAAGTGGTGTTAACAAACCCAGGGACAAGGGAACAACAAGTGATCCAAAGTGGTGGGGAGGTGGGTGTAGGAGGCCTGGTAGGGCATGATCAAGGGTAATGTAATGAAGAGGTATTGCTGAAACCCAGTTGGGGAGGGAGCGTGATAGTGGGACAGGAGGAAAGTCAAGGGAAATATAGGAAAGCGCTGGGAGGCAAAGGACATTTATAGAGGTCTAGACAAAGACATGTACATATGCAAATATATATGACGATGGGGAAATAGATCTATGTGCCTATATTTATAGGTTTAGTATTAAGGTGACGGAAGGACATTGGGCCTCCACTCAAGTACTCCCTCAATGCAAAAATAATTTCTTCTATTACATTTGCTTTCTATGATGCTCACCCTCATGACAAAACCGCTGAAAATAAAGCAGGTGAATAGGCAAATGTGGTGAAGAAAGCTGATGGTGCCTGGCTATAAAAAGATATACCATCTGGGGTCTTAAAGGCTTGAAGATAAACAAGCAGCCATTTAGCTCAGAAGCAACAAAGTACAAAAAATCACATCACCGGGTGTACACCTCCACGATATAATGTCTGAGGATAAATGGGTGCATAAGCAAATGTGGCGAAGAAAGCTGATGGTGCCTGGCTATCAAAATGTATAGCGTCTGGTGTCTAAAAGGCTTGAAGGTAAACAAGTTGCCATCTAGCTCAAAAGCAACAAAGCCCACATGGAAGAACACACCAGCCTGTGCAATCACGACAGGTCAAAGGGATCAGGTATAAGGCATCATCAGGACAAAAAATATCTTACCATAGTGAATGAAAGGGGAAGTGCAGAGTGGAGACCCAAAGCCCATTTGTCAGCCACTGGAGATCCCCTTGCAGAAGGGTGTAGGGGAGGAGATGAGTCAGTTAGGGTGTGATGTAGCACCAATAAAGAATACAGCTTGCGTCTAGTTCCTAAATGCTCCCCCCCCACACACCCACCCTGCATCATGATCCAAATTCTGCCTTGCAAGTCTGGCTAGACCAGAGGATGTACACTGGTGCAGGTGGGGGCTGGAGGCACAGGGAGTCAAGGGCGTGTGATCCCTTCAGGACCAGGAGTGTGAGTGGCGATACTGGGAGGGTAGAGGGAGAGTGGGTTGGAAAGAGGGAACCAATTACAAGGAGCTACATGTGACCTCCTCCCTGGGGGATGGACAACAGAAAGGGGGGTGAAGGGAGACATCAGACAGTTCAAGATATGACAAAATAATAATTTATAAATTATCAAGGGCTCATGAGGGGATAGCGGGGAGGGAGGGGAAAACAGAGGACCTGATGCAAAGGACTTAAGTGGAGAGCAAATGCTTTGAAAATGATGACGGCAATGAATGTATAGATGTGCTTTACACAATTGATGTATGTATAGATTGTGATAAAAGAGTTGTATGAGCCCCTAATAAAACGTTTAAATTAAAATAATAACTTAAGTAAAGAGCAAATGTTTTGAGAGTGTTGAGGGCAGCAAATGTACAAACGTGCTTTACATAATTGATGTGTGTATGGACTGTGATAAGAATTGTATGAACCCCCAATAAAATGATTAAAAAAAAAAAAGAAATTCACTGCCATCCAGTCGATTCTGACTCGCAGCAATCCTACCCCGCAGGGTTTCCCAGGTGGTAATTCTTTATGGAAGAGGAACGCCTCCTCTTTCTTCCATGGTGCAGCCAGTGGTTTCCAACTGATGACGTGGCTGTTAGCACCCCAATATGTAACCCACGATGCCACCAGGGCTCCTTCACCAAGAGAGAGCATAGAACTCAAGAGGGGTGACTCTGGAGTCTGAACACCTGGATGTAAAGTCTGGCTTTGTTACTTCTTTTAAAATATATATTATTAGACTTATATGCTATTTTTTTTTCTTTAAAAAGGTCATTAGGTGGAGGTACCTTTCAGACCATCAATTTTGTATTATATAACTCAAGCTACTTATAGCACCACCGACCCCTCAGTAGCTTGTCCTACCCCACCTGTGATTTCTCCTCTTCCTCTTATGCTCTCCTGTCTTCCCATTCTCCCAAGCCAGCCCCTCTCTACCCTTCTTCACCCCCGCCTTGCCCTCCACACACTCAGGAACCATCAAAGTCTGTTTCCTTGGTTATGACAACTTTGTCTTGATTGTGTGCTTTATAGCAGTGCACCCATACAGGAATTGTCTTTTTCTGATTGGCTAATGTCACTCAGCATAATGTTCCCTGGTTCTATCCACTCTGTGAGTTGCTTCCTCTGTCACTTACTCTCATGCAAGTTACCTACCCTCTCTGTGCCTCCGTTTGGTTCCCCCTCTGTAACATGGGAACTCACTATGTTGGTTGCTGTGAGACTGAGGCTAGTTCATGCATGCACGAAGCTGGCACCTAGACCGCTGAGTGCTGCCACGAGGGAAAGTTGGTTTGTAAGTGCCCAGTTGTCCTCCAGCTCCACCAGTCCAGCCCATGCTTCGCAGATTTAAGCGGGAAAATCTGCAATCAAAATGGGCCAGGCACCAAGCTCAGCTCCCCTCTCGCAGCAGCTGTGTCTTACTGGAAACAGCAGTTGGCCAGGCCCCTCTTCTTGAGAAGAAGCAAAGGATGGGGTCAGGTGAATGGGCCATGCAAAGAAACAAAAATGCTAACAAGGACAAAACAAAACAGAAAACCCTCACCCAAAAAGAAAGCAGAAACTATTAACAACTAGAACAACTTTAAAATGGGTGAAAGGGGAGATAAAATAATTTTAAATTAAACTTTAACTTAACTACATGTGTCATGATCCACTTTCCAATGCACTTTGCATGATAGCAAGGCTACTCACTTCCCTGGTCTGTGTGCAGAGAGGTTCATCAGGGGCTTCACCCACACGTATTTCCCTTCACTTTTAAAAAAAAACTAATAAGACTCTTACTCTTTCTAGAAGCAGACAGCTTCCCCTTTCTCCTATAGAGCAGCTGGTGGGTCTGAACCACCAACATTGTGCTTAGTAGACCAATCCTTAGCCCACAGGGCCACCGGGGCTCCTTAAAGATGATGCGGTCTCCCATAAGCATCCCATAATTTGCATTTATACAGACTCAGGATCTTTATCTGCGTACTGAACATGCCCAGAGGCCTTCTCATCATGTGCCAGGTAGGCAGGAAGAGAGACAATGCCTGCTGTTTGGATGGCCAGTGTGGCAGTTAGATAAACTGTCAACTTGGAATGGGGTGGAGTCTAACCTGTTAATCAGGGCACAATGGAGATAAATAGCTCACTGGAGGTCAGACCCATGCTCTCTGCTTTGTCTCCCCGTGAGACATTCCTGATGACAAGACTATGCTGATGGAACCAGAGCCCTGGAGCTGGAGGAGCCACATTTAGATCCATGCCAGCACTGACATGTTTCCACTACTACTGGATCTACAAGACTTTCCATCCAGTGGCCTGTGATCTTCCTGCATTCTGTGTCACTGCATGTGTTCCATGAGTCTGAAGAGGAATTTACAGGCTGGTATCGGTACCTAAAGTATGGACTAATATCAGACTTAAGGACTTGATCGGGACTAGACTGGGATGTTTTCTTAATATTCAATTATATTTTATATAAAACTCTCTCTTACACACATATGAGTGTCTCTGGATTTGACTCTCTAGTCTACCCAGACTAACAGAGCCAGCTCTCCCTCTAGGGACCAGAACTCTGTGCTTTGTCTTGGAGGCTAACAGTCCTGCAAAGTGCCATTGATATGAATAGACTATGCCTTAAAATGAAAATCAGTGGGCAGGAATGTTTCTAGACATTCATTTATTAATTGGGGCAGTTATGATTTACTGAGCTTTGACCATGGGGCCTAAGCATTGGTCTGATACCCTCAAGATTAGGGGTTCAGGGAAGAGGTGTCCAAGCTCAAAAACAAGCAACCAAATCTAGGTGAAGGGACTTGGGTGTAGTGCAAACCCAAAACCCACCTATTAGATCATTGGACAGTTCCTCTCAGAAGGGCCACATGGAAGAGATGATAAATCCAGGGTGTAGTATAGCACTGATGAACCACAGAACTATCCTATAGTTCTTTAATATTTTCTCCCCTTACTATTATGGTTTTTATTTATTTATTTGTTTTGCCTCATTTGCATATGTAATCTGTATATTTAAGATCACTCTGTACATGGAATCCCAGTTAGTTAGCCCAGTTAGATTTGCATATGTAATTTGTATATTTAAGATCACTCTGAACATGGAAACCGAGTCAGAAGCAGAAGTAATGGTTCCCTGAGGGCACGGGAAGAGAAGTGAGGGGAAGGGGGAATAGCGAGCTGGTAGGATTGATGACTGGATAACCCCACTGGATGGAATCAGATAACAGAATTGTATGTGGATGGATATATTAGATTGTGTAAGATATGGTATGGTACACAAAAAAAGCTATTTAGGAAAAAATATATATACATATATAAGGGTTCCTTGGCGAGGGCGGGGGAGGATGGGAAAGGGGGAGGATAAAGGGGAGCTGTTATCAAGGAGTTTAAGAAGAAAAAAATGTTTTGAAACTGATTGTGGTAGCAATTGTACAGTACTGTTTGATGTGATTGAGTTATAGAATATTATGTTATCTGGAAGAGCTCCCAATAAAATGATTTTTTTTTAAAGATCAGGGGTTCAGACCTGCCATCTTCTCCATGGGGAAGAGTCAAGGCTGCCTGCTCCTGCAAAGGCTTACAACCCTCGAGCAGCGGTTCTCACCCTGTGCGTTCCCAACCCTTTGGGGATCGAATGACCCTTTCACAGGAGTCACCTAAGACCATCAGAAAACACATATTTCCCATGGTCTTAGGAACCGAGACACTGCTCCTCTATCCGTCTCCAGGTGGGTCTGTCCTCATGCCAATATGCTGATCTGGTGAGAAAGAAGTTATCTCAACCTTTGCACTGAAGTTGGTTTCTTGTGCCAAAGTAGAACTCTACTCAAAAGGTTTCCGATGGCTCTGGTATTTTTGGAAGTAGATTCATCTGGGCTTTTTTCCCAAGTAAGTACAGGTAAGCTTCTGCATCCTTGCTTTCTGGGTACTCTTGTCAGAGAATATAAATTGGACGAAAAGAGGCTTTGATTCTGTAGGAAGATGACCTAGAGACACAGCTAGATGCCAGCCCTACCTTTGAAACAGAATTTGGGAAATGGTTTAAGGTGGGGGAAAAGAAAAGAAATTGTAAGCACAAGTAAACCTGTGCTTGCCTTGCTAATTGGGTAATCTGACCCTGCAAAGTGCTAACCTTCCCGTTGATAGCCCAGACATGGTTACTAACTGGGTGATTGGCACCGGCCAGGCCATCCCCCAGTGTCCAGAGTCCCCTAGTTCTGAAGAGGGGAAGGCAGAGGCAGCCCTGGCCAGGGGCCCGGTTTCCTGGTCTTCGGCGCCAAGCTGACATCACTGGGAGGCCCCATACTCCAATCAGGAGGCTGTGACAGGCAGAAGGACCTCAGAGTCAGTCTGGAGCGTCAGAGTGAGCTGAACCTTGCCCCAGCGAGCTGTCACAAGGGCAGTGGACGGGAGAAGGCGCTCGTCAACCAAACGTCATGGCATGCTGGCTACTCCCCATCCTGCTTGGGACCTCCCTGGCTGGCCTCCTGCTGCCTGGGGCAAGTGGTAAGCACCCCTCTGCAGAGGCTGCCCTCCGGCTCCTTCAGGCAGACGTGCTTCCCCCTGAGTGGGAAGTCAGGGTGATGCCCTACAATCTCTGTAGTGGGTGGGGGTGGGGAGGTTGCCCCTTCTCCCTGCCAAGAACTAAGTGAAACAGCTGGGCTCTTTCCAGATATTTTCCAGATGAGAACTGACTTATAACCAGCTGCTTCTTGTTGGTGAGAGGGTGGGCCCGGCATTTCAAAAGAGCACAGCTAGAAACAGAAAGGCTGAGACAGAGGAAGGTGCCAGAAGTTCCTCCCTCAAATGACTAAACAAACAGAGAGGAAACTGCCTGGGTCAGGATGAGGGGTGGGGGTGGGGAGGGCTGGGGTGGGGTTGGTGAGGAGCTTCCATGGCTGAGAGCGAGTGAAAGTGACCGGATGTCTCCAAACTCTGGGACCTGGAGAAGGAGTTGGAAAGTGAGGTCAGGCTCATGAGGCCTGTGGGCCATCAGGGACCCCAAAAAGAAGAGGCCTCAAGAAGGGGACCGAATGGCAGGCCTTTGGGATTTGTTTCCATGGTAAAGTGAACAGGAAGGAAGACTGAGGTGCCAATATTGAGCACAAACCTCACGGAAGAAAACCCCACAAACATTTGGGAAATCGGACAAGGGTAAAAGTGGTCCAGAGAAAGAGGGGCTGGGTGGAGAGTAGAGAATAGGAGAGCCCCAGAGGCCAATGGGGTTATAAAAACCAAAATCGAACCTGGAAACGGCCCCTGCAGTGCCCCTCAGCTTTGCTGATACCCTTATCTTAGTGAGTCCAATTTCCTCAAGGGATTTACATGAAGCCCTCAAACCACAATCTCAACTTGTAGCCATCGAGTCGCGGCCAACTCATAGCGACCCTATAAGACAGAGTACTGCCTCTGTGGGTGTCCAAGACATTAACTCTTTATTTAAGGAAGTAGAATGCCCCGTCTTTCTCCCAAAGATCAGGCTGGTGGTGGGTTCCAGTACCCACCAGCGCACCGACATGCAGCCCTAGTCCCGGGAAAATCCAAATGCTTTCCTGGCATTTAAGGCCTCCAAAATCCTACTCTGGCCTCACCCCATCTACCCAACTTTCTGTTCCAAGTCTCTCCCACTAGTTCCATCCCATCCAGCCATAGAAGCTGCTCCTCAGTGAAGCGGCTCGCACCCTTTGGAATAACATGGATGGGACTCGTATCCTACCAAGTCCATCCTCCCCAGCCCTCCGGAGTCATACGCAGGTTAAAGCTGAGCCAAACATAAGGAAGACTGGAGAAGACTTGTGCCTTTGGATTACAGTATTGAAGAAGCGTACTTAAAGTACTGTGAGAATGAGCGCGTGAATCTGTCCTGTAAAAGGTATAGTCAGAGCGCTTTTTTAGAAGTGAGAATGGCATGACTTGGTCTCATACTGTGAACAGGTTATCAGGAGAGACCAACCAATCCCTAGAGAAGGACATTATCTGTGGTAAAATAGAGGGTCAGGAAAAAACAGGAAGACCCTCAAATGGCACTGTAGCAGCCACAGTGGACTCAAATGTAACAATTGTGGGGGTGTCACAGGACTGAGCAGTGGTTTGTACATGGGGTCGCTGTGAGTCAGAACCAACTCAACGCCACTAACAAGAGCAGCAAGCCACAGCACTGGTCTTAGTGCAAGGTTTGGGAAAGCTGAATGGCACTCCGGTTCTTGACTTACCTGGCATCATCCGTTCCACCAGAACTCCCATGCCTATACTGATGCCCTCCTCCTCCCTCACAGTCCATATAGCTCAAATTCAGAGGTGCTGTACTAATGAGGCCAGTGGGGAAGGCCAGGCTTTGTGGAGGGGCAGAGAGAAGATAGGACTTGGGTAGGAAATACAGAGAAGGGGCATGTTCTAGGTGGTGGAGAAGCATGAGGGGCTAGAAATGCCAATGAGGACAAGGATATAGCCGGCATTCTGGAATGGCGAGTTTCTTTAAGATCAAAGGGAAAAAAGCTGACCTGGCTAGGTTGAGTGACACTGTTAGGTGCTGACTTGGTGGTACCTGGTCCCTTGAAGTAGTTCATGAAAACTCACTATGGTTCTAGAGAAATGGGGACACATGTAGATCATCTGGCAGCAGGGATGAAGATCATGTGGAAGGAATGAGGGTGTCCTCGGGCAGTGGCTCTCAAACCTGTGCACACTGGAATATCCAGAAAGTGTGTTACAGTACATATACTCAAGCCTCATCCCATGGATGCAGGGTCACAATTTGAGATACACTGGATTAAGAAGCTGGTGTAAGATGGTTAATTCCAACATGAGAACCGTGAGAAGGGGTTGGCTGTGTTAACAAACCCGCAGGAAAATGTGGGTCATATTTCAAAGCTCAGGTTTCTGCCACTTGCTATTACTCAGACTTTGAACACAATGACATGGACGGGCCTTTTCATTATGCTGAAATCAATCAGTCACAAAAAGACAAATACCGTGCCGTCTCAGTTGAAATAAACAACTACACAGGCACTGGCGATTATTAGCAGTAACCAGGGGCAGGGAAAGGAAGAACTTTTGCTTCAGGGCGTCGGACTCTTCATTAATGGCAGTGGGATTATTTGGGAAAGGGCAGCAAGAACAGATGGACACTCAACGGATGTGAGCTACTGTCACAGAATGATCCACGTGGAAACTATTATTTTATTGTGTATAGTTCCACGACAATAAAAACTGTTTAATGTTGACAGGACAAGGCTTAGTAGTGAATCTGAAGAATAGAGAAGTCTCAACGAACAACCAGTTTGAACCTTGAGCTGTCAGGATAATGCAGCTGTCACTGGAAGAAATGGGGAATTAGGAGGGAGAGTAATTTGAGGGAGGAATAAAGCTAATGTTTATTAAGCACTGAGTGTGTACCAAACTCAATTATGAGTTTTTATACTTTAAAAAATCTGAGAAATTCTGTTGTTGGCTGGTACCATTGAGTGGTTCCAATTCACAGCAACCCTGGTCAAGAGAAGGAAATCCCGCTCAGTCCTGCGCCATCTTCATAATTGCTGTGTTTGAGCCATTGCTGCAGCCACTCTAGCAATCCATCCTCTCAGAGTCTTCCTCTTTTTCTCTGTCCCTCTACTTTACCAAACATGATGTCCTTCTCCAGAGACTGGTCTTACCTGATTAACATGTCCATAGTTAAAATCCAGTGGTTACCACCCCTGCCACTGAATTAAACTCAACTCATAGTGACCCCGTAGGACATAGAACTACTCCTTAGGATTTCTGAGACAGCAAATCTTTATGGAAGCAGCCTGCCTCATCTTTCCGCCGTGGAGCAGCTGGTGGGTTTAAACTGTCAACCTTGCAGTTAGCAGACCCTCCGTGACCCCCACTATGCCACCATGGTCTTTACAGTAATTAGTAAGTGATAGCAAACCAACCTACCCGCCAAGATTTTTTGATTTTGCTGTCCTGCATTTTCAGTTTGGTGAGTTTGGTGTTCTGAAATAAGGAGGGATTACCCATCACAGTCAGGCAGGTGAAAATATGGATTTCAAGATGAAAGTCAATGTCAGAAACACTAATTTGGAAGGTCATATTTATTATAGTGAAATTCTCTGAAATCTTCTTGAGGCAAGGGATAGAAAAAGAAGAGGTAAAGGCCAGAAAAATCACTGAGAGTCTTCCGTAATTCTAATGCGTGAAGGATGAGCAATTGATGAACGAGACAGTGGATGCCCAGGGAATAGAAGGTAACCTGGTCATAAACTCACACTGTCAAAAGGATCATGGGAATTCTCTAGCCCAGGACATTTTAATCCTCAGATCATGACTCACTTATGAATCAGGAAATCAATTTAAAATTATATGAAATAAAACACAAATAGAAAATATCAAGGAGACAGCATAAATACAAATTCTTCAAATGGTGATTTTAATTGTGTGGGTCCTGTGGATTGATATAAAATGTACTTCTTACTGTAGGTCGTGGTAAAAAAGTATCATATCTTCCCTACGTAATGCAGAGAACTGAAATAGAGTGTAGATCTTGAAGGCTAAATAGGATACAGAATTGAGAACGGGCTATAGGGAATACAGCTTGAGCCAAGTACAGAGTGGAATGGTCATGGGGATAGTGATAGGTCAACCATATAATGACCTTGAAGCGCCATGAGAAGAGAGGGCTTCAAAAAAGATCTAGGTAAGTAGACTGCAGCTGGGTTTGAATGCATAGGGAGGCTGATAGGTTGACTGGATAGTATGTGTTTACTTCTCCAGAGAAGAGACTTTGTAGACAGGTACTTTATAATTTAACCCATAGAGAAATTATGAAGGAAGATGGACATTTCTCTGGCAGCTTTTCTTAATGTATGAAGAATCAAGAGTTCCACCCTTGTGCAGCATTGCAGGGGAGAGTAGAACAACCCAATAAGCTTGTGTCATTCACTGTCCGTCCTCTAGTATTCGTTAACCGGGAACATGCCAGCAATGTCCTGCAGAGGGCCAGGAGGGCAAACTCACTTTGGGAAGAGTTAAAGAAGGGAAACCTTGAAAGGGAGTGTTTCGAAGAGACCTGCTCATATGAAGAGGCGCGAGAAGTCTTTGAAGATACTGACAAAATGGTAAGGTTGCTATGACATGGGCATCTCTTCCACCATAAGCTGGGTTGATTCCACATGCCCTGGATGAAGGATGCTCAGTTGGCCCTTTGTCATCCCCATCTAATTTACTAGGATACATGGGCTCCCAACTGTGAAGTACCCAGGCTGTGATCTCTGTGAGGAGAAAAGTATAGTACTTTATGGGGTTTTCTAAGGGGGAAAGTTTGTAGGAGAGGTTTAAAGAATATTATTATTATTATTTGTAAAAGCAGTCATCACCATGGCCTCAAAAACTTTGGGGGGTGGAGGTGGAACAAAACACCTGAAGGGAGACTCCAGATAGGGTAAGATATGACAAAATAACAATCTATAAATTATCAAGGGCTCATGAGTGAAGGGGGAGCGGGGAGGGAAGGGGCAAAAAAAAGAGGACCTGGTGCAAAGGGCTTAAGTGGAGAGCAAATGCTTTGAAAAAGATTAGGGCAAAGAATGTACAGATGTGCTTTATACAATTGATGTATGTATTTGTATGGATTGTGATAAGAGTTGTATGAGCCCCTAATAAAATGTTAAAAACAACACCTTTAGAGAAGACTTTAGGGGATGGGTAGAGCAAAACACCTAGTAAAATATACCAATTTGTTTCATGGCTAAGAAAACTGAGGGAAAGGACTCTGCTAACACCACCTCTACAGTTTATAAGACTTAAAAATATTTAAATTAACTTAAAAATACTTTTAAATCTTATAAAGTTTAGAGCTGATTTTAGCAAAGACCTATTTTTAAATTGTAAAACAGAATAAAATATTACTTTAAAATATTCACAATTCCTTTGTTTTCATTTTTAAATGTTCATTTAATGTACATACTGTATATACTCATGTATAAGATTAGTTTTTAAGCACATTTTATAAAAATAATTTAATTGGGAACTTGTACAACTCATGACAATCCATACATACATCCATTGTGTCAAACACATTTGTACATTTGTTGCCATCATAATTCTCGAAACATTTGCGTTCTACTTGAGCCCTTGAAATCAGCTCATTTTTCCCCTCCCTCCCCACCATCCCCTTCTTCCTAAATCCTTGATAATTTATAAATTATTATTACTTTGTCATATCTTGTGCTGTCTGACGTCTCCTTTCACCCACTTCTCTATTGTCCATCGCCCAGGAAGGAGGTTATATGTAGATCTTGTAATCTGTTCCCCCTTTCCACCCTACCCTCCCTCCACCCTCCCGGTATTACCGCTCTCACCACTGGTCCTGAAAGGATCATCTGTCCTGGATTCCCAGTTTCCAGTTCCTATCTCTACCAGTGTACATCCTCTGGTCTAGCTAGATTTGTAAGGTAGAATTGGGATCATGATAGTGGGGTGGGAGGGAAGCATTTAGTAACTAGAGGAAAGTTGTATGTGGCTCTGCTCCCCGCCACCCTTCTCGAAGGCAATGTCCAATTACTTTCAGATGGGCTTTGGGTTTCCACTCGTACTCCCCCTCATTCACAACGATATGATTTTTTTGTTCTGATGATGCTTGATACCTGATCCCTTTGACACCTCATGATTGCACAGGCTGGTATGCTCTTTCCATGTGGGCTTTGATGCTTCTGAGCTAGATGGCCGCTTGTTTACCTTCAAGTCTTTTAAGACCCCAAATGCTACATCTTTTGATAGCCAGGCACTATCAGCTTTCTTTGTCACATTTGCTTATGCACCCATTTCTCTTCATCTATTGTATCAGGGAGGTGAGCACACAATGATATGATTTTTTTGTTCTTTGATGCCTGATAATTGATCCTTTGGGCACCTTGTGATCACGTGGGCTGGTGTATTTCTTCCATGTGGGCTTTGTTGCTTCTCAGCTAGATGGCCGCTTGTTTACCTTCAAGCCTTTAAGACCCCAGACACTATATCTTTTGATAGCCAGGCACCATCAGCTTTCTTCACCACATTTGCTTATGCACCCGCTTTGCCTTCAGCTATTGTGTCGGGAAGGTGAGCATCATAGAATGCCAGTTTAATAGAACATAGTATTCTTGCATTGAGGGAGTACTTGAGTGGAGGCCCAATGTCCATCTGCTACCTTAATACTAAATCTATACATGTATGCACATAGATCTATTTCCCCATCCTTATATATAAATATATTTACATATATGCATGCCTTTAATTAGACCTCTATAAATGTACTTTACCTCCTAGCTCTTTCTTCTATTTCCTTTTACTTTCCTCTTGTACCACTATCATGTTCACCCTTCATTAGGGTTTCAGTAATTCCTCTCAGTTACATTACCCTTGGTCACGCCCTACCAGGCCTCTTACACCCTCCTCACCACCAATTTGGATCACCTCTTGCTCCCTTGTCCCTGGGTTTGTTAACACCACTACCTTTCCCGCCACCTCCCTCTCTCCCATGTCTCCCCGGAACTGTCAGTGCCATTGTTTTCTCCTCCACATTGTTCATCCAGCCTATCTTATTTAGACAGACCTGCAGAGATGATAACATGCACAAAAAACAAGACAGAGCAAAACCAAGCAACAAAATAAAACAGAGCAACAACAAGCCAATGACAAAAAAAAAAAAAAAACAACCACAAGAGCAAGAAATAAAAGCTTGCAGTTAATTCAAGGACTGTTTGCTGGCCTTTAGGAGTCTTTTCTGCTTGAGTCTGGTGGAATGCCAAGCTCTGGCCCCAAAGTCTATTTTTGGTATTCCCTGAGGACTTCATTTCTCTGTCCCTCTTGCTGTTCTGTTGCACGCCCTTAGTGTTTTGCCTCAGTGTGGTGGGATCGGATCGGGTGGAATTCCCACATTGTCTCCAGTGTTGTCCCCTGTAGGGCTATGGGTCAGTGAGGCATGCCGTGTCTTGTAGTGGGGCTGGCCCTATAATCCTCTCTCTGCACTGGCTGCTATGAGCAGGGATATCATCCTCAAGGACTGGTAGGCCAGAATGTGCTCCACTCTCACTTCCTCTCCCTTCATTTGCTCTGTGTGCTCTGATCAAACATGTCCCTCTCCCTGAGCTGTAGCTTCAGTGCTGTCCTCTGAAGTAAATTCTTCTGTGGAGAGGGTCATTCAGCACATTTTTAATGAAGGTTTTGTGGTAAAATTAGGTGCCTCGCTGATATTCGGGTCAACTTATACTCAAGTATATACGGTACATAATTTTAAAGAGAAATAATACAAAGGTATATCTGAGTTTATCTTCTTCCTTTTTCCTCAGCATAATTTCCCAAGTATACCTCATTACTAATGATATAACTTTCATTTATCATTTTAAAGAATTAAGTTTGATTGTATTATAATGCATTGATTATTCTAATCTTGATCACTAAAATTATTTCTAAACATTGCTATTATGTAATGCACATACATATATTTCTTTTGGATTATATCCTAAGAATAGTTTCTCCAGAGAGGAATTACTGAGTCAAAAACTAAATAAGTTCTGGGTCTAGGTAAGATGGAATGATCACCGTCCACCTATTTCTCCTACTAGTTTCAACTACAAAAAAATTGAAGCAGCTATTTAAGGTTTCTGAAAAGTAAATAATAGGTAACTGAGGAAGAAGATTAGAATTTGAGTATCAGGGAACTTCCAGCATATCTTTTTCCCCCCCTCCAGCCTTCCTATTATTTGTCCTAAGTCTTAATTAACAAGCACAGGATACCCAATCTGACAATAGGAGAACTTACTTTCTTTCCAAGTTACCCTTTGACTATCCCCAAGATGGCCCATATCATGAGTCTTAAAATACCCCAACAAAAAAACAAACAAACACCCTAACAAGTTTAAAATATTGAAATCAAATTAAACATATCCTCTACTCTCAATGAAATTAAACTGAAAATCAATAACAGGATAATCTCAAAGTAGCTAAAAAGTAAACACACTTCTAAAAAGTCTATGGATCAGAGAATAAGTCAAAAGAAAATGAAAAATATTTTTAACTGAACAAAAATAACTATACAATGTATAAATCTAAGAGATGCAGATAAAGCAGTTCTCAGAGGAAATTTTATAGTATCAGATGAGAATATTGGAAAAGAAGGAAAGTCTCAAATCAATAACCTAAGCTTCCACCTTAAAAAACTAGAAAAAGAAGAGCAATAAAAACTCAAAGGAAACTAAAAAATCAGAAATCAATGAGATTTAAAATAGAAAATAATAGAGAAAATCAGTAAGACTCAAAAACTTCTGGAAAAATTTACATAGAGAGCATACAGAATGAACAGTATCAGGAATAAATAAGAACGTATCATTACAGATCTTGAAAACATTATAAAGGAGTATGAGAATACTATGAACAAATCTCTATGACTTTGACAATTACAATGAGATAGTCCAAGTGCTTAAAAAAATGCAAACTACCAAAAAGAGTTCCACATTTAAATAAATAGTTATATGTAATTTCTTAGTTTAATGCCTTCTGAAAAATTAATTTCCAATGGTTTTACTAGTGAAGTTTACAAAATATCTCAAGAGAAGGAAGAAGAGAAGTTTTTCGGCCTAGTAAAGGGCCTCTACTCTACAGCTAATATGCACAATGTTTTTTTAAAAAAGAGAAAAATTTCCACCTAAGACAGGAAGCAAGCAAGGATATCCATTCTCCACACTTAAATTCAACACAGTATTGAGATTATTAGACATAAGGAAGAACTTTAAAGAAATACTAAAAGACATGTAGATCAAAAAGGGGAAAATAAAAACTATTCCTATTTGTTGCTGATGGAGTCATCTACATAGAAAATGTCAAGGACTCTATAAAAGACTCAGAGTTTATGAGTTAGTGAAGTCACAGGATACAAGGTCGGCACACACAATTAATTCTATTTCCATATATAGTGGAAAGTGGGAGAGCTGGAACTTAAAGGAAGTGCCTTCTTCGTCCAGATTTTGAAAGTTGCCCACCTTTCACAAGGTGCACTCACCACTTTTCTTCTGCTCTCTATTCATTAGAGAAGACTTGAGTTTTCCTTCTCTGACTTTCACAGATTTTACTCTAGTAGCATTATTGCTCCAAAGAAAATTAAATACTAGATATAAGTTAAATGAAACATTCTAAAAAACCATGCTAGATGTCAAATAAAGCATGCTAGTTTAAAAGAATCTCAAAAGAGATCTAAATAGAGTCCTGCCATGTTTGATGATCAAACGTTCTAGCATAGTAAAGATGTCAAGTTGATCTGCAGATGTAAAGAAGAATTTATTTTTCAGATACAGAAAAGCTGATTCTAAAATGTATTTCTATATAAAGACAGAGGAAAAGATAACAGAATTGGAGAAATCACACTACCTAATTTCAAAAATTAGCATAGGGCAACATTAATCACAATGTTATTAATGTGTGATCATGTCCACATACATATGGCCAATAGATTTTTTTAAATTTTTCTTGTGCATTAGGTGAAAATTTACACAGCAGATTAGGTTTCCTTTTAACAATATCTGTACAAAATGTTCCATGACATTGGTTACATTTCTCACAATGTGTCAATATTTTCATTATTTCCATTCTGTTTGTTCTGTTTCCATTCATCTATCTTCCCTGCCCCTCCTTACCTTCTTATGTTTGTTTTAGGGTGTTCATCATTTGGCTTCCTATTTCTTATTTAAAGAAGCACAGTGTGTTCATGGGTGATCGTGTGAATCTTATAAACCAATCTGTTATTTGGCTAAAAAGTGACTGCTGGGAGTGGCTTTAGTCACAAGGGCCAAGGGCCATGGGGAGACCATCAGGACAATAGCATCTATCTAGTATCTATCAGTCCAATAAGTCAGACTTTTTTTGTTGCATTTTTCACATCTTTTTTTCCATTCTTAACTAGGACTCTATTGTGTCTCTGGTCAGAACAGTTGATGGTAGCTGGACACCATCTAGTTCATTTGGTCTTGGGCTAGATGAGGCTGTGGTTCAAATTGGGAGGCTATTAGTCCTAATGACTACTTTCTTCTTTTAGCCTTTGGTTCCCATCATTCTTTTGGGTTCAAGACAAATAAAACTCCAAAGTTTCCCTTAGTTAGTCTAAAGGTCTGTTGGAATGTAGAGCTGGGCCTTTTTTTCTGCTAATGATGGAGCTCTACCATTGGCTGGCTTTCCTGTGAGTCTTCTTCTATTGGCTAGTCATCTGTAGTATACGTCCTCTTTCCTGCACTCTAGACTTCATGCTGTGCCCTTATCTCCAGACCCCAAACCCAAAAGGCTATCCAGCCACTGTGTTGGAAGTGTGAACATCCTGAAAGACTAATTATTGTATCTTAGAGGGCCACTTGTGTCCTTTTAAGACCTCGGCTGGTAGCAAAAGAAGGCACATCTCTATGAACTAGGTTATGATAATTGATTAACCTAGTTGTTACATAGGCTATAATTCCCAAATTCTGCAAAACAAGCCCATGAATTGTTTGGTTGTATCTAGGCAGTATCTGGAATTGTGCCCCTTTGGTGATATCATATATATACATATATATGCAACAGACACAAATGTGGATATATTTGTGCCTACAGATACACCTATATGAACACACTCACATGTGTCATTGATACACAGACATGCCTACACTTGCCTTCCTACGTAAAAATATATAACTACCAAACTGTTGTTGTAATTACTGCTGTTGTAAAGTCCAAATGATCTTGACAAAAGCACAAAATCCATTTAAATGAAGTCAAGTCTGTTTTTCTACAGAGAGTATTGGGACAATTGGATACCCATATACAAAAAAGGTGAACATTGACCTAAATACCACAATTTACACAAAAATTATCTCTAGATTAATTATAAGATAAAGCTAATGGTAAAACTTAAACCCATAAAACTCAAAAGAAAATGCAAAAACCTGTGAGAATATTTCAGGACTTGGAATTAAGCAGAAAGATCTTATATATGAAACCAAAATCATCAGCAATACAGAAAAAAAATAAAACACTGGACTTTATCAAAACTAAAACTGTTTGCTCTGAGAAAGATACTGTAAAAAAGAAAGAAATTCATGAAAAAATATTATATATCCTACTTTGGTGATCAGTGACCAGGGTCTTAAAAGTTTGCAATTGGCCATCTAAGGTGCAACTTTTAATCTCTCTTCGTCAGGAGCAAATAAGAGTCAAGGAAGTCAAAGACAAATGGACACTCGATCCAAAGGACTAATGAACCATGGAAACCTCAGCCTCCAGGACCCTGAGACTAAGAGAACTAGATGGTGCCCAGCTACCACTTCAGGTCACTCTGAAAGAGATCACAATAGAAGGGCCTGTATTAGAAAAATATGTGGGACAAAACTCAAAATCAGTTTAAAATAACTATGATTAGGCTCTCTGGTTGAACAGAGACTAATGGAACCTCCAAGTCTATGGTCACCTTTCAAGCCTGGAACTGAACTCATCTCAGTGACTCAACGTTCAGCCAAGCAATAGGCAGACCTATCCAGTGAACAGTAATGCCAAAGAGATGCTACTCTTTAAAATAATCAACTGTTTGAGATCAAAGGCACAGCACTTACCCAGAGATGGAGTTCAGAAGTCAGGAAGGTATATAAAAAGAAGGATGGATGGAAACCAGAAACACAGGGAAGAAATGGAATGAGCAGTTACATTGTGGTGATTTACAATAGATGACATGACACAAAATATATCTTTATCAATTGTTTAATAGAAAGCTCTAGAGATTTTTATCCAAATTTTAATAGTTCTTTTAAAAACTGAAAAGACAAGGTAGAGACTGAGATAACCAAAATAAATCAATGCCATCATGTTGATTCCAACTCATAGTAGCCCTATATGGTATTTCTGAGACTATAAATCTTTGCAAAAGCAAATAGCCTCATTTTTCTTTCTCAGATTGATTGGTGGGTTTGACCTCTTATCCCATAGCACTGCCGGGGCTCCTTAAAGACTAAGAGAGACATTTAAATTACATATATGACAAAAGATTTGTATTCAGAATATATCAAGAAACCCCACAATCCAACGGAAAATAAATAAAAAATAAATAGATAAGCTACTCAATTTAACGAAATGGGCAAACGGATCTAACAGACCATTCACCAAAGAAAATATAGGAATGGCAAATAAGCTACTAAGCTCATGACAAGATATGCAATATCAGTAGCCATTACAGAAATGGTATTTTAAATTATGATTAAATTTTCAAAATTCTATTGCAATACCACTATGTACCTATAGAGCATTGATACATACCAAGTCCTAGAAAAGTTGTTCAACAAGTGGAACTCCTGGACACTGTAGAAATGCAATAGGTCACACCCACTCTAACAAGTAGCTCTACAGTTCCTTATTGAGATAAACATTGCTGTTGTTGTTCTGGGCCATCAAGTCAGCTGCAAGTCAGGGACCCAGTGCACAACAGAACTCAGTCACTGCCTGGTGCTGTGCCATCTCACAACTGTTGCTATATTTGAGCCCACTGGTGCAGCCTGAGTGTCACTTCATAGACTGAAGGGTTTTCCTCTTTTCATTAGCCCTCTACTTTTCCAAGTATACTGTCCTTCAGGGACTGATCTCTCCAGAGGACATGTCCAAAGTTTATGAGACAAAGTTTTGATGTTCTTAACAATGATCAGCAACCCAACTTACCACTGGACTCAACAAACCTACTCCTGATAATTATCTTAAAGCATGAAAACTTATGTTCACACAATAACCTGTATCTAAATATGTGGCAAAAGCAACTTGCTCTTGCCTAACAAAAAGGCTGATGGTCAAATTCACCCAGTGGTGCCAAGGAAGAAAGGTCTTGTGATTTTCGAGGTGATTTGCTTCTGTAAGCTGGCAACTAAGAAAATCTTAAGGAGCACATTTCTCCTCGGAAGTATATGGGGTTGCCATGTGGCAGGATAGACCTGACAGCAAAAGGTTTGGGTTTTGCTGTTAACATTCACTGCAACTCTACTCATAGTTACCCCAAGTGGGAAATAGCACAAATTTCTTCTGTTGGATGAATGGATAAACGAACTATGGTATGTCCATACAGTGGAATCCTGTTTATCAATGAGAAGGAACTAGTGATGTGCCAATGGCTTGGGTGAATTATAAAGGCAGTATGCTGAATCAAAGAAGCCAGTCTCTAAAGGTTACACAATGTATGCTTTCATTTATTTGACATTCTGGAAAAGAACAAATCTGAGCTGCCTAGAAATAAGGGTGGAAATTAAAAGGCTGGGAGAGACAGCATGAGGAAATTTTGGAGGGTGATGGAAGTGTTCAGTATCCTAATGGTAATCATTGTTACCCTAATGTAGTCATTGAACAGTAAAGGTGTCAAATTTTCTATGGGATAATGTGTAAATAGCACGTTAAAAGTAAAGTATGGAGAGAGTTTTAAACTATGAGCAAGATTAATATAATGAGATAAGCCTAAAAGTATTGCAACTCGGGTCTAATGCATACCTGCATGAGCTTATTCTAAACAAAACATGTTTAAACACGCCTCTGTGGTCAGTGGATGATGCAGACCGGTTCTCTCAGTTTCAGCCTTCTATTTCATTAGGGTGCCTTCAGAAAAGGTCCAATCAAAACAGGGACTTCTGAGTGGATCTGCTTGATCAGTTAAATTCAAGACAGAGAGGTCAGCTCTGAAGGCTATGGGATTCCAAGAAGGTTATCTATTGTGATAGGTTTTCGCAAACAACACAGGACGATCATAGGAGCTTATTAGGAGGAAGTTTGAATGAAATTGAAAATTGCATTGATGAGAGGGGGAAAAAGGCCATGAAATTATGCCAAGGAATGTTTTCTTTTTAATCACAACATAATCCTGCTCATTCTTCAAGGGCTAGCAAGGGTTGCCCTACAAGAATTTTGTTGGAAACCCTGACCTCATCCATCCAACAGCCTTGATCTTGCTGCTTCAAGTTTCTTTTTTGTTCCCCAAACTCAAAGAACATTAAAAAGGGACTTGAGTTGAATCTCTGGAGAATGACAAAACTGCCATTTGGGCATGATGTGACCTAAAAAGTGTATCCTTTGGCAGGGAGGGTTAGACAGATAGAAACACCACCTTCAGAAATATATAGCCATAGATGGAAGACATATCAAGAGACAATAGCTTCATATTTTAATATTTTTGTTGAATAAACATTTCTGTGGTTTTGGAGCAATGCTTTTTAACTTATCCTCATATAAGGCTTTGATGCCCAGTTTTAAACTCATTGTCAACTAAAATTCTTTCAACTAACACACTGATCCTTCATTGAATCTTTGACCCAAGCATCTTAACTAAAAACCAGTCACTGAGCAGCTGAAAGACAACCAAGAGAGCAAACCCTTTTAAGAAAATTGAAGCCCACAGCTGTGCAGAAGCAGGTCGGAACAGCTTTCTCTCTTAAGTTGAAGAATTTTGGAGCCATTCCTTCCAAAAAGTAAATTTGGTTTGAGAGAATGTCTGCTTGGGCTGTTACCAGGTAAGTTGTAATTTTTATGGGTGTAAAGCATCTGTGTTTTCTCTGATGCATGTTTAAATCTATTTTCTCTTTTAGAATGAATTCTGGAATAAATACAAAGGTAAGATATGTTTTCTATTTCAATAATAAGTGAGAAGGGTTCATTAAGAAGTTAACTAGGGAAGAGAAGGTCTTCGAATTTTGAAAATATCTCTGCTCTGCTCCTGCTAAAATCTTACTTATTTAAAATTTTCTCTTTGGGGTGTTCCTATAATGGTTTTTGTAAGGCAGTCGCACACTTTTTGTTTTGTTCTTTACTTAAATATATATGGTACATAAGGTTTGCAGTCCGTTCATTCTCATTGAGGACAGCAAGTTCCATGATCATTTTTTTATCCACATGTATCAGGCACTATGGTTGTTATTATACTCCATCAAGTAATTACGGATTCATAGCTGCCTTGTGTACAATAAAAAGAAACACTGTCTGATGTTGGGCCTTCCTCATAAGTCATGCTGTTTGAGCACATTGTTGCAGCCATTGTTGTCAATCCATCACATTGACGGTTTTTTTCTTTTCCCTGACCCTCTCCTTTACCAAGCATGATGTTCTTCTCCAGGGACTGGTTCCTTCTGACCACATGTCTCACATTCTTCCTTCCAAGGAGCATTCTGGCTATCTGTCTTCCAAGACAGATGGATTTGTTCTTCTGGCAGTCCATGGGACTGTCAGTATTCTTCACCAGCACCATTTTCAAACACGTCAACTCTACTCCAGTCTTCCTCATTCATTGCCCAACTTTCTTTTCTTTTTTTTTAACATTTTATTAGGAGCTCATACAACTCCTATCACAATCCACACATACATCAATTGTGTAAAGCACATCTGCACATTCTTTGCCCCCATCATTTTCAAAGCATCTGCTCTTGGAATCAGATCCTTTTTTTTTCCCCTCTCCCTCCCCCTTCCCCCCTCCCCCACAGGCCTTGACAATCTAAAAATCATTACTTTGTCACATCTTGCCTGTCCAACGTCTCCCCTCACCCACCTCTCTGCTGTCTGTCCCCCAGAGAGGAGGTCACATGTAGATCCCTGCAATCTGTTCCCTCTTTCCAGCCCCCTCTCCCTCCACTCTCCCAGCATCGCCACTCACACCCCTGGTCCTAAAGGTATCACACACCCTGGACTCCCTGTGCCTCCAGCCCCCACCTGCACCAGTGTACATCCTCTGCTCTATCCAGACTTGCAAGGTAGAATTCGGATCACGATAGTTGTGGAGGAGGGGGGGAGAAACCATTTAGGAACCAGAGGAAAGCTATATTTTCCATCGGTGCTACATTGCACCCTAACTGACCCATCTCCTCCCCTAGACCCCTCTGCAAGGGGATCTCCAGTGGCCGACAAATGGGCCTTGGGTCTCCACTCTGCACTTCCCCATTCATTCACTATGGTAAGATTTTTTTTTGTTCTGATGATGCCTTATAACTGATCCCTTTGACACCTCGTGATCACATAGGCTGGTGTGCTTCTTCCATGTGGGCTTTGTTGCTTCTCAGCTAGATGGCCGCTTGTTTACCTTCAAGCCTTTAAGACCCCAGACGCTATCTCTTTTGATAGCCAGGCACCATCAGCTTTCTTCGCCACATTTGCTTATGCACCCATTTGTCTTCAGCGATCGTATCCTGGAGGTGTGCACCTAATTATATAATTTTTTGTTCTTTGATGCCTGATAACTGATCCCTTCGGAACCACATGATCACACAGGCTGGTGTGTTTTTCCATGTGGGCTTTATTGCTTCTGAGCTAGATGGCCGCTTGTTTACCTTCAAGCCTTTAAGGCACCAGAATCTTTTGATAGCTGAGCACTATCAGCTTTCTTCACCACATTTGCTTGTTCACCCACTTTGTCTTCAGTGGTTGTGTTGGGACAGTGAGCATAACAGAATGCCAATTTAATAGAAGAAAGTATTCTTGCATTGAGGGAGTACTTGAGTGGAGGCCCAATGTCCATCTGCCACCTTAATACTAAACCTATAAATACAGGCACATAGATCTATTTCCCCAACCTCATATATATATGCATATGTACATGTCTTTGTCTAGACTTCTCTAAATGCCCTTTGCCTCCCAGCTCTTTCCTCTAATTCCCTTGATTTTCCTCCTGTCCCACTAAGATGCTCTGTCCCCACCTGGGTTTCAGCTATACCTCTTCGTTACATTACCCTTGATCATGCCCTACCAGGCCTGCCACACCCACCTTACCACCAATTTGGATCACTTGTTCTTCCCTTGTCCCTGGGTTTGTTAACACCACTCCCTTTCCCCCCACCTTCCCCTATCCCATGTCCCTAGGGAACTGTCAGTCCCATTGTTTTTCCTCCAGATAATTCATCCAGCCTATCTTATTTAGAAAGACCTGCGGAGATAATAATATGCACAACAAGACAGAGCAAAACCAAGCAACAATATACAACAAAAAAACAACAACAAACCACTGACAAAGAACAAAACAAAACACAACAAGGAAGAAAAGCTTGTAGTTAGTTCAAGGATCGTTTGTTGGCCTTTAGCAGTGTTTTCCAGTCCAGTCTGTTGGGGTATCACGCCCTGGCCCTAAAGTCCACTTTCACCATTCCCTGGGGACCTTGCCGCTCCATTCCCCTGCTATTCTGCTGCACTCCCCCGCCAGTGCTTTGCCTCAGTGTGGTGGGATCAGGTCTGGTGCAATTCTCACACTGTGTCTCCAGTGCTGTCCCCTGCAGGGCCATGGGTCAGTGAGGGATGTCATGTCTCATAGTCGGGCTGGCCATGTGGTCCTATCTGTGGACTGGCTGCTCTAATTGGGGTCATTGACCTCAGGGTCTGGTGGGCCAGGATGTGCTCCACTCTCTCCTACTCCCCCTTCATCTGCTCCCATGTGCTTGGATCAGATATGTCCCTCTCCCAGAGCTGCAGATTCAATGTCATCCTTTGAAATAAATTCTTCTTGGGGGAGAGGCAGCATTGCCTAACTTTCACAAGCACATGAGGCCATCAAAAGAGACTGTGGCTTGGGTCAGGCACACCCTTGTCCTCAAAGTGACATCTTTGGTCTTCAACACTTTAAAAAGGCCTTCTGCAGCATATTTGCCCAGTGCAATACACAGTATAATTTCTTGCTGGCTGCTTCCATGACATTGATTGTGGATCCAAGTAAAATGAAATCTTCGACAACTTCAGTCTTTTCTCTGTTTATCCTGATGATACCTGCTGGTGCAATTGTGAGTATTTGTGTCTTCTTTTGGTAGAAACAAAAGATAGAATCTGAAATACTGAATCACCTAATCAGGTAAATACCTCAACTTAATACATAGCATTACTTAATACATAGATACGTAGAGCATCTGATGTAGTTATCAGATAGTTTTCATTTGGAGCCTTATTTTAATTTCTCAAAATGACAACTAGACATATCTAGATGAGATCGTATGGTTCCACCAAGAAACATGACGCCCGTGGTATTACAAGGCATCAGCTTTCACATTCTCCTTTTACCCTAGAGTTCTTGGGAAAGAGAAAGCCTGGCAGCCCAGCTTGCCAACGCCAGGCTCAGAAACAAGTGGTTCTGCCAGTAGGGCCAATGTAATCATCCCTTCAAGCTTTGAGCCCCTCACTCTGGTTCAAACTACACTTTAGAACATCTCAGTGAAAGTCACAAAGTTCAATCAATGGTTCATGGAAAAGTTCAATCGTGGATGCAAGTGAGCAGGACATGGCAGAACACCCAAGTGCAGGGCAGCACGTACCCAGCACCACCAAATGAAGTCCAGCTGGGAGGCGTTGTTGGCAAGGGAACTGGGAGCCAGTTCAAGTCATCTGCCAAATGTGTGCCAAGATCAACACAGCTCAGTCATTTCCAGTAGAATGGGAATTGTCAGCAAACTTGTGGTTTCCTAATCCTCTCTTGGCAGATGGCGATCAGTGTGAGAGCAATCCTTGTCAGAATGAGGGCAAGTGTCAAGATGGCCTCGGGGAATACACCTGCACCTGCAGAGATGGCTATGAAGGCAAAAACTGTGAATTATGTAAGTTTCCATTTCCAAACTGCACCTTAACATCAGAATTACTGGGAGTGAAAGGTAGGGAAGAAGCTAAAATGTCTAACAAAACTGGCTCGTGTTATATTATTTCTAATATGTAAAATCAAGTGTGTGCTCTATTATTGTTAGTCATTATAACAAGAGCAAAAAATATGTCCTCCAAATCATTCATTCAAAGGTATAATGAGAGAGACATAAAAGAAAGTACAGAACATCCGAGCAGCAAGCCCATAGCCACAAAGTAGCTCCTGGCTCACAGCTCCCCTACAGAGCAGGGCAGAACTGCTCCTGAGGGTTTCCAACGTGGTAAATCTTCCCAACCCCATTTTTCTCCCTCAGAGTAGCTGGTCGGTTGAAGTGTCAACCTTTCAGTTAGCAGGCCAATGCGTACCGAAGCATATGCTCCATCGTGAATACGTAAATAAGGACTGGCTCTCCTTATTTTCCTTAGAATAGTAAATAGTCTGCATTGCTCTGTTAGTCATTCTCATGACCATAGGTAATAATTCTAAGTCTCTTTCTGAATTAATTTTGTCACCATGGAATAGTCAGTATTATCCGTTTACAAAATGTTAATGCATTTCATTAATTCTACATGGGAAAAAGAAATCACTGCGCGTGTTCTCTAATTGTGGCGATTACCTAGTTTATTCATAAAAATTAGGGTAGGTCTTGTTTCCTCTAAAGAGAAAGATTTGCATTTCTTTCAAATGACTTCATTTTATCATCTTTAGAACATAGTCTTAAACTGGCATTTTCCCCCAGTGGGAGTATCAATTATGTATGACTCCATTAAAAAAAGTCCAAAGTCATCTCTCCAGCACAACACTCCACTAACTTATCAATGTCCAACGTGTCCCTGGGCCATTAAGAATGTTTTCTAAAATTGGCATTTGCACTGTAATTATTTTTTTAATCAAAACCCAAGAGGAGGAATGTAGAGTAAACTGCCAGAGGCTTACTATGAGCTGGAAATGTAATATTCAGTACATATTGGGGAGAGGTTGGGGGAGTCTGGCTTTCTTAAATGTTTCCATGCAGTTAAACTGTCAGAAGATGCCTCAACCCAGTTTTCACACCCATTCAGATCCCACGTCAGGGCACTGTGCCAAAAGGTTTAGGAAGTTCATCAGTCTTCTTTTGACCTTATGAAGTCATTTTTACCTCCACCACTTACAAATGAGAAACTGCAAAACATAGCCTTTTTAATTTAGTGGCTCAAACACACAACCAGCGAGAGGAGAGGTTGGCATCTGAACTTAGGTGAGCCAGACTCCAGGACGCATGCTCCAAACCACCTCCCTGCCTGCACTTCCCTCAGTGGCGGGACTGGAGCCCAGTTCTCAGTCTCTATTTTTTTGAGGCCTCAATACATTCTTCCTGCCTCGGGCCAGGTGTGCTTGCCTTGTTGTGGGGTTTCTCAGAGCGCCCCTGCAGGAAATGGGGCCCAAAGAAGGACCTGGTTTCTGTCATCAGAGCCCAAGACAAGACCTGGCACATAATGAGTTCTTAGTAAATTGGTTTCTGTTGGCAAAAATGAATAAATAAAGGAAAAGAATTGGACCTTACAGGGAACATCACCTAATTTCAGAGTACATAGGGCCAGAGCATGATCTACCACCACCTAATGTAACAGAGTCTTGGTGGCATAGTGGGTATGCATTCGGCAGTGTTTCCTAAAGGCCAGGAGTTTGAAACCCCCAGCAGCTCCACTGAAGTACGACGGGGCTTTCTAGTCCTGTAAAGACTTAAGGAGTACTAGAACCCAAAGGGCAGTTCTACCCTGTTCTATCGGGTCACTGTGAGTCAGAGTGGACTCAATGGCCATGAGTAAACATGGTCCCCAGGAGCCCTGCTGGTGTCACGGGTTACTCTTTAGGCTGCTAACCACAGGTCATCAGTTGGAAACCACCAGATGCTCTGTGGACACAGACAAGGCTTTCTAGTCCTGGAACTATTTAGTGTATCTGAATCCCACCAGGGCAGTTCTACTACATTCGATAGGTCCCTATGGGTCAGAATGGACTCCATGCGGTGAGTTTGTGTTTAGGGCGGGGCCAGGTTGTCTGTGGTTTGCATTAGTGTTGTAACCCCTCTACAGAGTCAAGAAGGCCACTCTTGAGGCAACATGCCTCAGGGCTTCTCTGAATTGCACTTGCCACAGTAGCTTATGGGATTTGACTGAGGAAAAGGACTTCCCTGGGAAGGAATTTCCTGGAGTTAAATGATCTTTAAATATTGGGGACTGAAGTTGAGGACAAAAAAGATTTGCCAGGATTCATAGTCAGGGCAGGGGTGTGAACCAGGACAGCCTCGACTCAAGCCACACACAAGGTTGAAGAGTAAGTGGTTAAGTCATAAGAGGCCTGGGTGGCTCAAATTGTTTACATCCAGCTGCTAACTAAGAGTTGTCAGTTTGAACTGCCCAGCAATGCTGTGGAAGAAAGCCCTGGTGATCTACTGCTATATGACTACAGCTATTAAGAGAACCAGCAGCACACTACTCTGAAACACATGGAAAGCCAGGAGTGGAAATCCACTTGACAACAGTAGGGTTTGTTTGTTTGTTTATAGTCTCCTACCCCCTGCCAGGCTGAAGAAAGCCCACCTGTGCTTTCTAAGTGCCTTTATTCCACAGAAAATCAACTGACCTTCGGGTTGGAAGGTAGTTCTGAGGGCACTACACTTCAGGCCCTGCCGGAAAAGGCTCACCCTCGTTCAGGGAAGGGTATAGATAGTAGGCAATGATGAACAGATACATGAGAGACCAGTACCAGAGGCAACACACAGGCACTCAAAGGGGGTCCGCTGGGGAGACCACTCACACAGGTATTAGAGGGAGCTTTCTGTGGATGCAAAGCCACCCTAACAATCAACACCCTCAATGAAGAAGTGACCGTTTCTGGAATAACCCACAGGTCCTGGAAGGGAGAATGCTCAAGGGTTGCACAAAGAGCTAATGGGTGGTGGTGGCTGCCATCGAGTCAGCTCTGACTCATAGTGACCCTCTGCACAACAGAAGGAAACCCTGCCCAGTCCTTCCACACCTTCACATATATTCCTGTGCCTGAGCCCACTGTTGCAGCCAGGGCGTCCATCCATCTCATGGAGGTCCTTCCTCTTTTCCTCTGCCCCTCCACTTTACCAACCATGACGTCCTTCTCCATGACTGGTCTCTCCTGACAGCATGTCCAAAGTCTGTGAGGCAAAGTCTTGTAATCCTTGCCTCTAAGGAACACTCTCTCCATCTGTTTTCCAAGACAGATCGATTTGTCCTTTCATCAGTCCATGGTACTTTCAATATTCACAGGTGTGGAAGGAGGGAACACCCAGAGAGAAGATGAACAAACTTGGGCTCAGTCTTTTATAGGGCTTGGTTACGTATTTGACTGCTAACCATCGGGTCAGCAGTTCAAAACCACCAGTCACTACTCAGGAGAAAGATGGGGCTTACTACTCCCATAAGGAGTGAGAGCCTTGGAAACCCACAGGGGCAGTTCTACCTTGCTTTACTGGCTAGCTAAAAGTCAAAATCAACTCAAAGATAGTGAGTGGGGAAGAGAAGGGGTATACTTTAGCTCACAGGCTTAGAGACTGACAGATGATTTAGGGCCATTAGAGGCACGGGGACATGAATTTGGCAGGGATGGCCACAATGCGTGTTCTCCTTCCTGTGGTAGAAGAGCTGATCAGCCTCACGTCTGAAGCAAGCCTCAGTCTAGTCATGTCCTGAGGGTCAACATGCATCTCTCTTGTGCAGTGCTCCGGAAGCTCTGCAGCCTGGACAACGGGAACTGTGACCAGTTCTGCAGAGAAGAAGAGAACTCAGTGATATGCTCCTGTGCCACGGGGTACATCCTGGGGGACAATGGCAAGTCCTGCATCTCCACAGGTAGGAAGAACACCATGGGAGCCCCCTGGTCTGAGGGAATCAAAGGCAAGACCACCCTGAACATTCTGGGTAGGATTTAGCAGGCGATGTAGGGGCCGGGAGATTGAGAGCAGCCAGAGCTCTGGGCTCAGGACCTTGTGTTCAGAGATGAAGTCTGAAAGGTTTGGAAGCGAATACGGCTGTAGTAACACTGTCCCCACAGGGCGATCAAGGCTGTGACCTATGGACAGCAGATTGCCAACTCTATCTACTGAGGTGCCCCAGGGTGGGATTGAACCACCGACCTTTCAGCTACTAGTTGAGTGCTTAACCATTTACACTAGCTAGGGAAGCCTCTCAAACATGAGAAGCAGGGGATTACCTCGGTGAGTGAGGAGATCATTGATTCGAAGCATTTTGCATAGTGCCCGGCACACAGTCAATGCCACATAACTGAATAAATCATTGTCAGGATGACCTGCCTGCCCCATGAAAAGGGCAGCTAGGATCCCCTGGCCCTCCATGGACTCTATGGGATGGCAGGGAATATGGTGAGTCAACACGTGCTGTGGCTACAAGGGAATCTCTTGCTGGTGCCAACAGCTTAGTGCTCAGCTGCTAACCCAAAGGTTGGTGTTCCAAGTTTAGACAGAAGTACCTCAGAAGAAAACCTGGCCATCTACTTCCAAAAGTGCAGCCACTGAGAACCCTAAAAGGCCTGCTTCTGCTCTGACACATAGGCAGAGAGATGAGAGACCCCATACATTTGATCATCAGCTGGTTTGAACAAGTCGGACAAATTAGGTTGCCCCAGTGTGTATGAAATGTATGTCCTTTTCTTTCTTTAAAAGCCAGACTCTCATAAATCTGGCTTCCCACAGGATGAAAAGTAAGCCAGGGAACTGAGCAACTGCATTTCTAAGCCCCTGGGAGTGGATAAGTTTCCTGCCTCTAGGAACGGTAATAGAGGTCTGGTAGCTTAGTGGTTACCATTGGGTTGCTGTGTTAGTCTGGGTAGACTAGAGAAACAAATCCACAGAAATTCATATATGTATAAAAGAGGTATTTTTTCAATGTTCTAAATACTTTTATGTAGATTTATATAAATTAAAAGTTTTATATAAAGGGTAAGTATACATTCAGAAAGCATCCCAACCACGTCCAGTCCAAGCCCATAAGTCCGACTTAGCCCATATGTCTGACACCAAACTACAAAGTCCTCCTCAGTCTCACAAAATACACACAATGACGCCAACTGCAGGATGAAAGCTGAATCAGTGAGCGTCTAAGCATTTCAGCGCTGGCAGGGATCTCCACACAGCTGCTCCAGCACCCAGGGCTGCATCAGGGTAGGTCCCTGTGGCTTCTCCTCAGGAATGTCTCGCAAGAAGTGAGCCTTGCTAGCAGAAGCAGGGAACTGCCTAAGGCAGCTGCACCCTGGTCCGACCATCAGAAAGCAAGAGACCTGAGAGCTAGAAAGGCGAGGCTCGCTGAGCCATTTATCTCTCTGCCCTTCCATTAACCCCACATGTGTTCATTGGCCAGGGTGGTACAATAAACCTTAACTATCTTAGTTGCTAACCACAAGGACAGCAAAGTGAAATCACCTGTCACTTCATGGCAAAAAGATGAGGTTTACTGTTCCCATAAAACCTTTACAGTCTCAGAAAACGCACAGGGGCATCTCTATTCTGCCCTACAGGGTCACTATGAGTTGGAATCCACTCAATGGCAATGAATGAAATATATTATATTTCATAATCTAATGTTCCCTTTGACAGGCTTTATTCCATTCAGAGACGTTGTAACTCCTAAACAGTTCTTTCATTATTTCTCTCATCATATTGTTTCTTCAGGATCGTTTAGAAGGCTTCCTTTGGAAAGATCCTAACCCAAGCCGTTTGTCATCAAATGGATTTCAATTCATAGCGACCCAGATGACAGAGCAGAACTGTGCCTCATAGGGTTTCCAAGGCAGTTGTCTCCATTTTCTCCCAGAGAGAAACTGGTGGCTTCAAACCACCAACCTTGGCTACCAGCCAAGTGATAACCACTGAACCACCAGAGCTCCTTGAAAAGACAAAGAATCAAAAAGTATTCTTTTTAATAAATTGGCTCCAAATATAATGATCAAGTATGACTTAAATTATGTAGTGTTAAATCTCTCAGTACATTAAAAATCATGCCTTTTACAGTTCTATTAATAACAAAACCTTACATTTCAACTGGTATAGAAATATTTGGATTGGCCACTTCTTTGGGTGAGCATGCGATATTTTTAAGTTCCAGGAGTAACCACAAAAACTATTTCAAATAAAATTTTATTTGGAAAATAAAATCAGAACAGCCTCCTAGGACCTAGTGTGAAAAGTTTTGTTCTAAATCCTGGGTGAGTTAATTAAGCATTCAAAGGGCTGTGATTACACTGACTAACCTCCTCTGCTATCCACAGAACCAACAAACTCTTAAGGTCAAGAGGGTGTTAACTTAGGCTACCAAGCTTGCCAGGATCTATTGGAAGAAAAGGCACTGCTTCCAGGCCATGGATACCCACAAATACCAAATTGAATTATATTGGAAAACACCAAAGCCAAAATCAAACTCACTGCCATCGACTCAATTTCAACTCACAAAGGCTGGTAGTTTCAAACTGCTGACCTTGTGGTTAGCAGACCAATGTGTAACCCACTATGCCACCAGGACGCCTATTAGAAAAACATAAGCCACTTCAAATCTATTTTCATATAGGTTGTTTGCCAGTGTCTCTCATGGACCCTGGCCTTTCACACACACCCTCTCTCCCCTGCCTCTCCCCACTGGCTTCCTTCCTCCCACATCCCCTTCCCACCCTCCTTCCGCTGCCCTATTTTGCCTTCCTCTCTGGCATATTTCCTTCCTAATGGGTGGTTCAACAGGAAGGCACCTTTCAGAGAATCCCTCATGGGTGTTTTAAGGGTAGCACCCTGGTGGCAAATGGGGTTCAACCGAAAGGTTGGGGTTCAAACACTCAGTGACACCTCAGAAGACAGACCTGGCCCTTGGGTTCACAGAGGCTACACTGGGCCTTGGAAACCCTCAGGAGCTGTTCTGCTGCACATAGGGGTTGTCATGAGTTGAAATCAACTGAGTGGCAACCAACAACAATGATTTGGGTTTGGATTTTTGCGAATGGTTTTATGGACCAGAAGAAATAGAAAAGAGAGTTACGGTATTAAGGATTTATCTTGCTTGGATCCACACTCAAAGCTCATAGAAGCAGCAGTCTAGAAACCAGGCAAGGCATTGTACTGGATAAATCTGCTTCACAAAAGTTCTTCTAAGTGCTGAAAATCAAGTGTTACTTTGAGCACTAAGGTGCACCTGACCCAAGTCAAGACATTTTCAATCACCTCCTATGTGTGTAAAAGTTGGACATTGAGTAAGGAAGACCAAAGAAGAACCGATGCATTTGAATTATAGTGCGGTGGAGAAGCTTGAAGGGATCAGGGACTATTGAAGGAACAAACAAATGTGTCTTGGAAGAAATATAGCTTGAATGCTCCTTAGAAGCCAGGATGGTCTTTGTACGTGTCATCAGGAGAGACCAGTCCCGGGAAAGGGGCATCGTGCTTGCTAAAGTGGGATAGCCAAACAAGATCCTTGATGACTTGGATTGCCACAGTGGCTGCAACCATGGACATCACGATGCTTGTGAGGATGGGGTAGGACCGGACAGTGTTTCGTACTGTTGTGCACAGATAGGGTCGCTCTAAGTCAGAAGGGACTCAGGGGGCACATAAAAATAACAATGACTTTACCATACATAATGCCATGCTGGGTCTCCTAGAGAATGAATAATTTGTGTGATGTAGAGAGCTTTGCTTCACGGCCTGGCCTGTTCTTTTTCTCGTAGAGCCATTCCCCTGTGGAAAACCGACCTTGGCACGAAGAAAGCGGTCACTGGCAGAGGCTGATGAGAGTGGAACACCCCCAGAAAACTCCACACTGAATGAGGAGGAACAATATGACATCCCTCCCACAGAGAATCCTTTCCAATCGCTGGACATCAATCAGACACATCCTGAGCGGAGTGCCAAAGATTATGTGCGGATCGTGGGTGGGAACGAGTGCAAACCTGGGGAGTGTCCGTGGCAGGTAACTATGGTTGCGTCTCCTCTGTGATGCAGCATCAGTCTCCAAGGCAAAATGTGTATTCAGTGTAATGGTCAAGTACTCGACTATTAGCCAAAAGGTTGTAGGTCTGAACCCACCCAGGGGCCCATCGTAAGAGAGGCTGGGAAATCTGCTTCCCATGGGTCACAGCCTTGAAAGTCCTCAAGGGCAGTTCTATTCTGCACACATGGGTCACCAAGAGATGGGATCTACTTGAGGGGAGCTAACAACAACAGCACAGAGCCTGGCAGATGCAAAGATGATACATGAGATCCCAGCCCACTGGGAACTTGAGAAATAAGACGCAGGTGTGCACTAGGTAGGAGGTGACCTCCCACATTCTCAAGCACACCTGCGTATCTCTTCTGTCCACACTACTGTGGTTTCTAGAGGTTTAAGCACTGGATGGAGGCGTGCTGAGAAGCCAGGCTAAGGGGAGGAGCTATGAAGAGAGTCTCAACAGTTGCTCCCTTCTCACAGTGTCACCCTTTCCGATGAAGCTTTTGTGTTTGTTTGTTTTTTTTAATTGAGCCCTGGTGGGCCAAAGGAGCCCTGGTGGTGCTGAGTTAGGCATTGAACTGCTAACCCCAGGTCCATGGTTCAAACCCACCATCCAGTCTTTGTAAGAAAGATGAGGCTGTCTGTTCCTGTAAAGTTGTACAGCCTCAGAAACTCTGTAGAGGGTGGCTATATTCCAGGGCAGTGAGTTCCTGCCCAGGATTATATTATGCTCTGGGAAGACAGGAAGAAAATAGAAAGGCAGCTCTGTTACACTACAAGGAGAGGGGACTCGAAACCAAGTGATCACCCAGTAGCTCAAACTGCACATTGTAATCCACAAGGCAGAGGTAGGTAGCTTTCACCAGCACAGGAGAGGGGCTCTGTTCTTCTGTTTGACTGGGGGCAGAAGAATTCATTCTCCTTCATGCATGCCTAATTTGGTGGGGTTTTTAATCCAGATACCTCAATCCTAAGAAGGCTAGTTCCCTAGTAAGAAGTATATCCATTTTCCCGAAGCAACATACTCTATTAATTATCAACTTGGATTTGGGTTGTCCAGATTGGGATTATCAATTAAATTTAAATTTCAGTTAAACAAAGTTTTGCTTTGTTTTGTTTAATCTTTAATTAGGGTATGTCCAGGAGACAATTAGCATACATTTTATGTATATATATATATATATATATGCTGTTTATTCAAATTTAACTCACTTCCAGCTATAGGGCAGAGTAGAACTGCCCCTGTGAGTTAATGAGACTGTTACTCTTTATGAGAATAGAAAGTTTTATCTTTCTCCCAAGGAGAAGCTGATTTTATATATACACACACACACACACACACACACACACACAGTTTTATTGGGGCATAATCCAAATATCATACAATTCAATAGTTCCATCATCTCAAGAAGTGTTGTACAATCATTACCGTGGTCAATTTTAGAACATTTTCTATTTTCTTGTGTGCCTTGTTATTAGCTCCCCATTTTCTCCCAACCTCCCTGCCTTACCCCCAAGCAACCATTAATGCAGTTACTGTCTACAGAATCACCCATCCTGAATTTCAAATACTGAAAAACATAGAAAAATACAAAACAAAGTGTCAAAGAAAACAAAAGAATAAAAAAAAACCAGAACACTAATAACAGAATAAAATACACCAAAAAAACCCAGTTGGGAAGAAAATATTAAAAACTAGATCAACTTTAAAATGGGTCAAAAGGGAGCTCAAATGATAAGCTGTTAGGTTTAACCTCATTATATCCATCACATTCCATTTTGCAGTGCACTCTTTATGACAGCAAAGCTAGTCACATCCCTGCATATGTTCACAGAGCACTCACTGGAGGCTTTCAGCCACATGCATCTCCCTTTCACTTTTTTTAACTGCTAGAACTTTTAGATGTGTCAAAAGGGGATCAAATCAGATGTTACATTTTAATCTACTTTAATCCTCTCTACAATACACTCTGTCTGAAAACTAGCTATTCACATCCGTGGACTATGGTCAAAGGGAATGCTTTTGGGCTTCCGCTGTCATCCATAGCCTTCTGTCTTCTTGACATATACATACTCCCAAACAAACAATATTACTTAAACAAAACACTAACTCACTGCTATCAAGTCGATGCCGACTCATTGTGACCCTATAGGACAGGGTAGAACTTCCCTGTGAGTTTCCGAGGCTGCAACTGTTTATGGGAGTAGAAAGCCTCGTTTTTCTCCCACAGAGAGGCTGGTGGTTTTGAATTGCCAACCTTGCTGATCACTAAGCCACCAGGCTCCTTAAATATTACTTAGAAGATGCCAAATTCTCTAGAGAAGGGGAAAGTAAAAATGCTTTATTCCTGATTTCCAAAGGTAACTTTTGGGGAGAAGAATGGAAAAGAAGAAAATGCTCTTGGGTGCCTTTTACCTGCACTGTCAAGGCTGTTTCTTTGATGGAATAGTCTTCATGCCTAAGATTTTCAGGCAAGCGTGTTCAGGGGGATTCCAGAGAAATTTCCCTTTACTGGTGGCATTCATACACCTTGAAAAATAGGTTTGAAAGTTAAACCATTCCAAAGACTGTGATGTCACGATGAAGCGGATACTTCAGCAAATGTTTCTCTGAAGACCAATATCAGCCTAGTCGTCAGCCACATAAATCATAAGCATGTAGACAACAAAAGTGATGACTACAGGGGAAAAGAGTTTTCCAAAACACTTGAAAAATATTCCTAGCACTTCAAAAATACACTGACAGGCTCAGAAGAAATAGAAAACAAATATCAGTCAGGTGACTTTATAGTCCAGGTGGAGAACGACATAAGCAAAACATGAGAGAACCATCCTCAACTGGCCTGCCACTTGGCACTTAGTAGGACCTCAGTAATGGTTTCTTGAATAAAGAAAAAGCAAGTAAATTAGTTGGTCCATAAAGCAAATTCAAAGCAGGGTTATGGACCCACTTAAACTCATGCTGCAGAGATTCAAAGAATGGGTTGGAGGGTTAGCGTTTGGGGACAGTCCCGTGGAGGTAAATCATGACTGATACTTGAAGAAAGTGCAGCAGTTGCTTTGGAAAAGACTGCAGGTGGGAGTGGCTTATGGGATACCCAGCAATGAGCAAGATTAGAAAAAGGTCCGCTGGGCTGGAACTGTGTTGGGGCCTGTGCTGCACTGAGTCCATTCTGACTTGTAGCGACCTATAGGACAGGGTAGACCTGCGCCTGTGGGTTTCTGAGACTGTAACTCTTTACAGGAGTAGAAAGCCTCCTCTTCCTCCCTCAGGGCAGCTGGTGGTTTCTAACAGTTAGCAGTCCAATGCGTAATTACTCTGCCTCCAGTGCTCCTAAAAGAGTTAGTTATGTGGAAAAAATGGAATGAATGAGTTGGGTTCTTCCATGGAGTCTAGGTTTGATTCCAGGGGCAAGAAGAGAAGTCTACAAGTTCTCAAATAGAGGACAGGATAACAGAGAGCAGGATGGAAGAAAAGGTAGCAGACCAGCTGACAGGTATGAGGTGAGAGGTGACAAGAGCAGGGTGAGGCCAAAGAAAGCACAAGGAAGGCTTGAATCGAGGAGACAGTGAGGGACACACATGACAAAGGATTTTGGATCTCGAGGCTCTTTGAAATTCCTCTTCTCAGAAACTCAAACACAACCTGGCCTGCTTTGGCAGACTAAGCTCTTCCCAAGTTCTCGCTCAGCTTTGCAAAAACAAGTCTGGAATCACCGACTTTCCCCTGTAGGCTTTACTCGTCAATGAGGAAAACGAGGGGTTTTGTGGAGGCACCATTCTGGATGAGTACTACATCCTCACCGCGGCTCACTGTCTCCACCAATCTAAAAGATTCAAGGTGAGAGTAGGTAAGTGACTGCCCTCAATGCTCTCTTCAGGGACCATGGAAAGGGGTAACTGCTCTATCACATCATGGTTAGAAACCACTAACCCACTACCCCCAATTCTGACTCATAAGCACTCCTTAGGAAGGACAGTATAGAACAGCTCCTTATGGTTTCCAAGGCTGTGAATCTTCATAGAAGGAGACGGGAGGAGTCTGACGTCTTCACCTGTCCCCAGTGGAATGGCTGGTGCATTAGAACCACTAGAACTCACATGTCAGCAGCCTTGGCAATGCTGATTAAGTGTTCAGCGACTAACCCAGAGGTGTGTGGTTAGAACTCAGTCAGAGGCTGCACAAGAAAAAGACCTGGCGATCTACTACCATAAATATTATGGGCTAGAATCCCCTACCAGGGAATTTCACATTGTTGCATGGAGTCGCGACACGTCAGAATCAACTCAATAGCACCCAGCAACAATGATGGAACTAACACAATTTCTGACAATGATAAAAATGCTCAAATCCTGTGGAGGTTCCTAGAAGGGAAGAAGAGAAGGGAGACAAGAGTGTAGAGAAAATAGCTATCCTCTGGTATCCATGTGCAGCGTGAGCCTCCTTCAGCTTCCTCTCAGCTGGCTTTTCCTTGGGGAAGCCTTCCCTACCTCCCTGACTAGCTTAACGTTCTCTGAGCTTCAAGGACTTTTTCCTCTGATCTTTATTTTGGGGTCATTTGTAGTAACTTTATGTTTCTATAAGGAGCCCTGGTGGCACGAAGAGATTTGAGCTGCTTGCCATAAGTTCATTAGCTCACACCCACAAGTAGCCCCAACAGAGAAAAATGAGGCTGTCTGTCGACCACTGTCAAGAGTTGATCCCAGAAACCGTAAGGAGCAGTTCTGCTCTGTCCGTTTGGGTAGCTAAGTGTGGGAATCCACTCGCGGGCAGTGAGTTTGGGTCTTCCCCTGCCGCACTCCAGAACAAGGCTGTCCAATATTAGATGGAAGGCAATCCACAAATTCGAGCCACATGCCCATTTAGATTTTCTACTGGTCACATTACCAAGTTGAACACATTAACAGCAAGTCCATTTCAACTCATACAGCCCCCAATATAAGCTATCTGAGTTTGCACATCTTTATGGAAGTAGACAGACTCATAACTGCCAACCTTATGCCCAAAATATAACCCACCAGGGCTCTTTCATAGCCATACTAAAATAGGATTTTTAAAAAGTAAAATTAATCATCTGATTTAGCCCATTATATCCAAAATAAGTAATCAAGATTTTAGAGTATAAGTGCACTGTTTTGCACTCTTTGTTTTCATGCTAAGTTTTGAAATTTTATAAAGAGCACATTTCAGTTCAGACTATCCCATTTCAAGTGTTCTGCTGACACAGGGCTGGTGGTCCCTTTTGGACTAGCAGGTCTAGAATTTAGGAACCTGGAGAGAGGGGCCATATAGGTGTTTTGTTTTGTTATTTTAGCTCCCCAACAGCTAGCACAGTGCCTAGCACACAACACATTTTCAGAAAGTGTTTGTGAAAGTTATGGAGTTGAAAATATCTGAAGTATTACATACATACACAAAGTAATATTTACTCCTAGAGAGTGCAATGAAAGGTCATTTCTATTTGTTTCTTTATGCTTTCTCTGTTTTTCAAATGTTCTGCAGCAATGGTTCTCAACCTTCTTAATGCCTCGACCCTTTAATACAGTTCCTCATTTTGTAGTGACCTCCCCAACCATAAACTTATTTTTGTTCCTACTTCTTGAACTGTAATTTTGCTACTGTTATAAATCAGGTGACCCTTGTGAAGGGTTGTTCAACCCCCAAAGGGGTCGCGACCCACAGGTTAAGAACCACTGATCTACAGGACTGTTTTTAAATCAGGGTCGGGAAGTGTGGAAAACCTTGACTTCTTTAAAAATTAACCAAAATTGAAATTAAAATATGCCGTCGAGGTGTTTGGGACTCAAGTTGAGCCCATGTGTGCCAGACAAGAATTGTGCTCCATAGAACATGTAGGAAGCAGATCGCCAGGGCTTGCTTCTGAGGCACCTAAGGATGGACTCAAACCACTGATCTGTTAGTTAGCAGCTAAGTGGGTTAACCCGTTCCCACTAGCCAGGGATGCAGGATACCAAATCTAAATACCATTATGTTCTTAACCACACCCCAGGGGAACGGAACACGGAGAAGGAGGAGGGCAATGAAATGGCGCACGACGTGGAAATGATAATAAAGCACAACAGATTTGTGAAAGAAACCTACGACTTTGACATCGCCATCATCAGGCTGAAGACCCCCATCACATTCCGGATGAACGTGGCGCCCGCCTGCCTGCCAGAGAAGGACTGGGCCGAGTCGGTGCTGATGACTCAGGAAAGCGGGTTCATCAGCGGGTTCGGGCGCACCAGCGAGAATGGCCGCCAGTCCGCCATCCTCAAGATGCTGCAAGTGCCCTACGTGGACCGAAACAAGTGCAAGCTGTCCAGTAGTTTTGTGATCACTCAAAACATGTTCTGTGCAGGCTATGAGGCCAAGCAGTTAGATGCCTGTCAAGGGGACAGCGGGGGCCCCCATGTCACTGAATTCAAAAACACCTATTATGTCACTGGGATTGTCAGCTGGGGAGAAGGGTGCGCAAAGAAAGGGAAATACGGAATCTACACCAAAGTCACCAACTTCCTCAAGTGGATAGATCGATGCATGAAAGCCAAAGTCAGAAAGCCACAGCCTCCCTCCACTTGATTCCAAACGCCTTGTCCGCAGATGCTGTTCACCACAGTCCCTGTAGATCATTCCTATTCAAGGAATTTCACTTGGGCAATGATTGTACAAATGTGCTTTACACAATTGATGTGTGTATGGATTGTGATAAGAGTTGTATGAGCCCCTAATAAAATGATTTAGAAAAAAAAAAGGAATTCCACTCAACACACCGGTGGGATGTTGGTTGGCATTGGGTTTTGCTTTGCTTTGCTTTGCCACAGGATGGGTCCCAGACTACATTTTCTTCCCTGTAATTATTTAAAACAAAAATCAGATACTATCCATTCAATGCCAATTAAAGGTGTGTGTGTGTGTGTGTGTGTGTGTGTGTGTGTGTGTGTAGAACTGTGTTCTAGAGGGTTTTCCATGGCAATCATCTCTCAGAAGCAAATCACCAGGCCTTTCTTCTGAGGCACCCCTGGGAAGGATTCAAACTGCCAACCTTTCTGTTGTTAGTAGCTGAGCATTTAACCATTGTGCCACCTGGTAGGGTCTTTATCCTAATGCTGGTCTTGCTCTACTGAAGTGGAAAGACTAGAGCAATTTTAACTCGTAACACGACTTTTGCCTTCCCCAAGATGTCGTTCTCAATAGAGAACGTTGTATTCTGTGAGGTTCTCCCTGATGGGGCCACTGCTGAAAACTGTGATCAGGGTCTTCCTTGTTTATAGAGCATTTTTTCCTTTCTTTCTCTGATTTCTTTTTGATTGGCCCAAGCTGCCCCACTTTGTCCAGCCATCCTTGTAACATTTGCAGGGGGATTGGGCAAGATCGTCGTGAACACTGATCTAAGGCAAGGATGGAATCAGGACCCAGCACCATGATTGGGGCATCTGCCACCCTGAGCGGCTCACTGGTGAGGTTGAAGGTTTCCCATGTGGGCCAGCATAGCCTCCCTGTCCCTCTCCCAACTGGCCTGAGTTTTCCTCATTCACCTCGCCTGTAAACTAGACAACAGTGGAAATGCTTCTACTGGGTGACTACCAGGTCCCTGCTTGGGTAAGGTACAGAAAGCTGCTCAGGAGTATGGTTGCTTCAATGGACTTAAACAACTGGTTCTCCATTCTGACTTAACATTAGAATCAATAGGATATTTATTAAAAATCACTAATGCCCAGGCCTCACCTTCAGACATTTAAGCTGACCTATTTTTCTTAAAATTGCCACCAAAAGAAAAACCCACTACCATCAAATTGATTCTGGCTCATAGTGACAAGTCTGTACATTTTAATGGGGAAAAATAGTCTCATCTTTCTCCTGAGGATCAGACACTGTGTTTGAACTTGCAGTTAGCAGCATGATGCCTAACCCGTAGTGCCATAGGGTTCCTTAGAAAGAGACCACAGGGCCACCTACTGTGCAGTCACCATACTGGCATTGCCTCCTCCACACTCCTCAGTTGCCTCCCTTACACACAGGTACTCGGCTCTGACTGCACATCGCAGTCATCAGACTACAGCAAAAACGAACCCTTGGGCATCTAATCAATTCCAACCCATAGCAATCATATTGGACAGAGGTGAATTGCCCCATGGGAGTTTCAAGGCTGTAAATCTTTAGAGAAACAGACTGCCACATCTGTCTCCCATGGAGCAGCTAATGAATTTGAACTGCTGCCCTTTGGTTAACAGCCAAGTGCTTTTTACCACTGTACTATGAGAACTCGTTGGCCACAGCACCGAGCACTTCCTTGGGAATTTCCAGAGGTGTGGCCAGAAGTTTTGAAAATGTTCAAAAGTTTTCCATGTGCAGTCAGTGTTCAAGGTAGAAAGTAAAAGATAGCATGTATGCCAAGTTGTAGTGTGTATGTACCTGGTGGTGTAGTGAGTTGTGCATTGGGCTGATAACCAAGAGGTCATCAGTTTGATTCTACTGAAGAAAAAGGAGGCTTTCTACTCCCATAAAGATTTGCATTTTGGAAACCCACAAGTGTAGATCTACCCTACCCTGTAGGGTTGCAATGAGTCAGAACAACTTGATGGCAGTAGCAGCAACTCTGTGGGGAGCAAGTCCTAGAGATCCATTCCCCTAAAGACCAGAGTCCAGGGCAGTTCTGCTCTGTCACATACTGTTGCTATGACTTGCTGGCATCTCTCCACATCAGCAGAGTGCAACAGAGACTACCATGAGGGCTGTGCTCTTCCTCCAGCTAGAAAAAAACGACGCAAACCCGCTGTGCCGTCCAGATGATTCTAACCCATACAGACTCCATATGTGTCACCGGAGAACTGTACTCCAGGCTTTAAGGTTTCTGCTGGTTACTTTTTCAGAAGTAATTGCCAGATTTTTCTTTCAAGGTATGTGTTAGCCAGGGTTCTCAACAGAAATGAAACCAGGACACTTATGATGATGATAGATAGATAGATTTATACAGCGAGACGGAATATAACAGCTAAGTAGGCCCTACAGCAGTAGAGGGTTCAATTTAACTCACTTCCATGCAACAGTTACTATACTGGAAGTCCTTCAACTCATGTGAACTGGCAGGTCCAACGTCAAGGAAGCAGACAACAGACTCCTCCCTGGGGCAAGGCAAGCAGTCTGCCAACAGGCAGCAAGCACCACGGTGGGTCCCCAACAGTCATTAGTTCAGGAACTTAGTGAAGCAGGCCTGGATGGGATATCGATAATGCAAACTATGGATGGCAAGAGAATCCACCAGCTTCAAGCTCAAGTGATGTGGTAAAGCAGGTCTCGAAGGAGCTTCAAGCTCTAGCAACATGATCCATGAATTGGCTTGGCCTACAGCTAGTATAGCTCACAGGTTGAAGCAGAGAACAAGTTATAACAGCAGCATGCACACTCCAACATGCTCCAATCACCAGAGAGCAAGAGAGAGAGGGGTCCACCTTGCAGAGGCATGTATCTCTTTGCCCTCCAATCAAACTGTGACCTGATTAATCCCAAAGGCTCCTGTTTTCCAGATTGGCACAACAAACCTACCTATCACAAAGTGCTACTGCGTGACCTCAAACTTCCAATCTTTCCATTAATAGCACTACTCTGGAACTCATCTTTTCTTTATAAACCAAACAAAATGATCAACAACAACATGAATAAATTAATGCAAAGAAAGAAAAAGTTGCCATCAAGTTGATTCTACATAAGTGGTAAATTGTTGATTATTAGACCACTTACCCAAAGATTGACAGTTAAAAATCTATGCAGATGCTCCTCAGAGGAAAGGTCTGGCTATCCTCTTCAAAGGGTCACATCCGTAAAAACCTTGTAGAACACTTCTACTCTGCAGTGCATGGGGGTCACAATGAGTCTCTCCTGTATACAGGGGTGAGAAACATTTGGAAAATCAGCAAGACCAGCTAACATCACACACATCACCAAAGAGAAGCAATTACAGCCATCACATTGTTGTTATTAGGTCTTGTTGAGTTGATTCCAACCCATAGCGACGCTATATACAACAGAACGACACTGCTTGGTCCTGTGCCATTCCCACAATTGTTCTTATGTCTGAGCCCATTGTTACGACCACAGGTCAATCCATCTTTTTTAAAGTATCCCTCTTTGTGACTGCCCCTTTACTTTACCAATCATGATATTCTTCTCTGGGGACTAGTTTCTCATTAGGGGTAAGTTAATTAAATGTATGGCCCTCAGATGATGTTATAAATACCCAAATGGCCCTTGATGGGGAAAAAGTTTCCCACCCCTACAAAGGAAATTCACATAGATTTCAAAAATGCTCTTTCTCTGTCATAAATTCAATAAGTATCTACAGACTTTAAAGTTAAAATTGCCATAAATATGAAGTGTGTTCTTAAAAAGAGGATCCGTTACCTTGAAACAGAATCTACATGTATGCTTTCCAAATGCTCTGCCCTAATTTGCATTTTGCACAACTTTGCTAAGCAAAGTTTAAAAGTTCTAGTACAAAATACTCCCAAACAGTAACTTGTTGGACCAGCCCTTTTGTAAACAACCAACCAAAAAAAAATATTGCCAAGTTCAAACAAATCAATGTAGAAAAAGTATTCCATTTCCCAGAACCGATATGAGGAAATCATGACTCTCCATACCCACCAGCTCCGCACCATTTTTAGAGAGAGTTAAACAATGTTGTTTTCATTTGTTCATTTTTTATTTTTAGCAAACAGACCCCAGACTTGATTTTTCAGAGCAGTCTTTGGTTTGCAGAAAAATGATACAGAAAATATAGGCATTTCCCTAATCTCCCTCTCTTTCATTTGTACATGATTTCCCCTCATTAACAACATTTTGAATCAGTGTGCAAACTTTGCTTTTCTTTGCATGAGAGAAAACTATTATTGTTTTTTAAATCGTTTTATTAGGGGTTCATACAACTCTTATCACAATCCATACATACATCAATTGTGTAAAGCACATTTGTACATTCATTGCCCTCATCATTCTCAAAACATGTGCTCTCCACTTAAGACCCTGGCATTAGGTCCTCACTTTTTCCCCTCCCTCCCCACACCCCACTCCCTCATGAAACCTTGATAATTTATAAATTATTATTTTGTCCTATCTTGCCCTGTACGACATCTCTCTTCACCCGCTTTTCTGTTGTCTGTCCCCCAGGGAGTTCACATGTAGATCCTTATAATCGGTTCCCCCTTTCCAACCCACCCTCCCTCTACCTTCCCAGTATCACCACTCACACCACTGATCCTGAAGGGATCATCCTTCCTGGATTCCCTGTTTCTGGTTCCTATCTGTACCAGTGTACATCCTCTGGTCTAGCCAGACTTGTAAGGGAGAATTCAGATCATGATAGTGGGAGGGTGGGAGGGGGAAGCATTTAGGAACTAGAGGAAAGTTGTAGGTTTCATCGTTGCTATGCCACACCCTGTCTGGCTCATAACCTCCCTGAGACCTTTCTGTAAAGGGATATCCAGTGGCCGACAAATGGGCTTTGGGTCACCACTCCACACTCCCCCCTCATTCACTATGGTACAATTTTTATTCTGATGATGCATGATACCTGATCCCTTCGACATCTCGTGATCGCACAGGCTGGTGTGCTTCTTCCATGTGGGCTTTGTTGCTTCTCAGCTAGATGGCCACTTGTTTGCCTTTAAGCTTTTAAGATCCCAGACACTATAGCTTTTGAAAGCCGGGCACCATCAGCTTTCTTTGCCACATTTGCTTATGCACTCATTTGTCTTCAGCGATCGTATCATGGAGGTGAGTACACAATTATATGATTTTTTGTTGATGCTTAATAACTGATTCCTTCGGCACCTCGTTATCACACAGACTGGTGTACTTCTTCCATGTGGGCTTTGTTGCTTCTCAGCTAGATGGCCACTTGTTTACCTTCAAGCCTCTGAGACCTCAGACGCTATCTTTTGATAGCTGGGCATCATTAGTTTTCTTCACCACATTTACTTATTCACCCGCTTTGTCTTCAGCGGTTGTGTTGGGAAGGTGAACATCACAGAATGCCAATTTAATAGAAGAAAGTATTCTTGCATTGAGGGAGTACTTGAGTGGAGGCCCAATGTCCTTCTGCTACCTTAATACTAAACCTATAAATATATGCACATAGATCTATTTCTCCATCCTCCTATATAAATATATTTGCATGTGTACATGTCTTTATCTAGACCTTTACAAATGCCCTTTGCCTCCCAGCTCTTTCCTCTATTTCCCTTGACTTTCCTCCTGTCCCACTATCATGCTCCGTCCCCACCAGGGTTTCAGCAATTCCTCTTAGTTACATTACCCTTGATCATGCCCTACCAGGCCTCCCACACCCTCCTCACCACCGATTTGGATCACTTGTTGTTCCCTTGTCCATGAGTTTGTTAACACTACTACCTTCCCCACCCCCACCTCCCCCTCTCCCACGTCCCCCCAGAACTGTCGGTCCCGTTGTTTTCTCCTCCAGATTGTTCATCCAGCCTATTTTATTTAGACAGACCTGTGGAGATAATAACATGCGCAAAAGCAAGACAGAGCAAAACCAAGCAACAATATAAAACAAACTAATGACAAAAAACAACAAAACAAAACACAAGTAAGAAAAGCTTGTAGTTAGTTCAAGGATTATTTGTTGGCCTTTAGGAGTGTTTTCCGGTCCGGTCTGTTGGGGCACCATGCCCTGACCCCAAAATCCACCTTCAGCATTCCCTGGGGACATCGCCGCTCTGTTCCCTTGCTGTTCTGTTGCACCCCCTTAGTGTTTTGCCTCGGTGTGGCGGGATCAGATCAAGTGAAATTCCCACACTGTGTCTCCAGTGTTGTCCCCTCTAGGGCTATGGGTCAGTGAGGGGTGTCATGTCTCATAGTGGGGCCGGCCATGTGGTCCTCTCTGTGAACTGGCTGCTGTAATCGGGAACATCATCCTCCCAGCCTGGTGGGCCAGGATGTTCTCCACTCTCTCCTCTTCCCCCTTCATCTGCTCCTATGTGCTCCGATCAGATATGTCTCTCTCCTGGAGCTGCAGATTCAATGCCGTCCTTTGAAATAAATTCTTCTGGGGGAAGGGGCAGGTGTCCATGTAGTAGTTGGAATTAGAGCCGGCCCCCGAGAGAAAACTTTTCTACTGTACAAAAATTGGACCTGTCGATTTAGACCAGTTGACTCTGACTCTCTAAGACATATGGTTCCTGGGGTAAACTATTTAGGGAAGCCAACTGCCACATTTCTCCGGCAGAGTAGCTGGTGGGCTCTACCCACTGCCTTTTCTGTGCAACCTAGTACTGAACCACTAACTACTACACTACCAGGGTTCCTATATGCTGTCAATACACTTAGAAATAAAATATAACGGCATTTAACTATTTTATAGTATTTAGCAAATGCAACGTTATTGAACAACAAATATGTATCAGGTGATGGTTGTCACCTGAATAGTGTTTTGAAACATAGATAGCGTGTCTCTGCTGTGTGACTTTGTTGCCTTCTCAAAGTCAATAGATCCCCTTGTTCATCCCAGAGACACCTCCTGGAGAAAACGTTTCTGACCTAGGAGTCTGCCAACATTTGTCAGCACGAGGATTTTTCTGGGATGCAAAGCAATCTCGGTGGCAATCATTCTGACACAGATGCAAACCCCCATTTTTCTAGAAAGGAAAGGTTGTTTTGGAGTTCTGAATAAACTCTGGAGGATGGTGTACAACTAAAAACATAATTTCACTGTCATTTTTTGTATCTCTCACCCTTGGCCACCATTACTGGATGCCCCAACATTCATCCACTTTTTTTTAATCATTTTATTGGGGCTCATATAGCTCTTATCACAATCCATACATCTATCCGTTGTATCAAGCTCATTTGTACATTTGTTGCCATCATCATTTTATTTATTTTTTTACATTTTATTAGGGACTCATACAACTCTTATCACAATCCATACATATACATACATCAATTGTATAAAGCACATCCATACATTCCTTGCCCTAATCATTTTCAAAGCATTTTCTTTCTACTTGAGCCCTTGGTATCAGCTCCTCATGTTTTACCCTCCCTCCTCTACCCTCCCTCACTCCAAAACTCTTGATAATTTATTATTTATTTTTCATGTCTTCCACTGACGGATGTCTCTCTTCACTCACTTTTCTGTTGTCCGTCCCCCAGGGAGGGGGTTGAATGTAGATCCTTGTGATAGGTTCCCCCTTTCTTCCCCCACCTTTCCTTTACCCACCTGGTATCACTACTCTCATTATTGATCCTGAGGGGTTTGTCTTTCCTGGATTCCCTGTGTTTCCAGTTCTTATCTGTACCCCTGTATACCCTCTGGTCTAGCTGGATTTGTAAGGTAGAATTGAGATCAGGATAGTGGGGGGTGGGAAGCATTAAAGAACTAGAGGAAAGTTGTATTCATTGGTGCTACACTGCACCCTTACTCACCCATCTTCTCCCCACGATCCTTCTGGAAGGGGATGTCCAGTTGCCTACAGATGGGCTTTGGGTCTCCACTCCGCACTCCCCCTCATTCACAATTATATGATCTTTTGTTCTTTGATGCCTGATACCTGATCCCATCGACACCTCGTGATCACACAGGTTGGTGTACTTCTTCCATGTAGGCTTTGTTGATTTTGAGCTAGATGGCCGCTTGTTTATCTTCAAGGTTTTAAGACCCCAGACACTATACCTTTTGTTAGCCAGGCAACATCAGCTTTCTTCACCACATTTGCTTATGCAACCATTTTGTCTTTAGCCATTGTGTTGGGAAGGTAAGCATCATGGAATGCTAGATTAATAGAACAAAGTGTTCCTGGAATGCTAGATTAATAGAACAAGTGTGGGAATACTTGAGTAGAGGCCCAATGTCCATATGCTTCCTTTATTTCCTTTTACTTTCTTCTTGTCCCATTATGATGTTCAGCCTTCATTTGGGTTTCAGTAATTCTTCTTGGTTCCATTGCTCTTGATCAAGCCCTACCAGCCTCTTAAACCCTCCTTACCATCAATTTTAGATCACTTTTTCTCCCTTGTCCCTGGGTTTGTTAACACCCACTTCCATACTCCTGCCTCCCCCTGTCCCATATCTCCCCTGAACCATCGGTCCATTGTTTTCTCTTCCAGATTGTTTACCCCACCTATCTCACCTAGATAGACCTGCAGAGATAATAATATGCACACAAAAAAGGCAAAGGAAAACAAAGCAACAAAACAACAACAACAACAAAAAGAAAAGCCTATAAATAGTTCAAGATTTAAAAAAAATAGTTCAAGGTCTGTTTGTTGATCTTTAGGAGTGTTTTCCAGTCCAGTCTGATAGGGTGCCATGCCCTGGCCCCAAAGTCTATTTTTGGTATACCCTGGGGACTTCGTTGCTCTGTTCCCCTTGCTGTTCTGTTGCATGCTCTTAAGTGTTTTGCCTTGGTGTGGTGGGGTCAGATCGGGCACAATTCCCACACTGTGTCTCAAGTGTCTCCCTTCTACCACTATGGGTCAGTGAGGAACATTGTGTCTCATAGGGGGGCGGCCCTATGGTCCTCTCTGTGCTTTGGCTGCTCTGAACAGGAATATTGCCCTCAGGGCTTGGTGGGCCAGGATGTGCTCCACTTTCTCTTCCTTCCCCTTTATTTGCTTCTGTGTGCTCGGATCAGCCATGATTTTCTCCCTGAGTTGTAGCTTCAGTGCTGGCCTCTGAAGTGAATTCTTCTGAGGGGATTAAAACTGGCCCCTCAGACCTCTCAATTGGTTCCCTGCTTCATAACAGCATGTTTCATTCACATCTTGGAGCACTGGGTTGAAGTCTGGTCCCTCTTTCCCTGTGGAGATATAAATACCCTCCCCTTGGGTGGGTTAGTGCCCTGTTCCCCAACTACCCATGTCTTTTTCCCCCCCACTCCTTTTCAGTTGGCTACCATATGTATCCTTGGATTTGCTCTGGCCCCTGCCATACTACCTCAACCTCACCCCAGGATTGTATGTATACAGTAGCTTTTTCCCTTTGCCCCTTTTGCATTTTTAAGCTAACCTCAGTGGACTCATGTTGTACTTGTCCTTTTGTGTTTGGCTTACTTCACTTAGCATAATTTCCTCCAGTTCTTCCAATGCAGCGATGTGCTTTATGCATTCATCACTGCCTTTTAGGGATGTGTAGTACTCTATTGTATGTATGCACCACCGTTTTTAATCCATTCATCTGTTGATGGAAATTTGGGTTGTTTCCAGCTCCTTGCAATTGTGAACTGTGCCGCGATGAACAATGGAGCACAGATGTCTGGCCGTGGTTTGTTTCTTGCCTCTTCTGGGTATATGCCCAGTAGGGGGATTGCTGGATCCTATGGTAGTTCAATTTCCATACATTTTAGATATCACCAAATCAATTTCCATAGTCGCTATACATACCTACAGGTCCACCAGCAGTGCATGAGAGTTCCTATCTCACCACAGTCCCTCTAACACTTGTTGCTTTCTGATTTCTTTAATTGGTCTATCTTTGCGGCTGTTAGGTGGTATCTCATAGTTGTTTCAATTTGCATTTCTCTTATGGCTAATGATCGGGAACATTTTCTCATATGTTTATTGGCTATTAGGGTTTCTGCCCTAGTGAAATTTCTGTTCATGTCCTTTGCCCACCTCCTCAGTGGGCAATTAGTTTTTGTCTTTTTGGAAGCTAGCAGAGTATTGTAGATTTTAGTAATAAGGCCTTTGTCTGATGTGTCATTGCTAAAGATGTTTTCCCAGTCCATGGGCTCTCTTATTACTCTCTTGGTGAATTCTTTCAATGTACACCGGTGTTTTATCTTCAGTATATTCCACTTGTTCATTTGTGACTAATCTGTATTTGTGTTCTTCCCTATATCTGATAGCCTATGTATTCCCTGTGCCAAAGTTCTCAGTTTTGTCCTAATTCCTTCATTGATGGCCCTCATAGTTTGGGGTTTTACCTTGAGGTCTGTCATCCACCTTGAGTTTATTGCTGTCCATGGAGTGAGATAAAGCTCTTGCTTCATTTTTCTGTAGGTTGATATCCATTTTTTCCAGCACCAATTGTTGACGAGGACATCCACTTCCCATTTGATATTTTTGGGTCTCTTATCAAAGATCAGTTGTCTGTATGCTGATGGTTTTATTTCTGGGTTTTCAGTTCTTTTCCATTGGTCTGAGTATCTGTCATTGTACCAACACCATGCAGTTTTGACCTTTGTGGCTAAAGTCAAGTAAAGCAAGTACTTCCACTCTGTCCTTCTTCCTAAGGAGTTCTCTGCTAATTCTGAGCTTCTTTCCTCTCCACATGAAGTTGGTACTCAGTTTTTCCAATTCTTTGGAGAAAGATGATGGTAATTGTATCAGGAATGCATTTAACTTATAGAGTGCTTTGAGCAGAACTGACTCTTTACTATATTGTGTTTTCTAATCCACGAGCGTGAGATATTCTTCCATTTGTTGAGGTCACTCTTGGTTACTTGTAATAGTGTTATGTAGTTTTCCTCATACAAATCTTTTGGTTTTAAGTCAGGTATATCCCTAGTTATTTCAATTTATGCTTGGCTATTATTAAGGGTATCACCTTTTTGATCTCCTCTTCTGTGGCCTTGTCCAATGTGTATAGCAGTCTGATAGACTTGTATCCTGCCACTCTGCCATGTTCCTCTATTGCAGCGGTTCTCTGTGGGTTGCAAACCCTTTGGGGTTCAAACGACTCTTTCACAGGGGGCACTTGATTCATAACAGTAGCAAAATTACAGTTATGAAGCAACAAAAATAGTTTTATGGTTGTGGGGGGGGAGTCACCACAACAGGAGGAACAGTATTAAAGGGTCGCAGCATTAGGAAGGTTGAGAATCACTGTTTTATAGGCTGCCCGTTTCCTGAGATACTCCGAGGTCTCTGTTGATTTGATTCATTATTTTTATTACTATATGAACATCACTATACCTCTGTTCTTCATCTTAAACAATACCCAAAGTGTATTATCTCCTCCTGACATTCTGAGGGAGATTCTGCGGTAAGCCCCCATGCAGAGGAGAGAGAAGCCCTGGGCTCCAGTCTTGCTTCTGGCCCTCCGCAGCAAAACACGGCACTGTCAGACAATGCCTCCATGAGCCTTAGTCTCTTAGTCAGTAAAGACCACCTCAGAAAACAGACGACTATCATCAAACTATTCAATAAATATTTATTCCACTCCTCCTAAAAGGCAGATGTGTACCTCCTCCCCCTCCCCCCACCTTTATTTCCCCACTGCCATTGATTTAATTCCAACTCATCATAAGACAGAGTAGAACTGCCCCTGTGGGTTTAGAAGGAAGTAAATCATCATGGGGGCAGAAAGCCTCATCTTTCTCCCTCAGAACAGCTGGTGGGTTTAAACCAATGACCTCATGGGCCACCAGAGCTCCTTGTGTGGCTCACAAATGTATGCGTGTTGTAAAGAATGCATCATGGGATAGCTCTTTATAAAGGACAGCAGTGGAAGGTGGCTGTGCTGCTGTCCTTTATAAAGAGCTATCCCATGATGCATTCTCTGGTGCATTGAAAGGAGCTCGGATGACCCCAGGGTCAAAGTGCTCAGCTGCTGTGTGAAAAATGTGAACCACTGTCCCCTCGGCAGGAGAAAGAGGGGGCCCTGGGCCCCTATAAAGGTGTCCTGCCTCAGAAGCCCTAGGAGGCTATTCGACTCTGTCCTACAAGTTGGAATTGACCTGATGGCAACAACAGGGTTGGGGTTGATTTTGTACATGGAAAATAATGCTTGTCCACCCTCACACCAAAGTCTTAGTTCACAGATAACATCTTTTTAATGAAAAAGACTGAGTATTTTGTCTTTTTACTAACAAACACGTCCTCCTCTGTTTACAGGTTGTTGCAGTTGGCTGGAGATGGGGTGGGGGTGGGGTGGGAGATCATTTTAGTGGAGTTCCCTAATGGCTCTCCCATCAATGTCCCAGGAGATAGGAACTCTACAACCACACAGTGTGGCTAGAGGCCAAAAACCTCCTCTTCTCCTGATCCACCGCCAGTACCTCCTGCCAGCTGGGATTCAGGCAGAGGCCCGCCTTGCCCTACAAAGGGTTGAAGGTGGGTAATGGATCTATCCCCCCCTCACCCAAAGAGGTACTGAAATGGTGCATAGTAAGTCAATACAGGGGACATTTTTTGAAACATCAGGAACAAAGCTGATGATGTCCTTGGTTCTGTCCTTTCTGACAGCAACACCATAGGATACACCTGTAGACAACAGAAATCTAGAGGAATTAAAAAATATCTGTCTGATGGCAACAAAATAAATGAAGGGAGCATGAAATGCTCCCTTTTCTTCACAAAGAAAACAAACAAAGCCATATTGGGTTTGAGCCATTTCCTCTTTGCAAAGCACATCCCTCCCCAGGCAGAGATGGGCCTGGACCACAGGCTCCAACAGCCCAAGACATCCAGCTGCTTGAGGGGGGCTGTCAGTAAGGGGTCTCAGAGGCAGGTTCCAAATCTACAAGTGGAGCTCTCTTTTGCAAAAGAGAAGGTAGAGGAAGCTGAGCTCATTTCCCTGGAGAGAGGGCTCATATCCACCCAGCTTTGGAAACAAGAGCTCTTGTGTTCTTCCTCTGGCATCATTCCAACCCCTGGAAGGATCTATGAAGAGCAGGGGCGAAGGGGCCCACTTGTAAAGCAGAGGATGGCTGAATCTGGCTGAGACCAGAAGCAGATTTGGGCAAAGCACAATCAGGAACCATCAAATTCCACTCTCTCCTCTTCCTTCTCACATCATCCCATCTATAGCTCTTCCCCATCCAGCCTGTTCATCCTCCCTGTGGCTCCCACCATTCAAGCTGGCACCCTCTCCCTTAAGTTAAGAGAGATTGTGGTCACCTGACTAGTTTCTTTGTTTCTGCTATTGCCCTTGCTCACTCTTCCTCTGCTGACCAATCAAGCTTTCTAACATAAGCCCGATCGAGTCTTTGTTGGTTTACCTACTACATAATGAAACGTCTTAATGTAAAACATAAGCTCTCCCCCCCCCACTAACTTTTCGTCCACAAATGCCACACTTACATCAAAAACCACAACCAACACTCATTGAACATTTAAGACATGCCAAATGCTTTGCAAAGGTCATCTCATTTGATCCTCACAATCACCTCCTGAGATATACTGATGCTCATAATGTGTGTGGGGGGAGGCAGGATTACAGTTGGTTGAGGACAGTACTGTTGAGTAGGCTCCAACTCACAGTGATCCGCTGTGGTAGTTATATAATTTGTCAACTTGCAAAGAGGTGGAGTCTAGGCTGTCAACCAGGTCAAAGCTTGATGACCTCATTTGGAAGCATGAGGGAGATGCTGGAGGCCAGACTCTCTCAGTTTTGACTTCCTGTGGACAAGCCACATGAAGCTACGCTGATGGTGCTAGAGTCCTAAAGCTGAAGGAGCCACGTGGAGACCCACACCACGTGGGATGCTTCCACCACCACTGGATCCACAAGACTTTCCACCCACTGGCCTGTGATCTTCCTGCATTCAGCATATGTTGTGTGAGTCTGAAGAGAATTTTACAGACTGGTATTGGACATATGGGCTAATATCAGACTTATGGACTTGATCTGAACTAGGCTGGAATGTTTTCTCAATATACAATTGCTCTTTTATATAAAGCTCTTTCTTATACACATCTGAGTGTCTATGGATTTGTATCTCTAGTCAACCCAGACTAACACACCTATGTATAACAGAATGAAACCATGTCTGGCCTGTACTATCTTCACAATCATCGGTGTGCATGGGTCCATTGTTGTGGCCATAGGGTATTCTGAGTGTCTTTCAACCCCGGGGGTTCATCTTCCAGTACTCTATCAATGTTCTATTGTGATCCATTGGACTTTCACTGGCTAAAGCTCAGAAGGCAATGAATAGGCCTTTCTTCCGAGTCTATCTTAGTCTGGAAGCTCCATGGAAACAAGTCCACCACGTGTGACCCTGCTGGTACTTGAAAAATGGCTAGCACAGCTTCCAGCATCGTACCACCATGGGAACCACCACAGTCCAACACACTCACAGATGGTGGGACTGGACCTAAATAACTTACTCAAGATGAGAACGCTGTGGAGCTGGGATACCAGCCTTGGCAGTCTAACTCCAGTCCCCTGCTCTTCCTCCAGGGACCTCTTTAGCAGTCCACTGAACATACATCGATCCTCATTATTTATGAGCCCTGTATTTGCTCATTTTCTTACTAATGTTTATTTCTAACCCCCAAATCAATACTTGCAGCACTTTTTCTTTGTGGACATCCAAAACACAGGATCCCAGCTGAGGCTGAACAAGGCTGGTTCTGCCTTGACTAACTCAGCACTAGTAAGGACAGCAGACAGGGCAACTAGTGTGGTTAATGAGAACAGACTGTATTGTCGTCTCATGCCCGCTTGCTTTTGTGCACACACCGTTCTTCTCTCTCAAACACCTTGCTTGCCTCTACCTGGATAATTCTTCTTTGTTGTCCAAGTGCCAGAATTTGCTACCTCCTCCAAGGAGCCTCTATGGAACCCTCTCTGGAGCTGTGTCCTCACAGCAACCCCATGGACTTAACAGAACATACACACTATCTGTTCTTTTGATCAGGGGGCGACACTCTTCAAGGTCGCTGCCGTTAGGTGCCATCGATCAGTTCTGATTCATAGTGACCCTCTGTACAAATGGAAAATGCACTGCCCATCATCTGCACAATTGTTCTTATGTGTAAGGTCATAGTTGCAGACACTATGTCAATCCACCTTGTTAAGGCTCTTCCTCTTTCTCACTGCCCCTCTACTTTACCAAGCATGATTTCCTTCTCCAGGGACTCATCGCACCTGATAACACGTTCAAAGTACATCAGAAGGTGTCTCACTATCTTTGCTTCTAAGGAACATTGTGGCTGTACTTCTTCCAAGACAGATTTTTTTGTTCTTTTGGAAGCCCACGGTACTTTCAATAACCTTCGCCAGCACCACAATTCAAACTCATGGGTTCTGCTACTGTCTTCCTTATTCAATGCCCAACTTTCATATTCATATGAGGCAACTGAAAATACCATGGCTTGTATCAGACGCAATTTAGTCCTCAAAGTGGCACTCTTGTTTTTCAACACTAAAAGCAGTCTTGTACAGCAGCTGTACCCAATGTGATACATTGTTTGATCTCTTGACTACTGCTTCCCTGAGTACTGTCTATGAATCCAAGCAAGACCAAGTCCCTGACAGCTTTCATCTTGTTTCCACTGATCATGATGTTAACCTATGGATCCAGTTGTGATGCCCTGGGTTTTCTCTACCCAAAGAGGAGGTAGCGAAATGCTGGCTGGTATGTAATCTATACTAAAGGCTTCAATCCTGATCTCATCAACAAGTGCCTCGTGTCCTCTTCCCTTTTAGCAAGCAAGGGTGTGTCACCTGCATATTAAAGGTTGTTCATAAACCTTCCTCTAGCCTTGATGCTGATTTCTTTGTCCTATAGTTCAGCTTCTCAGATTATTTCCTGAGCATACAGATTGAATAAGTATGATGAAAGGATACAACCTTGCCACACCTTGAAAGCAGAGGTCAGAGGTTTTACTAGCCATTTTACCAGCCCTCTCCTGTCCTTAGCAGAATACCCAGTACACAGGAGGTAAGCCATAACTACTTGTCTGCTGAAACACATCAGCCATCGGAGAAAGATGGCTCTGGGTTCTTGATCTATTGTCTGCGCCCACGGAGCCTCGGGGTCTCCATCTGTCCAAGGATAAATAGTCTGCTCTGTTTCTCCCCACCCCCTTTGTTTTTAGTGGGGCCTAAGTTTGGGCACTGAAAAAATCATCTTTCCAAATGATTCTAATATGTGCCCACTGCAGAACTATTGCTTTCATCTATAGAAGAGGTAGGTAGTAGAGGCAAGAGTTTCCAGTGGAGGTGCTAGCAATATTTATAGGTGTGAAATTTAAAATAAACATGAGAGAGCCACTGAGGGAGATCAACTTCCAAATTCAGCAGAGAAAATACTGACCCAAACATAAGTCTTGAGAAGACCCAGGTCATGGACAGTAACTAAGAAAATGAAGATGAACTCAAAGGTATTGTTGTCCAATGACTAGCCTGGCAGAAAGTGACCGGAATGAAATCAAGGCCACCAGCATTCTGCAGAGAATCAAACCCTTTAAAGTGGCTGTTTTCATTACCTATGGATCAATGCTTTCCTCTTTTGAAAAAATAAGTTGAAACTATGTAACAAGAGTTCAAAAATGCTTTATGCTATTTTAAAAATACACTCTAGGGAAGCAGAAGAGAAACTGCAGTTTATACAAAAATGTAAGAATGCCGCTTACATAAAGGCAAAAAAAAAAGATACCATCTGAATATCCAATTCTAGAGGTAGTTAAAACTATAGGTTCCCAAACTTATTGGCCTACTACTCCCTTTTCAGAAAAACGACTCAATGACCCCTGGATTAAATGTGTTTGTACTATAGCCCATAATCCAAGGGAAAAAAAGGTAGGGATCTGCTTTTGCAGCCTCTGTATTGCTCTGAAGAGCCCTGGTGGTGTAGTGGTTGTGCATTGGGCTGCTAACTGAAAGGTCAGCAGTTTGAAACTACCAGCTATGCTGCATAAGAAAGATGAAGCTTTCTACTCCTGTAAAGAGTTACAGTATCAGAAATCCACTAGAGCAGTTCTACCTTGTCCTAGGGTCTGTAAGTAGGCCTCGACTTGATGGCAGTGAGTTTGGTTTGGTTTCCGGATAGTTCCAACACCCTCCAGGGGGCGGGTGCTAGCACTCACTTGGGGGAACACTGCTCTACAAATGACCTCAGCCAACTGCAGCTCGGGAGCCATATGGGGTTCTTGTGATATGTACATGTGGCTCTGAAGTAAAACTGAAAATGTTTAAAGGCTATTATTCAGATCATGGTGATTTCATTTGTCTGTAAAACTATATTTATGGCTCTCAAATCATTCTTAAATTGCTGTGAGTCACAGGATTGGCTCTTCCTCCTCACAAGTTTGAGGAGCGACCCTGGGCCTAGAGCACAGTGGCAGTGGAACATTTGGCTCTCATTGGAAATCACCAACTTCCGTGGTGCCCAGACATAGAAAAGGCGCACTGGTGGCACAGTGGGTTAAGTGTGCGTCTGCTAACCACAAGGTCAGTTCAAACCCACCAGTCGCTTCGTGGAAGAAAGATGAAGGTATCTGCTGGGGTACGGAATTACTCTGGGAAAACTTAAGCAGCAGTTTTACCCTTTCGTATATCAAACCATGAGGAGTGGTTGGTGGCACAGTGGTTATGACTTGGGCTGCTAACCATAAGGGCAGCAGTTTGAAACCCCCAGCTGCTCTGCAGGAGAAAGATGAGACTTTGCACTCCTGTAAAGAGTTACCGACTCAGAAACCCTAAGGGGCAGTTCTACCCTGTCCCGTTTAGGGTTGCCATGAATTGGCATGGACCTGAGGGTTGGGTTACAGGGCCGGTGTGAGTCGGAAGTGGGTAATAGGTAGAGATGGTTAGTGAACAACCTCACCAAGAAGCAATCAGCAAATTCACAGTGCTTTGTACATAGTGATGGCAGAACACAGGTGACAGAATGTAAGGGAACCAAGACGACATGAATTCCAAAGGATAGGGAAGGGATTCCATGCGTATTAAGCTTAGAAGCTGTACGCATTTCTCATCCTTGGGAAACCTGCACTCCCAGCTAGGCAGCAATGCCGGCCCCCCATTGAGGAGAGCTGGCCTCCTTCCAGTCTGACAACTGTTGGTCTCTTCATGGAGACAGAGACGCATGACTGAAATATGTACTTAAGGGTCTGGGGATGGTAAGCTTTCCACATGAAAAGGGCCCAGTGCCTTTCAACTCAAACCCTCTCTAATCTGGATGATAAGAGCAGAATCTCTGACTCCCTGAGGAATGAAGAGTGAGGAGAGATAGGAGCCAGGGCCTGGCAAACCCCTCTCTACCCAGGCCTGGTTAACTGAGCACCAGCCGCCTGGGAGAGAAGGCATGGGAAACAGTCTGGGTGAGAGAAAACATCTGGACCACCACCAGATAAGAACTGAAGTGCAGAGGGATACCTTTCCCCCTTGGGAACAACTGGGAGAAATGGTCGGAAGTTGTAGCCTCTTCCTACCTGCGCTGCATGCTGCCCTCATGGCAGGACAGATAAGGGGTAGCCTATCCTTGTGCTACCTGCCCCGCTCTCCCCACTCCTTGCATTCTTTTCTCCTGTGTCTTGCCTGGATAGGCCTGACTTCCCAAAAGGCAGGATGATGGATGAACATGGAAGGGTACTGTGGGTGGAGCAACAGAAAATCAGAAGCTTTGGAATCCATGCACCTCAGAGTGGACCTGTGTACTCCAGAGGGTTTTCTGTGGTTGGTTTTTACAAGTAGAGCACAGGGCCTTTCTTCTGAGGCACTACGGTGGGCTTGTACCTGTAACCTTTCCACTGGCAGCTGAGCACATTAGCTCTTTGCACCACCAAAGGCAGTGGTTCTCAACCTGTGGGTCATGACTCCTTTGAGGGTCAGATGATCCTTTCGCAGGGGTTGCCTAAGACCATCAGAAAATACATCCGAAGGTCTTAGGAACCAAGACACCACTCCTCTATCCATCTCCAGGTCCGCCCACATGCACAGATATGGTTCCAGTTCTTCCCTGAATGATTGGTAGAATTCTCCTGTGAAGCAATCTGATCCAGGGGATTTTTTGTTGGTAATCCCTTGATAACCTGGTCTATTTCTTCTATTACTCTGGTTCTGTTGAGATTCTTGACATCCACTGAGCATAATAGGGAGGGATTGTTTTTCCAAGAATTTGTCCATGTCTTCCAAGTTGTTGAATTCACTGGAGTACAGTCCTTCGTAATACTATGTAATTATCCTTTTGATTTCATTAGGGTCTGTTGTAGTGTCCCCTCTTTCATCCCTCATCCATGCTATTGAAATTTGTTCCTTCCTTTCTTTGCTTAGGTTGACCAGTGGTCTGTCGATTCTGTTTATCCTTTCAAAGAACCAACTTTAAACAGCATTAATTTTTTTCCAGTTTTATTTTCCCTCTCCTGAATCTCAGCCCTGATTTTTATTATTTCTTTTCTTTTGCTATTAGTAGGATTGTCCTGTTGGCACGGCTCTAAATGCTGTAAGTGCTGTGCCAGAATGTCAATCAAAGTCTCTCTTCCTTTTTCATGTGTGCATGTATTGCTATGAAACTGCCTCTGCCTTCAGGACCAGTGGTGAGAGTGTGATACCGGGAGGCTGGAGGGAAAGCGGAGTAGAAAGAGGGAACGGATTACAAGGATCTACATAGAACCTCATTCCTGGGGGACGGACAACAGAAAAGTGGGTGAAAGGAGATGTCAGACAGTGTAAGATATGACAAAATAATATAAATTTATAAATTATCAAGGGTTCATGAGGGAGAGGGGGGTGGGGAGGGAGTACGAAAAATGAGGATCTGATACCAAGGGCTCAAGTAGAAAGCAAATGTTTTGAGAATGATGATGGCAACAAATGTACAAATGTGCTTGACACACAATGGATGGATGGATGGATAGTGATGAGTTGTACGAGCCCCAATAAAATGATTTTTTTAAAAAAGCACCAACAGAATGGGAATAATGAAATAGCTGACACATTGGGGGAAATTGTAACCAATGTCACAGAACAGTTTATATAAAAGTTCTTAAGTGGGGACCTAATTTGCTAAGTAAACTTTCACCTAAAACCCAATAAAATATTTTTTTTAATTTTTAATGTTGGTTTTGGATTCTCCAATTTTTTATGTGTGAGTTGATTGCTATAAATTTCCTCGTGATAACTATTTTTGCTGTGTTCCTAATGTTTTGGTATGTTGTGTTATTTTCTCATTTGTTTAAAGAAATTTCTTGATCTCATCCCTTATTCAATCTATTACTTAGTCGTTTTTAAGTACCGTCCTATATTTTTCAGTCTCCAAATGCTTTTATAATCCTGTCTTTATGATCCTTCATGTTGTCCTTCATGATCCTGTTCTTTCTGTTATTGATTTCCAATTTTACAGCATTGTGATCTGAGAAAGCAAATTGTAGGATCTCAATGTTTCTGAATTTTTTGAGGCTTGCTCTGTGGCCTAACATGTGCTCTAGTTTAGAGTGTGCACCATGTACACCTTGTAGGTGGGGATTCCTGCTCCTGGGTAGTATAATTCTCTGTGCCTATATGCTCTGTGGGTGAGGGAGGGCCACGTGGTAGAAGGGTGCTGGAGAAAAAGCAAGAAAGATGAAGGAAGAAGAAAAATGGTGAAAAGTGTAACTTGAGTGATAAGAATGTCTGCGCCAAAGCTGCCCATGAAACCTTCTATCCTTGCAGAGCCCTCTCAGAGACCAATGAGGGAAGAGATTTGTCTGGCTCGGTCGCCTCAGGGGCTGGGAAAAATCAGCTGTTCTGGGAGGAATGGGACACACAGAGTAAGCTCATGCCACTGGTCGTTCGTAAACAGGAACCTATCATCAAGCATTGCTGCTCTCCCACACTAATAAACTTTGGTCTACCTTGCATATAAGTTGATTTTCTCACTTCCAGGAAGTGCAGGATTCCTCCTAGTGGAAATTCTCCAGTAGTTCCTAAGACCTTCCCATGCTTGCTTTCTTGAGGTCATATTCATTTCAACCCTGCTTACTGGAACCTTTCTTTGTCCAGTTCTTGAGCCTCTACCTGTAGAAGCAGAAGCAGACTTTGTAGGGCTCCCTTGAAGATGAAAGCAGTAGAGCATAAGAGCAATAAGGAAAAATAGATACGTAAATGAGACATTAGCCTAGAGAAGTGAAAGGGAGCAACAGTTATGTATGGAGCTTATAGGAAGGTGGAGACTCACTATGCTCCATCTCCACTGTGGATGGACCCCTCCTAAACAGGAACTCCCAGCGCTGTTGAGTTGATTCTGACTCCTGGAGGCTCCTACTTGTTAGAGAAGAACTGTACTCTATAAGGTTTTCAATGGCTGATTTTTTTCAGAAGTAGATATCCAGGCCTTTCTTCCCAGGTGCCTAAAGTGAACCATCGATCTTTTGGTTAATAGCCAAGTGTATTAGCCATTTGCATTATCCAGGGACTCCAAATGGGAACTAACCAAATCCATTGCCATCATGTCGATTCAAAATCACAGCCATCCTCTAGGACAGAGTAGAACTGCCCCTCAAGATTTCCAAAGCTGTTGAGGTAGTTAGTTTATTGTGCCAACCTGGCCGATAAACACATGTGGGATTAATTGAAGGGCAAAGAGAAAAATGGCTCCGCGAACCTCGCCTTTGATCATTGGCCTTGCTCTTTGATCATCGGACCAATGTGCAGCTGCCTTGCTTGTTCTTTGCCTCAATTTGCAAGCTACACTACCTATGGAACACCTAACCTGTGGACTGTGTCGCTATAATTTGAGGTTCCTTCAAGACCTGCTTTGCCACACCATTAGAATTTTCATCTCTTAAGCTGGGGACTGTCAGACCCTGTCATCTGGCTGACTGTGGGTGACATGCCTCACTGTTTGCTGCCTGTGCCTGGATAGACTGCATTGCTGTACAGAGGGACTACTCAGCGGCCCTCAAGACTTGAAGGACTGCCAGTGTCTCACAACTGTCTAATGGGAGTGAGTTGCACTGAGCCATTTGTACTGCTCTATAATTTAATTAACTGTTTATTTCTTATGTTATCTATCTATCCATCTGTATAAATATATACAAAATTATTAGTATTCTGGTTTTGTTTCTCTAGAGAACCCTAACATAGCTGTGATGTTTACAGAAGCAGACTGTGTATTTTTTTTGTACAGACTGTTACATTTTTTTCCCACAGAGCAGCTGGTGGGTTTGAACTTCAGACCTTACATTTGAATTCGAGTACTCAACCACTATCACCAAAAAAAACCCCAAACTCATTTGTCATCGGTTAATTCTGATGCATAGCGACCTTATAAGACAGTAACACTGCTCCTCAAGGTTTCCAAGACTGCAAAACTTTATAGGAGCAGACTACTTCATCTTTCTGCTTCGAAGCTGCTGGTGGGTTGGAACCATCAACCGCAAGGTTACCAGCCTGACTTGGTTTAAGGAAACACTTCTTTTTACAAAATGGCCTGTAAGTCAACTACTATATCTGTTGTTCGGTGTTAGAATGTCTGGGTGTGAGGCCAGTGCTTTGATCATATGTCAAGTTCATCTTACTACTGAATTGTAGAGACAGACTGTGCTTTTTAATGGGACTCATCACACTTAGGTCGGGAGGTCAGGGGAACTTTCTGATGAAGAGGAGTCAGTCACAGGAAGAACATAGGAATGAGCAGAAAGCAGGACGTTTTGGGCAAAGGGAACAGCAAGCGTAAGCCCCTCATGTGGGCCAGAGCATGGCCTACTCCAGAAAGAGAAAAAGACCAGCATAGCTGGAATGGGACAGGAAGGAGAGGGAATACTTAAAGAGAAGCTTAGTGGCGTGCTTGCTTACTCTTTCGACGATTTTCCATCCTAATGCAACCCACACCTGCGCTGAAGCAGATTGTTAGGGTCTCCACATCAATCGTCATTCTTCTGCTATCACAGCCTCTCTAAACAGAATGTGTGCTTCAAGCCAGTCTTGCTCACTGGTGTTTCCACCGACGGAACTCAAGACTTGGCACAAAACAAGTGTTCCATAATCAATGGCTGGCTGAGTGAACAGTGGCATGGAATATAGAAATGGGAGTCAGAGAAGTGGCCCCCTAGAGGCATAGCAAGTTAGTGGCAGAAGTTTAGCTGGAACTCTGATGACTCAACATCCAGGGCAGAGGATATTCCACTAGCCTTTGCTAGCAGGCCTGGAAATAAAAAGGCACTCTTCCTGGACAGATTTTGTGACTGTGCTGACATCAGGTGGTTCAGGATGAGGCTCCTGTGCTCAGCTGACCCAAGAACAAGGTCAGTTGCCTCCACAGGTCCGAAGTACCAGAAGACAAACAGCATGAATCAAATCAGATGTTTGTTCAAACAGCAGCTGTCCACACAGAATCAGAAAATTGACTTTTAAAAAGAAAACAGCGGGGGAGGGCAAGCAAAAAGATCTAGTGCAGTAAAAAAAACCAATTTTTTCATGAAATAGAAATTTTCTTACAACAGGATATCTGGACTAAGAATCAAACTTACTACGTTAACATTAAGCCCAAATCCATTGCCATCATGTCAACTCCAACTCGTAGCAATTCTAGAGGAAAAAGTAGAACTATCAGATAAGGTTTCCAAGGCTATAATCTTTAGAAAAGCAGACTGCCCCCATCTTTCTCCCGCAGAGCAGCTAGTGGATTTAAGTTGATGCCCATATGGGTTAATAGCAGCGTGCTTAAGCACTGGCCACCAGGGCTCTCCACACTGACATCACTCTATTATTTTTTTATTGTTTATCTTTTATTTCATAATCATAAACTTAACTCTGCTTTCCAGCTGGACTCAGGGAGATTAAGGAAAGTAGGAAAGTCGAAGAACTGGAGCGAGAGCACAAGATGACACGACACTGCAAGCACACTGGGAATAGAAGGGTGATTTCCCAAGCTACACAAGGAATGGTCTGGTGCTTAAGATGAAACAGAAAATCCTGATCACATTTAATTAGAGTTGTCCACAGTCAGCAATGATGATCTTCTTGCTGGTCTTGCCATTCTTGGAACCACAACGCTCCATGGCTTCCACAATGTTCATGCCTTCTTTCACCTTACCGAAGACCACGTGCTTGCCATCCAACCATTCAGTCTTAGCGGTGCAGATAAAAAACTGAGAACCGTTCGTATTGGGTCCAGCATTTGCCATAGACAGGATCCAGGGCCTGTGTGCTTCGGGATGAAGTTCTCATCTTCAAATTTCTCTCCATAGATGGACTTGCCACCAGTGCCATTATGGCGTGTGAAGTCACCACCCTGGCACATAAACCCTGGAATGATTCTGTGGAAGCAGGAACCTTTGTAACCGAAACCTATCTCCCCAGTGCTCAGAGTGTGGAAGTTTTCTGCTGTCTTTGGAACTTTGTCTGCAAACAGCTCGCCGTCGGCGGCTATATCGAAAAACACAGTAGGGTGACCATGGCTGGGCACAGCAGGACCAGACAAGACTACAGATTCAGGCGGCAGCTTCTGCAAAGACCACTCTATTATTTTAATAAGAGTTAAGATTCTAAACACATTCAAAAGGTAGGGGGGTGGAAAGGGGAACCATTCACCGCACTGAAATATAAAAAAAAAAAATACACCAAATCCAGAATGTCAAGTTCTAAAAGGAGAATTGCAGGTATTATGGAGGTGACTAGCAAGCCATTCAAATGTCTAACAATACTTAATGAAGGGTAACTGTAAGCCTTCCTTTGTGATGAATAGACATTGATTGTTTATAAGACTGGCTTTTAAGGCCTAATGGATATAGTAAAGAAGGGATGATTGTTAAGTGACTTGCCTTCTCAAGAAATTGTCCTGATTCTAAATCATCCTCATCAAACATCTCTACCCAGCAAGATCAGGGAAGAGAGAAAAGTATGACTGTAAGCTGAAATGCATGGATCCACTGTGAGGGGGAACCAACTCAGTGGTAACAGGTTTGATTTTATTGTTGTTGGGGAATGTAAGACAAAAAGACAATGTAGTATAATAGTGCTATTCACATACAAATTAATGGATTAAATATATACTTCCTCTTCTAATGGGATTCACTTACTACCATTAAAAAAAATGATGGGCTCAGTGAAATCCACCAAAGATTCACTTGATATCACTAACTTCCAGATTTCACATTGTTTTGATGCATTAATGAATTATACCCATTAGTATGTTTTCTAACCTGTAAAAACAAAATTCCCATTTTAATGAAATAGTATGTATAATCTTCCTGCCATTAAGTTTTTCTACTGTTGAGCATAAGCCAAGGCGGCACTGTGAGGAGTGAAGTGAAATTGTTTAATATGGTTCTTCCCGCTATGTCTTTGTAACTCTCACCAAATGATTGGGTGGGACCATGTAAATTGGGTATATGACACACTAACGGAAGGGACTGGTCAGTTTTGCCACTCCTCTGTGTATGAGAGCCATTTCAGAAGCAGAAAGAGAATCATGTAACCATAAAGAAAGAAAAGCCACCAATGCAATGCAGGTGAGATCTCTGTCTAAAGTGGAAGAGGCAGCAAACATACCAAAGACTGTAGTACCAAGCCCTTGAGGCAGCGTGACAGACTTCCAAGCCCACAGAACAAGGCAGAGGCCAAGGGACCATGGGACTGAGAAACCAAGAACCAAAGAGGGCTGTGTCTGCCAGTATGGCTAGGAAGAGATGCTGAAGATAAAAGAACTGTATCCCTACCACTGGGTAACCTAATAAAGTCCATCATTGTATTGTCTGTGAGTTCTGTGTGACCATTGCAATCAATTATTGAACCCAGCAGATAAATACAGGGGTATGGGAGGTCTGGATGGTATAGAAAATATTGGAGGGTAAAGGCCTCCTTCTCCCTATTGTAGCTGGAAGACACCATATGTTGTCCCTATGCTATTTCCTCAACCCCTCATAGAGCTAACAATGCCAGGTCCATGGAGTGGACAATTTGTATGTCGATAATGCAATAATTATATGTCGTCAACCCCAATCTCTATGTGCCGTTAATCTCAGAGTTACAGATCTGCCAGCTTGTCTGGTACCTGTGTGGAGATAGGGGCGGGATGCAGCCTGTCATCAGCCTGGTGATACCTCCGTGGGGGTGTGGCCTTTTCATAAGAAACAGTGAGAACGTCTTTCTCCTGTTGCCCTTCACCTTCCCTGCTTGCTGGGCTTCTGTGTCTGCCTCCAGAGGTGACCCCATGTGGACCACTGACCCTGGGGGAGCCAATCTGGGTAGGTACTCTGCCATGTTCCCACCCACCTTGGATTCATGAGACCACACCCACTGGCCTATGATCTCCCTGCTTCCATTTTAGCTTTTTTGTGTCATCAGCCTACAGGTACATGAATGTGAAGAAGACCCCAGCTAGCATCAGACCCATGGACTTGAGTTGGACTGGGCTGGGATGCCTTCTTGGTATAAAACTGCTTCTTGATATATAAAGTTCTTTCTTCTACATATGTGAGTGTCACTGGTTTTGTTTCTCTAGACAACCCAGCCAAACTCACAACTCCAGCATTTCCACGTATACATCTAGCAAGACTCTCACAATCACCAGTTCTGGAACACTGACTACCTCTGTCTCTTCTGTGAGCTGGCCCATGTCAGGAGATGGACTGCTCTTCACTGAGTTGTTTGCTCCAGTAAGCTTGCAGGCATTCTTTGCTCACACACCCAATTTATCACATACATATTTGTTTGATATGCACAAGGTACCTGAATATAACCACTCCTCATAATGCCACAGCCACCACAATCACCTCTTACCTGGACTAGACAATACTGTCTCACTGTTTTCTCAGCATCCATGCTGGGTTCTAGAATAGCCTGTTTTCCACAGAGTAATCACAGGGATTCATGTAGAATCACTCTCCTGCTTAAACCTCTCCAACAGCTTCTCACCACACCTTGAAATAAAATACAGAATTCTTCCGAAAGTCTCAAGGACCTATATCTGGGGTCAGCGAACTACAGTCCACGAGCCAAATCCCAGATGGTCTGCTTTTTGTAAATAAACTTTTACTGGAACACATCCAAGCCCTTTCAGTTACTATTTCCTATGGTTGTTTTAGAATTATAATGGCAGCGCTACATGGTTGTCTTTTTGGTGCGCAAAGCTGAAAATATTGATAGAAAAATGTACTGAAACCCCCACCCCACCCCCACCCATCCCCACCCCCACTACACACACAGGCACCAACCTCCAAGGTCTAAACCCTGGTTCTCTCTGACCTCATGTGCTTCCACTGCCTCCTGGTGGACTCCCCATCTGCTGCACTGACCTTGCTGTTCTTTAACCAGAGCGCTTCCTCAGTCTCTGCGATTCCGGTGCCTCCGCCTGCTCAGGGTCCCTCAGAAAAGGATTGCCCTCTCCGTACATTCAGGTTTCTGCCCTCAGTACAGAGCCTCCTTATCTAAAATAGCACTCCATCCCTTTACAGGCCATTCGCTACTCTAATTTTCATGGTAACACAATTTGATATTCCTTTACCTTTTCTACCCTAGAACCTGTTTCATGTAACTATATGCCCTACACCCAGAATACTGCCAGCACATAGTTGATGCTCCTTCGTTAAAGGAAGGACTGCATGTGTGAATGAATCTTCTCGCCCGGCCTGATTCTGGGGCTGTATTTTCTGAAGTTACCTCAGCCACTGTTCACTTTTGTCTTCATTTCCAAGTATTCTACCCACTTCTTTCTCCTCCCAGTGTCTCACCAAGGCCCCCTGGGCCTTGACTTATTTCTCTGCCCTTTCTCTCCTCTCCTTCATCTTAATCAGAAAACACGGGAATGCAACACAGGTTTAGGACATGGGCTTTATCCAGTAAAATGACTGAGGGGCAGATTTTGTTTCCTGTGAGTTCCTTTTTTGGCCCCAGTCTACTGAATTGATTCCATGGACACTTCAGGGTTAGCTCATTTTTAAGGAACCATTCTTTGGGTGTGGGGAAATGTAGACTACTCCCCCTGCAGATGTGCCTCTCCAGGGAGCTTACCTTTGAACTTTGACAGGCTGTGTTTGCAGACCTTGCGGGACAGTCCTGCTGTGGGCAGGGGACTGGCTCGCTCGCTGCATTAGAATGGCAGGCGGTTTTCTGGGGCTCCGAGGTCTTTTCCTTGTCCTCTTACTCCATCAGACGGAGCAGTCAGGTAGGTGTCTGGGCCCTTTGGAATGAAAAGTCCCTGGGTGGGGTGAATCCACTGCTAAGCAAAAACTTGGATATTCAAGTCCACCCAAAGGTGTCATGGAGTAAAGGCCTGGCAATCCGCTTTCCCAAAGGCAGCTATTGAAAACTCTGTGGCACACAGGCCAGCGCGCACAGGGTTGCCATGAGTCAGAGTGGACTTAACAGGGGCTGGTGTTTCGGTGCGTGTTGGTTATCAGGCCCCTTGGAAGTCGACCACAAGCAGATTTGGAAAATAGGGCTTGGGCGGAGCATGGGGAGCTCCCAGGGACCAGCCATTAGATAGTAATTCTCCCTCACGAGAGAGCTCTCTTTTGGCCACTTTATCATTCGGGAGCAAACAGGTTGAGGATGACTATGTAGTTTTCCGAACACTTAAAAAAAAATTTTTTTTTAAAAAGGCACTCCCCAAAGTAGTTGCCCGGATGCGGTGGCCACCAGAGCTGGGTGGGGAACGTGCTTGTGAAAGGACGAGGGAGAGGGGGTACGAGGAGGCAGCGGGCGCGTCGCGAGCACACGGAAAGGCGAGGGGGAGGAAGGCGAGGGGGAGGAAGGCGGGCGGGCGGGCGGGCCGGAAGCACCTCAGACTCTGTAGCTCTGAGGAAGTTTCCGCAACGGCAGCTCAGGCGAACTCCGCAGAGAGGGCTGGCGGCGGGACGTCTGCGTCAGGCAGAAATAACGTGGCGCGCCGACCCCTGCCGCGCACAGCCATTGGCTGAGAGCAGCCTCAGGGGGCGTGGCCTCGGCGTGAGGCCTGCTGCTGAGAACCAGAAGGGGGCGCAGCGCTGAGCGGCCTGCCAGCCGCCCTCCTCGCAGCAATGGTGTCCACAGTCTTCCTTGAAGGCCGCAAATCAAACCACCTGGGAGTCCAATTTTCCAGGCCCTCGTGGCATAGTGGTTACGCTTTGGTCTGCGATCCTCAGGGTCGGCTGTACCTCTGCGGGAGAAAGACTTTCTACTCCTGTATACAGTTACGGTCTCAGACGCCCACAGGGGGTCGCTGTGAATCAGCATTGACTCAAATGGCAACGAGTTGGGGGTGAGGGGCCGTCTGTTGGCTCCCTTAGTGACAGGAGAGAGGTTTTTTGTGGCTTGTCCATCACTTTGCCCGACAAGACTCAGTGAGCATTTAGCATTACTAGGCTCATAACTCAAACAGAGACACTGGTGATAAAGGTTCTTTTTCACACTTCTGCTTTAAGACATGAAAACCTAATAGGTAAAGATGCCTGAGGCGGGAGGAGGGGATGGAGAGGAAGGTAGGAATCTGAGAAATAGTGGCATTTTATACGACCAACTTTGAAAATTTGGAAGTGAAAGTATGTAAGATATGAAAATGGTTTGAATGGCTATTTCAGTGAATTAAAGGTGCCCTGGGGACGCAGTGGGTTATCCATTGGGCTGCTAACTGCAAGGTCAATAGTTCAAAACCACCAGCCATTCCATGGGAGCAAGCTGAGGCTCTCTATTCAGAACTGCCCCGGGAAGCTTCTACTCTGTCCTTTCTGGTCACTGCGTTGGGATCTACTCGATGGCAGCGAGTTTGGTTTTCAGGGAATCAAGTGATTTGACTTTCCCTTTGTGAGGAAAGTACGACCTCTGTTGAATTATTTTTAAGTTTCTACATCATGTTTTATCCCAAAAGTAAATATTATAAATAGCGTCAGTATAGAAACTGAGCTATCCTGATCCCTAGGCCTTGAAATCTATGTGGACTCCCAGTTATTCCCTATGTAGCACTGCATTCCTTTACATCCGTAACCCAGGACTCATGAATTCTCCTTTCCAACTTCAGCCTTGTCAGTGCCAGCACTGCCAACCCATTGCTCACCCAGATACCAGGGCCTCTTCATTAGAACCTCCCTTTCGCCCTCTCCATCCAATCAGTCATCACCTCCTGTCAGTTCTTTTCTCCCCATCTCCATTGCTACCACCTGAGTCTCAGCCACCGTATCTACCTGTCCTACACCTGAGTTATTCAATGTGGTAGCCCCTGGCCACATGTGACTCCTGAGAACTTGAAATTTGACCAATCCAAACTGAGGTTTTAACAAGTTTAAATTATGCATTGGATTTCAAAGATTCAAAACAAAAATAAGAGTATTTATTATTTTTTATAACTACTTTAAATTAAAATTTTATATCTTTAATCATATGGGGTGTTTATTAATATTTTAATATTGATTACATGCTGAAATAGTATTTTTGATTTATTGGGTTAAGCCATATATTCAAATTAATTTGCCTGGGTTTTTAAAAAACATTTTGTGTGTTTTTTTTATGTGACTACTTGAAAATTTAGAGCTACAGATGGGACACATGTCACAATTTTAGTTGAGAGTAATATCCTGGGTAGTTGGTCTCCTAATTGGTTTCCATGTTTCTACTCTTAACTCCTGCTAATCCATTTTCTGTAAAATAAATACAATAAGTAGAATATTTTTTCTGGTTAAAAACTTTAGGGGAAAAACAATCCAAACCCTTCACATGTTATCTCAATTAAGATTGCTGTTATTTTTGTTGTTTGCTGTCAAGTTGATTCTGACTCATAGCAACCCCGTGTGCCTGAGTACAGCTACCCCAGGGGTTTTTCTAAGCTGTAATCTTTACAAGAGCAGCTCAGCACACCTTTCTTTCATGGAGCCACTAGGTGACTTTGAATTGCTAACCTGGTGGATCTCATTGTCCAGTGCTCAGTCTCATGAACACACTTAACCCTAAGGGAGTATATGCCCCAAGCCCAACTGAAAAGCAGGTGCTCGAAACAGCAATCTAGCTTGAGAGGAAGTATTAAGAGGCAGTTAGGAGGAATGTGATGGTGGGGCATGGGCAGGAGGAAGTTAAAGGAAACAAAGGGAAGATCTAGGAAGCAAAGCTATGGATAGAGGTATAAGCAGAGGTATGTACATATGTGAATACATTAATCCATAAAAATAGAGGTATTGGCCTATGTACATATATTTACATGGCAATACACTGAGGTAGTGGATGGACTTCAGACCTCTGCTCATACTCTCCCTCAATACAAGAACACTTTGTTCTAACAAACTGACATTCTTGATGCTCACCCACCCAGCACAATCATTGAAGACAAAATGGGTGCAAATGTGGTGAAGAAAGCAGATGGTGCTCGGCTATTAAAAGATATAGCATCGGGAGCAGGGGTCCTCAAACTTTTTAAACATGGGACCAGTTCACTGTCCCTCAGACCCATTGGAGGGCCGAATTATAGTTTTTAAAAAAAACTCTGAACAAATTCCTATACACACTGCACATATCTTATTTTGAAGTAACAAAAGGGGCAAAAACATCCAGCGGCCTAGATAAATATCCTCGATGGGCTGCATGTGGACCGCAAGCCATAGTTTGAGGACCCCTGGTGGAATCTTAAAGACTTGAAGGTAAACAAGGGACATCCAGCAGAAAAGCAAGAAGCCCACACGGAAGAAGCACACCAGCTGGTATGATCATGAAGTGTCATCGGGACCGGGTAACAGGCATCAGAAGACCCATATCAAACAAACAAACAAAAACATTGTTGAGAACAAAGGGGGTCGGAGAAGAGACCCAAAGCCTATCCGTAGACAATGGAACATCCCCCATACAGAGGGGTCACAGGGAAGGGATGAGTCGTCCAGGGTGCAGTAAAGCACTGATGAAACACACAAAATTCCTCTGCTTCCTTGAGGCTTCCTCATCCCCCACTATCATGACCCCAGTTCTGCTTCTCACTTTGGACTAGACCAGAGCATGTACACAGGTATAGATAAAAAATAAGTGCTCACGACACACTGAATCCAGAAATGGGAATAGGAATAGCAATACCAGAAGGGTAAGGGAAAGAGGGGAGGGGAGGAGAGGAAGGGGCAATCAATCCCAATGGTCAACACATAACCACACACACCCAGGGGGAAGAACAACAGAAACCATGGGGAAAGGAAGATAGCGGTCAGTGTGAGATATGAAAATAAGAATAATTTATAATCTATCAAGAGGTCACGAGGGTGGGGAAGGGGGAAAAAGAGGATAGCAAGGGCTCAATAGAAAGAAAATGTCTAGAAAAGAATGATGGCAACATATGTACAAATATGCCTGATACAATCGATGTATGGATTGTAATAAGAGTTATAAGAGGCCCCAATAAAATGATCTTTTAATAAAAAATAAATAAAAGATCATTTGATCGAAAAAAAAAAAAGATTAGGTGCTCTAGCTCTATGACAACAAGCTCTGTTCAGGCAACCACTAAGCATTCAGTTGCTAACCAAGATGTTGCTGGTTCGGAACTGACCCAGTGGCTCAGCTGGAGAAACACCTAGAGATCTGTTCCCATAACAACTCTAGTCTAGGAAACCCTATGGGACAATTTTACTCAGCCACATTGGGTCTCTCTGATTGGAAGGGACACAATAGCAACAGCATGCTGAACTTTGAGAAATGAAGTTCTGTCTTTAAAGCCACTTACTTGTGGTGTTTTGTTGTTGTTGCTATAGTAGCAGTAGATAACTAAACACTCTCTGAGCCTGATATTCTTAATGCATCAAACATAACTTTATCCGGCCGCTTCACATAATTCAAAAGGGTTGCTCATTATTCAACAAAAGCTAACTGCAGAGCTTCCATGTGTCAGACACTAGGACTGGCCATAAACAAACAGTAGTGGACATAAGACTTGACCTTGTCCAATGGAGCTTTGAGTCTCGTGGGAGCAGGGGAAATGGGCCAAAGACAGAAAACAGGCAGTTACAGCACTTCGTTGTATTCCAGAATATTTTGGAAAGCAGCTATCTCAAGACTTGGGTAAGTCTTTTAATTCTGATACCATCTACATTCTTATCTTATTCTAGTATTTCTTACTGCCTCAAAAGCAAATGAAGTTCTGGTAAGATGGAAGCGTGCTGGCTCCTATTTTTTGGAAGAGATATTTGAGGGAAATTTGGAAAAAGAATGCTATGAAGAAATTTGTGTTTATGAAGAAGCAAGAGAAGTATTTGAAAACAACATAGTAACTGTATGTATTCTCTACCCCCATAAACTCTCTTTTAATTATTTAAGCTTCTGCCGCCTTAGAAGATATAATATCTCAAAGCGATTAAGCTACAATAACTAACCTCTTTGCTTAGGCTATGAGGTTGACAAAGGAGTCGTGGAGGTGTTTGGGGTTAGGTGCTGGGCTGCTAACCATAAGAAGGTTAAGGGTTCAAATCTACAAATGTATCCTTGAGAGAAAGCTGAGGCTGGCTGCTCCCAAAAAAAATTTACAGCCTCAAAAACCCTATGCAGGCTATTAGTCATAAAACTCATGTCAGTGGGTCTTTTATGAGACTGACATAATCCTAGTTACAAAGGAAACTGGGATTTAGGGTTAAATTAAATAATACCCTAAACACACAGCTATTAACTGATATGCTAATTCAGTCTGGTACTCTTTAATTGTTGCTTCATATTAAGCTAATTAAGCACATAATGATTAGACTTTCCTATCACACCCATCAATCAGCTTGTCACTGCTAGGACAGACTGCCCTGTAGGTATAGCTTCCAACAACCAAGCAACACACAGACACTACAGTCTGACAAACTGACAGTCAAGGTGTGGTGGAACACTTTAAAAAGTTCACATTCATATTTAAGGTTGCTATTTCAATGATTAAAAGTGATGTGAATCTTTTACATGCACATCACATATTTTTATAGAAAGTGGAAACAGTGAATAATCATATGGTTGTCGGTTATTGGTTTTGTTTTTAATCATTAAATATCTAGTCATCTGCAAGTGAAAAATTGCCTTAATATGTTCAGTAATTCCCCAAAGGCCACCCCTATCCCAAAAAGGAACAAATCAGTTCTGTCTTGCTTGGAGAAATTCTGTTACATTTGCATATGTTGATCTGGAGGTCAGGCAGGTACTGCTATCAATTTTTAGAAATTAAATTTTATCCCTTGTTTGTTTTCCAGAAATTTTCTTTTGGGAGCTTTACCAGATCTGCCTCCTATTCTATGTTGTGAATCCAGGATCTTGCCATCATTTTTGCTCGTTCCCTGGGAGGCAGGAGGGTAGCATTCACACAGTATGGGTAGGATGGAAATTTAACATTAGCTTATTCTTATTCTAAGGTCCCTAAAATGAGATTGAGTGTGGGAAAAAGTATCAGAGTCAAAACCGGCCAAGAACTTGAACGCTTCTCTGATGAACTTTATCCACACCAATCTGAGTTGATTTCATTTAGTGAGACTAAAAAGGCTGACGTTTGACTAGCAACAGTCAAGACTGCCCGATGGAGCAATTGGACTCTGTTCATATGAGGCTGTTAGGAGTCAGATTAACTCAAGGGCAGCAGGTTTTATTCCCTCCTGGGTTCAAGGAGCTATTCTGGATCATGATGTGAGCCCAGCACTGGCTTTCAGATATCTCTTCAGGGCAGATGGTCTTTTATTTATTTTTATTTTTTGCTTTGTTCTGTTTTATTCATTGTCAAGTCTTGCAGTGCGAAAGAGGTGATTGGAATTACCTTGGCTGAGTCAATCTCACCTTAGTTTTTTTCTTTTTAAAACCATTTTATTGGGGGCTCGTACAACTCTTATCACAATCCATACATACATCCATTGTATGTCAAGCACATTTGTACATTTCTTGCCCTAATCATTCTCAAAACATTTGCTTTCTACTTGAGCCCTGGATATCAGCTCCTCATTTTCCCCTCCCTCCCTATTCTCCTCTCCCTCATAAACCCTTGATAATTTATAAATTATGATTATTTTGTCATATCTTACACTGTCTGAAGTCTCCCTCCGCCCACTTTTCTGTTGTCCATCCCCCAGGGTGGAGGTTACATGTAGATCCTTGTAATCGGTTTCCCCTTTCTACCCCACCTTCCTTTCACCCTCCAGATATTGCCACTTACATCACTGGTCCTGAAGGGATCATCTGTCTGGGATTCCCTATGTTTCCAGTTCCTATCTGTACTTGTGTACATCCTCTAGTCTAGCCAGATTTGGGATCATGATAGTGGGGGGAAGGAAACATTTAAGAACTAGAGGAAAGTTGTGTGTTTCATCGTTGCTACACTGAACCCTGACTGGCTCCTCTCCTCCCCACAACAGGTCCATTTTTTTTTCTAGCAGCTTTTCCAGACTGGTATAGATAAAGTTGACCAGAGAAGCATGCCAAGATTTCTGGCAGTTTTGATTCTGATACTTCTTTTCAGACTCCACCTCATCCCACTCTTTTGCAGCAACAACGATGAGTTACTAAAGCAGTGTATTCTGCCAAAGTCCCTGGGGGATAGACCCATATGGGCTAATTTTGAAAGAAAAATATTCTACTCTAAAAGGAAAGTCTTAAGTCCCTAAGGTCCTGTCCTACCTACTGATGCTACACTCACCTCTGTACAACCTTCAAATCTCTCCCAGCGGCACGTGACGTGCACAGACTGCACAGCCCTTATAGTTTCGTCTTATTTTGCCAATATTTTCTTCACCTGGAGACCTACTTAAGATAAAATCGGTGAAGTCAACACCTTTTCCAACTCTAGTAGTCCATGGTACTTGCAGTATTCTTCTCCAAAACCATGATTCAAATGTGTTCAGTTTTTCCACAATCTTCTTTTTTTATTGCCAAGTTCCCACATGCATATGAGGTCATTGAAAATACCATGGCATGAGGCAGCACACCTTACATTGTTTGCTTTCTTGACTGCTGCTTCCATGGGCCTTAAATGGAGACCCAAGTAGTAAAATTAGACCCTTGACAACTGCAGTATCTTTTTCGTGTATCATTCGTGTATCTATTGCTTATTGGTCGAGTTTTAAGGATAGTGTTAGTTAGGTAAACTAGAGAAACAAATCCAGGGAGATTCTTATGTGTATAAGAATAAGCTTTACAGATAGACAGGGGGCCTCTACTCAAGTACTCCCTCAACACAAGAACACTTTGTTCTAATAATCCAGCACTTGGAGATGCTCACCTTCCCACCACGATCGCTGAAGACAAAGTGGGTGCATAAGCAAATGTGAAGAAAACTGATTGTGCCCGACTATCAAAAGATATGGCATCTGGGGTCTTTAAGGGTTGAAGGTAAACAAGCGGCCATCTAACTGAGAAGCAACAAAGCCCACATGGAACAAGTACATCAGCCTGTGTGATCATGAGGTGTCGATGGAATCAGGTATCAGGTATCAAAGACCCAGAGCAAAAAAATCATAATGTGAATGAGGGGGTAGGGTGAGGATGTGGAGTGGAGACCTAACGCCAATCTGTTAAGCAATTGGACATCCCCTTCCATAAGGGTCGTGGGGAGAAGATGGGCCAGTCAGGCTTCAGTATAGCACCAATGAAACATACAGCTTTCTTCTGGTTCTTTAATGCTTCCTCCCTCCCTCCACTATAATGGCCCTAATTCTGCCTTATAAATTTGACTAGACCAGAGCATGTACGTGGGTACAGATAAGAGATAGAAACACAGGGAATGCAGGACAGATAAACACCTTGGGACCAATATTGAGAGTAGTCATATCAGGAGGGTAAGGGTAAGGTGGGGGGAGAAAGGGGGATCCACCGATCACAGTGACCTATCTATAACCCCCTCCCAGGGGGATGGACAACAGACAAGGGGGTAAAGGGAGATATCAGACAGCGTAAGAAATGAAAAAATAATAATAATTTATAAATTATCATGGGTTCGTGAGGGAGGAAGGGGGAGGGGTGGAAATGAGGAGCTGATACCAAGGACTGAAGTAGAAAGAAAAAGCTTTGAAAATGATGATGGCAAAATATGTACAAATGTGCTTGACACAATGGACAAATGTATGGATTGTGATAAGAGTTGTACGAGCCCCCAATAAAATGATTTTTAATGGAAAAGGAAAAAAATAATAAGCTTTATATACAAGAGCAATTGAATATTGAAACAACATCCCAGCCCAGTCCAAATCAAGTCCAGAAATCTGATCTTAGCCCATATATCCAATACCAATCTATAAATTTCTCTTCAGACTCATGCAACACATGTAATGACACCAAATGCAGGAAGATCACAGGCCAGTGGGTGGGAAGTCTTGTGGATCCAGTGGCAGTTGAAACATCTCAGTGCTTGCTTCTCCAGCTCCCAGGACACTGGCTGCATCAGCGAAGCTCCCATCAGGCTCGTCATCAGTAATATCTCACAGGGAGTGAGCGAGTGTCCCACCTGCAGTGAACTATCTCCTTAGCACCTCCAAATGAGGTCATCAAGCTGCGATCTGATTGACAGGCTAGACTCCACCTCTTCACTCTTAAGTCTCAAACTGGCAACTGATTATGTAACTAGCACAATTGGTTTTCTTTATGTTGAAATGTTATCCTTACTGAAGGCTGTAGTGGATCTTCATCCCTTCAAGTCCTGTTCACGTTCCACAGCAAGGATGTGTCATCTGCATATCACTGATTGTTAATGAGTCTTTCTCTGATCTAGATGCCACAATCTTCTTCAGTTATTCCAGTTGCGCAGATTATTTTCACAGCATAGAGATTGAGTAAATATGATGAAAGGAGGCAACACTAGCATATTTTCCAATTTGAAACCACACAATTGAAATTTGTCTACTCAAATGACTACTTTTTGGTCTATGTCCAGGTGCAAGTGAGTACAATTGGTTGTTATGGAATTATTATTCATCTAATGTTATATATAATTTGCTATGGTCCACACAGTCAAAAGCCTTTGTGTAGCCAATAAAACATAGGTGATCATGCACCCACCACTTATCTATCAGCTTGTCACACTATGGTGACTTGCTTGTTGCTGTGATTCTGAAAGCTATGTCCCAAGTATTTCAAATACCAGCAGGGTCACCCAAAAATGAAAAGGTTTTAGCAGAGCTTCCAGTCTATGAACAGACTATGAAAAAAGGAATAGGCTGTCCACTGAAAACTTTATGAATAGCAGCAGAACATTGTCAGATACTGAAAACCTCGTGAATGTCAGCAGAATATTGTCAGCTATAGTGCCAGAAGATGAGCCCCTGGGTCGGAAAGGTTCTCAAAATACGACTGAGGAAGAGCTGCCTTTTCAAAGTAGAGTCTAACATGCTATGGATGGAGTAAATCCTTCAGGATCTTAATTTGATAATAGGGCACTACTCAAATTAAGAAAGAAGCAGCTGTAATTATCTATTAATAATTGGAATTTGGAATGTATAAAATATGATTATAGGAAAATTGGAAGTTGTCAAAACTGAAGCGGATCACATAAACATTGATATCATAATCATTAGTGAGCTGAAATGGACTGATTTTAAATTAGAAAATGATATGGTTTACAATCTGGGGATGATTTAATCGGTAGGCATGTGTCCCCTTCCTCGTCAAAAAGAACATTTCTAGAACTATCTTGAAGTACTATGTTGTCTATAACAGAATAATATCTAGCTGCATACAAGGAAATCTAGTCAAAACAATTAATTTTCAAATTTATGCACTAATCACTAAAACTAGTGTTACAGAAGTTGAAGAGTCCTAACATGTATTCCATCAGAATGTAATCAAGCATACAACCAAGATGGCAATTGAAATGTGAAAATTGGAAATTAAGAATAAGGAACAGTAGTTGGAAGACATGACCTTGGTGAAAGAAATGAAGCTGAAGATTGCATGACCAAATTTTGCAAGACCAACGACGTCTTCACTGCAAATACCTACAACAGAAAAGGCGACTATACACATGGACTTCTCCAGTTGAAATACACAGAAATAAGATGCGCTACATCTATGGGAAGAATAGCTCAATATCAGCAGCTAAAAGCAGGTCAGGGACTGACTTCAGTACAGACCATCAATTGTAAGTTGTAAGATGTAAGACCGAGCCCCCAACAAAATGATTTTTTTTAAAAGATGTAAGGCCATCACATATAAGTTCAGATTAAAGCTTAAGAAAATTAAAAGAAGTCCATGAGCGCCACCTGAATTTTGAGAACACCTCAAGAACAGACTTGATACATTGAACACTAATGACTGAAGACATGATGAGCTGTGGGAGGACATCAAGAATATCATTCATGAAGCAAAAGACTATTAAAATACATAGAAAAAAAGGAAATATCAAAGTGGATATCAGCAAGACTCTGAAACTTGCTCTTAGTTGTAGAGTAGCTAAGGCAAATGGAAGAAATATGGCGTGAATGAGCTGCGCAGGTCATTTCAAAAGGCAGCTCAAGAAGACAAAGTATTCTAATAAAAAGATCTAGAGTTAGAAAACAAAAAGGAGAACACAATGTATCTCGAACAGAAGAAAAACTTTAAGCCTCAATTTGCAATATTGAGAGAATCTGTGAGCTAAAAATTGAACTATGAAGGAAGCATCAAAAGAAAGATAGAAAGAATACATAGTCACTGCACCAAAAAGAGATTGTGTAGGATCCAGAACCAATGGTACCGAAGAAAGAAGTTCAAGCTGCGCTGAAGGCATCAACCAAGTACATTGTTCCAGGAATTGATGGAATAGATGTTTCAACAAACTAATGAAACAATGGAAGCACTTACTTCACCCAACTATACCTGGCCAACTTACTGCAACAGATCCTCATTTCTTACCCATTTTAATGAAAATGACCTAATAGAATATGCAAATTATATAATGATATTATGTGCGAGTAAAATATTTTTAAAACATTTTATTAGGGGCTCATACAACTCTTATCACTATCCACACATATACATACATCAATTGTATAAAGCACATCGTACATTCTTTGCCCTAATCACTCTCAAAGCATTTGCTCTCCACTTAAGCCCTCCGCATCAGGTCCTCTTTTTTTTTTCTCCTTCCCTGCTCCCCCCTCCCTCATGAGCCCTTGATAATCCACAGATTGTTATTTTGTCATATTTTGCCCTATCCAGAGTCTCCCTTCCCCCCCTTCTCTGCCGTCCATCTCCCTGGGAGGAGGTCACATGTGGATCCTTGTAATCAGTTCCCCCTTTCCAACCCACTCACCCTCCACTCTCCCAGCATCGCCCCTCACACCCTTGGTTCTGAAGGTATCATCCACCCTGGATTTCCTGTGCCTCCAGCTCCCATATGCACCAGTGTACAACCTCTGCCCTATCCAGTCCTGCAAGGTAGAAATCGGATCATGGTAGTTTGGGGTAGGAAGCATCCAGGATCTGGGGGAAAGCTGTGTTCTTCATCGGTACTACATCGCACCCTGACTGACCCATCTCCTCTCCTCTATGAGGGGATCTCCAGTGGTCGACATTTGGGCCTCGGGTGCGAGTAAAATTTTTGTGAAGCTCATTCAACATCAGTTATAGCAGTACAGGGAGCTGCCAGAAATTCAAGCCAGATTCAGAAAACAACATGGATGCTGTTGATGTCAATTGGATATTGACTGAAAGCAGAGAATGCCAGAGAGATGTTTGCTTATGTTTTATTGACTATGCAAAAGCTTTCGACTATGTTGAACATAAAGAACTATGGATAACCTTGAAAAGAATAGAGATTCTTCTCAGATGAGAACAATTATGGGGAAACTGTACATGGATGAAGGGGCAGTTGTGCAAACAGGGCAAGGGAACACTGCATGGTTTCAAGTCAGGAAAGTTGTGTGTCAGGGTTGTATCCTGTTGACATACTTATTCAATCTGGACATGTAGCAAATCATCAGAGAAAATGGATTATATGAAGAAGAACGTGAATCACTATTGGAAGAAAACTTATTAACAGTCTTTCATATGCAAAATTATATAACCTTGCTGTAAGTGAGGAGGACTTCAAGCACTTGCTGACAAAGATCAAGGATTGCAGCCTTCAATAGAGATTACAAGTAATGTAAAGAAAACAAAAATCCTCACAACTAGGCCATTAGGTAACATCATGATAAAAGGTGAAAAGATTGAAGTTGGCGAGGAGTTTGTCTTTCTTGTAGCCACAAGCAATGCTCATGAAAACAGCAGTCAAAAGATCAAACGTGTATAGCAGCACATCAATCTGCTGCACGAGTCCTCTTTAAAGTGCTGAAGAGCACGGTTACTTTGAGGACTAAGGTGCCACTGACCCAAGACATGCCATTTTAAATTGCCTCAGATGTATGTGAAAGTTGCACATTGAATAAGGAAGACCGAAGAAGAATTAATGTATTTGAATGATGGCCCTGGCAAAAAATATGGAAACTGCAATGAACTGACAAAAGAACAAACAGATGTGTCTTGGAAGATGTACAACCAGAATGCTCCTTAGAGGCAAGGATGATGAGACCTTGTCTCACTTATTTTCAACCTGTTGTCGGAAGAGACAAGTCCCTAGAAAAGGTCATCATGCTTGATAACGCAAGAGGGCAGCGAAAAAGAGGAAGACTCTCAACAAGATGGATTGACATGGTAGCTGCAAGGAGAGGCTCGAACAGAAGAACAATATGATTGTGGCACAGACCTGGAGTGTTTCATTCTGTACTAGGGTTGCTATGAGTTGGGACCAACCTGATGACACCTAACAACAACAAAACATACATCTGCTATTCTCTGCGTTTAGCCCAAAGTCATCTGATGTTAACAATAGTATTCTTCATTCGATATCCTCTAATGAATCTGGTTTGGATATCTGGCAGTTACAGATGGAGGTATGGGTCAACATTTTTGAATTTTCTTAGCAAAATGTTGCTTGCACATGATACTAATGATATTCCATAATTTCCACATTCTCGTGGATCAAGTTTCTTTGGAATGGATACAAATGTGAATCTCTTCCAGTCAGGTGTAGAGGTAGCTGTCTTCCAAATTTCTTGGCATAGATGAATAAGCACTTCCAACTTTTCATCTGTCTGTTGAAGCATCTTAATTGATATTCTATCAATCCCTGGAACCTTGGTTTTTGCTAATGCCTTCAGTGTCATCAGTTTTTGATCATATGTTACCTCCCCAAATGGTTAAACATCAGCCAGTTCTTTTTGGTACAGTGACTCTGCATATTTCTACCATCTTCTTTTAATGCCTCTTACATCATCCAGTATTTTTCCATATAATCTTTCACTGTTACAACTCGAACTTTGAATTTTTCTTCTGTCATTTCAGCTTGAGAAATGCTGAACGCGTACTTCACTTTGGGCTCTCCAATGATAGATCTTTGCACATTGCATTATAATACTTTACTTTGGCGTCTGGATCTGCCCTCTGAAATCTGTTCATCCCTTTACTTCATCAATTCTCCCACTTGCTTTAGCTACTCCACCTTCAAGAGCAAGCTTCACCCTAATCTAAGAACAATTCGTTTTTTATGATGTGGTCCTACTCAATATTTGTCTCACTGAAGTGATCACTGAGATATGGATGGTATAGCAAAGTGTCGTGAAGAAATCCAGTGGTGCCTGGCTATCAGAAAAGGATAGCAGCTGACGTCTTAAAGGTTTTTCTTAAAACAAGCAGCTGTCTAAGTGATGTGTCACCTAAGTTCACATGGAAGAAGCACCCCAGCCGGTGTGATAAAAGGATTATTAACAATAACAACAACAAAAACCCATTACCAGAGCATGGACTGTATTAGAGTTTCAAATTTCAGTTTGCAAAAGGCTATATTTGATGGTGAAAACCCAAAATCCATTTACAGAGCCCTCTGTTGAATTCACTTGGTCCATTGACCAAGGATGTGAATAGTCTTTTCTTCAGATAGAGTGTATTGGAAAGTTGATTACGGCCGGAAAAGTTAGGTTAAAATTAAACTTCTTACCATTTGTTTTCCCTTTTGACTCCATTTTTTTAAACATTTTAGTGAGAGCTCAAACAACTCTTATCACAATCCATACATACATCCCTTGTATGTCAAACACATTTGTACATTTGTTGCCCTCATCGTTTTCAAAACATTTGCTTTCTACTTGAGCCCTTGGCATCAGCTCCACTTGCTCTAGGTTTTATTATTGTCTGCATTCTTTTGAACTGAATTTTTGTGTCTTATTTTGTAATTGTTTCTGGGGTCTTTGGGGCTATGATTTTCTTTGTATGAAATTCAAGATAGGAAACTCTATAGAGACAGTAACTAGACTATTTGCAGTGTGGGAAGAGGCTGAGTTGAGAGAGTCTTCATGGAGAAGGCCAGGATGAAATGGTTGCAGCGGAGCTCCATTCACTCCCATGCTCAGCGTGGTCCTAGGGTGAACACAGAGAGGGAGTAGGGTAAGCCAGGTGGACTAGAGAAACAGATTCAGTGACACTCAATATAAGTAAGAAAGAGCTTTATATCAAGAAGTAATTGTATATCAGGAAAACATTTTATCTCAGTCCAATTAAAATCCATAAGTCTAATAATAATAGCTCATAAGTCCTTCTTCAGACTCACAAAGCCACATAGCGATGCAGAATGCAGGAATGTCACCGTGGATCCAATGGCAGTGGACACATCTACCGGGTTCTAGCAGGACTAGGGTCCGCCAACGGGAAGGTGAAGGCAGAGAGAGAAGGGGCGGGTTCTAGGGCCCTTATTAAAAGAAGGCCACATTCATAAGAAGGCACCATCAAGCTGTGACCTTATTGACAGGCTAAACTTCACCTTTACACTTGTATATGTCTTAAAGTTGCCTTGAAATTGTGTAACACAAATAGTGGGTGTAGAATCTGGGTCTCGTGGCTAATGGAAGACCAGGGACCCACCTACCAGCTCCTCTGCACTAACCTTTCCAAATAGAAATGTTGGGTAAAAGGGGAGCATAACATATAAGACCAGTCACCTTTCTAGGATCTACGAGGTTAAAATGTGGTTTTCCTTCAGAGCACATGGCCCAGTGAGAGTTCAGAGTTCTGTTTAGGCTCATTAGTAGGTACTTCAGGGTGAATAAAGATGAAATGACAAACAAAAGTTGCATTATGTCCAAATGCATTGATTCCCCATATGAGGAAAACCTGTTGGTGTCTCATGGGTTCCCATGTATGAGAACCCCATTTGTAAACTATAATAACTTCAACCCTGTAGCATCTGAGGTCTTAAAGGCTTGAAGATAAACAAGCGGTCATCTAGCTAAGAAGCAACAAAGCCCACATGGAAGAAGCACACCAGCCTATGTGATCACGAGGTGTCGATGGGATCAGTATCAGGCATCAAAGAACAAAAAATCATATCATTGTGAATGAGGGGGAATGCAGAGTAGAGACCCACAGCCCATCTGTAGGCAACTGGACATCCCCTTGTAGAAGGGTTGGGGGAAGGATATGAGCCAGTCAGGGAACAGTATAGCACCGATGAAACATACAACTTTCCTCTAGTTCTTTAATGCTCTCTCCCCTGTCCCCCACTATCATGATCTCAATTCTACCTTAAAAATCCATCTAGACCAGTGCATGTACACTGGTACAGATAAGAACTGAAACACATGGAATCTAAGACAGATAAACCACTCGGGACCAATAATGAGAGTAGCAATACCAGGAGGGGGAGGGGAAGGTGTGGGGAGAGAGGGGGAACTAATTACAAGGATCTATCTACATATAACCCCCTCCCAGGGGGAAAGACAACAGAAAAGTGGGTGAAGGGAAATATCAGAAAATGTAAGACATGACAAAATAATAATAATTTATAAATTATGAAAGGAGGGAGGGGGGAAAGAAATGAGGAGCTGATACCAAGGGCTTAAATAGAAAGAAAATGTTTTTTAATTAATGGTTTTATTAGGGGCTCATACAACTCTTATCACAATACATACATACATCAATTGTACAAAGCACATTCGTACATTAATTGCCATCATCATTCTCAAAACATTTGCTCTCCACTTAAGCCACTGGCATCAGGTCCTCATTTTTCCCCTCCCTCCCCGCACCCCACTGCTTCATGAACCCTTGATAATTTATAAATTATTATTTTGTCCTATCTTGCCCTGTCCGACATCTCTCTTCACCCATTTTTCTGTTGTCCTTCTCCCAGGGAGGAGGTGACATGTAGATCCCTGTAATCAGTTCCACCTTTCCAACCCACTCTCTCTCTACATACCCAGTATCGCAACTCACACCACTGGTCCTGAAGGGATCATCTGCCCTAGATTCCCTGAGTTTCTGGTTCCTATCTGTACCAGTGTACATCCTCTGGTCTAGCCAGACTTGCAAGGTAAAACTTGGATCATGATAGTGGGGGGTGGGGGAGGGCCAAGCATTTAGGAACTAGAGGAAAGTTGTATGTTTCAGCGTTGCTACATGGCACCCTGTCTAGCTCATCTCCTCACCGAGACCCCCTCCGCAAGGGGAACTCCAGTAGCCAACAAATGGGCTTTGGGTCTCCACTCTGAGCTGTTCACCTCATTGACTATGGTAAGATTTTTTTTGTTCTGATGATGCCTGTTACCTGATCCCTTCAACACTTCGTGATCACACAGGCTGGTGTGCTTCTTCCATGTGGGCTGTGTTGCTTCTGAGCTACATGGCCGCTTGTTTACCTTCAAGCCTTTAAGACCCCTGATGCTATATCTTTTTATAGCCGGGCACCATCAGCTTTCTTCACCACATTTGCTTATTCACCCGCTTTGTTTTCAGCGGTTTTGTCGGAAAAGTGAACATCATAGAATGCCAGTTTAGTAGAAGAAAGTATTCTTGTATTGAGGAGTACTTGAGTGGAGGCCCCAATGTCCTTCTGCTACCTTAATACTAAACCTATAAATATATGCACATAGATCTATTTCCCCATCCTCATATATAAATATATTTGCATATATACATGTCTTTATCTAAACCTCTATAAATGCCCTTTGCCTCCCAGCTCTTTCCTCTATTTCCCTTGACTTTCCTCTTGTCCCATTATCATGCTCAGTCCCCACCAGGGTTTCAGCAATTCCTCTTTGTTACATTACCCTTGAACATGCCCTACCAGGCCTCCCACACCCTCCTCACCACCAATTAGGATCACTTGTTCCCTTGTCCATGAGTTTGTTAACACCACTTCCTTTCCCCCCACCTCCCACTCTCCCATGTCCCCCCGGAACTGTTGGTCCTATTGTTTTCTTCTCCAGATAGTTCATCCAGCCTATCTTATTTAGACAGACCTATGGAGATAATAATATGCACAAAAACAAGACAGAGCAAAACCAAGCAGCAATACACAATAAAACAACAACAAACCAATGACAAAAAAAAAAAACAAGAAAGAAAAGCTTGTAGTTAGTTCAAGGATCATTTGTTGGCCTTCGGGAGTGTTTTCCAGTCCAGTCTGTTGGTGCATCACGCCCTGGCCCCAAAGTCCACCTTCAGAATTCCCTGGGGACCTTGCTACTCCATTCCCTTGCTGTTCTGTTGCACCCCTTAGTGTTTTGCCTCAGTGTGGCGGGATTAGATCGGGTGCAATTCCCCCCACTGTGTCTCTGGTGTTGTGCCCTGTAGGGTTATGGGTCAGTGAGGGGCGTCATGTCTCATAGTGGGCCTGACCATGTAGTCCTCTCTATGGACTGGCTTCTCTAATTGGGATCATCGTCCTCAAGGCCTGGTGGGCCAGGATGTGCTCCACTCTCTCCTCCTCCCCCTTTATCAGCACCCATGTGTTCTGATCAGATATGTCCCTCTCCTGAAGTTGCAGATTCAATGCTGTCTTTTGAAATCTATTCTTCTGGTGGGAGGGGCAGGTGTCCACTTAGTAGTTGGGATTGGGGCTGTCTCCCCTACCCCCAACCTCTCCACTGGTTCCCTACTCCACCCCGGCCTGTTGCATTCACATCTTGCAGCACTGGGTTGGAGTCTGGTCCCTGAAATAAAATGTTTTGAGAATGATGATGGCAACAAATGCACAAATGTGTTTGATACAATGGATGGATATACAGATTGTGATAAGAGTTGTAGGAGCCCCCAATAACATGATACTTTTTAAAAAAGAACAGGAAAATAAAAACAAAACCTTCAGCCCTGAAGACTTGCTGTTCCCTTGGAGGAGTAGAGGATGGCATTTAAGACAGTGGGGTAATGATGTTTGCGTCCACTGCCAGATTGCTTTCTCTTCTTTAAATAATTTATCTAAAATATGCACTAAATATATATAAAGAATTTTGCATTCTTGAGTTAGCTGGATATTTTTCTTTTAGGTGAAGAAGAGCAACACTTTCTTATTTTGAAGGCCATCTGGAGGGGAAAATACAGTGGAGGAAATGTCTCTTTTGTAACATTTTTATGTTTTCATTTTACAGGAGATATTTTGGAAATGGTATATGGGTAAGTGATTTTCTTTCATTTCTCTTTTCTGTATTATTTCTGATTCTTTTCCCTTGAAAGTCAGCTTAAGACCTCTTAACACTCTGCTGCTGCTGTTGTTAAGCACCACTGCGTTGGTTCCACTCGCTGTGTCCAGCGGAACGAAATACTGCCCAGTCCTGGGCCAGCCTCACAATCGTTCTTACGTTTCAGCTCACTGTTGCAGCCACTTTGTCACTCCATCTGTGGAGGGTCTTCCTCTCTTTCACTGCCCCTCTACTTTACCAAGTGCCATAGTCTTCTCCAGGAACCGGTCACTCCTGGTAACATATCCAAAGTATGTCAGACGAAGTCTCGTCATGCTAGCTTCTAAGGAGCATTCTGGCTGTACCTCTTCCATGAAAGATTTGTTCTTCTTTAGGCCAGTCATAGTACTTTCAATATTCTTTGCCAGCATCTTAATTCAAATGCATGGATTCCTCTCTTGGTCCTTCTTAATAGCCTCAGGCCGGTGGATTTCAAACTGTGGCGGCATCAGGAATTACAACCAATAACCCCAAGGGCCCTGGAATGAATCCTTCATGAGAAAATGAATCGGAAATCTTCCTTTTTTTTTTTTTTTTTTAGGAGTTGTGTTAGACAGGGTTCTCTAGAGAGATAAAACCAGATTGCTGATGATTATTTATTTATTTGTTTGTTTGTTTATATATATATATATATATATATATATATATATATATATAAAGATAGATAATAACACAAGAAATGAACAGTTAAATTATAAACAGATAGATAGATATATAATACAAGAAATGAACAGTTAAATTATAAAGCAGTACAAATGGCTCAGTGCGACTTACTCCCATGAGAGAGTTGTGAGCTAGGCTATCCCAGCACAGGCAGCAAACAGAAAAGCAGGTCACCAACTGTCAGCCAGGTCACCAACTGTCAGTCCCCAGCTCCAGAGATGTAAATTCTAATCGTGTGGTCTTAAAGGGACCTCAACTTACAGTGACACAGTCCACAGGCTAGACGTCCCACCGATAGTGTACCCTGTAAATTGAGGCACATAACAAGCAAGGCAGCCACACACTGGTCCGATGATTAAATAGCAAGAAACAAGAAAGGCAAGGCTCACCAAGCCATTTATCTCTCTGCCCTTCAATTAATCCCACATGTGTTTATCAGCCAGGCTGGCACAATAAACTATCTCAGGAGTGCCTCAAGTATATCCTGACAAGTCACCTAAAGGAATTGTTTTCAAAAGCTCTCCCAGAATCTTAAAAATTCCATAGAACTTCTGGGGTTACTTTGGATAAGGGAGGAGTAAGGAAGGTCCTCCTTCAAGGACAACAATTGCTTTTATGTTCATTGCCTCTTGGGGTGTGTGGTAAGGTTTATTCTTAAGAAATGGTTTGAGATATTTTTAATTTGAAAAGCAATAGCCCACCTTTAGATTACATTGCTTTGAGGAATTCTTGGGCATTCCTGAGGAATGAGCTTTTGGGGAATGGCTGAGTGCAGTGAGGAGTCCCAGGTGACACAAATGGATAACCATCCAACTACCAGAAGAATGTGAAAGCTGGACATTGAATAAGGAAGACTAAAGAAAACTCAATGTATTTGAATTGTGCTGGAGAAGAATATTCAACACATTGCTGCCATGACTGCTAAAAGGATAAACTGATTTGTCTTGGAAGAAGTACTGCCAGAGTACTCCTTGAGGCAAGGATGGCAAGACTTCATCTGACATACTTTGCACATGTTGTCAGGAGAGACCAGTCCCTGGAGAAGGGCATCATGCTTGGTAAAGTGGAGGGGCAGCAGAGAAGGGGAAGATTCTCAGTGAAATGAATTGACATGGTAGATTAAACGATGGGCTCAGGCATAGGAACAGTTATGAGGATGACTCAGACCGTGCAGTGTTTTGCTATGTTGTGCATGGAGTTGGTATGCATTAGAAGAACAATGTAGAGGGCAACAAATGTATAAGGGGGCTTCACTCAATTGATGTATGTATGGATTGTGATAAGAGTTGTATGAGCCCCAATAAAATGATTTATTAAATTAAAATAAAATTTTAAAGAATAAGAGCAACATAACAACAACACTAGGTGTAAGGTTGGTAATTCAAACCCACCCAGCAACTCCTAAAAGACAGGACTGATGACCTGATCATCTTGAAGACCTTGTGGAGAAGTTCTGCTCGGCATACCTGGTACACCATGAGCCAGAATTGATGAGACAGAAACTGATAACAAGAGTGTAGTGTTAGAGAAGACATGAGTGTTAGGAGGGGGAAGTGGACCAAAGCAAATCTCTGCCTCAAAATTAGTGGCAAAATTACTTGAGCTTAAGTAGTTATCAAGCAAGCATGGGGTTTGTCAATAAGAAAAAGAAGGTGCATTAGTCCAGGTAGACTAGGGAAGCAAATTCAAAGAGCTTTATATAAAAGAGCAATTATATATTAAGAAAACATCCCAGCTCAGTCCAGATCAAGTCCATAGTCCGATATTAGCCCCTATGTCCGATGCTAGTTCATAAGTTCCTCATTAGACTCATGTAGCACATGCAATGATGCCGAATGCAGGGAGATCACAGGCCAGTAGGAAGGTAGAAGGTCTTGTGGATCCAGTGGCAGCGGAAGCATCTCAGCACTGGCACAGATCTCCACGGGTCTCTTCCAGCTCTCTGAGTGTCTCAACAGCAGCAGGAAAGGGAAGGCAGAGAGACTGCATCTGGCCTCCAGTGAGCTATTTATCTCTATTGCAACTCCAAGTGAGGTCATCAAGCTAGACTTCACCCCTTTGCGCAAGTTGACAGGAGGTTATATAACTGCCACCGGAAGTCGGGTTAAGAAAGGGAGAAAATATTAAGTAGAGGGTCTTGTGGAGAACAAAATCCGCTAATGAAGGATACTTGAGGGTCCATGGATCCAGGCATCATCATCCAGCCAGTCCAGGACAGCACTTCAGTAACCAGAAACTGTGCCCCTTTCTTGTGTGCCAGGCACATCTCAGCATCCTGGAGCCCTGGAAGCAAAGGGTGCGTGGTCTGCAGGGTCATGGAATGAGCTATGAGTCTATTGGCAGAGGTGGAAATCATTGTCCCCATCACTCAAATTCATCACCAGCCATAGATTTTCATCTCCCACCTGTTGCTCTTCCCACAGGTGGCACCCAGTGTGCCTCCCAACCCTGCCTGAACAATGGATCATGCCAAGACAACATCCGCAGTTATACCTGCTACTGCTCCAGCGGCTACGAGGGGAGGAACTGTGCCTATGGTGAGACCCTGTGCTAGGCATGCTGCCCCAAACCCTGCAGGCCAGCTTGGCTTTGGTCACAGGTTTCCTCGTTCACATGAACCACATGCTCTCTCTTTTTCAATCAAGACTTTCTACCACTTTCTATAGAGAGAGCACTAGTCTCTGGTTCTCGGTGTAACCCATAGGCAAGTCTCAGTGTACCCCAAAGAACCACATGCTACAATAAGCTTACTCTCAGTGTCATGAAATGAATTCCAACTCTTAGAGACCCTATAGGACAGGGTAGATGGGACACAGTAGATTTGGGTTTCCAAGACTGTAAACTCTTTACTGGAGTAGACAGCTTCATCTGTCTCCCGCCCAGCGGCTGGTGGTTTCAAACTGCTGAAGTTGCGTTTAGCAGGCCCAGTGCATAACCCACTATGCCATCACGACTCCTTACACCAAGCTACTGCACTGGTAGAGGGAAATCACATGTGATATTGCCATTCTTGATGACCCTTTCCCCCGCCTTAAGTACTGACTCCCCATATTTTTCACGGTTTAGGGTTCTTTTTCCCTTCCTCCCAAACCACCTAATCCATTACTATTTGATTCATGTGAATTCCCAGAGTACATTTTATCCTAAACTGGACATAGAGCACCTGAAGGGCAAACATATAGGGTTTAGAATGTCAATTGTGAATTTTAATTCTCTGGCTGGTCTCACTCGTTAATACGACTGATGGTGTGTGCTTTCTAATCGGGTCTATGTTTATTGGCTCAGAAGGATATGTCCAGGTACTGTGCAGTTTATTTAACAGGATTCAAAATATGTGCCGATCACTTCCACACTATAGCTTATGAATGTATGAACTTTGGTTGGTTTTATGAAACTTTCCCTCAACGCTGTGTGCCAAATATTTGCTACCTAAGAAAAATGAAGTGGAAATGTATCCTTTTGTGCCTGACATTATTTATATTTCCAGTTTTCATTAGAAAATAGATTCTAATCTAATGGTTGATCCAGCTATAGAAAAGAATATACCCAGGAGGCCTGGTAGGGTGTGATCAAGGGTAATGTAACCAAGAGAAATTACTGAAACTCAAATGAAGACTGAGCATGATAGTGGAGCAAGAAGAAAATCAAAGGAAATAGAGAAAAGAGTTAGGAGGCAAAGGGCATTTATAGAGGTCTAAATAAAGACATGTACATATATAAATATATTTATATATGAGGATGGGAAAATAGATCTATGTGCACATATTTATAGGTTTAGTATTAAGGTAGCAGAAGGACATTAGCATTCTATGATGCTCACCTTCCTGACACAAACACTGAAGACAAAGCAGGTGAATAAGAAAATGTGGTGAAGAAAGCTGATGGTGCCCAGTTATCAAAAGATACAGCATCTGGGGTCTTAAAGGCTGGAAGGTAAACAAGTGACCATCCAGCTACGGAGCAACAAAACCCATATGGAAGAAGCACACCAGCCTGTGTGATCACGAGGTGCCAAAGAGATCAGGCATCATCAGAACAAAAAATCATATCTTTGTGAATAAGGGGGGGAGTGTGGAGTGGAGACCCAAAGCCCATTTGTAGGCCACTGGACATACCCTTACAGAAGGGTCTCAGGGAGGAGATGAGCCAGTCAGGATGCGATGTAGCAACAATGAAAAATACAACTTGCCTCTAATTCCTATATGCTTCCTACCACCCCACTATCATGATCCCAATTCTATCTTACAAATATGGCTAGACCAGAAGATGTACACTGGTACAGATAGGAACTGGAAACACAGGGAATCCAGGTCGGATGATTTCTTCAGGACCAGTGGTGTGAGTGGCGATACTGGGAGGATGGAGCGAAGGTGGGTTGGAAAGGGGAACCGATTATAAGGATCTACATATAACCTCCTCCCTGGGGGACGAACAACAGAAAAGTGGGTGAAGGGAGATGTCGGACAGGGTAAGCTATGATAAAATAATAATTTATAAATTATCATGAGCTCATGGGGGAGTGGGGAGGGAGGGGTAAATGAGGAGCTGTTGCCAGGGGCTTGGGTGGAGAGCAAATGTTTTGAGAATGGTGAGGGCAATGAATGTACAAATGTGCTTTGCACAATTGATGTATGTATGGATTGTGATAAGAGTTGTATGAGCCCCCAATAAAAGGATAAAAAAGAAAAGAATACACCCAACTTTTTTGTTAATAAATTTTATCAGTAAATTACCTTTTCAATGATAGAAGTTTACAGAGTAATCCTCACTATTCAGCACACAGTCAGTGGTCCATTACTGAATGCTTTTTAAGTGTACATTTTATGCTAGATAAGATTCTTGAACTTATTTGCAGAGAATCCGCAAGTTTGTAATTCCTTAATTTAGGCTTACTCCTTCAAAACAAGTTCACGGCCATTGAGTTGGTGGTGACTCACAGAGTAGAACTCTATAGGACCGGGTAGAACTGCAGAACTCCAGAAACTGTACCTCTTTATGGGAGTAGAAAACCTCGTCATTCTCCCCCAGAGAAGTTGGTGGTTTCAAACTGCAGAGCTTGGGGATCACAGCCCAGCATGTAACCTCTATACCACCAGACCTCCTACTACTTTAAACAGTCAAAATTTAGATTGACTATTTAAATGGGGATCTCTCAAAAAGAGATGAAGTTTGCACTTCTCAAAAAGTGGCTAACTCATGTAATCTTTGCTCTGTCCTGACAAGTGTTCATGAGAGTGTGTATCATTAGGATATACTAGTCTAATATTTCAGTTGTATGTTTTCACTCATGGCGGGCTTTTATCTGCCACTACAGGAGCTCTTCCCCTTACCTTTAAATCTATTCTATTCTTCTGTTTTCCAGGAAAGCAGGTGCCAAAACTTGATAGAACTGTGTCAAAAAAGAGTGCATAGTTTATAGGTTCTGACTTGGGAAAGTGTGCAGGTTCTTTAGAGAGATATGTCTGACAAATGAATCAGGAGTTGTTCCCCTCACCCTTCCACACCTGTCTACTAGAAATTTCCGAAGACATCAAGGGTCATTTTTTAAGTCAACTAAAACAATATATATTTTAAGATCTCAACGCTATTTGACAGGTAGTGTGGATCAGTAAAGAGCCTTGGTGGAGTAACAGGTTTATGTTGGGTTACTAAATCCAAGGTCAGCAGTTCGAAAAGAATAGCTGGTCTTAGTGAGAAAGATGGAACGTTCTCTTCCTGGACAGAGAGTTGCAGCCTCAGAAATCAACAGGGGCAGTTCTTCGGTGTTCTATAGAGTCATTATAAGTCAGAATTGACTTATGGCAGTTGAGTTTGGGTTTTGTTGATCAATCGATCAGAGAAAAAAATGCCTGAATTTCACAGCCCAGTGTCTACTAAAGGCACGCTAGTGACACAATGGTTAGGTGTTTTGCTGTTAGTTTCAAGGTTAGTGTTTCAACCCATCCAGCAGCTCACAGGAGAAAGTCACAGAGAGCTGCCAAAAAGGATTATAGCCAAGAAAACCATTTGGGGCCATGCTCCTGTCGCCTGAAATTCCCGTGAGACAGAACCTACTCTACAGCAACTAAGAACAGTGCCCCCTGGAAACCCAGTTCTTTACTGACGAATGAGATTCTTCATTTTTTATTCATGTTGATGGCTACAATCAGAGCCTACACCCTCTTTATAAGTGGCTATCTTTTGGTATGACTTCGCAAAGAGTCCTAACAACTATTTTGTTCTTGCTGTATTCCCTGTTTTAGAAAACTAGCCACCTTCTCTTTATAGTCTGTAAACAAATAAAGTATTGCAAGTTCATTGTCACTGTAAGTAGAAGAGTCAGTATGTTCTAGGAGGTTGAACTTACTGGGGGGAAATAAGAGAATTTTGAAAGCAGGTCTTACAGGATATTTTCAGGAATTAAGCTAGGCTTTCTGAGTGCCCTCAAGGACCATCTAGTGTGGGGGTATACATGTGACAAGATGGGCGGATCCTAGATTCAAGATGGCGGCCAAACTTTGGATGTCACTGAGCAGGTTTGACCTGTTCTCTGGATCTCCATAGAAACCATTATTAGTAGGGTATAAACCCCACCTACAGGGACCAGACTAATGGTCCCAAGCCTTTAGGGAGAAGTAGTCCATTGTCCTTAACAGCAGGGAGTGGGCCTTACTTGTGGTGGGCCCAGACAGTAGTCTGGCAACTGACTGCCTTCAGGGAGGTAACTTGACAATCATTTACCATTATCTGCAAGCAGTGTCCTAAGTCTAATATATTTGGGGGAGACAACTTGGGCGAAATCTTTCTGTTTCCCACACGTGACAACTTCAATCCTTTATCCATTTATCATAATGTTGTCTATTGGCTCAGTTGTGAGGAGTTGGACTTTCTTAATATTGAGTTGTAATCCATACTGTAGGCTGCAATCTTTTATTTTCATCAGAAAGCACTTCAAGTTCTCCTCACTTTAATCAAGTAAAGTTGTGTCATCTGCATATCAAGGTTATTAATAATACTTCCTCCCAACCTGTACATAGGTTCTATGGGAACACCATGTAGTATTCTGGAATTCTTGTTCTTCTCAAGGTTACCATAGTTTGTTATGATCTATGGAGTCGGATAAGTTTGCATAGTCAGCAAAACACAAGAAAACATCTTTCTAGTATTTTCTGCTTTCAGCCAAGATCCATCTGACATCAGTCATAAAATTCCTCATTCCACATCCTCCTCTAAATCCAGCTTGAATTTCTGGCAGCTTCTGCCAATGTATTGCAGCAACTGTTATTGAATGATCTGCAACGAGATTTCACTGGCATGTGGCACTAATGATATTGTCGGTAATTTCAGCATTCTGTTGGGTCATCTTTCTTTGGAAGAGGCACGAACACCGATCTCTTCCAGTTGATCAGCCAGGTAGCTGTCTCCCAAAGTTCTTGCCATATGTGAGTGAGTGTTTCCAGTGCTTCATCAGCTTATAGCATGTCTGTCAATTGATATTTCAGTAATTCCTGGAGCCTGTTTTTAGCTAATGCCTCCAAGCACAACTTGGACTTCTTCCTTCAATACAAGTGATTCTTGATCATATGCTACCTCTGGAAATGGCTGAATGTCCACCAATTCTTTTGGGTTTTCTCTGTGCGTTACTTCCACTTTCTTCTGATGCTTCCTTTTTCACTCTATAGTTTGTTCACAGAATCTTTCTATATTGCAACTTAAGGCTCAATTTTTCTTCATTTCTTTCCTTTTGAAATATACGATGCATTTTGGCTTTCCAACTTCACATTCTTGTACATGTCACTATAATATTGATCTTCTCGAGCTCCCCTTTGAAAATTTGTTTAACTCTTACTTCATTATTTCTTTCATCTACCTTAGCTACTCTTATCAAGAGCAAGTTTCTGTTTCTCTTTTGACATCTACTTTAATCTTTTCTTTCTTTCCTGTCTTTTTAATGATCATTTGCTCTCTTCATATATTATGTTCTTACTGTCATCCCGTAGTTTGTCAAGTCTTCTTCTGGCATTAGTGTTCAATGAGTCAAATTTATTCTTGAAGTATTCTTAAAATTCTCGTAGAATATACTCAAAGGCCTACTTTGGCACTCATAGACTTACTTTTTTTTCCACTTCAATCTTAACTTACATATGAGCAATTAATGATCTGTTCCCCAGTCAGCCCCTATGGCAGTTACATAATCTCCTGTTGTGAAGGGGTGGAGTATAGCATATCAATCAGGTCACAGCTTGATGATCTCATTTGGAGGCGTGAACGACATAAATAGTTCACTGGAGGCCAGACAGACGCTCTCTCTGCTTCACCTCCCTGCGAGACATTCCTAATGACAAGCCAGATGAAGCTACACTGATTGAGCCCGAGCCCTGGAGCTGGGGTAACCACATGGAGACCCACACCAGTGCTGAGATGCTTCCACTACCACTGGATCTACAAGACTTTCCATCCACTGGCCTGTGATCTTCCTGAACTTGGCATCATTGCATGGCTGCATGAGTCTAAAGAGGAACTTATGGATTAGAATTAACATATGGGGTAATATTGGACTTATGGACTTGATCTGGACTGAGCTGGGATGCTTCCTTAATGTGCAATTGCTCTTTTATATAAAGCTCTTTCTTATACACTTATGAGTGTCTATGAATTTGTTTCTCTAGTCAACCTTAACTAACATAGCCCCTGACATCATTTTGGCTGATGATATTGAGCTTCTCCAATGTCTCTTCACAGAGATATAGTCAATTTGATTTCTATATATTTCATCTGGAGAAGTCCACATGCATATTCATTTTTATGTTGTTAAAAAAAAGGTATTTGCAATGAAGAAGTCAACGGTCTTGCAAAATTCTATCATGAGAATCTTGGATTTTGTTTCTATCACCAAGGCCACATTTTCCAATTTCTGTTCCTTCTCTTACTTTCCAACTTTTGCATTCCAATCATCAATAATTATTGACACATCTTTATTTCATGTTTGATGAATTTCAGACAGAAGTTAGAATTTTTTCAATTTCTTTATCACTAGCTTTAGGGAAAATACCTCATCACGGGTAGCATTTTACTTCATGACAGCTGTTGAACTATCCTTTTCACATGAATGTGATGCCTTATATCTTGAATTTGCCATTCTCTGCACAGTAAGCCATCTGTTTGTCCAACTCAAAATGACCAATGTCAGTCCATTTCAGCTCACTAATGCATATTAGTCTCTATGCACTCCATTTCATGAAATGGAAGGACTAAGTACAAAATAGTATTGTAATTGTATTTCCTCTTCCCTATATTTTTCTTCATATTCTATTTTCTCTGGTTTACTTTGTTGGGAGAATGTAGCATATAATACATATAACATGCAAAATGTATGTCAATCAACCATTTATGTTCCAGTAAACAGTAGGATATTAGTAAAGTTCGGGTGGCATCAAAAGTTATATTGGGGAAATGAAAACTCCTGATTTGTGGACGGCTGTTGATACAGTGGAAACCCAAAATCCATTTTCAGTAGCTACACATAGATGAAGCCTCCTGCAATTTTCTTCTGACTATAATCAAGGGTTGGGCATAGCCTTGTTTTCAGACAGAGTATTACAGAGAAAACTATTAAATGTACCATCTGATTTGAACACTTTTTTTGACACTTCTAAAAGTTATAGTAGTTAAAAAAAAAAGTGAAGCAGAAATACATGTGGATGAAGCCTCTGATGAGGTCCCTCTGAACACAGACCAAGGACATGAACAGCCTTGCTAGCAAACCTAACCCACTGGAAAGTGGAGTATGACAGACAAAACTAGGTAAAAATCTGTCACCTTATCATTTGATCTCCCTTTTGATCCATTTTCCTTTGAACTGTGATTTTGATCCATTTTAAGGTTCCTCTAGGTTTTAATATTTTGTTTTCCTTTGAACTGTGATTTTTTGGTTTTATCTTGTTATTGTTGGTAGCCTTGTTGACTATTTTATTTTTCTGTTATTTGGTATATGAAAAGGATGGGAGAATCTATAGCAACAGTAATTGGATTAGAAGTTCCTTGAGGGTACAGTGAGGGAGGTTGGAGGTATCTGGGGATTCAAGGAGGGAAAATGTTCTAAAATTGATTAGGGTGGTATCTGTACAGCATTTATTGATATGACTGAACTACTGAATTGTATGATATTTGGATTGCATCCCAATAAAAGTGTTTATTTTACAAAGCATACTTGAATTCTCACCTGTGAGGGAGTCAACACCCCTAACGTTGTTTCAAGTATCAACTCGCTATTTTTAATAGGCTTATGAGATAACGTCTCAAAGCTACTTCCATGTCTATGGCCCTGTGATTTCTATGTCACAGAAAGAAAGTCATAATGAATTTTCAGCTTTGGCAGGGGGGATGGTGATAGAATCCCAGAAATACATATAAGACCAAGTTAAAATGGAAAGAACAAATAAAAAGGCTATAATGCTATTTTCTTTTCCACGCCCATCCTTGAAATATAAAATTTTGTGAAAAGTTTACATCAAGGGCTAACCAACTGAAAACTATGAGAACATGACTGAAAAACCTTAACTCCTATGTATGAAGGACATTGGCCTCTACTCAAGTAATCCCTCAATGCAAGAACATTTTGTTCTAATAACCTGGCATTCTGTGATGCTCACCTTCCTGCCACAATAGCTGAAGACAAAATGGATGCATAAGCAAGTGTGGTGAGGAAAGCTGATGGTGCCCAGCTATTAAAAGGTATAATGTCTGGGGTCTTAAAGGCTTGAAGATAAACAAGTGGACATCTAGCTGGGAAGCAACAAAGCCCACATGGAAGAAGCACACCAGCCTGTGTGATCCTGAGGTGTTGACAGGTTCAGGTATCAGGCATCAGAAGAAACAAAACAATCCTATCAACGAGAATGAGGTGGGGTGAATAAAGACCCAAAGCCCATCTGTAGAAATCCCCCCAAAGAAAGGGTCTCAGGGAAGGGATGAGATAGCCAGGGTGCAGTATAGCACTGATGAAACATACAGCATTCCTCTAGTTCTTTAACGCTTCCTCCTCACCACTATCATGATCCCAGTTGTACCTTACAATTCCAGCTAGGCCAGAGAATGTACACTAGTACAGATAAGCTCTGGACACATGGAATCCAGGACAGATAAACCCCTCAGGAACAATAACAGAAGTAGCAATACTATGAGGGTAGGGGGAAGGTGGGGAAAGAAAGGGGAACCCGATTGCAATGATCGATGTATAACCCTCCACCCAGGGTGACGAACAACAGAAAAGTGGGCGAAGGGAGACAGCAGATGGTGTCAGATATGAAAATAACAATAATTTATAATTTAACAAGGGTTCATGAGGCTGGGAGGCTGGGAGAGGGAGGTGAAAAATGAGAAACTGATACCAAGGGCTCAAGTAGAAAGAAAATGTTTTGAAAGGATGATGGCAACATATGTACAAATGTGCTTGACATATGAGTGTATGTATTGTTATAAGAGCTGTAAGAGCCCCAATGAAATGACTTTTTAAAAAAACAACCTTAGGGGAAAAAAAAGAGGACCTGATGCAAAGGGCTTGGGTGGAGAGCAGATGCTTTGAAAATGATTAGGGCAAAGAATGTACGGATGTGCTTTATACAATTGATGCATGTATATGTATGGATTGTGATAAGAGTAGTATGAGCCCCTAATAAAATGTTAAAAAAAACAACCTTAATTCCAAAACACAGTATTAAAAAAGTAGCTGTACTATGTATTTCCATATTGGCATTTACACATATGTATATATATTTCCTTTTCAGCTAAAAATGAATGTCATCCAGAGAGGTCTGATGGATGTCAACACTTCTGCCATCCAGGGCAGGAATCCTATAGGTGCAGTTGTGCTGAGGGCTATAAACTTGGGACAGATGGCAAATCGTGTGTTCCCAGCAGTAAGTTCTCAAGTGGGAAAAGGCTGTCTCATCCCTGAAACTGTCAACTCGCACCCCATCCTTTTTCCTGTTATAATGTCATTAAAGCCATGTCTTCTTTTTGTAATGCAGAGTAGCTATAATTCAACTTGTAAGCCTTATCTCTACATTAGAGCAAAGATAGTGACCAAAAAGTACTGCTGGTTATGACTCGCCTTGCCCAAATTACAGCTTCTGACTTTATGCATAGGTACTTATAATAAGTAACCTGTAAGAGTTATTTTCACTATGCTTTGTGGATGCCTAATTATAAAATAATTAGTATGAAGAAATAAGAAAGAATGTAGAATAAGAAGGAATAGGAGTACACCAGGAGGTCTGACTTGGAAGGTGCTGACTTTTCGCCTGTTTTCCCTATAAATGGAGAGAAATGCGCATGTGGAATCCTGAGTTCAGAATACATCAGGAGACTAAATAAAAGGAACCAGACTCTTCACATTTTCCCATGGCAGGTAACAGAAATGTTTTCATGTGCTTTTATTTTATGTTACAAACATCACCTACTTGTACTTTGTACTTCATTTGCCAAATAGAAACTTAAAGACAACGTAAAGCAAACATGTTTTAGCTGCACTATTTAAAAAAAAGAAATGATGTGGGTGCCACCTCTTACCATTCCTGACACCAGCCATTCTTGCTACAGTATGTTCTACTTTTTATCTGGGCTCTAAAATTCAGTGCCACACAGAATTTGATCGGGCGATGTTACAAATCTTCTTTAGAGTTACAAACGCCCAAAGGACATGCCATTTCTCTATGACTCAATCCAAAGACACTAGGCTTGAGCTCTGTGGGTCAACAAACTTAACCCCTCCAATGAAGTGTCCAGAGGCCCCTCACTCCACAAGCCAGCCTCCTGCCCAAGAGCACTCAGTGTCATTTGCTCTGTGGGCTGGGAGTCCCCACTCTGGTTCCTGGCCTGCTGCCACTGCTCCTCTCAAGTCAAAGGGTTTGAATTCCAGCTCCATGATTTTGTTCCCTACATTTTCTGTTTGATATTCATCTTTGTTAATTCCCTCTTTTCTCCCTTAACTGATATACAACTTAAGCAATCTATTTATATTATAGTTACTCTTGAATTTTTGGGGGGTGTTTTATTTTTTTTTAATTTTTAATCATTTTATTAGGGGCTCATGCAACTCTTATCACAATCCATACACACATCAAACTGTGTAAAGCACACTTGTACATTCATTGCCCTCATCAGTCTCAAAACATGTGCTCTCCAGTTAAGCCCCTGGCATCAGCTCATTTTTTCCTTCCCTCCCTGCTTCCCCCTCCCTCAGAAACCCTTGACAATTTATAATTATTTTGTCATATCTTGCCTTGTCCGATGTCTCCTTTCACCCACTTTTCTGTTGTCCGTACCTCAGGGAGGAAGTTATATGTAGATCCTTGTAATCAGTTTCCCACTCTTGAATTTTTAAAATGAATACTTAATGGTAGGTTTGGCATTTGGCTGCTGGCTGTATGATCCAATAAAGATTTACAGTCTCAGAAATTCTATATAGCTAATGTTACTGTATGTCGGAATGGACTATCTGGCAGTGAGTTTGGTTTTGTCTTTCATGATGTAGCAATATATAATTGATCATTTTACTCTCCTTCTAAATAAATTCAAGTATTTCACTATAGCCTCACCTGCTATTTTAATCAACATTTTCTTCTTCTTTTCTAACTCCATAAAGTATTATGGTTATGGTTTTACACCACCAAACGGCACTGTGTCCTGATCCTGCACCTTGTCACTAGCGGTCGTCTGTTGTTTTTTTCAGGTAAAACTAACAGATTTCAGAGGAAATGACTTCTGTGGTGGTGTTATCCTACAGGAAAACTTTGTGCTGACAACTGCAAAGTGCTCACTCATGCACAGTAATGTGAGTGTGACAGCAAGTAAGTGCATCATGAATTTGAGTAAGATTACCTGTAAGAATGGCACTGTTTTGAACTCAAGACCAAACTGAAGGTCACTTCAACAAGACCGACATAATTATAAGGTCAAAATGTATAGTCAAACACCTAAGTAGGAAAATAATGAGTAGCTGAGGAAGAAATCACAACGGCTAAAAATGTAACTTCACTTGACATTGAAATGGTATAGATTGTGGTATAAAAGATATGAGTAATTAGAAGGCAGGAAAAGTTGGGTTTGAATTGCCCCTTCACCATAGGTGACACTGGTCTACCATTTTCTCCTATTAAAAATTGGGCAAAGGTTTCTACCTCAAAGGGACATTATAAAGGAGAAAGTACACACTCTGAAATCAAATGCCATCTGAACACTAGAGCTTGGGAATCTCAAGGACCTCAGTGAGCTTTCCCTCACCATCCTTGAATTTGTTTTCCAGTCAATAAAATGTCAGGCCAAAAGTCTACTTCTAAATTGCTTAATCTTGAAGTGCTGAGAGAAGTTCTTCATAACTTCCTATTTTTCTGGCCATTTCACCCCACTCGATTGTATCCTCCCACCCCAACGACTCCTAGAATTTGGGGTTTTTGCTTTTGTTTTTAAGAATAATGTGAGGAAAGATCATGGAAATTGGTTGAAATACTTCATTTTTGTTATTTACCTTTCTGTCCACATAAGAAAACTCAGAAACACAGGTAGCCAGTGCGGTGTAGCACACTACCGCTATGCTTTGTAATACCACGATTCAGTCAGGAATTAGTTTCTAATTTCCACGTTGAAAATCAGTTTTAAAAACTAGGGATTATCCATTATTTCAGATGTGAACAGGATGAGTAACAGCTCACTGACAATGAAAGTGAAGCAAATTCATGTGCACATGCGGTACAACAAAGAGACTGGCGAAAACAACGTGGCCCTGCTGGAGCTGGAGGAGCCCATTCAGTGCCTCAGCTCGGGCCGTCCAGTCTGCTTGCCCGAAAATGACTTCGCCGAGCACATTCTGCTTCCAAGGAAAGGGGGCCTTGTCAGCGGCTGGACACTGCCTGGGAATGAATCACTCGCCTCACTAATGAAGATGCCGGTTTCACATTTTAATGAGGAGGATTGTGGAAGAGCACTCAATGTGACAGTCACAACCAGAATGTATTGTGAGAAGAGTCCCTTCGTCACGGGGCCGTGGATGGAGGGAAGCATTGTCACAAGGCCGCACAAAGGCACTTGGTTTCTGACGGGGATTATGGAAGCGTCGAGAAAAGAGTATGGGCAGGTGTTTCTCTTCACCAAGATTTCAAGATACTCGCTCTGGTTTAGTCAAATAATGAACTAATTACAAGTCAGCTAAATGGAAAAAGAATCACTATGTGGTGAAATTCCAAATTGTATCGGCAACCCCGGGGAGAAAGTGGAATTGTTCGTCCTGGGAGGCTGCCCCTGCTCCAGGACAGCCAGTCAGCTAACACGACCAAGGTTACTGCCGGTCGATCATTAGTGTTGTGCTATTTCTTTCTTTAGAATTTTTCAAGGATCTAAACAGAGACCTGGCTTAGATACACTGAGTAATAAAATACCATGCATTTGTTAGCAATGAAACTGGACTTTCTTAAATGATCTTCTTCAAATCTGTTTTCTGATGCTCATGAGTCAACTTACATAGCTTAGTCTAAGAATAAACATACTATATACATATGTGTATGTCTTTGATATGGAAGCTTTTAAGAATTGCTAGCTCTAAGGTTATCTTGCAGGAGCTCCAGATGGTGTAGTGGTTACGCTTTGGGCTGCGATAATGCGATCTGCAAGATCAGCAGTTCAAACCCACCAGGTGCTCCTTGGGAGAATGGCTTTCTAGTTCTGTAAAGAGAACCTCAGAAACTCACAGGGCATACAGATCTTGCCTGCAAGAGCACTATGAGTTGGTGTCGACTCCACGGAAGTGAGGAGTTACCTCAAAATTCTATTGGATTTACCTCTTGCCAACAAGAGTGAAAGTTGCTAAATGTTGGAAAATGTTAACTGGAAATGAATTTGAGAGAGGAGGAAAATAATTCTAAAAGAGAATAGTGCACAGACGCAGCTTTAGAGAAAAGGGTCCGGATGCATAAGGCTTAGAAGACAGACAGCACTTCAGGCCTTTAGAGTAGGAATGTGCACCGAATACGCAACTCAGATTCACATATGCAGGCTCCATAGAAGCCACTGGTTCAGGACTCGAGAACTTGTATTCTCTCAGCTCTGCTTCTGGAAGCCACATACGTAACCCTTGACCAGTTTTTTTTGTCTGTTTTGTCAGTCTACATGAGAATACTAGTAGTATCTGGCTGGTACAGGTTAACACGCAAATAGGATTTAGTACACTTGTCTACTATCATGATGAAGACTATAGTTTCCATCAGGAATAGAACAAAGGCCAGAAAACATTGTGCTTCCCTAGAATCTATAAAAATTCTTGGTGTCTCCTTTTTGCTAAACACGAAAAGATCAAATGGGGAAGAGTGGCTGGTGGGGGAGGGGGCTCTCACTGCAGACAGTTGTGGAAGAGTGGAGAGGATTCTATTTTTAAGGGATTAAGAGTTGAAGCTGACTTAAAAATCCTTTTGCATATTAAAATCTTAGAAATTTCAACAACTGATTTTTAAGTTTTATAATTCTTCAACATGCTATACATCTTATTTTTTGATGTTATACTTTAATCTCAGAATTCAATTTGTGGGTAGGGGAGCAATCTGCTGACAAGTTCATCTACTTCTCTGAAAGAACTGGTAATGCTAATCTAATTCACTGCTGTCAGCTCAGAGACCCTGTAGGGCAAAGTAGAACTGCTCCATGGGTCTCTGAGGCTGTACATCTCTACAGAAGCATATTGCTTCATCCTTCTCCTGCGGAGGGGCTGACAATTCAAACCTCTGATTTTTTGGCTGGCAGCCCAGCACTTCACACTATGCACCTAGTTAACCGTAGGTTGTTATGGTGAATTTTTAAATCTTGAAATTTATATTATTTTTAAACAGTCAAAAACCAAACTCACTGTTACCGAGTCAATTCAACCCTATAGGACAGTGTAGAGCTGCCCATGTGTATTTCTCAGTCTGAACTGTTACACCTTGGTCTGTCAACTTGAAGGTCAGCAGTTTGAAACCTGGTTAGTTGCTCCTGGGGAGAAAGACTAGGCTTTCTACCCCTATAAAGAGTTAGTCTTAGGAATTCACAGAGGAAGTTCTACTCTGTACTATAGAGCCACTGTGTTGGTAACAACTCAATGGCAGTGAGGGTTTTTTGTTTTTAATGGCTTGGAAGCATCTTATGCTTTTCTTCTGGGGTGTCTCAAGGTAGACCCAAATCTCCACCCTCTGTTAGCAGCCAAGCATGTTAACTACTTGTACCACCCAAGGAATATGCTCACCTGGATGCTAACGATATCTTTAAAATATTTTAATATTTATGTAAGCAATGCTGCAGAAATATCAGCAATCTGGCTTATGGTATTTATTTGCATGTCAAATCTGAACTTGCTAACCCAGAGTAGACACCCTATTTGAAACTACTTACATAAAAGCAAATGAAGAAGTTCATTGCAGTAACGGGCTCTGTGAGACAAGGGCCATTACAGGGCAGACTGAGGGCTGAAATGCCAGCTGAGACATTTAAAACAGAATCATTCTATTGACAGATGTAGTTTAATAAAATGGCTAGAAACCATTTGAAATCAGAGAAATCTAGATAAGGTAAATAGCTTGGCTTTGGTGACAGTTTAAAGGGGTTAAAATATTTTATTCTATAGGCAGAGATTAATTGATCATTTGATGTCCATGAAAAACCCAATGATAAATGCCTTTGTGTATGTTCCTGCACTTGAACTAGGCTACTCTGTGCTTGGGCCTTCAGTGTATACACAGAAGAGCACATGTTCCTACATGTAGTCATGTATGACCTTAAGCTATCAATCTTTGATTATCTGTGTCTATACTTACTATTCAATAGTTTGCCTGAAAACATTGACAGACCTCTGCTTTCTACAGCTTTAAACCCAAATGTATTAAATTCAGGTATGCTTATAGAAATACAAATGCCCAAGTTGTTATGAAAAGCAAACTTTAACTGGATGTTGATGACATTCTGCGGAGTCGTAGAGAAATGTAAAGCTCTAAGAGAACAGTGGTCCAGGGGAGATAAAGCTAGTGTACATAGAAAGCACACTGCAGTACAGTACACCTCCATTCTTGGCAACATGAAGTCATCTGTCACTGTCTTAGTGGCTAGTCTCAGTTTCTAGAAATCGGTGCTCAGGGTAACTGGGGAAAGCAGCAGCTTTTGAGGTTAATGAAAGTGCACTGGCATGAAATCTATGTGCATTAATGCCATTCTACAAAGGGATACCCACCCCCAAATTTTTAAAAAGTTGGTTTTCAAAGCTATGTATTTTTTTTACAAAGCAACCTATCACTTCAAAGTACTCTCCATTACACTTAATACATTTGTCAAATTTGTGATTCCATTCTTTTTTTAAAAATGTTTTATTAGGGGCTCATACAACTCATCACAATCCATACATACATCAATGTGTAAAGCAGCCTTGTACATTCATTGCCATCATTTTCAAAGCATTTGTTCTCCACTTAAACCCTTGGCATCAGGTCCTCTTTTTTTGCCCCTCCCTCCTTCCTCATGAGCCCTTGACAATTTATAATTATTTTGTCACATCCTGCCCTGTCTGCCGTCTCCCTTCACCCCCTTTTCTGTTGCCCGTCCCCCAGGGAGGTCACATGCAGATCCCTGTAATCAGTTCCCTCTTTCCAACCCACTCTCCCTCTACCCTCCCAGTATCGTCACTCACACCCCTGGTCCTGAAGGTATCCGCCGCCCTGGATTTGTGATTTCATTCTTGGCAACATTTTCAAACTCGTCTGTTTATATGGATGACAGCATCTTCATTTTTTTACTTTACCTCTTCTACATCATCAAATTGCTATCCTTTCATGGCCCTCTTCATTTGAGGAAACAAAAAGAAGTCACATGGAGAGGTCAGGTGAGTAATGTACATGGGGCAAGAGAGGCATACTTTTTTTTGCCCAAAATTGGCGCACTGAGAGGGCTGCATGAGCAGGTGCGTTGTCATGGTGGCAAAACCAGTCCATCTGCTACAAACCCACACTGTTTTTTTATCCCACACTGTTATGCAATTCTTTTAAATCTACACAGAAAGCTTAACAGTCTGATCTGGTGGAACAAACTCCAAATGCATTTTTGTCCATTCAGAAAGTTTATGGACATCCAGAATGAGGTTTGTCATCAATCGACATTTCACCTTTTTTTGGAATGAGAAAACCACTTGTTCACTTGAGTTTTTCTCATAGTGTGGTCCTTGGAAGCTGTGTTTAACATTGCAACAGTTTCTGCGGCATTTTTCCCAAGCAGGAAACAAATGTTCACAGCCGCACGCTGTTCTCTTAAATTGGCCATCACAAAAAATGAAGTTTGAGAAAAACTGCTTTCATGAAAAAACTCACTGACCAGAGAGCACTTTCCAAGGCAACCCCACTGGGTGCACTGACTCAGTGAGCTGCTCGATGCTCATCTAGCAGGAAAAACGTGTCCAACAAAACCTTGGCCCAGCGGAGCTGTATTCTGATTTTGGGGGTACCCCCTCATAGATTGAAGGTTTAGGGATGACCTCTGTGTTCTCTCAGCCTGAACATAAGGCAGACCCTACACAATGTTACTGATGGAGCATCTCGCCCTCAGCACAGTCTTCAGGGCTTAGGACAATTTGTCTGCTTCATGTGACATCAGTAAAATAATGGACTATTTTACACCACTAAGTCTGGTAGCGGTTTCTTAAGACAGCTGATAGAGGGGCCACATACATAAATGAATATTTCCAGACATGGTGACTATCGAATAAAAGAGAATTCACACTTCTAGACTGGTTCCTCTGCACAAAGCAGGTGAACAGCTTTCAAATAAGTTAACTCGGCAGAGATTAGCTTAAATGTTTTATTATGAAGTTTTCTTCTTTCCTAACTTTTTCATAAACAGAAGACATAAAGATGAAAAGGACAGGCTATGAAATCTGGAAATTTTAAATACAATTGAATTCAACTTTAAAAGAGAAGCCATTTTAATACTTAAAAATAGATGTATCCTGCAAGAGACAATTAAAAAAAATATGGTATTTGTATAAATTCAGAATGTCTTTTTTAATAGAAAATTACAAAAAATTACAAAGAAAACTTTTATGAACAATATTTATAAAAAAGTAAACTGGGTAGCTGCCTTCAAGACAAAGCCTCTTTTGCAGGGTCCCGAGAATACTGCCGAGCTCCCCCGAGGGGTTTTCCTGGTCTGAAAAAGGAATGCTGACTCTGTGAGGCGAACACCAGCCACGAGTGATAAAAGAGCATGTCCAGTCATCCATGCATGTCCACTGGAAAACTCAGTCTCACCATTCCTGAAAGGGGGGTCTTCAAGAGTTTCTCAACATGACTTTATTAGTACTGACTTCAACGCAATTGAAAACAAAGGCAACAAATTGCTCTTCCATTGTCATGTTACATACTCAACACACTGTTGATAGTGGAGGGAATGGGTTTTGCTTGCTCACGACTAGCTTCTGATGCTGATGTGATATATACCCTTTAATGTGACCCTGCAGGAGAAAAAAACGTAGAAATGACCTTATACTTCTAGATTTGAAGTACACGATAAGCATTTCTTCTTCAATGATTCAAAACAACAAACAAACAAAAACAGTCGCTCCCAAACGGACTCAATGCCTGCTGCCCCCACGTGTGTCAGAGTAGAAGCGTGCTCCATCGGGCTTGCTGGGGCCGATTTTCTCAGGAGCAGATTGTCAGGGTTTTTCCTGAGGTGCCTGAGTGGACTCCCACTTTGAAACTTTCAGTTAGCAGCCAGGCACTTCACTAGTTGCATGGCTCAGGGGGATTTCCCAGAAACACTCACTGCCCTTGAGTCAATGCGTGTACCGGTCAATGCTCACAGTTACCCAACAGAACATGGTACAACTGCCCTTGTGGGTTTCTGAGGCTGCACATCATTATGGGTACAGAAAGCCTCATCTTTTTCTGCAGAGCAGCTAGGGCCTTTGAACTGCTGACCTTTCAGTTAAGCAACCCAGTGCAATTTAAATCAACAAAGACAATAATATAAACATATGCAAGAAAAACATGGAAATGCATGAGGGAGTTTCAAAATGTTCATAGAATAATGGAATGAAAAGATAACAGAATTTTTGGAAACTTTTTGGAGTTCCCTTATATATTATATCCACTCACCCACCCTCTATAAAACCCTTTGTTGTGGTTATTTCCTGGAGTAAAATTAATTCTATTAGAAAATATCCAAAGACCTAGTAATAATCCTATTATAACGAAGATTCAAATTCTACCTAAAATTCTACTGTGAATAGTTGTTCAAATTAATGCAGGGAGATCACATACCATGTATATGAGATTAGCCAAAATACACTGAACTTCATCAATATCTACATCTTCTACTTGCATAAATTTCAAGGCAACCAGAAAAGCATCCAGAGACAACTGATGTGTTTTGAGTAACAAATACCTGAGAGAAGAAAATAGAATTCTATTTTACTAATTAGTAAAAAGTACTTCAAAGGTCAAGAAATGGTGACTCTATTAAACCACAAGGATCACTCCCCTCCCCCTTTTAATAAAGGAATGAAAAGTTTTTTCTCACCCATTAAAATACACTCTAAAAAGAAAAGCTATTAAACAATTTTAACTTTTCAATTTAAAGAAAGCACAACATTTATTTAAAAATTACTGAGTTTATTTTATTAACTCTAAGATGCATCTTTCTTCACATTTTTATATCTCTGAAATCAGGATACATTTAATAATAGATGGTATCTTAGAGTCAATAAACTATTGTTATTCCTATTTTTGATATATTATACATTGCAAAAAGTCTGATTTTTGAAATTTAACGCAAAGCCTGTTGGGATCAGATCTTACAGAAGATAGTCAGCCTCCAGTATTACATGTAAGAAAAGAAACAATTATATATTAAGACTTAACTTGCTGACAAATGAGTGACGGGGGAGCTTTACTTGGTCATCAAGAGAGGAATTGAGCAATCTGTCTTACACATTCGGATAACGCAGGAAGTATTTGAATCTGAGGGCCCACTTTAAAAATACTGGCTGCAATAGTCTCTTGTCACATACAATCTAGTGTTGTGTCGATAAAATGCACTGCTTCTCCCCAAAGTGGGGACAGTGTTGTCATCGATAACAACAACAAGGTAAGTAAGGAGGCAATGGCTAGTTAGGTCTGAAGATTTCACTGTATTTCACACAATTGAAAGAAAGGGAAGATCATACCAGGAAGGGAAGGGGAAGGTGTGGCGAGAGAGGGAGAACCTACCACAATGATCTACACCTATAACCCCCTGGCAGGGAGATGGACAATAGAAAAGTGGATAAAGGGAGACATTGGTCAGTGTAAGACATGAAAACATAATAATAAACTATCAAGGGTCCATGAGGCAGGGAGAGTGGGGTGAGAAGGGAAAAAATGTTTTGAAAATGATGATGGCAACAAATGTACAATGGTACAATGGATGGATGTATTGATTGTGATTTAAGAGTTGTACGAGCCTCCAATAAAATGATTAAAAGGAAAAAAAAGAGTTACAATTTTTTTAAGAAAAAGAAAGGGAAGATGATGAGACCCAAATTCAAATAGATCATGATCCTCATCTCAGAAGATCGCCCCCCCGCCTCCCACTGTGATGTTTTCCATTACTTATACTAAGAATGTAGCATTAGTTAATTAGTAAAAAAAAAGACAACAGTTTGCTTACACTTTCTTAAAAAGATTCCTGTAGGTGATGATCTTCAGTTTTTCAAGAATAAGGAAAATACCACAGCGAATAAAAAAGGTTTCATGCTTTGCCAGGGCTTCATTCAGTAGTAAGAGATTGCCTTCACTGAGGTTGGGAGAGGGAAAGGAGGCGCAAGAATAATTATAAAACATAACAACTCCAGCAAGAAAGAATGGCAGAACACAATGATTTCTTCCAGAAGATGTGACCGTTTCATTAAATTTCACATATTTAAAAAATCCCAAATGATCAAATTACAGTACTCTACCTTACAGCTTTGGTCACTTCAGCAAACTGCATAAGATGATACTTTTTCAAAAGTTCAATAGTTGGCATATGACCCTAAGACAAAGAGTTAATTTTCCAAAATAAAAATGCTTTCATTTTTAAACAGCTTTTTAAAATACATACTGAAGTATTAAGTATAAGGTAAAACACAACTTGTGTTTTCTAGAAATTTGTCTTAAGTAACTGAACAGTAATTAAAACATCATACACTGTCAAAAACAAAACAACAAAAACACCCTGGTCAGAAATCAGAAAACCTGTTCATGTCCAATTTTGTCCAAGACATATGACTTGGACCTTATTTGCTCTGGGCCTCATCTCTCATCATTTATATAATAGGGAGGGCAGTGGTTACTGAAGAAAGAGTAGGATGACATAGATTTAGAAATAAGGAAAAATTTTAGAGAGGAATCAGCAGAACATTTAAAACGCGTTCTCTAGGAAGTAGGATGGGAAGTGGGGAAGGATAGAAACAAGGTGGTTGCTTTTCGATTATGAAGCTCTTCTGAATAATGTTTTCACCAAATTTATCTATTGCTATTTATTGCTTTGATAATTAAAAAAATTAATGGGAAGAAAGCGCTTACTTTGAGAATTTTTCCCCCCAACTAACTCATCAGTTACTTGGCATTTCTTTTTAAATATAAAAAATAATTCTGGTGACTAAGATATCTACAGACAGGCAAGAACATTTTCCTTTCCTGGGTAATCTGCTTCTTCTTTTTTTTTTGTAATCTGTTTCTATTAGTGTTAGTCATTTTGGATGTTCAGGAAGATGTGAAAATAACATTGCATTTATATTGTGTGCTTTTGAATGGGTACTTTTAGGGGAAATAAAACCAGCAAAGACTTTCTAAAAAGAACTGTAAATACGAGTCATGGAAGGATCTAGGGCAGGTCACATACCAATGCTTACTCGGTCTCTATTTCGGGCAAGTGTTCACATAGAGTTCAGATGGTGAATGTATCATCGACTACACTTTTGAAAGTTTATTAACTTCTGTAAAGCAAGATGATCTGTAAACGCTGAGTGACAATCACGTACCAATAGCATTTTCACTGGAAGCAAATATATCAGAATCATTCTCTTGTTCTTCTGACTTGAGCGGTGACAACGCTCAAATGCAAATGACAGATACTCCTCAGCTAAAGAAACATAACACAGTGTTTCAGTCGAAAGCGATAGAAAAGCCGCCTACATTTTCTTCAGTATTCTCTGTGACAGTAAATGATCACATTTTCCCTCCTGCTCCTGACTCTCACATTTCATCTTTATATAAAAGGAAAAGGTTGCTTCTTTTATCATCACAAAAAATACCAGCCCAGTTTCATTTCAGTGGTTAGTATTTTTCCTTAAGTAAAATCTATAGCACAAAGTGAAAAGACAACTGGCAGGAAAGTTCTATTTAACAAAGGGGGAAATGCTGAAAAAATTCACTTTCACTGCGATTGGGATTTGCCGAAGGGCATCTGTTGCTGACAGTTGCCATTGAAGTTACATTGGCATCTAGTAAGCTACTGTTATTAGCATTTGTAAATTTTAATACACATGTACTCATAAACATCACAGTACGGAGGTTAAAGGAGAGAAAGAAAACCATTTCGTGCATTCAATTCAAAGATCAACCATACACTTAATTCTTTCTTACACACACCAAAAAAAACCCCCAAATACAAGGACTTTCATGATAGACTATGATGCCCTGACATATATTCTAGAAACCCAGTATGGCTTAAAAAATCATCAAAGGTAATTTTTATTTATTTAATCAATTATAGTGTCCAAAATAAGACAACATAATAACATAGCTTGGAACATATGTTCTCGTCAGTAATCATAAAATACAGTAATTATGTTCTCTAAGACTCTATCACTTAAGTTGAACAAAATGTCATGTCTTATTTAAAATACTAGAAAAAAGCTAAGTAACATACCTTGTTTAAAGTCACTGTCAAACATAGCCTTGCGTCCAACATAGTATCTGTATGTCACTCTCTGCGCAATGCTATAATCTTCTTTGAGATTTGAGCTGTCAATTGCTCGAATGAGAGGTTTGCACAAATGGAGTTTGTTGATCTGTAATGAGTAACAAGTCATTTAAAACAAATACAAAAAATATAAATCTCACCAAGCATATGCCTCATAATGGGAATTATATAACCTATTTCATACACCAAAGTTCGTTATTTAATAATAAAATCTAAAACAAAAAATGGCATGGTGTATTGTCACATTCGAAGCCTATGAGATTCACACCCCCCCCCCCCCCGGAAAACGGAAACCATTCAATGATGTTCAGTGATGAGCTGGTGGGACTGTCTGCAAACCCGCCACCAGATGAATTAAAGCAACTCAGACAGGAAAGCACATCAAGTATGTGACTTGAATTTAAAACTCCCAAAACAGATTATCCAAATTCCAGCTGCTCATTTGTGATGGAGCTTCTCTGATCTAGTCAACTTTATATAGCAAAGAATGATGCATTTATACGTCTATCCACCCATCACTTTTAAACAGCTGATAATTACAACAAAGGGTGGAAGTATCTGGAAAGAAACGGCTTGCATTTAAAATCCAGTTACCCCATGTTGGGCCAGTAACTTAACAGACTGGAACCTGAGCTTCCCTCAGAGCTGACACTGACCTCGGCGGACTGACATTTAAACACAACGATTCATGAAAGCATTGAGAATAGTGTCTTGCGCTCAGTAGGCAGTCAACAGTGTTAACTGTTAGAATTATGAGTCTCATTCACAAGCACTGGCAGGGAGGCTAGCTAAAAATGGAAAGAATATGGTAGCTAGGGAAATAGGGAGAAGGAAAATTCAAAGTATAAAGCTTATAAAGGATCACACATTATAAAGAAGCATACCTTAAAGTAAATTTTAAATAACTGATTCACCAGAAACAGCATCCCCCACTTCTTAGAATCCTCTATTCCAGCACGACTAGGGAAAAACAACTTTTAGAAGTTACACAGGAAATCACATTTTTCTTTATAAATCACAAACTTGCAGAACAAGTTGATATAAAAGTCCCACCGCTCAAGTCAAATAAGACAGAATGACAAAAGGGAATGTCTTACCTAACAGGTAAAATTAAAACAAGAGCCAAGCAGAAACCCTAATCCCCAGGAAAAAAGTAGGTAACAGATTTCTCCTGCTGGACCAGTTTCCTGCTCAGCTGAGATCAGCCTAGTTTGCAGAACTATGATGCAAAAGCTAATTGTTATACACATCCTTTTAAAACATGTATAACAATGTCTTTACTCTTACCATTATACACAAAATGAATTTCTGGAATACACAACATTCAGGGTAAATCACAAAACAAAACAAAAGACATACAAAGTTCCAGAACAGGCAAAACAAATCTAGTAGGGAAAACTCCAGAACAGTGGCTGCCCTAGAGTGACCCTCCAGCTAGGCTGAAACTACCCTGGTGGGTTTTCCGAGAGCAAATCTTTACGGGAATTGCAGTCTCATCTTTCTCCCAAGGAGCAGCTTGTGATTTCAAACTTCTGAAATAGACGCTAGCAGCCAACACGTCCCCCAGCTTTAATGGCCTCTGCAATGGTCATTTAATAGTATCCCTTCACGTAGGACTAAATAAGATTAAAGGATTTTGATCATTATTCTTAAGCAACACTGGCCCGAAACAATGCAATTTCACTAAGGTAAGCATATTTGAACTAATGAAAAGCAAATAATGTGTGAAAAACCATTGTTTAAAGCCTTTACTTAGGCGTTTTTGACATATTGCTTACTTGCTAGCTGCCCCTGAGTTATTTTGACTGACACAAGCCCAAGGTGACGTGTGCTACAGGATTTTCAGTGACAGGGAGTTCCCAGCAGACTCGCAAGCCTTTCTCCCATGGTAGATGCTTCTGAGTGTAACCTTTCAGCTCGCACCGAGGGTAGGGACCATCTGCGTCAGCCAAGGGCTTTGAACATGCATGCCACCACAATCACAGAAACAGTCCATGCCCTTCTAGCACAAAGCTCGGATTCCATCACGGGCTCACAACTAACTCAATAGCCAGTCTTTCCCTTTGGTGCAAGACAGTCTGATGACATAAAACTGTGGGGCAGGTTTACCCTCTGCCATCTCTCCCCAACGACTCGGAGTGCGACCATCAGCTCTGGAACAGCAGTGGTTCTTAGATTGTGGTGCCTAAGCAGCAGCAGCAGCAGCAGCAGCGAACATACTAGCTATGCTCCAAACAGGAGAGAGCCGAAATGTTTGGGATTGGTTTAACAAGCTCTCCAGGTCTAAGACTATTATTGGTTCTTAAATTAAATGAAAAATGACTTAGGTTGAAGGTTGGCATACTGCAGCCCATGAGCCAAATCTAGCATACTGCCTATATTTGGACAACTACTAAACTAGTGGGTTTTTCTAATGGATTAAAAAACATCAACGTAAGAATAATATTTCATTAAAAATGAAAATTACATGAATTTAAAAAACTTTGATCACAATTTTTTGTTTTTTTTTAGTTTGCTTTTAAAAACACAAACACATTCTTTTTTAAAAAAAAATCATTTTATTGGGGGCTCGTCACATTCATTTTTTAATCTATACCTCCTTTCATACTATAATACCAAAGTTGATTATGGCCCACAAAGACTAAAATACCTGGCATTTTATAGAGTCTGTTGATCCCTGATCTAGAAGTCAATTACAAAAAGACAAGTATTATATGAGCCCACTACTCTAAGAAGAAACACCAATTGAACAAATCTTAGGAACCAATTCTGAGACTGTAAATGTTTATGGGAGCAGAAAGCCCCATCTTTTTTCCCAAGGACCAGCTGGTGAATTCAAATTGCTGCCCTTGTAGCTAACAGTCCAAGGTATTACCCCACTAAGCTCCAAGGCTCCTCTTCGAAGGAAGAGCTCTGGAAAATGAATACGTGGGTAAATGGAAAGATTACTTACTACACAATAAACTATTTAAAACAAAAATAACGATTATGGGTTTATAACATATGTAGAAGTAAAACCAAACCGACTGCCACTGAGTCAACTTGACTCCGTGACCATCCCGGGGTGTTCGAAGACTAAATCTTCACGGGGCAGAGGCCTCGTCTCTCTCCCTCAAGCTGGCCACAAGCTGAACGACCGGCTTGGCGGTCAGCAGCTGATGCTTAACCCACTGTACCACCAGGGTGCCTTAGACAAAAGACATGAAAGGGCAAATGCTTTTGGCAACACAATACAATATTGAAAATAGCTTAGCTTTCAAAATCCTTACTTACGTGTCACTGGCACAGACACGAAAACAACTCATTAATAATTCAGCTGCTTTTTCCAACATGTCCCCAATTTTGCTTTTTCCTTTCTTCACCAACTGTTGATCTGCCTATTAGAATATAAAAACTTAAGTTTTTAATTTGCTCTAGATTCCTTAATTAAAAAGCACATCACGGTGCGGCCAGCAGCAAACATGGCTACAATGAACAGAACAGCTAGCAAAGTTCTGGAGAAATCATCTAGCCTATAAAACAGTATTTTTAAAAAATCAAAATATCCATATTATTATAACTCTTCTACAAATCAAATCTCTCTTTAATCAATTCCAGCTAGTAAATTTACTCACCAATTTTTAACCTCCATTAAATATGACATTACATTACTAACAAACTTGAACTTAACTACGTTACTAACTTAACATTTATTAATCAATAATCCTTGAAACAAAAATGCTTACTCTATTTTAAATTCAACACTAGGTTTGGCTACTCTTTCTTTTTAGGGCAGTCTTAAGGAAGAAAGACCCTCTGTTTTCTCCCTCCCAGGGCTTCTCAAAGTATGACACATGAAGAGCTGTCTCAAAGAGAAGTACTAGAGTAACTGATGGAGTTACAGGGTGAGGTAGCAACTTTTCTCATGGAAGAAACAACCGAAGGATAAACATGGTTGGTTGTTTAGGCTGGGATGATGTCAGACCATTTTCTTCAAAACACATAAACAAGACTGGTACTTTTAGACAAACAACTGGCAGTATTTGTTGTCAATGGTAACACTCAAGTTTTCCAGCAAAAATTAGAATGTGGGAAACATACTGACCACCTTGAATAGGCAGCTTCCCATTATTTTTTAATTTCTTCTAGATTCCTTAATTAAAAGGAAAATCAGTGTGGCTAGCAAATCATATAATACATAAGCACAACCTAATCCTCATTAATATAGCCTAATCCTATTTATGAATACAGAGGTCAGGATTTATGCCATACCACAAATGGAGGCTAATTCTATTAGAGCATATCACAGAAGATACTCCTATTATAAAACTGCCAAATTACAGTATTACACAGCTGCCAAACCATTAAGAAGCAAGGCCTAATCAATTCTATGCATATTTTAGAAGACATGATTCAATCTGACACATTCATATTTTTTCATTTTTGTTGTCTTTACTACATGACACCCTAGACTTGTTCTTCTAAAGTTTTGAAAAGAACAATATAATGAAATCAAACAAAAGTTAGTCAAAGTTTTGTTTTTAAATGATATCGGAAATTAAACTTACATTATTGGCGAATATTCGAAGATCAAGTGCAACTGCATACATGATAGGCAAAGCCCTAGGGGGTGAAAAAGCAAATCTATCTGAAAAGGTTATGAACCAGAGACGCCATCACCAGAGGTTAAAATCATAAGGCACAGAAGTAACTGCAGAATGGGGAAGTTCCCTCCCTCGTCCCAAAATGTGAGTTACTGTTTCTTTCCTTACCTTCCATTGAAGGCAGGCTAACTGTCCTGGGCTTATTGCTCAACCAAAAAGCCACTGTTGTCGATTCTGACTCACTATATCGAGTGTTTTCAAGGCTTTGCAAATCTTTACAGGAACAGAAAGACTCATTTTTCTTCCATGGAAAAGACAGTGGGTTTGAAGCACAAACCTTGGGTTAGCAGGCCGATGCTTACCGGACAGTGCTACCAGGGCTCCTTCCTAACACCGAAGGGAAATAACAAAATGCTCAACTCCTGCTCACCAACTGGCCTTCCTAGCAGATCCCTGCAGCTCTTCAGAGGTCTGCCCCTGGTTCACTGACGAGTCCTGACCTAGAGAGCATTGCTTCATGTTGTTCTGAGGACATTTCCTTCCCTGTCACTCCTCACTACATACACTGCCAATCAAACGAAGACTTGGTTTAATAAGACTTCCTGACAGTCAATACAGTACATAATACACAAAATATCATAAGGCAATATTTAAAATGCAGGTGGCAATATTGATCTTTCTTTCATGTGTAAGTCCTGACTTTAAAACAATAAAGGCATTATTTTATTAAAAGTATTTATTGTAAGCTTTCTTTGACCTTCCTACAAAAAAAACCCAACAACAGTTTTTATATATTTTATCAGCGACGCTGGTGACATTAGTGGGTTATACATTAGTCTGCTAATGGAAAAGTCAGTTCGAAACCACCAGTTACTCCAAGGAGGAAGATGAGGCTTTCTATTCCAGTAAAGAATTAGTCTAGGAAACCCAGAGGCAATCTACCCTGTCCTACAGTGTTGCTATGAGTTGGATTAGACTCATAAATACTTTATTAATAAATTATAATTCACAACGTTATGAATAGAATAAAACAACCCAATCATTATGTACACAGGGGACTTCAAAAAGTTTATCGAAATTTCTGTTATCTTTTAAGTCCTTTATCCACAAACTTTTTCAAGATTCCTCATATTATGTCACAGCAAAAGAATTTACCTCATTGTTAAAAAAAAAAAAAAAGAATTTACCTCTTTTACCCAATGTAAGTTCAAAATTGACAGGAAAATAGTACTTAATAAACATTTAGGGAAATGGAAATTCCAAGATAAAAATGGTAACTCATTTTTTAAAATGCTACAAAAATCTCACTAATCTACATTGACTAAAACTGTACTCATGCTGACATCATCATATATCAACAAATTAAAATCCACATAAAATATATTTTTAAACCAAATCTTTAAAAAGCTTCTGCTTAATTACAAATAAAAATTCCCTTTGTCAATTAATAGCCATTTCTTTCTTGTTTTTTTTAATCATTTTATCAGGGGTGATAGACATTTCTGTTCAGACTCACCAGTTTTCTTCTTTGTGGGCCTGAAATGCTCGCAGGAATGATGTACTATGTTAAAGAAGGTATAATATCAAAATTCAATACTCTACATGACATTAAAATTAAAAATAAGGATTTAAAATTTTAAAGGATATAGATCAACCTTCACATTATATTCAAAATATTACTTTCTTGAAAAACACAAATTTTGAGATATTACAATTATCATTCAGTCTAAATGTAACTACATGCTTTCCCCCTATTAAAAAAATATATTGTGATTAGGTTTTCAAAAATTAACTATTTTAAAAACTTTAATTTGGTTTCTCTGAGTCTATATAATTACATATGTAACATAAATGCCTTAAAAGTCCAAAATACAGTTTATTTCAATTATGAAATTCTTGAATTCAATGGAGAGCGCTATCTCTAGGAGGCCATTCAATTTCAAGTATATTAAACATCAGTGTGACAAAGGAAACAACCAAAGTCCAGAGATGTATAATTAGAATACTTAGCTTTACATTCAACAATTCACACACATTCTGATTCAAGTCATCCATTGCAATCCCCTCCAGGTGCGAGCGCTTCTGTCGCTTCTTCCTGGCGTTTCCTGCCTCGATTCCTTCTCTCCTAACCCACTTAACTATGTCCTTATTTCTTCACTGACCATCTTTATAGTGCTTGGTTTAAATTTCTGTCTTTGCTCTACTAAAAGGATGTCTAGTTTTGCCAAAACCACTTTAAACGGTTATCTTTTCCTCATTTAATGTGCTTTGACCCTTTGTAAAAAAAATCAGATCTGGAAGTGAGAGGCCTTCTGCTTTTTTGTTCTTCTTTAGCAGTGCTTTGTTTATTCAGTCTCTCCCCTTTCCACAGAAAGTTGATGAGTCATCTCCTGAAAGAATGATACTGGATCCTGGATTACAATTACATTACATACATAGATCATTTTGGGTGTTGCTGTCAGTTGCCACAAAATCAATTCCAACCCACAGCAACCTTATGCACAACACAAACTACTGCTCAGTCTGAACGAGCCTCACAATTGCTCCTGTGCTTGAGCCACTTGTAGCAGCCACCATATTTCCCTTCTCCAGAGACTCGTCTCTCCTGACATGTCCAAAGTGTGTAAGCTGAAGTCTCGCCATCCTTACGTCTAAAGGAGCACTCTGGTCATACTTCTTCCAAGACAGATTACCTTGTCTGTTAGCAGTCCATAGTTTTTTTATTTTGTCTTTTTAGTACATGGTATTTTCAAGATTCTTCTCCAGCATCACGATTCAAAGGTTCGAAGCTTCTTTGGTCTTCTTTATTCAATGTCCTTTCACATGCACATAAAGCAACTGAAAATACCATTGCTTGAGTCAAGTGCACCTTAGTCTTCACAGTAACATGCTTGCTTTTCAACATGCTTAAGAGATCCTGTGGAACAGAATTACCTACTACTGATTTTGGGTAGTAAAGGCATGTTGGTAATGTTAAGTTTTGTTATGCATGAGCATGACATAGTCTTCAATTTATAGAAGTTTCTTTGGTTTCTTTTTAAAGTTTATTTTGTCCAAGTCTTTTGTTTGTCTGGTTAGATTTATTCTAAGTATTTCCTCTTGATGTATTCGATATTAAATTGTATTATGTACTTTGACTTTCAGAGTCCTCTGTTAATGTAATTGAATTCAAGTGCTTTTTATATGTTGATCTTGTACCATTACTTTGCTTAATCTTTCAATTACGGTATATAATTGTGTATAAGCTGAGTTTTTCAGTACATTTTTAATGCTGAAAATGTCCTCCTTACCTGTTCTCTGGAGCAGTGGGGGTGTTCTCTGGTCTCTCCTGCTCATCTGCGGGTACATGCGGCCTGTGGGTGGTCCGATGACTGCTGATATCACCGCTCTTCTTCTATCCTGCACACCGGCAGCCTCTGTGTTGTCTGTGCCACACTGGGCAAGAACCTGCCCGCTCTGTGTGCCGGCACCTGGGGCGCACCGCATCCTTGTCAGATGAATGCCGATGCGGCTGCTCTTCTCCCGCTCTTCTCCAGAGTTGTGACCAATGACATAGTCTTTACAGTCTTACGCGAGCTTGGTCACGCCCCCTTGCTCTGCCCAAGCATTGCTGAATAGAAGTACCGGTATATCTCTGGTTTTGGATATACAGTAAGTTTACTCACAGTAGTCCGCTATATTTCGCTTTTTATTTTATTAACTCCTATCTGGACCCAGTGTTGACTATGCTTGCATAGGGCAGTCTGTGTGAGGGCTCATAATATACACGCTGTATTGTGTACGCACTGTTACTGCATGTGTTGCGTTAGCACTTCCCATACACATGCAGGAACACTGCATATTCAGTAACGCAGCACATGCAGTAACACAGTGCATACACAATGCAGCGTGCATACCATGAGTCCTCACACCACAATGCAGCGTGCATACCATGAGTCCTCACACAGGCTGCTGTATGCAAAGTCATGTCATCCCATTCTGGAATATCACCAGCCTGCGTTAGGCCTCACACTACACAAGCTGCGTTGTGTACATGCGTTAAGGCAGAGTATGTAGTAATGCAGCGCATGCAGTAACACAGCATGTATAGTATGAGCCCTAACACAGGCTGCCATGCAAACACAGTCGTCGTCACATTCTGGAATATTATCACACCAAACTCTCCAAACCCTGAATTACTGTCAGCTCCCTTGGTGATCCAGCATGCTTTGGGTCTCGTGGTCTTTTCAGTGCGACTCTTTTGGGGGGTATCTTTTCCATGGTGAATTCTGTCTTGCTGCATTCTGTCAATTGGTTTTACTTCTTTATATGTATACTGGTAGTTGCCTGGACACCACCATTTTTACTGTCAATTGACCCCCTTTTAAGAACTAGGGCTTATTTTTGGAGTAGGGCTTACAGTAGATTTTGAGAATTCAATCGCTATGGTATAGCATTCTTTTTCAAAGTTTTTGGTTTTTTTATCCTATTAGAAATGGATGCCAATACTTCTAATCCTGGACTAAAATAAAAATGCAAACTTAGGGTTGTATCAAGAGCAGAAGAAAGCATTAACAGTATTGCAAGTGGGAATTTGGTGTTGATGAAGAACAAGTGAGGGAGTGGCGGAAAATGAAAGCTGACTTGGAAAAGATTGCAAAGGCATAAAAAGCTCAACGTGTTTTAACGACTTCATACAGGCCTCTAGAGACTGGATTGCATAAATGGGTTTTGGAATGTTGTCAAAATGGTTACTTGCAACACACATGGGGATTTGCTTACATGCCCTTCAAATGGCTAAAGAGGACAATTAAAAGCACAGGCTTCATGAATAGGTTTGCCCTGTTTTCGGCAAAGAACAAAGATCTCAAAGAAGTTGCCAAAAGACCTTGAAGAAAAAGTGATGTCATTCCATTCATTCATCATAAAACAAAGGATCCACAACTATTACCTGGGAGACATTGGGAACACAGATAAAACATCTAGGACCTTTGATCTTCCAAGCAACAGAACAGTGGGAAGTTTGGGAAACAAAGCTTTTTTACTTAGAACCACAGGAAATGAAACAACAATTTCAGTCATTCTATCATGTTTGGCTAATGGAACTAAGCTATGGCCTGTCATTATTTTTAAAAGAAAGACCTTGCCTAAAAAGGTCAAATTCCCACCACAAATTACAATGTGTGCTCTTATTAAAGGCGGGATGGATGAAGATGGAACAAAAAAAAAAAAGGCTGGGAGAACCACTAAAAGTGGGTGGCAGAGCAACCGTGGGAGCAGAGCAGGGAGCCCCCGAGGGAGTACAAAGGACAGACTCTGGGGCCAAAGCATGGTACCCTATTGGACCTGATTGAAGGTCACATCACCTAGAGATATAAAATCAGACCTTGATCTATTTACAGGTTTTTCTTTCTTTTTAAAACTTTTAAAATTATTCTTCTATGGGTAATTGGTTTCCTTTTTTGTTGTCATAGCTGTGTTCTCACTCATTGCCTATCTTGCTATGACTTGATTTTTGGTGCATATTATTATCTCTACAGATCTATCTAGATAAGATACACTGGATGAATAGTCTGGAGAAAACAATGGGACCAATGGTCCTGGCGGTGGGAGGGAATGGGAGAGGGGGAGGAGGGGGCAAAGAGGTCATGCTGATCAACCCAGGGACAGAGGAGCAATAAATGATCCAAAATCAGTGACAAGGAGGGTGTGAGAGGCCTGGTAGGGATTCAGCAGGGCAAGGTAACCGAGAGAAATTACTGAAACCCAAATGAAGGCTGAGCATGATAGTGGGACAAGAGGAAAGTAAAAGGAAATAGAGGAAAGAACCAGGTGACAAAGGGTATGTCTAAAGACTGGAATGTACATATGTAAATATATTTATGAGTGTGGGGAAACAGATCTATGTGCATATATTTATAGGTTTAGTACTAAGGCAGTAGATGGACATTGGGCCTCCACTCAAGCATTTACTCAATGCAAGAACACTTTGTTCTATTAAATTGGCATTCCAGGAGGCACACCTTCCTGACCCGATTGCTGAAGAAAAATGTGTGCACAAGCAAATGTGGTGAAGAAAGCTAATGTTGCCCAGCTAGCAAAAGGTATAGCCTCTGAGGTCTTAAAGGCTAGAAGATAAACAAGTGGCCATCTAGTTCAGAAGTAACAAAACCCAAATGGAAGAAACACACCAGCCTGTGTGACCACGAGCTATTGAAGGGATCAGGTATCAAGTATCAAGGAACAAAAAAGCTTATCGTTGAAAATGTGGGTGAGTGCAGAGTGGAGACTCAAAGCCCTTTAGTAGTTAATGGGACACCCCTTACTGAAGGGTTGTGGGAAGGAGATGAACCAGTCAGGGTGCAGGGTAGCAACAACGAAACATAACTTTCCTCTAGTTCTAAAGTGCTTCCTCCCCCCCACTATCATGATTCCAATTCTACCTTACAAATCTGGCTAGACCAGAGGATGTACATTGGTACAGATATCAACTGGAAACGCCGGGAATCCAAGACACGACTCCTGTAGGACCAGTGGTGAGAGTCGCGATGCCTGGAGGGCGGAGAGAATGTAGGATAGAAAGGGGGAACCAATTAAAAGAATCTACATATAGCCTCCTCCCTGGGGGATGGACAGGAAAAGGTGAGGGAGGCGTCGGACAGTGTAATATATGACAAAATAATAATTTATGAATGATGAAGGGTTCATTAGGTAGGGGGGAGTAGGGAGGGAGGGGGAAAATGATTAGCAGATATTAAGAGCTCAAGTAGAAGATAAATGTTTTGAGAATGGTGATGCCAACAAATGTACATGTTCTTGACACAATGGATGTATGTATGGATTGTGGTAAGAATTGTACGAGCCCCCAATAAAATGTTTGTTTGTTTTTAATGGCTGGAAGAAATTTGGAACTGACGACCAGGAGCAGCCTTATAAAACAAAACAAAAAACCCACTATCATTGCTAGTTTGGTATACGTTCAGAGCCCACATATCTGATGACATAAAAAACATGGCAAATTCTTCTCAAGTTACTTTGGCCATTATTCCAGGTAGGCTTACATCTGTATTGCAGCCCCGTGATGTGGGTTTAAAAAAACCTTTCAAAAACCGTGTGCGAAAGATGTGGCATGAATGGTCATCTGGTCAAGCCCGGCTGGCAAAAGTTGGAAATCTGATGAAGCCTGACATAGAATTGATAGCAGAGTGGGCTCGTGATGCCTGGGAAGAGATTCCAGAGGACATGGTACAACGGGCCTTCAAGAAATGTGGCATTAGTGATGCTGTGTGGGTGGCAGTGACGACAGCGCTTTGTGTGAGAATGACAGCAGTGATGGTGATGAATGCGAACTCAGTGAGGATGACAATGTCTGTGCTGATAACCTCATGCCAGCAAAAGCTGAAGCTATGTTTGGACCTACAGATGATGATGAGGAATCCAGTTTTGAAGGATTTTAACTCTTGTGTTTCAGCTTGATTGAGCTAAGGTTTTTGTACGTTTGTACTTTTAAAGTTACTATTGATACTATATTGTTTTTGTTGACCCTCTTCTCCACCTACAGAGCTAGTTTACTGCTTCTCTTTGAAATAATTATTCAAAAACATTTAACCTACTGATGCAACTAATGTAATTTTATTGGTGTCTATTCTTATTTTGAAATTTACCAGTAGCTGAATTTCCTGCCTTAGGCTTATACTTGAGTAAGTTCCCCGGTTTTTTTGTGGTAAAATTAGGTGCCTTGGCTTATATTTGGGTCGGCTTATACTTGAGTATATCCAGTAGTTCCAACAATTTTCTTGTTCAGTCTTTGGGATTTTCTATGTATGGGATCATATCATCTGGAGTAAGAGTTTCACATCTTCTATGCCAATTTGAATACCTTTTATTTCCCTGTGGTGACTGTTTGGGTTGAGACTTCCCAGCACAAGCTTGAGTAAGAATAGTGAATCCTTGTCTGGTTCCCACTCACAAGGAGAATGCTTTGTTTCTCTCAACTAAGAGTGATGCTAACCACTGGTTTTGTATGTATGTCCTTGATTATGCTGATGAACATCCTCCTCTATTCCCACTTTGTTATTTTTATCAGAAATTGGTGTTGGATGTTGTCAAATGCCTTTTCTGTGTCAACTGATAGGATCATGTTTCTTTTCCTGTTATTTAATGATTGTTTTTCTCATGCTGACTTCTCCTTGTATACCTGGTATAAATCCCACTTAGTCATGATGTTTTTGCTTTTATATATCGTTGGATTTCACTCCCTAAGATTTTGCTGAGAACTTTTTTATCTATGTTCATGAGGGATATTGCACCATAATTTTCTATCCTCTGCCTACCTAGTTTGGTTATCAGGGGTATGTTTAGTTCATAAAATTGAACTCGGGAAGTTTTCCATCCTTTTCTGGAATAGTTTAACTAGGATCAGTGCCAGATTGTCTCTGAATGTTTGGTAAAATGAACAGGAAGTTATTTTTGCTGGGAATTTTAAAACGGCCAGATCAATTCCTTCTAGTGTGATGGTTGTGTTCGTGTTCTACAACAATCCATGGTAGTGTGTAGGTAACTAGTGCAGTGTCCCGGAGCTTGTCAATTTCTTCTAGGTTTTAAAATTTGCTGGTGTACAGTTCCTCATATTATTCTGCCACTATTCCTTTCATTCCCGTTGGTTCTATTGTGATTTTATTGTGGTTTGTCAAATTTTATTAATTCAAAGAAACAACTTTTAGCCTTGATTCTTTCTGTTGTTTTTGTTTTCTGTTTCATTTATTTCTGCTCTAATTTTCACTATTTCTTCTGTTGGCAATAAGCTTATTTTGCTGTTCTTTTTGCAGTTCTTGGAGATGGTGGGTTAAGATGTTGATTTGGACTTTCTTTGTCCCATTTTTGATGTCTCTTGCTATAAATCACTTACTGAGCACTGTTTTTACTGTGTTCTAAAGGTTTTCATATGTTGTGCTTTAATTCTCATTAAAGAGTTTTATGGTTTTTTTGAAATTTCATCTTTTACCCAGTAGTTTTTGAGTACAGTGTTATTCAATTTTCAGGTATTTGATATTTTCCCTTTTGATCTTCCTATTATTAATTTCTAATTTTATAGTATTGTGATCAGAGAAGATACTTTTTAGCATAGCTTGATTTATTAAATTTACTGAGGGTTCTTTTGTGGCCTAACATTTGAAAATTTAGAACACTCATTAATTACAGTCATAGCTATAAAATATCCCATAAGTGATAAGCATAACAAATAGACCTCTTTAAGGTTTTTAGAAGATCTTCAAAGAGCTAGATTGACACATTGACTATAACAAAAAACACGATGGTGAAAAACGTGAGGATGGTGCAGGACCGGGCAGCGGAGAGTTCTGTTGTACACAAGGTTGCTGAGTCCACATAGACTCTGGCATCTAACAACAGTGACGACACATTAAAAATGACAATGTATCGGTGTCCACTCTTGCCCATCTATGCAAAATATTAGAAATTCTGATATTTCAAAGAAACTTAATCAGCCAGTTTTCATAAAGACTGAAAACTTGAAAATCCTCTGAGGCAGTTCTACTCTGTCCTATAGATTCCTGAGGAGCTAGAACCGCCCAGCTGCCAAAAGGTTTGGCACAAATATACCTAACGTCTCACAACCATAAAAGATCATTGTTTCCATAACAAAACTAAATAAAAACCTTAAGAGTAATCAATGATCCACCTTATTATCTAAGCAACTATGATAGTTTTAAGATACATGCTAAAAATTGGTCCAATCTTTCAAGATTTTAGATTCCAAATAATATATTGCATCTATTACACATTAGACAGTTCAAACAAATTATAAAAGATATTGCACAATCACAGTCTGGCATTTGTACGCTTCGATGAAATCATGGTTCCCCACTGCGTAAGTACACCTGTAAGAAGTGCCAGAGAAGGAAGAACAAGTCAGAGAGCATCGTTATACAACAAGCACCTACAAGTAAAAACATTTAAACCACACATCTAACTTTTGTCACACAATTCCCCAGTTCTCTAACTGATCATGTAACGAAGGATGGAATTACCTGCTTGACAAGGAATAAAAAGACAAAGAACACACAAAAGAATATTTGAACTAAAATGGGTTGGTATAACCCTCCTCATTAAATTTTGAAACTATTTTTTCAAGTCCCAGGAGGTTTTATTAATAATATGAGGGTAAGTAAAAAACTATACATACAAAATCTTTGTGGCCTCTAATAAACAAAAATAACAAAATGCGAAGCTAATATTTCTCTCAACATCCTCGATGTAGGTCTTTACACTTCTAAAAGTAGTGTTTCCATCCTTCCAACCCAGCAGTTCTCAACCTGTGGGTTGCAACCCCTTTGGGGGTCAAACAACCCTTTCACAGGAGTTGCCCGATTCATATCAGTAGCAAAATTACAGTTATGAATTAACAATGAAAACAATTTTATGGTTGGGGTCACCACAACATGAACTATATTAAAGGGTCGCGGCATGAGGAAGGTTGAGAACCACTGCTCGAACCCTTCCCCAATTAATTTTATGCTCTTTGATTTACATATCCAAGTGGTAGTTTGGCATCCTCCAGGGACTCAAATGTTCCTTTTCAATGTTCTTGAATTTCAGGAACAAAAAGAAGTCTGAAGGGGCAAGATCAGGGTTGTAGGTTGGATGGGGTAAGGTTTTCAGATGAAATTCCCATAGGACAAAAAAAAGATTCCCATAGGGCAGCCCTTGTGTCCCTCAAAATGAGCACTTGAGTTGCCATAATGGAAAGAAGAATCCCCGGTACAACTTTCCTGGTTTCACTGCACCTTTTTGGAAAGGACCCTAATGAGATGAATTATTAGGATTAGTGTATTACTGTTAGAAGTTGGCTACAGCCATCCACTAATTACAGACATATTTAAACATGTTTTGTTTGAATAAGCCCATGAACGTATGAGGCAGAAATCTGGTAGCAATACTTTTAACGTTCCCTCATATGCATTGATGCTGCTGCAAGGTACCCTCCAGTCAACTCGAAATCATCGCAACGCTATGTACAACCAACACTGTCCAGTATACATCTGCTTACTATATTAGCGGGCTGGCAGTGAAATTTAACCGACTCATGAATAGGTTATGTCAACATAAGGCAGTTTCATCATCCACTAAACATTACTTAGTGCTACAAAATCACTGGCTCCCTCATTGCTACAGTGATTATAGTAGTGCTCCCAACTCTTCAAAAAATCTTATAAAGTTTTTCCTTTTCTTAAAAATTATTTTTTAAAATAGTTTTATTAGGGGCTCCAACAACTCTTATCACAATCCATACATATACCAATTGTGTAAAGCATATTTATACATTTGTTGCCCTCATCATTCTCAAAACATCCATTCTCCACCCAAGTCCCTGGCATCAGGTTCCTCATTTTCCCCCCTCCCCGCTCCCTCAAGAACCCTTGATAACTTACGAATTATTATTTTGTCATATCTTGCACTGTCTGACGTCTCCCTTCACCCACTTTTCTGTTGTTCATCCCCCAGGGAGGAGGTTATATGTAGATCCTTGTAATTGGTTTTCCCTTTCCACCCCCCTTCCTTCCACCCTCTCAGTATCACCACTCTCACCACTGGTCCTGAAGGAATCATCCATCCTGGATTCTCCGTATTTCCAGTTCCTATCTGTACCAGTGTACATCCTCTGGTGTAAGTTTTTATGAGCTGTCCTGCACATATACCCTACTTTGCCCCACCTATACCCCAACCTGTTCTGCAACACTAGAATTCAGGCAGAAGGTGAATCAAATTTCACACTGCTTAAGTATAAAGGAGCTGTGGTAGCATAGTGGTTAAATGCTAAACTACAAGGTCAGCAGTTCCAAACCACTACTACTCTTTGGGAGAAAGACAGGGTTTTCTACTCCCGTAAACAGCTACAGTCTCAGAAACTCACTCATCCAGGGGCAGTTCTACCCTGTGCTATAAGATCACCATGAGTCAGCATCTACTCAATGACAGTGTGCTTGTTTTGAGTTAAATATATAGCTTTTAATATGGACACATGCTTTAGAGATAAGATACATATTAAAAAGCAATATTTTGTTTGCTTTACTCAGCTCTATTTTTTTAGTAAGTAAGCTTAATAATATTTCCATAATAATAGCAAGTAGTAGTTGGGTGCCATGCCAACTAAATAAGACTACTTACCACATATGAAAAATGCTAAATGATTACTTTTATAGTACTACACGATCCTTAAATTTTAAGAAATATTTTTGTGTATGTACATAAGATACACAATCACATTTTATATTTAATTTTAAAAACATACATGATGCTTTTATTGAAAAAATAAAACCTACTAGAATTATAGTGTATTTAGAACTTGGGAATACTTTAATAGATTTTACCAAAATTAAATTACAAATGTACATTTATATGTTTCTGAAGCAAGTAAGTCCCTGCTTCAATCATGTCATATAAGATAATAGCTCTTACAAATTCAGAAATTTCCACAAAAGCTTTTCTTTCTCACTAATGAATTACCTTAAATGAGCTGCAAACATTTCATCATAAGGGGGTTCCAAAACTTGCTGACACTTCTCTTCTGGGGAGGGCAACTAATTTATAAGAAAAGTTAAAAAAATAAATACTATGCACATAATCTATGTGTTTAAAATATTTAGACAAACCTGTTTCAGAAAGAGATGTGTTTCACGGTTAACGATCATAATTTAAATAATTTAAAACTTAGCACCTCTAACTAAGAGATGCATTACTTTAACAAGTACTTGTACTACCAAGCACTGCTTTTGTGTATAACTCTAGAAGCCCATACAAGGGGTACCCCCAAACTGGAATTTTTACCCCCAAAGCTGTGTATTTAAATTTTTTACAAAGCTACTGTAAACCTGCAAAGTACTCTCCATTACACTTTCATGCTTCAGGGAAGCTGACGAACATACAGAATGAGCTTTACTGTCAAACGACATTTCGCCTTTTTTGAAACAAGAAAAGCACTCGCACACTTGCGTTTTTCCCGTAGCGCTGTCCTTATAAGCTGTGTTCAACACCACGACAGTTTCTGCGGCATCGTTCCCAAGCAGGAAACAAGTTTCACAGCCCCACAGCAGTTCTCTTAAATTGGCCGTCACAAAAAAATGAGGTTTGAGTGAAACTGCTTTCATGAAAAAATTCACTGTGACCAGAGAGAACCTTACCAAGCTGTCACCGGGTGCACTAACTCAGAGCGAGTTGCTTGATCCTCGCCTAGTGGGGGGAAATGTAAAATGCGCCCTACAAAAGCTATGCCTAGCATAATTTTGTTTTTTTGGGGGGAGTACCCCCCATACAGTTTTGTTTATCACAGACCTGGTACTATATGCAGTTCATATTTCTCAATATTAAATATGAATCAGTCTATTATGTGCCATGTTATACAGAAGTAAAATAATATGAGCAGGAAAAAAAAGACTACTTTAGGAACCATTATTTCAAAGCCACTTTATCATCTCCCTAGAAATAGCAGCATTCTTCTTTGTGTCCCAGCCTAGAGTAACTAAAATTTAATCTGTATTTATCTTTCTCTCATAGTGGATTAGGGTACAATGAATCTTTTTAAGAATTGAGTCCATGTAACACAATAAATTGTGCATGTGTTCACACTTACACATATGCAACAAAGGATATTTTTTAAGTTTGTGGAAAATTTTTATTCTTTCAATTCAATTTTTTCCATGAAGCTTTGAAGCCACTTTTGTAGGAGGAAAGAAAAACTGATCAGGAAACTACCATTCTAAAATTCCTACTGAAAAATTTCTCACAATGGTCCTGAGTTAAACTACATGGTGAAAGGGGAATGGGGAAATTTACAATGAAGGGATCACCCTTAGATTAAAAAATGGACAAACTGTTGTATTCCACTTGAAGTAATAGAATATGAAGGGCACACCACTATCTATGATATTCTGACCAAATATAAAACTTGAACCTATCCAAGTTTGGCATGAACTTTTATTTAAATCGAAGCCTTCAAATTTGGTTATACATTAGAATTACCTAGGGAACTGAAAGAAAGAAAAACAACTTGCTTCTACCACCCAAATGAAAAAAGGTTTGATCCTCAATAAGAATGTACTTTAGTTTTATGGTAGAAAAAAAAAGGAAATCAGGCTTTATAAAACATCAATTTTTCTCCCCCCCCCCCAAGAAAAAATGCTGTGTGGCTATCATGTGGCCTCTAAAACAAAGAGAGAGCATTTTATGCCTGATCTAGCCAAAATGACCAGACGGATAGGGAGACATTTGAGAGCAGGTGTTGGCACAGGATTTCCATAAAAAGCCAGAGAGGAAATACTACCGGCTCGGTGGGACACAAGCCCCTGTTGTACCTACTGAGCTGCGCTGTTGCAACACTGAAAGCAGTCTGGGTTCTGTTGCAGAGTTAAAGAACAAATGGAAGGCGCCTGTGGTCTAGTGCTGTCAGCATGGGCTGTGAAGACTGGGAAGTCTGGACGGAGTCAGCTGTATGACCTTGGATAGACTACGTAACCTTTCTAACCTCAAAGAGTAGTTATAAAAACCACATACAGCAATATACGCTGCATATCTCACTACTTGACAGCAACTAACACCTTACAGGAGGTACTACATACATTTTAATTCAGTTGGTATTACTAAAGTATAAAAGAGCTGCAAAGTTACTAATGAAATTGAAAATCTTCGTTTTCTTCTTATTGAAACTCTTAAGACATTGGTTGTCCTGAAATTCCCATTAGACCTGGTACACCGATTTCTCACTTACCTGAAGCCGTGAGTTTGCAACATGAGGATGCTTAAAAGACACCAACTCTGCACAGGATCGTCCATCTCTGCTGTCAATTGCTTCATACACCTAAAATAGTTGAAAAGGGAAAACTTACCACATATGGTCATGTATAATCCAAGTTTTTCAGCACATTTTTAATTCCGGTTTTGTGGTAAAATTAGGTGTCTCTGCTGATATTTGGGTCAGCTTATACTCGCGTATATACGGTAAGTAGAAAATAAAACATGCTATTCCTCTAACAGAATGTAAACAGTATGTTATACTATTAACATTTACTTTCCTCTAGTTTGACAGTAAAAATAATTAAAATAAAACAAGTAGGCACGCTCGATAGCCAGGAAAGAATAGCTACAATTTCAAAAATAGGATCTTCTAGAAGGAAAGGTTATTTACTTTTTAAAAATGATAGACAAAATAACTAGTAACTTATTTGATTACTAAAGGTGAATTCTTCTAGTTTTATGTAGTAACACTGGCACTGAAAATTCACTTACACAACTTAAAAAAAATCAACTTAAAAAACCACCTACCCCATTGCCATCAAATTGATTCTGATGCATATTTACTCTATTGGACAGAGTAGAACTGCTCCATAGGGTTTCCAAGACTATAAATATTTGTAAAAGCAGACAGCCTTATCTTTCTCCAAAGCAGCTATGGGTAGATTTGAACCTCAGACCTTGCAATTAGCAGTCCCACTCTTAATCGCATATATCCACAATTTAAAATACTTCCATCCACCCCAAATGTGAAATAAAAGAAACCTTCGAATGTTTAATGGGGCCCTACTAGTTATAACACTTGGCCAGGAGTTAGGTCAGCAATTTGAGCCCACTCGCGGCTCTGCAGGAGAAAGATGTGGCAGCCTACTCTCAGAAAGAGTCCAGTCTTGGAAACTCTGTCTATAGGGTAGCTGTAAGTTGGGACTGATTTGGTGGCAGTGGATTTCATTTTTCCTAGTTTGGGAACGGCTAAGTGAATGATGTCACACTCATACAATGGGACGCTTGGCTACTACTAAAAGAATGAGAACAGCGACAAGCCACGTGTTGGGTGGAAGGAAGCCCAGTGTGAGAGGTTCCCTGGGCCACACAGGATAAACACAACAATTAGGACATGCAACCACCAAAGCAGCAAGGATATTCCTTGGGGAAGATTATCACATAGAAAATGAAATTTAAAAAAACCAGGGATCCATTCAGATGCAGAAAATGTGTATACAGAATAATGTGTAAGAAAAGGACTAAAAATATTACAATTTAAAAATTAATAAAAGAAAAGGACTAAAAGGTTGGTAGTTCGTAGGTTTTGAAGTTTAATGAGATCCCTGAATCAGTGCTTTCCTAAAGTGGGTGATTTCACCTCCCTGGGGGACGCTGGAATTATCCAGAAGGGCTACAAAAGGGGATGCCTATACTTTATCCTGGATTATGGGCTACAGTACAAAAGCTTTTAATTGTCAGGACAGTGCTGACTAATTTTTTTTGTTTGTTTCTGAAAAAGGCATTATAGACCAAATACGTTAAGAAACCTATGTTCTATATTGAGGAACATATTCATTTGCCATTAATTATTTGCATTATCATTGAGCACAATTATAAATATAACTATGTATATGTGATTTCATTTTGAAAGCTCTGTGCTTAGGTGTTGATGAAATGGCTTGGGGACCCTATCTGACATCTGACTACACAAGAGAGTCCAACTCTCAACACCAGCCCCAAGTGGGAATGATCAGATTTACCACCTCCCCTCCATCTTTCTTCCTCTTCTAGCACCAATCATCCCTCCCACAGCACTCTACTTCTCTGCTGGATTAGATAATCAATCCACTGCAACAGCTACTCAGAACTCGCAGAAAATATGATTATGGGGTTTATTAGGGAAACTAACAGGTTCAAGTCAGGATCTAAAAACCTTAAGGAGACAGTCTTTTTATCTGCAGCTTCTCTTTGAACCTTATTGGCAGGCATGTCTCTCTGGTCTTCAGCTTCTCGGCCACGCAGTCCTTCGGTCTCTGCCCTGCTCACCAAGTGTTTCAGAGCTCCTTTGGTGCAAGCAAGCCTCCTTCAGAAGGCACTCAGCCTCACTGCTTCCGTGAGCTGGCAAGTCCATCACCGCTCTCACAATCTCCATGCTGCAGCCACTGCCACTTTTCCACATAGGGATCGGATACACTTCACTTCTTTCTGCTGGCCACATTCTCAGGTCTTGCTTCTGAAATGGCTCACTTGGCAAAACTTGACCACACCTTATTTGCACTCTTCTGCTCAATCACTTGGTGGGAGTTCTAAGCCCAAGCTTTTCTATTTAAAGAAAAGCCATGCCAAGCATGTT